>NC_139513.1:161127232-162327232 GCF_947247035.1 Vipera ursinii | reverse complement strand
TTTTACATTTTAAATTAAATTAAATAAAATTAAAGAAATTTGAAATTTGAAATTTGAAATTTGAAATAATTTGAAATTTGAAATTTGAAATAATTTGAAATAATTTGAAATAATTTGAAATTTGAAATTTGAAATTTGAAATTTGAAATTTGAAATTTGAAATTTGAAATTTGAAATTTGAAATTTGAAATTTGAAATTTGAAATTTGCCTTGCCTTGCCTTGCCTTGCCTTCGGCATTAGGAATTTTCTTCCCCATACACCAAAAAATTCTTAATTTTTAAAAGCTATGAAAAACACCATTTTTAAGAATGAAATTCAACCCCGAATCTCATTCTAGTGTGCGTTTTTACATTTGGGTGGAAAAAAAAATTTCACCTCCTGGGCACAAAAATCCCTGACTCCGGCATCAGTCATTTTCTTCCCAACAAAATCTTGATTTTTAAAAATTATGAAAAACACCATTTTTAAGGACAAAATTCAACCCTGAATCTATTCGGGTGTCCGTTTTTACATTTGAGTCAAAAAAAAAATTCACCTCCTGGGCCCAAAAATCCCTGACTCCGGCATCAGGAATTATCTTCCCTGGACACCAAAAAAATCTTGATTTTTAAAAACTATGAAAAACACCATTTTGAAGGACGAAATTCAACCCCAAATCTAATTCTGGCATCCGTTTTTACATTTGGGTCAAAAAAAGTATTCACCTCCTGGGCACAAAAATCCCTGACCCTGGCATCAGGAATTTTCTTCCCCGGACACCAAAAAAATCTTGATTTTTATAAACTATGAAAAACACCATTTTTAAGGAACAAATTCAACCCCAAATCTCATTCTGGTGTCCGTTTTTACATTTGGGTGGAAAAAAAATTTCACCTCCTGGGCACAAAAATCCCTGACTCCGGCATCAGGAATTTTCTTCCCCGGACACCAAAAAATTCTTAATTTTTAAAAGCTATGAAAAACACCATTTTGAAGAATGAAATTCAAGCCCGAATCTCATTCTAGTGTGCGTTTTTACATTTGGGTGGAAAAAAATTTCACCACCTTTGAAATTATTTCAAATTATTTCAAATTTCAAATTTCAAATTATTTCAAATTTCAAATTTCAAATTTCAAATTTCTTTAATTTTATTTAATTTAATTTAAAATGTAAAAACGCACACTAGAATGAGATTCGGGGTTGAATTTCATTCTTAAAAATGGTGTTTTTCATAGTTTTTAAAAATGAAGATTTTTTTGGTGTCCGGGGAAGAAAATTCCTGATGCCGGAGTCAGGGATTTTTGTGCCCAGGAGGTGAAAATTTTTTTTTGACTCAAATGTAAAAACGGACACCCGAATCGATTCAGGGTTGAATTTCATCCTTAAAAATGGTGTTTTTCATAATTGTTAAAAATCAAGATTTTGTTGGGAAGAAAATGCCTGATGCCGGAGTCAGGGATTTTTGTGCCCAGGAGGTGAAAAAATTTTTTCCACCCAAATCTATAAACGGACAACGGAATGAGATTCGGGGTTGAATTTCCTGCTTAAAAATGGTGTTTTACATAGCTTTTAAAAATCAAGATTTTTTTGGTGTCCGGGGAAGAAAATTCCTGATGCCGGAGTCAGGGACTTTTGTGCCCAGGAGCTGAAATTATTTTCCAACGAAATGTAAAAACGCACACCAGAATGAAATTCGGGCTTGAATTTCATTCTTAAAAATGATGTTTTTCATAGCTTTTAAAAATCAAGAATTTTTTGGTGTCCGGGGAAGAAAATTCCTGATGCCGGAGTCAGGGATTTTTGTGCCCAGGAGGTGAAATTTTTTTTCCACCCAAATGTAAAAACAGACACCAGAATGAGATTCGGGGTTGAATTTGCTCCTTAAAAATGGTGTTTTTCATAGTTTATAAAAATCAAGATTTTTTTGGTGTCCGGGGAAGAAAATTCCTGATACCAGGGTCAGGGATTTTTGTGCCCAGGAGGTGAATATTTTTTTTGACCCAAATGTAAAAACGGATGCCAGAATTAGATTTGCGGTTGAATTTCGTCCTTCAAAATGGTGTTTTTCATAGTTTTTAAAAATCAAGATTTTTTTGGTGTCCAGGGAAGATAATTCCTGATGCCGGAGTCAGGGATTTTTGGGCCCAGGAGGTGAATTTTTTTTTTTGACTCAAATGTAAAAACAGACACCCGAATAGATTCAGGGTTGAATTTTGTCCTTAAAAATGGTGTTTTTCATAATTTTTAAAAATCAAGATTTTGTTGGGAAGAAAATGCCTGATGCCGGAGTCAGGGATTTTTGTGCCCAGGAGGTGAAATGTTTTTTCCCACCCAAATGTAAAAATGGATACCAGAATGAGATTCGGGGTTGAATTTCTTCCTTAAAAATGGTGTTTATCATAATTTTTAAAAATCAATATTTTGTTGTGAAGAAAATTCCTGATGCCGGAGTAAGGGATTTTTGTGCCCAGGAGGTTAATTTTTTTTCCACCCAAATGTAAAAACGCACACTAGAATGAGATTCGGGGTTGAATTTCATTCTTCAAAATGGTGTTTTTCATAGCTTTTAAAAATTAAGAATTTTTTGGTGTCCGGGGAAGAAAATTCCTAATGCCGAAGGCAAGGCAAGGCAAGGCAAAGCAAGGCAAGGCAAGGCAAATTTCAAATTTCAAATTTCAAATTTCAAATTTCAAATTTCAAATTTCAAATTTCAAATTTCAAATTTCAAATGTCAAATTTCAAATTATTTCAATTTATTTCAAATTATTTCAAATTATTTCAAATTATTTCAAATATCAAATTTCAAATTTCAAATTTCAAATTTTTTTAATTTTATTTAATTTAATTTAAAATCCCAAAGTCTAGGCCAGACAATTCAAAAAACCAGGTTTTTAAGTCCCGGCGATTTTTGTTCCCAGGAGGTGAATTTTTTTTTCAACCCAAATGTATAAATAGACACCAGAATGAGATTCGGGGTTGAATTTCGTCCTTCAAAATGGTGTTTTTCATAGATTTTTAATTCAAGATTTTTTTGGTGTGTGGGGAAGAAAATTCCTGATGCCGGAGTCAGGGACTTTTGTGCCCAGGAGGTGAAATTATTTTCCACCGAAATGTAAAAACGCACACCAGAATGAAATTCGGGCTTGAATTTCATTCTTAAAAATGATGTTTTTCATAGCTTTTAAAAATCAAGATATTTTTGTTGTCCGGGGAAGAAAATTCCTGATGCCGGAGTCAGGGATTTTTGTGCCCAGGAGGTGAATTTTTTTTTCCACCCAAATGTAAAAACAGACACCAGAATGAGATTCGGGGTTGAATTTCGTCCTTCAAAATGGTGTTTTTCATAGTTTTTAAAAATCAAGATTTTTTTGGTGTCCAGGGAAGATAATTCCTGATGCCGGAGTCAGGGATTTTTGGGCCCAGGAGGTGAATTTTTTTTTTTGACTCAAATGCAAAAACAGACACCCGAATAGATTCAGGGTTGAATTTTGTCCTTAAAAATGGTGTTTTTCATAATTTTTAAAAATCAAGATTTTGTTGGGAAGAAAATGACTGATGCCGGAGTCAGGGATTTTTGTGCCCAGGAGGTGAAATTTTTTTTTCCACCCAAATGTAAAAATGGATACCAGAATGAGATTCGGGGTTGAATTTCTTCCTTAAAAATGGTGTTTATCATAATTTTTAAAAATCAAGATTTTGTTGGGAAGAAAATTCCTGATGCCGGAGTAAGGGATTTTTGTGCCCAGGAGGTTAAATTTTTTTCCACCCAAATGTAAAAACGCACACTAGAATGAGATTCGGGGTTGAATTTCATTCTTCAAAATGGTGTTTTTCATAGCTTTTAAAAATTAAGAATTTTTTGGTGTCCGGGGAAGAAAATTCCTAATGCCGAAGGCAAGGCAAGGCAAGGCAAAGCAAGGCAAGGCAAGGCAAATTTCAAATTTCAAATTTCAAATTTCAAATTTCAAATTTCAAATTTCAAATTTCAAATTTCAAATTTCAAATTTCAAATTTCAAATTTCAAATTTCAAATTATTTCAAATTATTTCAAATTATTTCAAATTATTTCAAATTATTTCAAATTATTTCAAATATCAAATTTCAAATTTCAAATTTCAAATTTTTTTAATTTTATTTAATTTAATTTAAAATCCCAAAGTCTAGGCCAGACAATTCAAAAAACCAGGTTTTTAAGTCCCGGCGATTTTTGTGCCCAGGAGGTGAAATTTTTTTTCAACCCAAATGTATGAATAGACACCAGAATGAGATTCGGGGTTGAATTTCGTCCTTCAAAATGGTGTTTTTCATAGATTTTTAATTCAAAATTTTTTTGGTGTGTGGGGAAGAAAATTCCTGATGCCGGAGTCAGGGACTTTTGTGCCCAGGAGGTGAAATTATTTTCCACCGAAATGTAAAAACGCACACCAGAATGAAATTCGGGCTTGAATTTCATTCTTAAAAATGATGTTTTTCATAGCTTTTAAAAATCAAGAATTTTTTGGTGTTCGGGGAAGAAAATTCCTGATGCCGGAGTCAGGGATTTTTGTGCCCAGGAGGTGAAATTTTTTTTTCCACCCAAATGTAAAAACGGACACCAGAATGAGATTCGGGGTTGAATTTCTTCCTTAAAAATGGTGTTTATCATAATTTTTAAAAATCAAGATTTTGTTGGGAAGAAAATTCCTGATGCCGGAGTAAGGGATTTTTGTGCCCAGGAGGTGAAATTTTTTTCCACCCAAATGTAAAAACGCACACTAGAATGAGATTGGGGGTTGAATTTCATTCTTCAAAATGGTGTTTTTCATAGCTTTTAAAAATTAAGAATTTTTTGGTGTCCAGGGAAGAAAATTCCTAATGCCGAAGGCAAGGCAAGGCAAGGCAAAGCAAGGCAAGGCAAGGCAAATTTCAAATTTCAAATTTCAAATTTCAAATTTCAAATTTCAAATTTCAAATTTCAAATTTCAAATTTCAAATTTCAAATTTCAAATTTCAAATTTCAAATTTCAAATTTCAAATTTCAAATTTCAAATTTCAAATTTCAAATTTCAAATTTCAAATTTCAAATTTCAAATTTCAAATTTCAAATTTCAAATTTCAAATTCAAATTATTTCAAATTTCAAATTTCAAATTTCAAATTTCTTTAATTGTATTTAATTTAATTTAAAATCCCTCAGTCCTGGCCAGACAATTCAAACAACTAGGTTTTTAAGTCCCGGCGATTTTTGTGCCCAGGATGTTAAATTTTTTTTCAACCCAAATGTATAAATAGACACCAGAATGAGATTCGGGGTTGAATTTCGTCCTTCAAAATGGTGTTTTTCATAGATTTTAAATTCAAGATTTTTTTGGTGTGCGGGGAAGAAAATTCCTGATGCCGGAGTCAGGGATTTTTGTGCCCAGGAGGTGAATGTTTTTTTTTACTCAAATCCAAAAACGGACACCAGAATGAGATTCGGGGTTGAATTTCGTCCTTCAAAATGGTGTTTTTCATAGATTTTAAATTCACGATTTTTTTGGTGTCCGGGGAAGAAAATTCCTGATGCCGGAGTCAGGGACTTTTGTGCCCAGGAGGTGAAATTATTTTCCAACGAAATGTAAAAACGCACACCAGAATGAAATTTGGGCTTGAATTTCATTCTTAAAAATGATGTTTTTCATAGCTTTTAAAAATCAAGAATTTTTTGGTGTCCGGGGAAGAAAATTCCTGATGCCGGAGTCAGGGATTTTTGTGCCCAGGAGGTGAAAAAAAAATTCTGACTCAAATCTAAAAACGGACACCAGAATGTGCTTAAAAATGTCATTTTTCATAGCATTTAAAAATCAAGATTTTTTTGGTGTGCGGGGAAGAAAATTCCTGATCAGGGATTTTTGTGCCCAAGAGGTGAAATTTTTTTCCCACCCAAATCTAAAAACGGACACCAGAATGAGATTCGGGGTTGAATTTCATTCTCAAAAATGGTGTTTTTCATTGCTTTTAAAAATCAAGATTTTTTTGGTGTCCGGGGAAGAAAATTCCTTATGCCAGGGTCAGGGATTTTTGTGCCCAGGAGGTGAAAATTTTTTTTCCACCCAAATCTATAAACGGACGCCGGAATGAGATTCGGGGTTGAATTTCCTGCTTAAAAATGGTGTTTTTCATAGCTTTTAAAAATCAAGATTTTTTTGGTGTCCGGGGAAGAAAATTCCTGATGCTGGAGTCAGGGACTTTTGTGCCCAGGAGGTGAAATTATTGTCCAACGAAATGTAAAAACGCACACCAGAATGAAATTCAGGCTTGAATTTCATTCTTAAAAATGATGTTTTTCATAGCTTTTAAAAATCAAGATATTTTTGGTGTCCGGGGAAGAAAATTCCTGATGCCAGGGTCAGAGATTTTTGTGCCCAGGAGGTGAATGTTTTTTTTTACTCAAATCCAAAAACGGACACCAGAATGAGATTCGGGGTTGAATTTCGTCCTTCAAAATGGTGTTTTTCATAGATTTTAAATTCAAGATTTTTTTGGTGTCCGGGGAAGAAAATTCCTGATGCCGGAGTCAGGGACTTTTGTGCCCAGGAGGTGAAATTATTTTCCAACGAAATGTAAAAACGCACACCAGAATGAAATTCGGGCTTGAATTTCATTCTTAAAAATGATGTTTTTCATAGCTTTTAAAAATCAAGAATTTTTTGGTGTCCGGGGAAGAAAATTCCTGATGCCAGAGTCAGGGATTTTTGTGCCCAGGAGGTGAAATTTTTTTTCCACCCAAATGTAAAAACGGACACCAGAATGAGATTCGGGGTTGAATTTGTTCCTTAAAAATGGTGTTTTTCATAGTTTTTAAAAATCAAGATTTTTTTGGTGTCCAGGGAAGATAATTCCTGATGCCGGAGTCAGGGATTTTTGGGCCCAGGAGGTGAATTTTTTTTTTTTTGACTCAAATGTAAAAACGGACACCCGAATAGATTCAGGGTTGAATTTTGTCCTTAAAAATGGTGTTTTAAAAATCAAGATTTTGTTGGGAAGAAAATGACTGATGCCGGAGTCAGGGATTTTTGTGCCCAGGAGGTGAAATTTTTTTTTCCACCCAAATGTAAAAACGGACACCCGAATGAGATTCGGGGTTGAATTTGTTCCTTAAAAATGGTGTTTATCATAATTTTTAAAAATCAAGATTTTGTTGGGAAGAAAATTCCTGATGCCGGAGTAAGGGATTTTTGTGCCCAGGAGGTGAAATTTTTTTCCACCCAAATGTAAAAACGCACACTAGAATGAGATTCGGGGTTGAATTTCATTCTTCAAAATGGTGTTTTTCATAGCTTTTAAAAATTAAGAATTTTTTGGTGTATGGGGAAGAAAATTCCTAATGCTGAAGGCAAGGCAAGGCAAGGCAAGGCAAATTTCAAATTTCAAATTTCAAATTTCAAATTTCAAATTTCAAATTTCAAATTTCAAATTTCAAATTTCAAATTTCAAATTTCAAATTTCAAATTTCAAATTTCAAATTTCAAATTTCAAATTTCAAATTTCAAATTTCAAATTTCAAATTTCAAATTTCAAATTTCAAATTTCAAATTTCAAATTTCAAATTATTTCAAATTATTTCAAATTTCAAATTTCAAATTTCAAATTTCAAATTATTTCAAATTTCAAATTTCAAATTTCAAATTTCTTTAATTTTATTTAATTTAATTTAAAATCCCTCAGTCCTGGCCAGACAATTCAAACAACCAGGTTTTTAAGTCCCGGCGATTTTTGTGCCCAGGAGGTTAAATTTTTTTTCAACCCAAATGTATAAATAGACACCAGAATGAGATCCGGGGTTGAATTTCGTCCTTCAAAATGGTGTTTTTCATAGATTTTAAATTCAAGATTTTTTTGGTGTGCGGGGAAGAAAATTCCTGATGCCGGAGTCAGGGATTTTTGTGCCCAGGAGGTGAATGTTTTTTTTTACTCAAATCCAAAAACGGACATCAGAATGAGATTCAGGGTTGAATTTCGTCCTTCAAAATGGTGTTTTTCATAGATTTTAAATTCAAGATTTTTTTGGTGTCCGGGGAAGAAAATTCCTGATGCCAGGGTCAGGGATTTTTGTGCCGAGGAGGTGAATATTTTTTTTGACCCAAATGTAAAAACGGATGCCAGAATTAGATTTGGGGTTGAATTTCGTCCTTCAAAATGGTGTTTTTCATAGTTTTTAAAAATCAAGATTTTTTTGGTGTCCAGGGAAGATAATTCCTCATGCCGGAGTCAGGGATTTTTGGGCCCAGGAGGTGAATTTTTTTTTTTGACTCAAATGTAAAAACGGACACCCGAATAGATTCAGGGTTGAATTTTGTCCTTAAAAATGGTGTTTTTCATAATTTTTAAAAATCAAGATTTTGTTGGGAAGAAAATTCCTGATGCCGGAGTAAGGGATTTTTGTGCCCAGGAGGTGAAATTTTTTTTTCCACCCAAATGTAAAAACGGACACCAGAATGAGATTCGGGGTTGAATTTGTTCCTTAAAAATGGTGTTTATCATAATTTTTAAAAATCAAGATTTTGTTGGGAAGAAAATTCCTGATGCCGGAGTAAGGGATTTTTGTGCCCAGGAGGTGAAATTTTTTTCCACCCAAATGTAAAAACGCACACTAGAATGAGATTCGGGGTTGAATTTCATTCTTCAAAATGGTGTTTTTCATAGCTTTTAAAAATTAAGAATTTTTTGGTGTCCGGGGAAGAAAATTCCTGATGCCGGAGTCAGGGATTTTTGTGCCCAGGAGGTGAAATTTTTTTTCCACTCAAATGTAAAAACGGACACCAGAATGAGATTTGGGGTTGAATTTGTTCCTTAAAAATGGTGTTTTTCATAGTTTATAATATCAAGATTTTTTTGATGTCCGGGGAAGAAAATTCCTGATGCCAGGGTCAGGGATTTTTGTGCCCAGGAGGTGAATATTTTTTTTGACCCAAATGTAAAAACGGATGCCAGAATTAGATTTGGGGTTCAAATTTGAAATTTGAAATTTGAAATTTGAAATTTTAAATTTGAAATTTGCCTTGCCTTGCCTTGCCTTGCCTTCGGCATTAGGAATTTTCTTCCCCATACACCAAAAAATTCTTAATTTTTAAAAGCTATGAAAAACACCATTTTTAAGAATGAAATTCAACCCCGAATCTCATTCTAGTGTGCGCTTTTACATTTGGGTGGAAAAAAAAATTTCACCTCCTGGGCACAAAAATCCCTGACTCCGGCATCAGTCATTTTCTTCCCAACAAAATCTTGATTTTTAAAAATTATGAAAAACACCATTTTTAAGGACAAAATTCAACCCTGAATCTATTCGGGTGTCCGTTTTTACATTTGAGTCAAAAAAAAAATTCACCTCCTGGGCCCAAAAATCCCTGACTCCGGCATCAGGAATTTTCTTCCCCGGACACCAAAAAATTCTTGATTTTTAAAAGCTATGAAAAACATCATTTTTAAGAATGAAATTCAAGCCCAAATTTCATTCTGGTGTGCGTTTTTACATTTCGGTGGAAAATAATTTCACCTCCTTGGCACAAAAGTCCCTGACTCCGGCATCAGGAATTTTCTTCCCAACAAAATCTTGATTTTTAAAAATTATGAAAAACACCATTTTTAAGGACAAAATTCAACCCTGAATCTATTCGGGTGTCTGTTTTTACATTTGAGTCAAAAAAAAAAATTCACCTCCTGGGCACAAAAATCCCTGACTCCGGCATCAGGAATTATCTTCCCTGGACACCAAAAAAATCTTGATTTTTAAAAACTATGAAAAACACCATTTTGAAGGACGAAATACAACCGCAAATCTAATTCTGGCATCCGTTTTTACATTTGGGTCAAAAAAAATATTCACCTCCTGGGCACAAAAATCCCTGACCCTGGTATCAGGAATTTTCTTCCCCAGACACCAAAAAAATCTTGATTTTTATAAACTATGAAAAACACCATTTTGAAGGACGAAATTCAACCCCGAATCTCATTCTGGTGTCTATTTATACATTTGGGTTGAAAAAAAATTTCACCTCCTGGGCACAAAAATCGCCGGGACTTAAAAACCTGGTTTTTTGAATTGTCTGGCCTGGACTTTGGGATTTTAAATTAAATTAAATAAAATTAAAAAAATTTGAAATTTGAAATTTGAAATTTGATATTTGAAATAATTTGAAATAATTTGAAATAATTTGAAATAATTTGAAATAATTTGAAATTTGAAATTTGAAATTTGAAATTTGAAATTTGAAATTTGAAATTTGAAATTTGAAATTTGAAATTTGAAATTTGAAATTTGAAATTTGCCTTGCCTTGCCTTGCTTTGCCTTGCCTTGCCTTGCCTTCGGCATTAGGAATTTTCTTCCCCGGACACCAAAAAATTCTTGATTTTTAAAAGCTATGAAAAACATCATTTTTAAGAATGAAATTCAAGCCCGAATTTCATTCTGGTGTGCGTTTTTACATTTCATTGGAAAATAATTTCACCTCCTGGGCACAAAAGTCCCTGACTCCGGCATCAGGAATTTTCTTCCCCGGACACCAAAAAAATCTTGATTTTTAAAAGCTATGAAAAACACCATTTTTAAGCAGGAAATTCAATCCCGAATCTCATTCCGTTGTCCGTTTATAGATTTGGGTGGAAAAAAAATTTTCACCTCCTGGGCACAAAAATCCCTGACTCCGGCATCAGGCATTTTCTTCCCAACAAAATCTTGATTTTTAACAATTATGAAAAACACCATTTTTAAGGACGAAATTCAACCCTGAATCTATTCGGGTGTCCGTTTTTACATTTGAGTCAAAAAAAATTTTTCACCTCCTGGGCACAAAAATCCCTGACTCCGGCATCAGGAATTTTCTTCCCCGGACACCAAAAAAATCTTCATTTTTAAAAACTATGAAAAACACCATTTTTAAGAATGAAATTCAACCCCGAATCTCATTCTAGTGTGCGTTTTTACATTTTAAATTAAATTAAATAAAATTAAAGAAATTTGAAATTTGAAATTTGAAATTTGAAATAATTTGAAATTTGAAATTTGAAATAATTTGAAATAATTTGAAATAATTTGAAATTTGAAATTTGAAATTTGAAATTTGAAATTTGAAATTTGAAATTTGAAATTTGAAATTTGAAATTTGAAATTTGAAATTTGAAATTTGAAATTTGAAATTTGAAATTTGCCTTGCCTTGCCTTGCCTTGCTTTCGGCATTAGGAATTTTCTTCCCCATACACCAAAAAATTCTTAATTTTTAAAAGCTATGAAAAACACCATTTTTAAGAATGAAATTCAACCCCGAATCTCATTCTAGTGTGCGTTTTTACATTTGGGTGGAAAAAAAAATTTCACCTCCTGGGCACAAAAATCCCTGACTCCGGCATCAGTCATTTTCTTCCCAACAAAATCTTGATTTTTAAAAATTATGAAAAACACCATTTTTAAGGACAAAATTCAACCCTGAATCTATTCGGGTGTCCGTTTTTACATTTGAGTCAAAAAAAAAATTCACCTCCTGGGCCCAAAAATCCCTGACTCCGGCATCAGGAATTATCTTCCCTGGACACCAAAAAAATCTTGATTTTTAAAAACTATGAAAAACACCATTTTGAAGGACGAAATTCAACCCCAAATCTAATTCTGGCATCCGTTTTTACATTTGGGTCAAAAAAAGTATTCACCTCCTGGGCACAAAAATCCCTGACCCTGGCATCAGGAATTTTCTTCCCCGGACACCAAAAAAATCTTGATTTTTATAAACTATGAAAAACACCATTTTTAAGGAACAAATTCAACCCCAAATCTCATTCTGGTGTCCGTTTTTACATTTGGGTGGAAAAAAAATTTCACCTCCTGGGCACAAAAATCCCTGACTCCGGCATCAGGAATTTTCTTCCCCGGACACCAAAAAATTCTTAATTTTTAAAAGCTATGAAAAACACCATTTTGAAGAATGAAATTCAAGCCCGAATCTCATTCTAGTGTGCGTTTTTACATTTGGGTGGAAAAAAATTTCACCACCTTTGAAATTATTTCAAATTATTTCAAATTTCAAATTTCAAATTATTTCAAATTTCAAATTTCAAATTTCAAATTTCTTTAATTTTATTTAATTTAATTTAAAATGTAAAAACGCACACTAGAATGAGATTCGGGGTTGAATTTCATTCTTAAAAATGGTGTTTTTCATAGTTTTTAAAAATGAAGATTTTTTTGGTGTCCGGGGAAGAAAATTCCTGATGCCGGAGTCAGGGATTTTTGTGCCCAGGAGGTGAAAATTTTTTTTTGACTCAAATGTAAAAACGGACACCCGAATCGATTCAGGGTTGAATTTCATCCTTAAAAATGGTGTTTTTCATAATTGTTAAAAATCAAGATTTTGTTGGGAAGAAAATGCCTGATGCCGGAGTCAGGGATTTTTGTGCCCAGGAGGTGAAAAATTTTTTTCCACCCAAATCTATAAACGGACAACGGAATGAGATTCGGGGTTGAATTTCCTGCTTAAAAATGGTGTTTTACATAGCTTTTAAAAATCAAGATTTTTTTGGTGTCCGGGGAAGAAAATTCCTGATGCCGGAGTCAGGGACTTTTGTGCCCAGGAGCTGAAATTATTTTCCAACGAAATGTAAAAACGCACACCAGAATGAAATTCGGGCTTGAATTTCATTCTTAAAAATGATGTTTTTCATAGCTTTTAAAAATCAAGATATTTTTGTTGTCCGGGGAAGAAAATTCCTGATGCCGGAGTCAGGGATTTTTGTGCCCAGGAGGTGAATTTTTTTTTCCACCCAAATGTAAAAACAGACACCAGAATGAGATTCGGGGTTGAATTTGCTCCTTAAAAATGGTGTTTTTCATAGTTTATAAAAATCAAGATTTTTTTGGTGTCCGGGGAAGAAAATTCCTGATACCAGGGTCAGGGATTTTTGTGCCCAGGAGGTGAATATTTTTTTTGACCCAAATGTAAAAACGGATGCCAGAATTAGATTTGCGGTTGAATTTCGTCCTTCAAAATGGTGTTTTTCATAGTTTTTAAAAATCAAGATTTTTTTGGTGTCCAGGGAAGATAATTCCTGATGCCGGAGTCAGGGATTTTTGGGCCCAGGAGGTGAATTTTTTTTTTTGACTCAAATGTAAAAACAGACACCCGAATAGATTCAGGGTTGAATTTTGTCCTTAAAAATGGTGTTTTTCATAATTTTTAAAAATCAAGATTTTGTTGGGAAGAAAATGCCTGATGCCGGAGTCAGGGATTTTTGTGCCCAGGAGGTGAAATTTTTTTTCCCACCCAAATGTAAAAATGGATACCAGAATGAGATTCGGGGTTGAATTTCTTCCTTAAAAATGGTGTTTATCATAATTTTTAAAAATCAATATTTTGTTGTGAAGAAAATTCCTGATGCCGGAGTAAGGGATTTTTGTGCCCAGGAGGTTAATTTTTTTTCCACCCAAATGTAAAAACGCACACTAGAATGAGATTCGGGGTTGAATTTCATTCTTCAAAATGGTGTTTTTCATAGCTTTTAAAAATTAAGAATTTTTTGGTGTCCGGGGAAGAAAATTCCTAATGCCGAAGGCAAGGCAAGGCAAGGCAAAGCAAGGCAAGGCAAGGCAAATTTCAAATTTCAAATTTCAAATTTCAAATTTCAAATTTCAAATTTCAAATTTCAAATTTCAAATTTCAAATGTCAAATTTCAAATTATTTCAATTTATTTCAAATTATTTCAAATTATTTCAAATTATTTCAAATATCAAATTTCAAATTTCAAATTTCAAATTTTTTTAATTTTATTTAATTTAATTTAAAATCCCAAAGTCTAGGCCAGACAATTCAAAAAACCAGGTTTTTAAGTCCCGGCGATTTTTGTTCCCAGGAGGTGAATTTTTTTTTCAACCCAAATGTATAAATAGACACCAGAATGAGATTCGGGGTTGAATTTCGTCCTTCAAAATGGTGTTTTTCATAGATTTTTAATTCAAGATTTTTTTGGTGTGTGGGGAAGAAAATTCCTGATGCCGGAGTCAGGGACTTTTGTGCCCAGGAGGTGAAATTATTTTCCACCGAAATGTAAAAACGCACACCAGAATGAAATTCGGGCTTGAATTTCATTCTTAAAAATGATGTTTTTCATAGCTTTTAAAAATCAAGATATTTTTGTTGTCCGGGGAAGAAAATTCCTGATGCCGGAGTCAGGGATTTTTGTGCCCAGGAGGTGAATTTTTTTTTCCACCCAAATGTAAAAACAGACACCAGAATGAGATTCGGGGTTGAATTTCGTCCTTCAAAATGGTGTTTTTCATAGTTTTTAAAAATCAAGATTTTTTTGGTGTCCAGGGAAGATAATTCCTGATGCCGGAGTCAGGGATTTTTGGGCCCAGGAGGTGAATTTTTTTTTTTGACTCAAATGCAAAAACAGACACCCGAATAGATTCAGGGTTGAATTTTGTCCTTAAAAATGGTGTTTTTCATAATTTTTAAAAATCAAGATTTTGTTGGGAAGAAAATGACTGATGCCGGAGTCAGGGATTTTTGTGCCCAGGAGGTGAAATTTTTTTTTCCACCCAAATGTAAAAATGGATACCAGAATGAGATTCGGGGTTGAATTTCTTCCTTAAAAATGGTGTTTATCATAATTTTTAAAAATCAAGATTTTGTTGGGAAGAAAATTCCTGATGCCGGAGTAAGGGATTTTTGTGCCCAGGAGGTTAAATTTTTTTCCACCCAAATGTAAAAACGCACACTAGAATGAGATTCGGGGTTGAATTTCATTCTTCAAAATGGTGTTTTTCATAGCTTTTAAAAATTAAGAATTTTTTGGTGTCCGGGGAAGAAAATTCCTAATGCCGAAGGCAAGGCAAGGCAAGGCAAAGCAAGGCAAGGCAAGGCAAATTTCAAATTTCAAATTTCAAATTTCAAATTTCAAATTTCAAATTTCAAATTTCAAATTTCAAATTTCAAATTTCAAATTTCAAATTTCAAATTTCAAATTATTTCAAATTATTTCAAATTATTTCAAATTATTTCAAATTATTTCAAATTATTTCAAATATCAAATTTCAAATTTCAAATTTCAAATTTTTTTAATTTTATTTAATTTAATTTAAAATCCCAAAGTCTAGGCCAGACAATTCAAAAAACCAGGTTTTTAAGTCCCGGCGATTTTTGTGCCCAGGAGGTGAAATTTTTTTTCAACCCAAATGTATGAATAGACACCAGAATGAGATTCGGGGTTGAATTTCGTCCTTCAAAATGGTGTTTTTCATAGATTTTTAATTCAAAATTTTTTTGGTGTGTGGGGAAGAAAATTCCTGATGCCGGAGTCAGGGACTTTTGTGCCCAGGAGGTGAAATTATTTTCCACCGAAATGTAAAAACGCACACCAGAATGAAATTCGGGCTTGAATTTCATTCTTAAAAATGATGTTTTTCATAGCTTTTAAAAATCAAGAATTTTTTGGTGTTCGGGGAAGAAAATTCCTGATGCCGGAGTCAGGGATTTTTGTGCCCAGGAGGTGAAATTTTTTTTTCCACCCAAATGTAAAAACGGACACCAGAATGAGATTCGGGGTTGAATTTCTTCCTTAAAAATGGTGTTTATCATAATTTTTAAAAATCAAGATTTTGTTGGGAAGAAAATTCCTGATGCCGGAGTAAGGGATTTTTGTGCCCAGGAGGTGAAATTTTTTTCCACCCAAATGTAAAAACGCACACTAGAATGAGATTGGGGGTTGAATTTCATTCTTCAAAATGGTGTTTTTCATAGCTTTTAAAAATTAAGAATTTTTTGGTGTCCAGGGAAGAAAATTCCTAATGCCGAAGGCAAGGCAAGGCAAGGCAAAGCAAGGCAAGGCAAGGCAAATTTCAAATTTCAAATTTCAAATTTCAAATTTCAAATTTCAAATTTCAAATTTCAAATTTCAAATTTCAAATTTCAAATTTCAAATTTCAAATTTCAAATTTCAAATTTCAAATTTCAAATTTCAAATTTCAAATTTCAAATTTCAAATTTCAAATTTCAAATTTCAAATTTCAAATTTCAAATTTCAAATTCAAATTATTTCAAATTTCAAATTTCAAATTTCAAATTTCTTTAATTGTATTTAATTTAATTTAAAATCCCTCAGTCCTGGCCAGACAATTCAAACAACTAGGTTTTTAAGTCCCGGCGATTTTTGTGCCCAGGATGTTAAATTTTTTTTCAACCCAAATGTATAAATAGACACCAGAATGAGATTCGGGGTTGAATTTCGTCCTTCAAAATGGTGTTTTTCATAGATTTTAAATTCAAGATTTTTTTGGTGTGCGGGGAAGAAAATTCCTGATGCCGGAGTCAGGGATTTTTGTGCCCAGGAGGTGAATGTTTTTTTTTACTCAAATCCAAAAACGGACACCAGAATGAGATTCGGGGTTGAATTTCGTCCTTCAAAATGGTGTTTTTCATAGATTTTAAATTCACGATTTTTTTGGTGTCCGGGGAAGAAAATTCCTGATGCCGGAGTCAGGGACTTTTGTGCCCAGGAGGTGAAATTATTTTCCAACGAAATGTAAAAACGCACACCAGAATGAAATTTGGGCTTGAATTTCATTCTTAAAAATGATGTTTTTCATAGCTTTTAAAAATCAAGAATTTTTTGGTGTCCGGGGAAGAAAATTCCTGATGCCGGAGTCAGGGATTTTTGTGCCCAGGAGGTGAAAAAAAAATTCTGACTCAAATCTAAAAACGGACACCAGAATGTGCTTAAAAATGTCATTTTTCATAGCATTTAAAAATCAAGATTTTTTTGGTGTGCGGGGAAGAAAATTCCTGATCAGGGATTTTTGTGCCCAAGAGGTGAAATTTTTTTCCCACCCAAATCTAAAAACGGACACCAGAATGAGATTCGGGGTTGAATTTCATTCTCAAAAATGGTGTTTTTCATTGCTTTTAAAAATCAAGATTTTTTTGGTGTCCGGGGAAGAAAATTCCTTATGCCAGGGTCAGGGATTTTTGTGCCCAGGAGGTGAAAATTTTTTTTCCACCCAAATCTATAAACGGACGCCGGAATGAGATTCGGGGTTGAATTTCCTGCTTAAAAATGGTGTTTTTCATAGCTTTTAAAAATCAAGATTTTTTTGGTGTCCGGGGAAGAAAATTCCTGATGCTGGAGTCAGGGACTTTTGTGCCCAGGAGGTGAAATTATTGTCCAACGAAATGTAAAAACGCACACCAGAATGAAATTCAGGCTTGAATTTCATTCTTAAAAATGATGTTTTTCATAGCTTTTAAAAATCAAGATATTTTTGGTGTCCGGGGAAGAAAATTCCTGATGCCAGGGTCAGAGATTTTTGTGCCCAGGAGGTGAATGTTTTTTTTTACTCAAATCCAAAAACGGACACCAGAATGAGATTCGGGGTTGAATTTCGTCCTTCAAAATGGTGTTTTTCATAGATTTTAAATTCAAGATTTTTTTGGTGTCCGGGGAAGAAAATTCCTGATGCCGGAGTCAGGGACTTTTGTGCCCAGGAGGTGAAATTATTTTCCAACGAAATGTAAAAACGCACACCAGAATGAAATTCGGGCTTGAATTTCATTCTTAAAAATGATGTTTTTCATAGCTTTTAAAAATCAAGAATTTTTTGGTGTCCGGGGAAGAAAATTCCTGATGCCAGAGTCAGGGATTTTTGTGCCCAGGAGGTGAAATTTTTTTTCCACCCAAATGTAAAAACGGACACCAGAATGAGATTCGGGGTTGAATTTGTTCCTTAAAAATGGTGTTTTTCATAGTTTTTAAAAATCAAGATTTTTTTGGTGTCCAGGGAAGATAATTCCTGATGCCGGAGTCAGGGATTTTTGGGCCCAGGAGGTGAATTTTTTTTTTTTTGACTCAAATGTAAAAACGGACACCCGAATAGATTCAGGGTTGAATTTTGTCCTTAAAAATGGTGTTTTAAAAATCAAGATTTTGTTGGGAAGAAAATGACTGATGCCGGAGTCAGGGATTTTTGTGCCCAGGAGGTGAAATTTTTTTTTCCACCCAAATGTAAAAACGGACACCCGAATGAGATTCGGGGTTGAATTTGTTCCTTAAAAATGGTGTTTATCATAATTTTTAAAAATCAAGATTTTGTTGGGAAGAAAATTCCTGATGCCGGAGTAAGGGATTTTTGTGCCCAGGAGGTGAAATTTTTTTCCACCCAAATGTAAAAACGCACACTAGAATGAGATTCGGGGTTGAATTTCATTCTTCAAAATGGTGTTTTTCATAGCTTTTAAAAATTAAGAATTTTTTGGTGTATGGGGAAGAAAATTCCTAATGCTGAAGGCAAGGCAAGGCAAGGCAAGGCAAATTTCAAATTTCAAATTTCAAATTTCAAATTTCAAATTTCAAATTTCAAATTTCAAATTTCAAATTTCAAATTTCAAATTTCAAATTTCAAATTTCAAATTTCAAATTTCAAATTTCAAATTTCAAATTTCAAATTTCAAATTTCAAATTTCAAATTTCAAATTTCAAATTTCAAATTTCAAATTTCAAATTTCAAATTATTTCAAATTATTTCAAATTTCAAATTTCAAATTTCAAATTTCAAATTATTTCAAATTTCAAATTTCAAATTTCAAATTTCTTTAATTTTATTTAATTTAATTTAAAATCCCTCAGTCCTGGCCAGACAATTCAAACAACCAGGTTTTTAAGTCCCGGCGATTTTTGTGCCCAGGAGGTTAAATTTTTTTTCAACCCAAATGTATAAATAGACACCAGAATGAGATCCGGGGTTGAATTTCGTCCTTCAAAATGGTGTTTTTCATAGATTTTAAATTCAAGATTTTTTTGGTGTGCGGGGAAGAAAATTCCTGATGCCGGAGTCAGGGATTTTTGTGCCCAGGAGGTGAATGTTTTTTTTTACTCAAATCCAAAAACGGACATCAGAATGAGATTCAGGGTTGAATTTCGTCCTTCAAAATGGTGTTTTTCATAGATTTTAAATTCAAGATTTTTTTGGTGTCCGGGGAAGAAAATTCCTGATGCCAGGGTCAGGGATTTTTGTGCCGAGGAGGTGAATATTTTTTTTGACCCAAATGTAAAAACGGATGCCAGAATTAGATTTGGGGTTGAATTTCGTCCTTCAAAATGGTGTTTTTCATAGTTTTTAAAAATCAAGATTTTTTTGGTGTCCAGGGAAGATAATTCCTCATGCCGGAGTCAGGGATTTTTGGGCCCAGGAGGTGAATTTTTTTTTTTGACTCAAATGTAAAAACGGACACCCGAATAGATTCAGGGTTGAATTTTGTCCTTAAAAATGGTGTTTTTCATAATTTTTAAAAATCAAGATTTTGTTGGGAAGAAAATTCCTGATGCCGGAGTAAGGGATTTTTGTGCCCAGGAGGTGAAATTTTTTTTTCCACCCAAATGTAAAAACGGACACCAGAATGAGATTCGGGGTTGAATTTGTTCCTTAAAAATGGTGTTTATCATAATTTTTAAAAATCAAGATTTTGTTGGGAAGAAAATTCCTGATGCCGGAGTAAGGGATTTTTGTGCCCAGGAGGTGAAATTTTTTTCCACCCAAATGTAAAAACGCACACTAGAATGAGATTCGGGGTTGAATTTCATTCTTCAAAATGGTGTTTTTCATAGCTTTTAAAAATTAAGAATTTTTTGGTGTCCGGGGAAGAAAATTCCTGATGCCGGAGTCAGGGATTTTTGTGCCCAGGAGGTGAAATTTTTTTTCCACTCAAATGTAAAAACGGACACCAGAATGAGATTTGGGGTTGAATTTGTTCCTTAAAAATGGTGTTTTTCATAGTTTATAATATCAAGATTTTTTTGATGTCCGGGGAAGAAAATTCCTGATGCCAGGGTCAGGGATTTTTGTGCCCAGGAGGTGAATATTTTTTTTGACCCAAATGTAAAAACGGATGCCAGAATTAGATTTGGGGTTCAAATTTGAAATTTGAAATTTGAAATTTGAAATTTTAAATTTGAAATTTGCCTTGCCTTGCCTTGCCTTGCCTTCGGCATTAGGAATTTTCTTCCCCATACACCAAAAAATTCTTAATTTTTAAAAGCTATGAAAAACACCATTTTTAAGAATGAAATTCAACCCCGAATCTCATTCTAGTGTGCGCTTTTACATTTGGGTGGAAAAAAAAATTTCACCTCCTGGGCACAAAAATCCCTGACTCCGGCATCAGTCATTTTCTTCCCAACAAAATCTTGATTTTTAAAAATTATGAAAAACACCATTTTTAAGGACAAAATTCAACCCTGAATCTATTCGGGTGTCCGTTTTTACATTTGAGTCAAAAAAAAAATTCACCTCCTGGGCCCAAAAATCCCTGACTCCGGCATCAGGAATTTTCTTCCCCGGACACCAAAAAATTCTTGATTTTTAAAAGCTATGAAAAACATCATTTTTAAGAATGAAATTCAAGCCCAAATTTCATTCTGGTGTGCGTTTTTACATTTCGGTGGAAAATAATTTCACCTCCTTGGCACAAAAGTCCCTGACTCCGGCATCAGGAATTTTCTTCCCAACAAAATCTTGATTTTTAAAAATTATGAAAAACACCATTTTTAAGGACAAAATTCAACCCTGAATCTATTCGGGTGTCTGTTTTTACATTTGAGTCAAAAAAAAAAATTCACCTCCTGGGCACAAAAATCCCTGACTCCGGCATCAGGAATTATCTTCCCTGGACACCAAAAAAATCTTGATTTTTAAAAACTATGAAAAACACCATTTTGAAGGACGAAATACAACCGCAAATCTAATTCTGGCATCCGTTTTTACATTTGGGTCAAAAAAAATATTCACCTCCTGGGCACAAAAATCCCTGACCCTGGTATCAGGAATTTTCTTCCCCAGACACCAAAAAAATCTTGATTTTTATAAACTATGAAAAACACCATTTTGAAGGACGAAATTCAACCCCGAATCTCATTCTGGTGTCTATTTATACATTTGGGTTGAAAAAAAATTTCACCTCCTGGGCACAAAAATCGCCGGGACTTAAAAACCTGGTTTTTTGAATTGTCTGGCCTGGACTTTGGGATTTTAAATTAAATTAAATAAAATTAAAAAAATTTGAAATTTGAAATTTGAAATTTGATATTTGAAATAATTTGAAATAATTTGAAATAATTTGAAATAATTTGAAATAATTTGAAATTTGAAATTTGAAATTTGAAATTTGAAATTTGAAATTTGAAATTTGAAATTTGAAATTTGAAATTTGAAATTTGAAATTTGAAATTTGCCTTGCCTTGCCTTGCTTTGCCTTGCCTTGCCTTGCCTTCGGCATTAGGAATTTTCTTCCCCGGACACCAAAAAATTCTTGATTTTTAAAAGCTATGAAAAACATCATTTTTAAGAATGAAATTCAAGCCCGAATTTCATTCTGGTGTGCGTTTTTACATTTCATTGGAAAATAATTTCACCTCCTGGGCACAAAAGTCCCTGACTCCGGCATCAGGAATTTTCTTCCCCGGACACCAAAAAAATCTTGATTTTTAAAAGCTATGAAAAACACCATTTTTAAGCAGGAAATTCAATCCCGAATCTCATTCCGTTGTCCGTTTATAGATTTGGGTGGAAAAAAAATTTTCACCTCCTGGGCACAAAAATCCCTGACTCCGGCATCAGGCATTTTCTTCCCAACAAAATCTTGATTTTTAACAATTATGAAAAACACCATTTTTAAGGACGAAATTCAACCCTGAATCTATTCGGGTGTCCGTTTTTACATTTGAGTCAAAAAAAATTTTTCACCTCCTGGGCACAAAAATCCCTGACTCCGGCATCAGGAATTTTCTTCCCCGGACACCAAAAAAATCTTCATTTTTAAAAACTATGAAAAACACCATTTTTAAGAATGAAATTCAACCCCGAATCTCATTCTAGTGTGCGTTTTTACATTTTAAATTAAATTAAATAAAATTAAAGAAATTTGAAATTTGAAATTTGAAATTTGAAATAATTTGAAATTTGAAATTTGAAATAATTTGAAATAATTTGAAATAATTTGAAATTTGAAATTTGAAATTTGAAATTTGAAATTTGAAATTTGAAATTTGAAATTTGAAATTTGAAATTTGAAATTTGAAATTTGAAATTTGAAATTTGAAATTTGAAATTTGCCTTGCCTTGCCTTGCCTTGCTTTCGGCATTAGGAATTTTCTTCCCCATACACCAAAAAATTCTTAATTTTTAAAAGCTATGAAAAACACCATTTTTAAGAATGAAATTCAACCCCGAATCTCATTCTAGTGTGCGTTTTTACATTTGGGTGGAAAAAAAAATTTCACCTCCTGGGCACAAAAATCCCTGACTCCGGCATCAGTCATTTTCTTCCCAACAAAATCTTGATTTTTAAAAATTATGAAAAACACCATTTTTAAGGACAAAATTCAACCCTGAATCTATTCGGGTGTCCGTTTTTACATTTGAGTCAAAAAAAAAATTCACCTCCTGGGCCCAAAAATCCCTGACTCCGGCATCAGGAATTATCTTCCCTGGACACCAAAAAAATCTTGATTTTTAAAAACTATGAAAAACACCATTTTGAAGGACGAAATTCAACCCCAAATCTAATTCTGGCATCCGTTTTTACATTTGGGTCAAAAAAAGTATTCACCTCCTGGGCACAAAAATCCCTGACCCTGGCATCAGGAATTTTCTTCCCCGGACACCAAAAAAATCTTGATTTTTATAAACTATGAAAAACACCATTTTTAATGAACAAATTCAACCCCAAATCTCATTCTGGTGTCCGTTTTTACATTTGGGTGGAAAAAAAATTTCACCTCCTGGGCACAAAAATCCCTGACTCCGGCATCAGGAATTTTCTTCCCCGGACACCAAAAAATTCTTAATTTTTAAAAGCTATGAAAAACACCATTTTGAAGAATGAAATTCAAGCCCGAATCTCATTCTAGTGTGCGTTTTTACATTTGGGTGGAAAAAAATTTCACCACCTTTGAAATTATTTCAAATTATTTCAAATTTCAAATTTCAAATTATTTCAAATTTCAAATTTCAAATTTCAAATTTCTTTAATTTTATTTAATTTAATTTAAAATGTAAAAACGCACACTAGAATGAGATTCGGGGTTGAATTTCATTCTTAAAAATGGTGTTTTTCATAGTTTTTAAAAATGAAGATTTTTTTGGTGTCCGGGGAAGAAAATTCCTGATGCCGGAGTCAGGGATTTTTGTGCCCAGGAGGTGAAAATTTTTTTTTGACTCAAATGTAAAAACGGACACCCGAATCGATTCAGGGTTGAATTTCATCCTTAAAAATGGTGTTTTTCATAATTGTTAAAAATCAAGATTTTGTTGGGAAGAAAATGCCTGATGCCGGAGTCAGGGATTTTTGTGCCCAGGAGGTGAAAAAATTTTTTCCACCCAAATCTATAAACGGACAACGGAATGAGATTCGGGGTTGAATTTCCTGCTTAAAAATGGTGTTTTACATAGCTTTTAAAAATCAAGATTTTTTTGGTGTCCGGGGAAGAAAATTCCTGATGCCGGAGTCAGGGACTTTTGTGCCCAGGAGCTGAAATTATTTTCCAACGAAATGTAAAAACGCACACCAGAATGAAATTCGGGCTTGAATTTCATTCTTAAAAATGATGTTTTTCATAGCTTTTAAAAATCAAGAATTTTTTGGTGTCCGGGGAAGAAAATTCCTGATGCCGGAGTCAGGGATTTTTGTGCCCAGGAGGTGAAATTTTTTTTCCACCCAAATGTAAAAACAGACACCAGAATGAGATTCGGGGTTGAATTTGCTCCTTAAAAATGGTGTTTTTCATAGTTTATAAAAATCAAGATTTTTTTGGTGTCCAGGGAAGATAATTCCTGATGCCGGAGTCAGGGATTTTTGGGCCCAGGAGGTGAATTTTTTTTTTTGACTCAAATGCAAAAACAGACACCCGAATAGATTCAGGGTTGAATTTTGTCCTTAAAAATGGTGTTTTTCATAATTTTTAAAAATCAAGATTTTGTTGGGAAGAAAATGCCTGATGCCGGAGTCAGGGATTTTTGTGCCCAGGAGGTGAAATTTTTTTTTCCACCCAAATGTAAAAATGGATACCAGAATGAGATTCGGGGTTGAATTTCTTCCTTAAAAATGGTGTTTATCATAATTTTTAAAAATCAAGATTTTGTTGGGAAGAAAATTCCTGATGCCGGAGTAAGGGATTTTTGTGCCCAGGAGGTTAAATTTTTTTCCACCCAAATGTAAAAACGCACACTAGAATGAGATTCGGGGTTGAATTTCATTCTTCAAAATGGTGTTTTTCATAGCTTTTAAAAATTAAGAATTTTTTGGTGTCCGGGGAAGAAAATTCCTAATGCCGAAGGCAAGGCAAGGCAAGGCAAAGCAAGGCAAGGCAAGGCAAATTTCAAATTTCAAATTTCAAATTTCAAATTTCAAATTTCAAATTTCAAATTTCAAATTTCAAATTTCAAATTATTTCAATTTATTTCAAATTATTTCAAATTATTTCAAATTATTTCAAATATCAAATTTCAAATTTCAAATTTCAAATTTTTTTAATTTTATTTAATTTAATTTAAAATCCCAAAGTCTAGGCCAGACAATTCAAAAAACCAGGTTTTTAAGTCCCGGCGATTTTTGTTCCCAGGAGGTGAATTTTTTTTTCAACCCAAATGTATAAATAGACACCAGAATGAGATTCGGGGTTGAATTTCGTCCTTCAAAATGGTGTTTTTCATAGATTTTTAATTCAAGATTTTTTTGGTGTGTGGGGAAGAAAATTCCTGATGCCGGAGTCAGGGACTTTTGTGCCCAGGAGGTGAAATTATTTTCCACCGAAATGTAAAAACGCACACCAGAATGAAATTCGGGCTTGAATTTCATTCTTAAAAATGATGTTTTTCATAGCTTTTAAAAATCAAGATATTTTTGTTGTCCGGGGAAGAAAATTCCTGATGCCGGAGTCAGGGATTTTTGTGCCCAGGAGGTGAATTTTTTTTTCCACCCAAATGTAAAAACAGACACCAGAATGAGATTCGGGGTTGAATTTCGTCCTTCAAAATGGTGTTTTTCATAGTTTTTAAAAATCAAGATTTTTTTGGTGTCCAGGGAAGATAATTCCTGATGCCGGAGTCAGGGATTTTTGGGCCCAGGAGGTGAATTTTTTTTTTTGACTCAAATGCAAAAACAGACACCCGAATAGATTCAGGGTTGAATTTTGTCCTTAAAAATGGTGTTTTTCATAATTTTTAAAAATCAAGATTTTGTTGGGAAGAAAATGACTGATGCCGGAGTCAGGGATTTTTGTGCCCAGGAGGTGAAATTTTTTTTTCCACCCAAATGTAAAAATGGATACCAGAATGAGATTCGGGGTTGAATTTCTTCCTTAAAAATGGTGTTTATCATAATTTTTAAAAATCAAGATTTTGTTGGGAAGAAAATTCCTGATGCCGGAGTAAGGGATTTTTGTGCCCAGGAGGTTAAATTTTTTTCCACCCAAATGTAAAAACGCACACTAGAATGAGATTCGGGGTTGAATTTCATTCTTCAAAATGGTGTTTTTCATAGCTTTTAAAAATTAAGAATTTTTTGGTGTCCGGGGAAGAAAATTCCTAATGCCGAAGGCAAGGCAAGGCAAGGCAAAGCAAGGCAAGGCAAGGCAAATTTCAAATTTCAAATTTCAAATTTCAAATTTCAAATTTCAAATTTCAAATTTCAAATTTCAAATTTCAAATTTCAAATTTCAAATTTCAAATTTCAAATTTCAAATTATTTCAAATTATTTCAAATTATTTCAAATTATTTCAAATTATTTCAAATTATTTCAAATTATTTCAAATATCAAATTTCAAATTTCAAATTTCAAATTTTTTTAATTTTATTTAATTTAATTTAAAATCCCAAAGTCTAGGCCAGACAATTCAAAAAACCAGGTTTTTAAGTCCCGGCGATTTTTGTGCCCAGGAGGTGAAATTTTTTTTCAACCCAAATGTATGAATAGACACCAGAATGAGATTCGGGGTTGAATTTCGTCCTTCAAAATGGTGTTTTTCATAGATTTTTAATTCAAATTTTTTTTGGTGTGTGGGGAAGAAAATTCCTGATGCCGGAGTCAGGGACTTTTGTGCCCAGGAGGTGAAATTATTTTCCACCGAAATGTAAAAACGCACACCAGAATGAAATTCGGGCTTGAATTTCATTCTTAAAAATGATGTTTTTCATAGCTTTTAAAAATCAAGAATTTTTTGGTGTTCGGGGAAGAAAATTCCTGATGCCGGAGTCAGGGATTTTTGTGCCCAGGAGGTGAAATTTTTTTTTCCACCCAAATGTAAAAACGGACACCAGAATGAGATTCGGGGTTGAATTTCTTCCTTAAAAATGGTGTTTATCATAATTTTTAAAAATCAAGATTTTGTTGGGAAGAAAATTCCTGATGCCGGAGTAAGGGATTTTTGTGCCCAGGAGGTGAAATTTTTTTCCACCCAAATGTAAAAACGCACACTAGAATGAGATTGGGGGTTGAATTTCATTCTTCAAAATGGTGTTTTTCATAGCTTTTAAAAATTAAGAATTTTTTGGTGTCCAGGGAAGAAAATTCCTAATGCCGAAGGCAAGGCAAGGCAAGGCAAAGCAAGGCAAGGCAAGGCAAATTTCAAATTTCAAATTTCAAATTTCAAATTTCAAATTTCAAATTTCAAATTTCAAATTTCAAATTTCAAATTTCAAATTTCAAATTTCAAATTTCAAATTTCAAATTTCAAATTTCAAATTTCAAATTTCAAATTTCAAATTTCAAATTTCAAATTTCAAATTTCAAATTTCAAATTTCAAATTTCAAATTTCAAATTTCAAATTTCAAATTTCAAATTTCAAATTCAAATTATTTCAAATTTCAAATTTCAAATTTCAAATTTCTTTAATTGTATTTAATTTAATTTAAAATCCCTCAGTCCTGGCCAGACAATTCAAACAACTAGGTTTTTAAGTCCCGGCGATTTTTGTGCCCAGGATGTTAAATTTTTTTTCAACCCAAATGTATAAATAGACACCAGAATGAGATTCGGGGTTGAATTTCGTCCTTCAAAATGGTGTTTTTCATAGATTTTAAATTCAAGATTTTTTTGGTGTGCGGGGAAGAAAATTCCTGATGCCGGAGTCAGGGATTTTTGTGCCCAGGAGGTGAATGTTTTTTTTACTCAAATCCAAAAACGGACACCAGAATGAGATTCGGGGTTGAATTTCGTCCTTCAAAATGGTGTTTTTCATAGATTTTAAATTCACGATTTTTTTGGTGTCCGGGGAAGAAAATTCCTGATGCCGGAGTCAGGGACTTTTGTGCCCAGGAGGTGAAATTATTTTCCAACGAAATGTAAAAACGCACACCAGAATGAAATTTGGGCTTGAATTTCATTCTTAAAAATGATGTTTTTCATAGCTTTTAAAAATCAAGAATTTTTTGGTGTCCGGGGAAGAAAATTCCTGATGCCGGAGTCAGGGATTTTTGTGCCCAGGAGGTGAAAAAAAAATTCTGACTCAAATCTAAAAACGGACACCAGAATGTGCTTAAAAATGTCATTTTTCATAGCATTTAAAAATCAAGATTTTTTTGGTGTGCGGGGAAGAAAATTCCTGATGCCGAGGTCAGGGATTTTTGTGCCCAGGAGGTGAATGTTTTTTTTTACTCAAATCTAAAAACGGACACCAGAATGAGATTCAGGGTTGAATTTCATTCTCAAAAATGGTGTTTTTCATAGCTTTTAAAAATCAAGATTTTTTTGGTGTCCGGGGAAGATAATTCCTGATGCCAGGGTCAGGGATTTTTGTGCCCAGGAGGTGAATATTTTTTTTGACTCAAATGCAAAAACAGACACCCGAATAGATTCAGGGTTGAATTTTGTCCTTAAAAATGGTGTTTTTCATAATTTTTAAAAATCAAGATTTTGTTGGGAAGAAAATGACTGATGCCGGAGTCAGGGATTTTTGTGCCCAGGAGGTGAAATTTTTTTTTCCACCCAAATGTAAAAATGGATACCAGAATGAGATTCGGGGTTGAATTTCTTCCTTAAAAATGGTGTTTATCATAATTTTTAAAAATCAAGATTTTGTTGGGAAGAAAATTCCTGATGCCGGAGTAAGGGATTTTTGTGCCCAGGAGGTTAAATTTTTTTCCACCCAAATGTAAAAACGCACACTAGAATGAGATTCGGGGTTGAATTTCATTCTTCAAAATGGTGTTTTTCATAGCTTTTAAAAATTAAGAATTTTTTGGTGTCCGGGGAAGAAAATTCCTAATGCCGAAGGCAAGGCAAGGCAAGGCAAAGCAAGGCAAGGCAAGGCAAATTTCAAATTTCAAATTTCAAATTTCAAATTTCAAATTTCAAATTTCAAATTTCAAATTTCAAATTTCAAATTTCAAATTATTTCAAATTATTTCAAATTATTTCAAATTATTTCAAATTATTTCAAATTATTTCAAATTATTTCAAATTATTTCAAATATCAAATTTCAAATTTCAAATTTCAAATTTTTTTAATTTTATTTAATTTAATTTAAAATCCCAAAGTCTAGGCCAGACAATTCAAAAAACCAGGTTTTTAAGTCCCGGCGATTTTTGTGCCCAGGAGGTGAAATTTTTTTTCAACCCAAATGTATGAATAGACACCAGAATGAGATTCGGGGTTGAATTTCGTCCTTCAAAATGGTGTTTTTCATAGATTTTTAATTCAAAATTTTTTTGGTGTGTGGGGAAGAAAATTCCTGATGCCGGAGTCAGGGACTTTTGTGCCCAGGAGGTGAAATTATTTTCCACCGAAATGTAAAAACGCACACCAGAATGAAATTCGGGCTTGAATTTCATTCTTAAAAATGATGTTTTTCATAGCTTTTAAAAATCAAGAATTTTTTGGTGTTCGGGGAAGAAAATTCCTGTTGCCGGAGTCAGGGATTTTTGTGCCCAGGAGGTGAAATTTTTTTTTCCACCCAAATGTAAAAACGGACACCAGAATGAGATTCGGGGTTGAATTTCTTCCTTAAAAATGGTGTTTATCATAATTTTTAAAAATCAAGATTTTGTTGGGAAGAAAATTCCTGATGCCGGAGTAAGGGATTTTTGTGCCCAGGAGGTGAAATTTTTTTCCACCCAAATGTAAAAACGCACACTAGAATGAGATTGGGGGTTGAATTTCATTCTTCAAAATGGTGTTTTTCATAGCTTTTAAAAATTAAGAATTTTTTGGTGTCCAGGGAAGAAAATTCCTAATGCCGAAGGCAAGGCAAGGCAAGGCAAAGCAAGGCAAGGCAAGGCAAATTTCAAATTTCAAATTTCAAATTTCAAATTTCAAATTTCAAATTTCAAATTTCAAATTTCAAATTTCAAATTTCAAATTTCAAATTTCAAATTTCAAATTTCAAATTTCAAATTTCAAATTTCAAATTTCAAATTTCAAATTTCAAATTTCAAATTTCAAATTTCAAATTTCAAATTTCAAATTTCAAATTTCAAATTTCAAATTTCAAATTTCAAATTTCAAATTTCAAATTTCAAATTCAAATTATTTCAAATTTCAAATTTCAAATTTCAAATTTCTTTAATTGTATTTAATTTAATTTAAAATCCCTCAGTCCTGGCCAGACAATTCAAACAACTAGGTTTTTAAGTCCCGGCGATTTTTGTGCCCAGGATGTTAAAATTTTTTTCAACCCAAATGTATAAATAGACACCAGAATGAGATTCGGGGTTGAATTTCGTCCTTCAAAATGGTGTTTTTCATAGATTTTAAATTCAAGATTTTTTTGGTGTGCGGGGAAGAAAATTCCTGATGCCGGAGTCAGGGATTTTTGTGCCCAGGAGGTGAATGTTTTTTTTTACTCAAATCCAAAAACGGACACCAGAATGAGATTCGGGGTTGAATTTCGTCCTTCAAAATGGTGTTTTTCATAGATTTTAAATTCACGATTTTTTTGGTGTCCGGGGAAGAAAATTCCTGATGCCGGAGTCAGGGACTTTTGTGCCCAGGAGGTGAAATTATTTTCCAACGAAATGTAAAAACGCACACCAGAATGAAATTTGGGCTTGAATTTCATTCTTAAAAATGATGTTTTTCATAGCTTTTAAAAATCAAGAATTTTTTGGTGTCCGGGGAAGAAAATTCCTGATGCCGGAGTCAGGTATTTTTGTGCCCAGGAGGTGAAAAAAAAATTCTGACTCAAATCTAAAAACGGACACCAGAATGTGCTTAAAAATGTCATTTTTCATAGCATTTAAAAATCAAGATTTTTTTGGTGTGCGGGGAAGAAAATTCCTGATCAGGGATTTTTGTGCCCAAGAGGTGAAATTTTTTTCCCACCCAAATCTAAAAACGGACACCAGAATGAGATTCGGGGTTGAATTTCATTCTCAAAAATGGTGTTTTTCATTGCTTTTAAAAATCAAGATTTTTTTGGTGTCCGGGGAAGAAAATTCCTTATGCCAGGGTCAGGGATTTTTGTGCCCAGGAGGTGAAAATTTTTTTTCCACCCAAATCTATAAACGGACGCCGGAATGAGATTCGGGGTTGAATTTCCTGCTTAAAAATGGTGTTTTTCATAGCTTTTAAAAATCAAGATTTTTTTGGTGTCCGGGGAAGAAAATTCCTGATGCTGGAGTCAGGGACTTTTGTGCCCAGGAGGTGAAATTATTGTCCAACGAAATGTAAAAACGCACACCAGAATGAAATTCAGGCTTGAATTTCATTCTTAAAAATGATGTTTTTCATAGCTTTTAAAAATCAAGATATTTTTGGTGTCCGGGGAAGAAAATTCCTGATGCCAGGGTCAGAGATTTTTGTGCCCAGGAGGTGAATGTTTTTTTTTACTCAAATCCAAAAACGGACACCAGAATGAGATTCGGGGTTGAATTTCGTCCTTCAAAATGGTGTTTTTCATAGATTTTAAATTCAAGATTTTTTTGGTGTCCGGGGAAGAAAATTCCTGATGCCGGAGTCAGGGACTTTTGTGCCCAGGAGGTGAAATTATTTTCCAACGAAATGTAAAAACGCACACCAGAATGAAATTCGGGCTTGAATTTCATTCTTAAAAATGATGTTTTTCATAGCTTTTAAAAATCAAGAATTTTTTGGTGTCCGGGGAAGAAAATTCCTGATGCCAGAGTCAGGGATTTTTGTGCCCAGGAGGTGAAATTTTTTTTCCACCCAAATGTAAAAACGGACACCAGAATGAGATTCGGGGTTGAATTTGTTCCTTAAAAATGGTGTTTTTCATAGTTTTTAAAAATCAAGATTTTTTTGGTGTCCAGGGAAGATAATTCCTGATGCCGGAGTCAGGGATTTTTGGGCCCAGGAGGTGAATTTTTTTTTTTTTGACTCAAATGTAAAAACGGACACCCGAATAGATTCAGGGTTGAATTTTGTCCTTAAAAATGGTGTTTTTCATAATTTTTAAAAATCAAGATTTTGTTGGGAAGAAAATGACTGATGCCGGAGTCAGGGATTTTTGTGCCCAGGAGGTGAAATTTTTTTTTCCACCCAAATGTAAAAACGGACACCCGAATGAGATTCGGGGTTGAATTTGTTCCTTAAAAATGGTGTTTATCATAATTTTTAAAAATCAAGATTTTGTTGGGAAGAAAATTCCTGATGCCGGAGTAAGGGATTTTTGTGCCCAGGAGGTGAAATTTTTTTCCACCCAAATGTAAAAACGCACACTAGAATGAGATTCGGGGTTGAATTTCATTCTTCAAAATGGTGTTTTTCATAGCTTTTAAAAATTAAGAATTTTTTGGTGTATGGGGAAGAAAATTCCTAATGCTGAAGGCAAGGCAAGGCAAGGCAAGGCAAATTTCAAATTTCAAATTTCAAATTTCAAATTTCAAATTTCAAATTTCAAATTTCAAATTTCAAATTTCAAATTTCAAATTTCAAATTTCAAATTTCAAATTTCAAATTTCAAATTTCAAATTTCAAATTTCAAATTTCAAATTTCAAATTTCAAATTTCAAATTTCAAATTTCAAATTTCAAATTTCAAATTATTTCAAATTATTTCAAATTTCAAATTTCAAATTTCAAATTTCAAATTATTTCAAATTTCAAATTTCAAATTTCAAATTTCTTTAATTTTATTTAATTTAATTTAAAATCCCTCAGTCCTGGCCAGACAATTCAAACAACCAGGTTTTTAAGTCCCGGCGATTTTTGTGCCCAGGAGGTTAAATTTTTTTTCAACCCAAATGTATAAATAGACACCAGAATGAGATCCGGGGTTGAATTTCGTCCTTCAAAATGGTGTTTTTCATAGATTTTAAATTCAAGATTTTTTTGGTGTGCGGGGAAGAAAATTCCTGATGCCGGAGTCAGGGATTTTTGTGCCCAGGAGGTGAATGTTTTTTTTTACTCAAATCCAAAAACGGACATCAGAATGAGATTCAGGGTTGAATTTCGTCCTTCAAAATGGTGTTTTTCATAGATTTTAAATTCAAGATTTTTTTGGTGTCCGGGGAAGAAAATTCCTGATGCCAGGGTCAGGGATTTTTGTGCCGAGGAGGTGAATATTTTTTTTGACCCAAATGTAAAAACGGATGCCAGAATTAGATTTGGGGTTGAATTTCGTCCTTCAAAATGGTGTTTTTCATAGTTTTTAAAAATCAAGATTTTTTTGGTGTCCAGGGAAGATAATTCCTCATGCCGGAGTCAGGGATTTTTGGGCCCAGGAGGTGAATTTTTTTTTTTGACTCAAATGTAAAAACGGACACCCGAATAGATTCAGGGTTGAATTTTGTCCTTAAAAATGGTGTTTTTCATAATTTTTAAAAATCAAGATTTTGTTGGGAAGAAAATTCCTGATGCCGGAGTAAGGGATTTTTGTGCCCAGGAGGTGAAATTTTTTTTTCCACCCAAATGTAAAAACGGACACCAGAATGAGATTCGGGGTTGAATTTGTTCCTTAAAAATGGTGTTTATCATAATTTTTAAAAATCAAGATTTTGTTGGGAAGAAAATTCCTGATGCCGGAGTAAGGGATTTTTGTGCCCAGGAGGTGAAATTTTTTTCCACCCAAATGTAAAAACGCACACTAGAATGAGATTCGGGGTTGAATTTCATTCTTCAAAATGGTGTTTTTCATAGCTTTTAAAAATTAAGAATTTTTTGGTGTCCGGGGAAGAAAATTCCTGATGCCGGAGTCAGGGATTTTTGTGCCCAGGAGGTGAAATTTTTTTTCCACTCAAATGTAAAAACGGACACCAGAATGAGATTTGGGGTTGAATTTGTTCCTTAAAAATGGTGTTTTTCATAGTTTATAATATCAAGATTTTTTTGGTGTCCGGGGAAGAAAATTCCTGATGCCAGGGTCAGGGATTTTTGTGCCCAGGAGGTGAATATTTTTTTTGACCCAAATGTAAAAACGGATGCCAGAATTAGATTTGGGGTTCAAATTTGAAATTTGAAATTTGAAATTTGAAATTTTAAATTTGAAATTTGCCTTGCCTTGCCTTGCCTTGCCTTCGGCATTAGGAATTTTCTTCCCCATACACCAAAAAATTCTTAATTTTTAAAAGCTATGAAAAACACCATTTTTAAGAATGAAATTCAACCCCGAATCTCATTCTAGTGTGCGCTTTTACATTTGGGTGGAAAAAAAATTTCACCTCCTGGGCACAAAAATCCCTGACTCCGGCATCAGTCATTTTCTTCCCAACAAAATCTTGATTTTTAAAAATTATGAAAAACACCATTTTTAAGGACAAAATTCAACCCTGAATCTATTCGGGTGTCCGTTTTTACATTTGAGTCAAAAAAAAAATTCACCTCCTGGGCCCAAAAATCCCTGACTCCGGCATCAGGAATTTTCTTCCCCGGACACCAAAAAATTCTTGATTTTTAAAAGCTATGAAAAACATCATTTTTAAGAATGAAATTCAAGCCCAAATTTCATTCTGGTGTGCGTTTTTACATTTCGGTGGAAAATAATTTCACCTCCTGGGCACAAAAGTCCCTGACTCCGGCATCAGGAATTTTCTTCCCAACAAAATCTTGATTTTTAAAAATTATGAAAAACACCATTTTTAAGGACAAAATTCAACCCTGAATCTATTCGGGTGTCTGTTTTTACATTTGAGTCAAAAAAAAAAATTCACCTCCTGGGCACAAAAATCCCTGACTCCGGCATCAGGAATTATCTTCCCTGGACACCAAAAAAATCTTGATTTTTAAAAACTATGAAAAACACCATTTTGAAGGACGAAATACAACCGCAAATCTAATTCTGGCATCCGTTTTTACATTTGGGTCAAAAAAAATATTCACCTCCTGGGCACAAAAATCCCTGACCCTGGTATCAGGAATTTTCTTCCCCAGACACCAAAAAAATCTTGATTTTTATAAACTATGAAAAACACCATTTTGAAGGACGAAATTCAACCCCGAATCTCATTCTGGTGTCTATTTATACATTTGGGTTGAAAAAAAATTTCACCTCCTGGGCACAAAAATCGCCGGGACTTAAAAACCTGGTTTTTTGAATTGTCTGGCCTGGACTTTGGGATTTTAAATTAAATTAAATAAAATTAAAAAAATTTGAAATTTGAAATTTGAAATTTGATATTTGAAATAATTTGAAATAATTTGAAATAATTTGAAATAATTTGAAATAATTTGAAATTTGAAATTTGAAATTTGAAATTTGAAATTTGAAATTTGAAATTTGAAATTTGAAATTTGAAATTTGAAATTTGAAATTTGAAATTTGAAATTTGCCTTGCCTTGCCTTGCTTTGCCTTGCCTTGCCTTGCCTTCGGCATTAGGAATTTTCTTCCCCGGACACCAAAAAATTCTTGATTTTTAAAAGCTATGAAAAACATCATTTTTAAGAATGAAATTCAAGCCCGAATTTCATTCTGGTGTGCGTTTTTACATTTCATTGGAAAATAATTTCACCTCCTGGGCACAAAAGTCCCTGACTCCGGCATCAGGAATTTTCTTCCCCGGACACCAAAAAAATCTTGATTTTTAAAAGCTATGAAAAACACCATTTTTAAGCAGGAAATTCAATCCTGAATCTCATTCCGTTGTCCGTTTATAGATTTGGGTGGAAAAAAAATTTTCACCTCCTGGGCACAAAAATCCCTGACTCCGGCATCAGGCATTTTCTTCCCAACAAAATCTTGATTTTTAACAATTATGAAAAACACCATTTTTAAGGACGAAATTCAACCCTGAATCTATTCGGGTGTCCGTTTTTACATTTGAGTCAAAAAAAATTTTTCACCTCCTGGGCACAAAAATCCCTGACTCCGGCATCAGGAATTTTCTTCCCCGGACACCAAAAAAATCTTCATTTTTAAAAACTATGAAAAACACCATTTTTAAGAATGAAATTCAACCCCGAATCTCATTCTAGTGTGCGTTTTTACATTTTAAATTAAATTAAATAAAATTAAAGAAATTTGAAATTTGAAATTTGAAATTTGAAATAATTTGAAATTTGAAATTTGAAATAATTTGAAATAATTTGAAATAATTTGAAATTTGAAATTTGAAATTTGAAATTTGAAATTTGAAATTTGAAATTTGAAATTTGAAATTTGAAATTTGAAATTTGAAATTTGAAATTTGAAATTTGAAATTTGAAATTTGCCTTGCCTTGCCTTGCCTTGCCTTCGGCATTAGGAATTTTCTTCCCCATACACCAAAAAATTCTTAATTTTTAAAAGCTATGAAAAACACCATTTTTAAGAATGAAATTCAACCCCGAATCTCATTCTAGTGTGCGTTTTTACATTTGGGTGGAAAAAAAAATTTCACCTCCTGGGCACAAAAATCCCTGACTCCGGCATCAGTCATTTTCTTCCCAACAAAATCTTGATTTTTAAAAATTATGAAAAACACCATTTTTAAGGACAAAATTCAACCCTGAATCTATTCGGGTGTCCGTTTTTACATTTGAGTCAAAAAAAAAATTCACCTCCTGGGCCCAAAAATCCCTGACTCCGGCATCAGGAATTATCTTCCCTGGACACCAAAAAAATCTTGATTTTTAAAAACTATGAAAAACACCATTTTGAAGGACGAAATTCAACCCCAAATCTAATTCTGGCATCCGTTTTTACATTTGGGTCAAAAAAAGTATTCACCTCCTGGGCACAAAAATCCCTGACCCTGGCATCAGGAATTTTCTTCCCCGGACACCAAAAAAATCTTGATTTTTATAAACTATGAAAAACACCATTTTTAAGGAACAAATTCAACCCCAAATCTCATTCTGGTGTCCGTTTTTACATTTGGGTGGAAAAAAAATTTCACCTCCTGGGCACAAAAATCCCTGACTCCGGCATCAGGAATTTTCTTCCCCGGACACCAAAAAATTCTTAATTTTTAAAAGCTATGAAAAACACCATTTTGAAGAATGAAATTCAAGCCCGAATCTCATTCTAGTGTGCGTTTTTACATTTGGGTGGAAAAAAATTTCACCACCTTTGAAATTATTTCAAATTATTTCAAATTTCAAATTTCAAATTATTTCAAATTTCAAATTTCAAATTTCAAATTTCTTTAATTTTATTTAATTTAATTTAAAATGTAAAAACGCACACTAGAATGAGATTCGGGGTTGAATTTCATTCTTAAAAATGGTGTTTTTCATAGTTTTTAAAAATGAAGATTTTTTTGGTGTCCGGGGAAGAAAATTCCTGATGCCGGAGTCAGGGATTTTTGTGCCCAGGAGGTGAAAATTTTTTTTTGACTCAAATGTAAAAACGGACACCCGAATCGATTCAGGGTTGAATTTCATCCTTAAAAATGGTGTTTTTCATAATTGTTAAAAATCAAGATTTTGTTGGGAAGAAAATGCCTGATGCCGGAGTCAGGGATTTTTGTGCCCAGGAGGTGAAAAAATTTTTTCCACCCAAATCTATAAACGGACAACGGAATGAGATTCGGGGTTGAATTTCCTGCTTAAAAATGGTGTTTTACATAGCTTTTAAAAATCAAGATTTTTTTGGTGTCCGGGGAAGAAAATTCCTGATGCCGGAGTCAGGGACTTTTGTGCCCAGGAGCTGAAATTATTTTCCAACGAAATGTAAAAACGCACACCAGAATGAAATTCGGGCTTGAATTTCATTCTTAAAAATGATGTTTTTCATAGCTTTTAAAAATCAAGAATTTTTTGGTGTCCGGGGAAGAAAATTCCTGATGCCGGAGTCAGGGATTTTTGTGCCCAGGAGGTGAAATTTTTTTTCCACCCAAATGTAAAAACGGACACCAGAATGAGATTCGGGGTTGAATTTGCTCCTTAAAAATGGTGTTTTTCATAGTTTATAAAAATCAAGATTTTTTTGGTGTCCGGGGAAGAAAATTCCTGATACCAGGGTCAGGGATTTTTGTGCCCAGGAGGTGAATATTTTTTTTGACCCAAATGTAAAAACGGATGCCAGAATTAGATTTGCGGTTGAATTTCGTCCTTCAAAATGGTGTTTTTCATAGTTTTTAAAAATCAAGATTTTTTTGGTGTCCAGGGAAGATAATTCCTGATGCCGGAGTCAGGGATTTTTGGGCCCAGGAGGTGAATTTTTTTTTTTGACTCAAATGTAAAAACAGACACCCGAATAGATTCAGGGTTGAATTTTGTCCTTAAAAATGGTGTTTTTCATAATTTTTAAAAATCAAGATTTTGTTGGGAAGAAAATGCCTGATGCCGGAGTCAGGGATTTTTGTGCCCAGGAGGTGAAATTTTTTTTTCCACCCAAATGTAAAAATGGATACCAGAATGAGATTCGGGGTTGAATTTCTTCCTTAAAAATGGTGTTTATCATAATTTTTAAAAATCAATATTTTGTTGTGAAGAAAATTCCTGATGCCGGAGTAAGGGATTTTTGTGCCCAGGAGGTTAATTTTTTTTCCACCCAAATGTAAAAACGCACACTAGAATGAGATTCGGGGTTGAATTTCATTCTTCAAAATGGTGTTTTTCATAGCTTTTAAAAATTAAGAATTTTTTGGTGTCCGGGGAAGAAAATTCCTAATGCCGAAGGCAAGGCAAGGCAAGGCAAAGCAAGGCAAGGCAAGGCAAATTTCAAATTTCAAATTTCAAATTTCAAATTTCAAATTTCAAATTTCAAATTTCAAATTTCAAATTTCAAATTATTTCAATTTATTTCAAATTATTTCAAATTATTTCAAATTATTTCAAATATCAAATTTCAAATTTCAAATTTCAAATTTTTTTAATTTTATTTAATTTAATTTAAAATCCCAAAGTCTAGGCCAGACAATTCAAAAAACCAGGTTTTTAAGTCCCGGTGATTTTTGTTCCCAGGAGGTGAATTTTTTTTTCAACCCAAATGTATAAATAGACACCAGAATGAGATTCGGGGTTGAATTTCGTCCTTCAAAATGGTGTTTTTCATAGATTTTTAATTCAAGATTTTTTTGGTGTGTGGGGAAGAAAATTCCTGATGCCGGAGTCAGGGACTTTTGTGCCCAGGAGGTGAAATTATTTTCCACCGAAATGTAAAAACGCACACCAGAATGAAATTCGGGCTTGAATTTCATTCTTAAAAATGATGTTTTTCATAGCTTTTAAAAATCAAGATATTTTTGTTGTCCGGGGAAGAAAATTCCTGATGCCGGAGTCAGGGATTTTTGTGCCCAGGAGGTGAATTTTTTTTTCCACCCAAATGTAAAAACAGACACCAGAATGAGATTCGGGGTTGAATTTCGTCCTTCAAAATGGTGTTTTTCATAGTTTTTAAAAATCAAGATTTTTTTGGTGTCCAGGGAAGATAATTCCTGATGCCGGAGTCAGGGATTTTTGGGCCCAGGAGGTGAATTTTTTTTTTTGACTCAAATGCAAAAACAGACACCCGAATAGATTCAGGGTTGAATTTTGTCCTTAAAAATGGTGTTTTTCATAATTTTTAAAAATCAAGATTTTGTTGGGAAGAAAATGCCTGATGCCGGAGTCAGGGATTTTTGTGCCCAGGAGGTGAAATTTTTTTTTCCACCCAAATGTAAAAATGGATACCAGAATGAGATTCGGGGTTGAATTTCTTCCTTAAAAATGGTGTTTATCATAATTTTTAAAAATCAAGATTTTGTTGGGAAGAAAATTCCTGATGCCGGAGTAAGGGATTTTTGTGCCCAGGAGGTTAAATTTTTTTCCACCCAAATGTAAAAACGCACACTAGAATGAGATTCGGGGTTGAATTTCATTCTTCAAAATGGTGTTTTTCATAGCTTTTAAAAATTAAGAATTTTTTGGTGTCCGGGGAAGAAAATTCCTAATGCCGAAGGCAAGGCAAGGCAAGGCAAAGCAAGGCAAGGCAAGGCAAATTTCAAATTTCAAATTTCAAATTTCAAATTTCAAATTTCAAATTTCAAATTTCAAATTTCAAATTTCAAATTATTTCAATTTATTTCAAATTATTTCAAATTATTTCAAATTATTTCAAATATCAAATTTCAAATTTCAAATTTCAAATTTTTTTAATTTTATTTAATTTAATTTAAAATCCCAAAGTCTAGGCCAGACAATTCAAAAAACCAGGTTTTTAAGTCCCGGCGATTTTTGTTCCCAGGAGGTGAATTTTTTTTTCAACCCAAATGTATAAATAGACACCAGAATGAGATTCGGGGTTGAATTTCGTCCTTCAAAATGGTGTTTTTCATAGATTTTTAATTCAAGATTTTTTTGGTGTGTGGGGAAGAAAATTCCTGATGCCGGAGTCAGGGACTTTTGTGCCCAGGAGGTGAAATTATTTTCCACCGAAATGTAAAAACGCACACCAGAATGAAATTCGGGCTTGAATTTCATTCTTAAAAATGATGTTTTTCATAGCTTTTAAAAATCAAGAATTTTTTGGTGTCCGGGGAAGAAAATTCCTGATGCTGGAGTCAGGGATTTTTGTGCCCAGGAGGTGAAATTTTTTTTTCCACCCAAATGTAAAAACAGACACCAGAATGAGATTCGGGGTTGAATTTCGTCCTTCAAAATGGTGTTTTTCATAGTTTTTAAAAATCAAGATTTTTTTGGTGTCCAGGGAAGATAATTCCTGATGCCGGAGTCAGGGATTTTTGGGCCCAGGAGGTGAATTTTTTTTTTTGACTCAAATGCAAAAACAGACACCCGAATAGATTCAGGGTTGAATTTTGTCCTTAAAAATGGTGTTTTTCATAATTTTTAAAAATCAAGATTTTGTTGGGAAGAAAATGACTGATGCCGGAGTCAGGGATTTTTGTGCCCAGGAGGTGAAATTTTTTTTTCCACCCAAATGTAAAAATGGATACCAGAATGAGATTCGGGGTTGAATTTCTTCCTTAAAAATGGTGTTTATCATAATTTTTAAAAATCAAGATTTTGTTGGGAAGAAAATTCCTGATGCCGGAGTAAGGGATTTTTGTGCCCAGGAGGTTAAATTTTTTTCCACCCAAATGTAAAAACGCACACTAGAATGAGATTCGGGGTTGAATTTCATTCTTCAAAATGGTGTTTTTCATAGCTTTTAAAAATTAAGAATTTTTTGGTGTCCGGGGAAGAAAATTCCTAATGCCGAAGGCAAGGCAAGGCAAGGCAAAGCAAGGCAAGGCAAGGCAAATTTCAAATTTCAAATTTCAAATTTCAAATTTCAAATTTCAAATTTCAAATTTCAAATTTCAAATTTCAAATTTCAAATTTCAAATTTCAAATTTCAAATTTCAAATTTCAAATTTCAAATTATTTCAAATTATTTCAAATTATTTCAAATTATTTCAAATTATTTCAAATTATTTCAAATTATTTCAAATATCAAATTTCAAATTTCAAATTTCAAATTTTTTTAATTTTATTTAATTTAATTTAAAATCCCAAAGTCTAGGCCAGACAATTCAAAAAACCAGGTTTTTAAGTCCCGGCGATTTTTGTGCCCAGGAGGTGAAATTTTTTTTCAACCCAAATGTATGAATAGACACCAGAATGAGATTCGGGGTTGAATTTCGTCCTTCAAAATGGTGTTTTTCATAGATTTTTAATTCAAATTTTTTTTGGTGTGTGGGGAAGAAAATTCCTGATGCCGGAGTCAGGGACTTTTGTGCCCAGGAGGTGAAATTATTTTCCACCGAAATGTAAAAACGCACACCAGAATGAAATTCGGGCTTGAATTTCATTCTTAAAAATGATGTTTTTCATAGCTTTTAAAAATCAAGAATTTTTTGGTGTTCGGGGAAGAAAATTCCTGATGCCGGAGTCAGGGATTTTTGTGCCCAGGAGGTGAAATTTTTTTTTCCACCCAAATGTAAAAACGGACACCAGAATGAGATTCGGGGTTGAATTTCTTCCTTAAAAATGGTGTTTATCATAATTTTTAAAAATCAAGATTTTGTTGGGAAGAAAATTCCTGATGCCGGAGTAAGGGATTTTTGTGCCCAGGAGGTGAAATTTTTTTCCACCCAAATGTAAAAACGCACACTAGAATGAGATTGGGGGTTGAATTTCATTCTTCAAAATGGTGTTTTTCATAGCTTTTAAAAATTAAGAATTTTTTGGTGTCCAGGGAAGAAAATTCCTAATGCCGAAGGCAAGGCAAGGCAAGGCAAAGCAAGGCAAGGCAAGGCAAATTTCAAATTTCAAATTTCAAATTTCAAATTTCAAATTTCAAATTTCAAATTTCAAATTTCAAATTTCAAATTTCAAATTTCAAATTTCAAATTTCAAATTTCAAATTTCAAATTTCAAATTTCAAATTTCAAATTTCAAATTTCAAATTTCAAATTTCAAATTTCAAATTTCAAATTTCAAATTTCAAATTTCAAATTTCAAATTTCAAATTTCAAATTTCAAATTTCAAATTTCAAATTTCAAATTTCAAATTCAAATTATTTCAAATTTCAAATTTCAAATTTCAAATTTCTTTAATTGTATTTAATTTAATTTAAAATCCCTCAGTCCTGGCCAGACAATTCAAACAACTAGGTTTTTAAGTCCCGGCGATTTTTGTGCCCAGGATGTTAAATTTTTTTTCAACCCAAATGTATAAATAGACACCAGAATGAGATTCGGGGTTGAATTTCGTCCTTCAAAATGGTGTTTTTCATAGATTTTAAATTCAAGATTTTTTTGGTGTGCGGGGAAGAAAATTCCTGATGCCGGAGTCAGGGATTTTTGTGCCCAGGAGGTGAATGTTTTTTTTTACTCAAATCCAAAAACGGACACCAGAATGAGATTCGGGGTTGAATTTCGTCCTTCAAAATGGTGTTTTTCATAGATTTTAAATTCACGATTTTTTTGGTGTCCGGGGAAGAAAATTCCTGATGCCGGAGTCAGGGACTTTTGTGCCCAGGAGGTGAAATTATTTTCCAACGAAATGTAAAAACGCACACCAGAATGAAATTTGGGCTTGAATTTCATTCTTAAAAATGATGTTTTTCATAGCTTTTAAAAATCAAGAATTTTTTGGTGTCCGGGGAAGAAAATTCCTGATGCCGGAGTCAGGGATTTTTGTGCCCAGGAGGTGAAAAAAAAATTCTGACTCAAATCTAAAAACGGACACCAGAATGTGCTTAAAAATGTCATTTTTCATAGCATTTAAAAATCAAGATTTTTTTGGTGTGCGTTGAAGAAAATTCCTGATGCCGAGGTCAGGGATTTTTGTGCCCAGGATGTGAATGTTTTTTTTTACTCAAATCTAAAAACGGACACCAGAATGAGATTCAGGGTTGAATTTCATTCTCAAAAATGGTGTTTTTCATAGCTTTTAAAAATCAAGATTTTTTTGGTGTCCGGGGAAGATAATTCCTGATGCCAGGGTCAGGGATTTTTGTGCCCAGGAGGTGAATATTTTTTTTGACTCAAATGCAAAAACAGACACCCGAATAGATTCAGGGTTGAATTTTGTCCTTAAAAATGGTGTTTTTCATAATTTTTAAAAATCAAGATTTTGTTGGGAAGAAAATGACTGATGCCGGAGTCAGGGATTTTTGTGCCCAGGAGGTGAAATTTTTTTTTCCACCCAAATGTAAAAATGGATACCAGAATGAGATTCGGGGTTGAATTTCTTCCTTAAAAATGGTGTTTATCATAATTTTTAAAAATCAAGATTTTGTTGGGAAGAAAATTCCTGATGCCGGAGTAAGGGATTTTTGTGCCCAGGAGGTTAAATTTTTTTCCACCCAAATGTAAAAACGCACACTAGAATGAGATTCGGGGTTGAATTTCATTCTTCAAAATGGTGTTTTTCATAGCTTTTAAAAATTAAGAATTTTTTGGTGTCCGGGGAAGAAAATTCCTAATGCCGAAGGCAAGGCAAGGCAAGGCAAAGCAAGGCAAGGCAAGGCAAATTTCAAATTTCAAATTTCAAATTTCAAATTTCAAATTTCAAATTTCAAATTTCAAATTTCAAATTTCAAATTTCAAATTATTTCAAATTATTTCAAATTATTTCAAATTATTTCAAATTATTTCAAATTATTTCAAATTATTTCAAATATCAAATTTCAAATTTCAAATTTCAAATTTTTTTAATTTTATTTAATTTAATTTAAAATCCCAAAGTCTAGGCCAGACAATTCAAAAAACCAGGTTTTTAAGTCCCGGCGATTTTTGTGCCCAGGAGGTGAAATTTTTTTTCAACCCAAATGTATGAATAGACACCAGAATGAGATTCGGGGTTGAATTTCGTCCTTCAAAATGGTGTTTTTCATAGATTTTTAATTCAAAATTTTTTTGGTGTGTGGGGAAGAAAATTCCTGATGCCGGAGTCAGGGACTTTTGTGCCCAGGAGGTGAAATTATTTTCCACCGAAATGTAAAAACGCACACCAGAATGAAATTCGGGCTTGAATTTCATTCTTAAAAATGATGTTTTTCATAGCTTTTAAAAATCAAGAATTTTTTGGTGTTCGGGGAAGAAAATTCCTGTTGCCGGAGTCAGGGATTTTTGTGCCCAGGAGGTGAAATTTTTTTTTCCACCCAAATGTAAAAACGGACACCAGAATGAGATTCGGGGTTGAATTTCTTCCTTAAAAATGGTGTTTATCATAATTTTTAAAAATCAAGATTTTGTTGGGAAGAAAATTCCTGATGCCGGAGTAAGGGATTTTTGTGCCCAGGAGGTGAAATTTTTTTCCACCCAAATGTAAAAACGCACACTAGAATGAGATTGGGGGTTGAATTTCATTCTTCAAAATGGTGTTTTTCATAGCTTTTAAAAATTAAGAATTTTTTGGTGTCCAGGGAAGAAAATTCCTAATGCCGAAGGCAAGGCAAGGCAAGGCAAAGCAAGGCAAGGCAAGGCAAATTTCAAATTTCAAATTTCAAATTTCAAATTTCAAATTTCAAATTTCAAATTTCAAATTTCAAATTTCAAATTTCAAATTTCAAATTTCAAATTTCAAATTTCAAATTTCAAATTTCAAATTTCAAATTTCAAATTTCAAATTTCAAATTTCAAATTTCAAATTTCAAATTTCAAATTTCAAATTTCAAATTTCAAATTTCAAATTTCAAATTTCAAATTTCAAATTTCAAATTCAAATTATTTCAAATTTCAAATTTCAAATTTCAAATTTCTTTAATTGTATTTAATTTAATTTAAAATCCCTCAGTCCTGGCCAGACAATTCAAACAACTAGGTTTTTAAGTCCCGGCGATTTTTGTGCCCAGGATGTTAAATTTTTTTTCAACCCAAATGTATAAATAGACACCAGAATGAGATTCGGGGTTGAATTTCGTCCTTCAAAATGGTGTTTTTCATAGATTTTAAATTCAAGATTTTTTTGGTGTGCGGGGAAGAAAATTCCTGATGCCGGAGTCAGGGATTTTTGTGCCCAGGAGGTGAATGTTTTTTTTTACTCAAATCCAAAAACGGACACCAGAATGAGATTCGGGGTTGAATTTCGTCCTTCAAAATGGTGTTTTTCATAGATTTTAAATTCACGATTTTTTTGGTGTCCGGGGAAGAAAATTCCTGATGCCGGAGTCAGGGACTTTTGTGCCCAGGAGGTGAAATTATTTTCCAACGAAATGTAAAAACGCACACCAGAATGAAATTTGGGCTTGAATTTCATTCTTAAAAATGATGTTTTTCATAGCTTTTAAAAATCAAGAATTTTTTGGTGTCCGGGGAAGAAAATTCCTGATGCCGGAGTCAGGTATTTTTGTGCCCAGGAGGTGAAAAAAAAATTCTGACTCAAATCTAAAAACGGACACCAGAATGTGCTTAAAAATGTCATTTTTCATAGCATTTAAAAATCAAGATTTTTTTGGTGTGCGGGGAAGAAAATTCCTGATCAGGGATTTTTGTGCCCAAGAGGTGAAATTTTTTTCCCACCCAAATCTAAAAACGGACACCAGAATGAGATTCGGGGTTGAATTTCATTCTCAAAAATGGTGTTTTTCATTGCTTTTAAAAATCAAGATTTTTTTGGTGTCCGGGGAAGAAAATTCCTTATGCCAGGGTCAGGGATTTTTGTGCCCAGGAGGTGAAAATTTTTTTTCCACCCAAATCTATAAACGGACGCCGGAATGAGATTCGGGGTTGAATTTCCTGCTTAAAAATGGTGTTTTTCATAGCTTTTAAAAATCAAGATTTTTTTGGTGTCCGGGGAAGAAAATTCCTGATGCTGGAGTCAGGGACTTTTGTGCCCAGGAGGTGAAATTATTGTCCAACGAAATGTAAAAACGCACACCAGAATGAAATTCAGGCTTGAATTTCATTCTTAAAAATGATGTTTTTCATAGCTTTTAAAAATCAAGATATTTTTGGTGTCCGGGGAAGAAAATTCCTGATGCCAGGGTCAGAGATTTTTGTGCCCAGGAGGTGAATGTTTTTTTTTACTCAAATCCAAAAACGGACACCAGAATGAGATTCGGGGTTGAATTTCGTCCTTCAAAATGGTGTTTTTCATAGATTTTAAATTCAAGATTTTTTTGGTGTCCGGGGAAGAAAATTCCTGATGCCGGAGTCAGGGACTTTTGTGCCCAGGAGGTGAAATTATTTTCCAACGAAATGTAAAAACGCACACCAGAATGAAATTCGGGCTTGAATTTCATTCTTAAAAATGATGTTTTTCATAGCTTTTAAAAATCAAGAATTTTTTGGTGTCCGGGGAAGAAAATTCCTGATGCCAGAGTCAGGGATTTTTGTGCCCAGGAGGTGAAATTTTTTTTCCACCCAAATGTAAAAACGGACACCAGAATGAGATTCGGGGTTGAATTTGTTCCTTAAAAATGGTGTTTTTCATAGTTTTTAAAAATCAAGATTTTTTTGGTGTCCAGGGAAGATAATTCCTGATGCCGGAGTCAGGGATTTTTGGGCCCAGGAGGTGAATTTTTTTTTTTTGACTCAAATGTAAAAACGGACACCCGAATAGATTCAGGGTTGAATTTTGTCCTTAAAAATGGTGTTTTTCATAATTTTTAAAAATCAAGATTTTGTTGGGAAGAAAATGACTGATGCCGGAGTCAGGGATTTTTGTGCCCAGGAGGTGAAATTTTTTTTTCCACCCAAATGTAAAAACGGACACCCGAATGAGATTCGGGGTTGAATTTGTTCCTTAAAAATGGTGTTTATCATAATTTTTAAAAATCAAGATTTTGTTGGGAAGAAAATTCCTGATGCCGGAGTAAGGGATTTTTGTGCCCAGGAGGTGAAATTTTTTTCCACCCAAATGTAAAAACGCACACTAGAATGAGATTCGGGGTTGAATTTCATTCTTCAAAATGGTGTTTTTCATAGCTTTTAAAAATTAAGAATTTTTTGGTGTATGGGGAAGAAAATTCCTAATGCTGAAGGCAAGGCAAGGCAAGGCAAGGCAAATTTCAAATTTCAAATTTCAAATTTCAAATTTCAAATTTCAAATTTCAAATTTCAAATTTCAAATTTCAAATTTCAAATTTCAAATTTCAAATTTCAAATTTCAAATTTCAAATTTCAAATTTCAAATTTCAAATTATTTCAAATTATTTCAAATTTCAAATTTCAAATTTCAAATTTCAAATTATTTCAAATTTCAAATTTCAAATTTCAAATTTCTTTAATTTTATTTAATTTAATTTAAAATCCCTCAGTCCTGGCCAGACAATTCAAACAACCAGGTTTTTAAGTCCCGGCGATTTTTGTGCCCAGGAGGTTAAATTTTTTTTCAACCCAAATGTATAAATAGACACCAGAATGAGATCCGGGGTTGAATTTCGTCCTTCAAAATGGTGTTTTTCATAGATTTTAAATTCAAGATTTTTTTGGTGTGCGGGGAAGAAAATTCCTGATGCCGGAGTCAGGGATTTTTGTGCCCAGGAGGTGAATGTTTTTTTTTACTCAAATCCAAAAACGGACATCAGAATGAGATTCAGGGTTGAATTTCGTCCTTCAAAATGGTGTTTTTCATAGATTTTAAATTCAAGATTTTTTTGGTGTCCGGGGAAGAAAATTCCTGATGCCAGGGTCAGGGATTTTTGTGCCGAGGAGGTGAATATTTTTTTTGACCCAAATGTAAAAACGGATGCCAGAATTAGATTTGGGGTTGAATTTCGTCCTTCAAAATGGTGTTTTTCATAGTTTTTAAAAATCAAGATTTTTTTGGTGTCCAGGGAAGATAATTCCTCATGCCGGAGTCAGGGATTTTTGGGCCCAGGAGGTGAATTTTTTTTTTTTGACTCAAATGTAAAAACGGACACCCGAATAGATTCAGGGTTGAATTTTGTCCTTAAAAATGGTGTTTTTCATAATTTTTAAAAATCAAGATTTTGTTGGGAAGAAAATTCCTGATGCCGGAGTAAGGGATTTTTGTGCCCAGGAGGTGAAATTTTTTTTTCCACCCAAATGTAAAAACGGACACCAGAATGAGATTCGGGGTTGAATTTGTTCCTTAAAAATGGTGTTTATCATAATTTTTAAAAATCAAGATTTTGTTGGGAAGAAAATTCCTGATGCCGGAGTAAGGGATTTTTGTGCCCAGGAGGTGAAATTTTTTTCCACCCAAATGTAAAAACGCACACTAGAATGAGATTCGGGGTTGAATTTCATTCTTCAAAATGGTGTTTTTCATAGCTTTTAAAAATTAAGAATTTTTTGGTGTCCGGGGAAGAAAATTCCTGATGCCGGAGTCAGGGATTTTTGTGCCCAGGAGGTGAAATTTTTTTTCCACTCAAATGTAAAAACGGACACCAGAATGAGATTTGGGGTTGAATTTGTTCCTTAAAAATGGTGTTTTTCATAGTTTATAATATCAAGATTTTTTTGGTGTCCGGGGAAGAAAATTCCTGATGCCAGGGTCAGGGATTTTTGTGCCCAGGAGGTGAATATTTTTTTTGACCCAAATGTAAAAACGGATGCCAGAATTAGATTTGGGGTTCAAATTTGAAATTTGAAATTTGAAATTTGAAATTTTAAATTTGAAATTTGCCTTGCCTTGCCTTGCCTTGCCTTCGGCATTAGGAATTTTCTTCCCCATACACCAAAAAATTCTTAATTTTTAAAAGCTATGAAAAACACCATTTTTAAGAATGAAATTCAACCCCGAATCTCATTCTAGTGTGCGCTTTTACATTTGGGTGGAAAAAAAAATTTCACCTCCTGGGCACAAAAATCCCTGACTCCGGCATCAGTCATTTTCTTCCCAACAAAATCTTGATTTTTAAAAATTATGAAAAACACCATTTTTAAGGACAAAATTCAACCCTGAATCTATTCGGGTGTCCGTTTTTACATTTGAGTCAAAAAAAAAATTCACCTCCTGGGCCCAAAAATCCCTGACTCCGGCATCAGGAATTATCTTCCCCGGACACCAAAAAAATCTTGATTTTTATAAACTATGAAAAACACCATTTTTAAGGAACAAATTCAACCCCAAATCTCATTCTGGTGTCCGTTTTTACATTTGGGTGGAAAAAAAATTTCACCTCCTGGGCACAAAAATCCCTGACTCCGGCAACAGGAATTTTCTTCCCCGGACACCAAAAAATTCCTAATTTTTAAAAGCTATGAAAAACACCATTTTGAAGAATGAAATTCAACCCCGAATCTCATTCTAGTGTGCGTTTTTACATTTGGGTGGAAAAAAATTTCACCTCCTGGGCACAAAAATCCCTTACTCCGGCATCAGGAATTTTCTTCCCAACAAAATCTTGATTTTTAAAAATTATGATAAACACCATTTTTAAGGAACAAATTCAACCCCGAATCTCATTCTGGTGTCCGTTTTTACATTTGGGTGGAAAAAAAAATTTCACCTCCTGGGCACAAAAATCCCTGACTCCGGCATCAGGAATTTTCTTCCCAACAAAATCTTGATTTTTAAAAATTATGATAAACACCATTTTTAAGGAACAAATTCAACCCCGAATCTCATTCTGGTATCCGTTTTTACATTTGGGTGGAAAAAAAAATTTCACCTCCTGGGCACAAAAATCCCTGACTCCGGCATCAGTCATTTTCTTCCCAACAAAATCTTGATTTTTAAAAATTATGAAAAACACCATTTTTAAGGACAAAATTCAACCCTGAATCTATTCGGGTGTCCGTTTTTACATTTGAGTCAAAAAAAAATAATTCACCTCCTGGGCCCAAAAATCCCTGACTCCGGCATCAGGAATTATCTTCCCTGGACACCAAAAAAATCTTGATTTTTAAAAACTATGAAAAACACTATTTTGAAGGACGAAATTCAACCCCAAATCTAATTCTGGCATCCGTTTTTACATTTGGGTCAAAAAAAATATTCACCTCCTCGGCACAAAAATCCCTGACCCTGGCATCAGGAATTTTCTTCCCCGGACACCAAAAATATCTTGATTTTTATAAACTATGAAAAACACCATTTTTAAGGAACAAATTCAACCCCGAATCTCATTCTGGTGTCCGTTTTTACATTTGGGTGGAAAAAAAATTTCACCTCCTGGGCACAAAAATCCCTGACTCCGGCATCAGGAATTTTCTTCCCCGGACACCAAAAAATTCTTGATTTTTAAAAGCTATGAAAAACATCATTTTTAAGAATGAAATTGAAGCCCGAATTTCATTCTGGTGTGCGTTTTTACATTTCGTTGGAAAATAATTTCACCTCCTGGGCACAAAAGTCCCTGACTCCGGCATCAGGAATTTTCTTCCCCGGACACCAAAAAAATCTTGAATTTAAAATCTATGAAAAACACCATTTTGAAGGACGAAATTCAACCCTGAATCTCATTGTGGTGTCCGTTTTTGGATTTGAGTAAAAAAAAACATTCACCTCCTGGGCACAAAAATCCCTGACTCCGGCATCAGGAATTTTCTTCCCCGCACACCAAAAAAATCTTGAATTTAAAATCTATTAAAAACACCATTTTGAAGGACGAAATTCAACCCCGAATCTCATTCTGGTGTCTATTTATACATTTGGGTTGAAAAAAAATTTAACATCCTGGGCACAAAAATCGCCGGGACTTAAAAACCTGGTTGTTTGAATTGTCTGGCCAGGACTGAGGGATTTTAAATTAAATTAAATACAATTAAAGAAATTTGAAATTTGAAATTTGAAATTTGAAATAATTTGAATTTGAAATTTGAAATTTGAAATTTGAAATTTGAAATTTGAAATTTGAAATTTGAAATTTGAAATTTGAAATTTGAAATTTGAAATTTGAAATTTGAAATTTGAAATTTGAAATTTGAAATTTGAAATTTGAAATTTGAAATTTGAAATTTGCCTTGCCTTGCCTTGCCTTGCTTTGCCTTGCCTTGCCTTGCCTTAGGCATTAGGAATTTTCTTCCCCATACACCAAAAAATTCTTAATTTTTAAAAGCTATGAAAAACACCATTTTTAAGAATGAAATTCAACCCCGAATCTCATTCTAGTGTGCGTTTTTACATTTTGGTGGAAAAAAATTTTACCTCCTGGGCACAAAAATCCCTGACTCCGGCATCAGGAATTTTATTCCCAACAAAATCTTGATTTTTAATAATTATGATAAACACCATTTTTAAGGAAGAAATTCAACCCCGAATTTCATTCTGGTGTCCGTTTTTACATTTGGGTGGGGAAAAAATTTCACCTCCTGGGCACAAAAATCCCTGACTCCGGCATCAGGAATTTTCTTCCCCGGACACCAAAAAATTCTTGATTTTTAAAAGCTATGAAAAACATCATTTTTAAGAATGAAATTCAAGCCCGAATTTCATTCTGGTGTGCGTTTTTACATTTGGGTGGAAAGTAATTTCACCTCCTGGGCACAAAAATCCCTGACCCTGGAATCAGGAATTTTCTTCCCCGGACACCAAAAAATTCTTAATTTTTAAAAGCTATGAAAAACACCATTTTGAAGAATGAAATTCAACCCCGAATCTCATTCTAGTGTGCGTTTTTACATTTCGGTGGAAAAAAATTTCACCTCCTGGGCACAAAAATCCCTTACTCCGGCATCAGGAATTTTCTTCCCAACAAAATCTTGATTTTTAAAAATTATGATAAACACCATTTTTAAGGACAAAATTCAACCCTGAATCTATTCGGGTGTCCGTTTTTACATTTGAGTCAAAAAAAAATATTCACCTCCTGGGCCCAAAAATCCCTGACTCCGGCATCAGGAATTATCTTCCCTGGACACCAAAAAAATCTTGATTTTTAAAAACTATGAAAAACACCATTTTGAAGGACGAAATTCAACCCCAAATCTAATTCTGGCATCCGTTTTTACATTTGGGTCAAAAAAAAATATTCACCTCCTCGGCACAAAAATCCCTGACCCTGGCATCAGGAATTTTCTTCCCCGGACACCAAAAATATCTTGATTTTTATAAACTATGAAAAACACCATTTTTAAGGAACAAATTCAACCCCGAATCTCATTCTGGTGTCCGTTTTTACATTTGGGTGGAAAAAAAATTTCACCTCCTGGGCACAAAAATCCCTGACTCCGGCATCAGGAATTTTCTTCCCCGGACACCAAAAAATTCTTGATTTTTAAAAGCTATGAAAAACATCATTTTTAAGAATGAAATTCAAGCCCGAATTTAATTCTGGTGTGCGTTTTTACATTTCGTTGGAAAATAATTTCACCTCCTGGGCACAAAAGTCCCTGACTCCGGCATCAGGAATTTTCTTCCCCGGACACCAAAAAAATCTTGAATTTAAAATCTATGAAAAACACCAGTTTGAAGGACGAAATTCAACCCCGAATCTCATTCTGGTGTCCGTTTTTGGATTTGAGTAAAAAAAAACATTCACCTCCTGGGCACAAAAATCCCTGACTCCGGCATCAGGAATTTTCTTCCCCGCACACCAAAAAAATCTTGAATTTAAAATCTATGAAAAACACCATTTTGAAGGACGAAATTCAACCCCGAATCTCATTCTGGTGTCTATTTATACATTTGGGTTGAAAAAAAATTTAACCTCCTGGGCACAAAAATCGCCGGGACTTAAAAACCTGGTTGTTTGAATTGTCTGGCCAGGACTGAGGGATTTTAAATTAAATTAAATAAAATTAAAGAAATTTGAAATTTGAAATTTGAAATTTGAAATAATTTGAAATTTGAAATTTGAAATAATTTGAAATAATTTGAAATTTGAAATTTGAAATTTGAAATTTGAAATTTGAAATTTGAAATTTGAAATTTGAAATTTGAAATTTGAAATTTGAAATTTGAAATTTGAAATTTGAAATTTGAAATTTGAAATTTGAAATTTGAAATTTGAAATTTGAAATTTGAAATTTGAAATTTGAAATTTGAAATTTGAAATTTGAAATTTGCCTTGCCTTGCCTTGCCTTGCCTTCGGCATTAGGAATTTTCTTCCCCATACACCAAAAAATTCTTAATTTTTAAAAGCTATGAAAAACACCATTTTTAAGAATGAAATTCAACCCCGAATCTCATTCTAGTGTGCGTTTTTACATTTGGGTGGGAAAAAAAATTTCACCTCCTGGGCACAAAAATCCCTGACTCCGGCATCAGTCATTTTCTTCCCAACAAAATCTTGATTTTTAAAAATTATGAAAAACACCATTTTGAAGGACGAAATTCAACCCCGAATCTCATTCTGGTGTCTATTTATACATTTGGGTTGAAAAAAAATTTAACCTCCTGGGCACAAAAATCGCCGGGACTTAAAAACCTGGTTGTTTGAATTGTCTGGCCAGGACTGAGGGATTTTAAATTAAATTAAATAAAATTAAAGAAATTTGAAATTTGAAATTTGAAATTTGAAATAATTTGAAATTTGAAATTTGAAATTTGAAATAATTTGAAATAATTTGAAATTTGAAATTTGAAATTTGAAATTTGAAATTTGAAATTTGAAATTTGAAATTTGAAATTTGAAATTTGAAATTTGAAATTTGAAATTTGAAATTTGAAATTTGAAATTTGAAATTTGAAATTTGAAATTTGAAATTTGAAATTTGAAATTTGCCTTGCCTTGCCTTGCCTTGCCTTCGGCATTAGGAATTTTCTTCCCCATACACCAAAAAATTCTTAATTTTTAAAAGCTATGAAAAACACCATTTTTAAGAATGAAATTCAACCCCGAATCTCATTCTAGTGTGCGTTTTTACATTTGGGTGGGAAAAAAAATTTCACCTCCTGGGCACAAAAATCCCTGACTCCGGCATCAGGAATTTTCTTCCCAACAAAATCTTGATTTTTAAAAATTATGATAAACACCATTTTTAAGGAACAAATTCAACCCCGAATCTCATTCTGGTGTCCGTTTTTACATTTGGGTGGAAAAAAAAATTTCACCTCCTGGGCACAAAAATCCCTGACTCCGGCATCAGTCATTTTCTTCACAACAAAATCTTGATTTTTAAAAATTATGAAAAACACCATTTGTAAGGACAAAATTCAACCCTGAATCTATTCGGGTGTCCGTTTTTACATTTGAGTCAAAAAAAAAATTCACCTCCTGGGCCCAAAAATCCCTGACTCCGGCATCAGGAATTATCTTCCCTGGACACCAAAAAAATCTTGATTTTTAAAAACTATGAAAAACACCATTTTGAAGGACGAAATTCAACCCCAAATCTAATTCTGGCATCCGTTTTTACATTTGGGTCAAAAAAAATATTCACCTCCTCGGCACAAAAATCCCTGACCCTGGCATCAGGAATTTTCTTCCCCGGACACCAAAAATATCTTGATTTTTATAAACTATGAAAAACACCATTTTTAAGGAACAAATTCAACCCCGAATCTCATTCTGGTGTCCGTTTTTATATTTGGGTGGGAAAAAAAATTTCACCTCCTGGGCACAAAAATCCCTGACTCCGGCATCAGGAATTTTCTTCCCCGGACACCAAAAAATTCTTCATTTTTAAAAGCTATGAAAAACATCATTTTTAAGAATGAAATTCAAGCCCGAATTTCATTCTGGTGTGCGTTTTTACATTTGGGTGGAAAAAAATTTCAACTCCTGGGCACAAAAGTCCCTGACTCCGGCATCAGGAATTTTCTTCCCCGCACACCAAAAAAATCTTGAATTTAAAATCTATGAAAAACACCATTTTGAACGACGAAATTCAACCCCGAATCTCATTCTGGTGTCTATTTATACATTTGGGTGGAAAAAAAATTTCACCTCCTGGGCACAAAAATCACCGGGACTTAAAAACCTGGTTTTTTGAATTGTCTGGCCTGGACTTTGGGATTTTAAATTAAATTAAATAAAATTAAAGAAATTTGAAATTTGAAATTTGAAATTTGAAATTTGAAATTTGATATTTGAAATAATTTGAAATAATTTGAAATTTGAAATTTGAAATTTGAAATTTGAAATTTGAAATTTGAAATTTGAAATTTGAAATTTGAAATTTGCCTTGCCTTGCCTTGCTTTGCCTTGCCTTGCCTTGCCTTCGGTATTAGGAATTTTCTTCCCCGGACACCAAAAAATTCTTAATTTTCAAAAGCTATGAAAAACACCATTTTGAAGAATGAAATTCAACCCCGAATCTCATTCTAGTGTGCGTTTTTACATTTGGGTGGAAAAAAATTTCACCTCCTGTTCACAAAAATCTCTTACTCCGGCATCAGGAATTTTCTTCCCAACAAAATCTTGATTTTTAAAAATAATGATAAACACCATTTTTAAGGACAAAATTCAACCCTGAATCTATTCGGGTGTCCGTTTTTACATTTGAGTAAAAAAAAAAAATTCACCTCCTGGGCCCAAAAATCCCTGACTCCGGCATTAGGAATTATCTTCCCTGGACACCAAAAAAATCTTGATTTTTAAAAACTATGAAAAACACCATTTTGAAGGACGAAATTCAACCCCAAATCTAATTCTGGCATCCGTTTTTACATTTGGGTCAAAAAAAATATTCACCTCCTGGGCACAAAAATCCCTGACCCTGGCATCAGGAATTTTCTTCCCCGGACACCAAAAAAATCTTGATTTTTATAAACTATGAAAAACACCATTTTTAAGGAACAAATTCAACCCCGAATCTCATTCTGGTGTCCGTTTTTACATTTGGGTGGAAAAAAAATTTCACCTCCTGGGCACAAAAATCCCTGACTCCGGCATCAGGAATTTTCTTCCCCGGACACCAAAAAATTCTTGATTTTTAAAAGCTATGAAAAACATCATTTTTAAGAATGAAATTCAAGCCCGAATTTAATTCTTGTGTGCGTTTTTACATTTCGTTGGAAAATAATTTCACCTCCTGGGCACAAAAGTCCCTGACTCCGGCATCAGGAATTTTCTTCCCCGGACACCAAAAAAATCTTGAATTTAAAATCTATGAAAAACACCATTTTGAAGGACGAAATTCAACCCCGAATCTCATTCTGGTGTCCGTTTTTGGATTTGAGTAAAAAAAAACATTCACCTCCTGGGCACAAAAATCCCTGACTCCGGCATCAGGAATTTTCTTCCCCGCACACCAAAAAAATCTTGAATTTAAAATCTATGAAAAACACCATTTTGAAGGACGAAATTCAACCCCGAATCTCATTCTGGTGTCTATTTATACATTTGGGTTGAAAAAAAATTTAACCTCCTGGGCACAAAAATCGCCGGGACTTAAAAACCTGGTTGTTTGAATTGTCTGGCCAGGACTGAGGGATTTTAAATTAAATTAAATAAAATTAAAGAAATTTGAAATTTGAAATTTGAAATTTGAAATAATTTGAAATTTGAAATTTGAAATTTGAAATAATTTGAAATAATTTGAAATTTGAAATTTGAAATTTGAAATTTGAAATTTGAAATTTGAAATTTGAAATTTGAAATTTGAAATTTGAAATTTGAAATTTGAAATTTGAAATTTGCCTTGCCTTGCCTTGCCTTGCCTTCGGCATTAGGAATTTTCTTCCCCATACACCAAAAAATTCTTAATTTTTAAAAGCTATGAAAAACACCATTTTTAAGAATGAAATTCAACCCCGAATCTCATTCTAGTGTGCATTTTTACATTTGGGTGGGAAAAAAAATTTCACCTCCTGGGCACAAAAATCCCTGACTCCGGCATCAGTCATTTTCTTCCCAACAAAATCTTGATTTTTAAAAATTATGAAAAACACCATTTTGAAGGACGAAATTCAACCCCGAATCTCATTCTGGTGTCTATTTATACATTTGGGTTGAAAAAAAATTTAACCTCCTGGGCACAAAAATCGCCGGGACTTAAAAACCTGGTTGTTTGAATTGTCTGGCCAGGACTGAGGGATTTTAAATTAAATTAAATAAAATTAAAGAAATTTGAAATTTGAAATTTGAAATTTGAAATAATTTGAAATTTGAAATTTGAAATTTGAAATTTGAAATAATTTGAAATAATTTGAAATTTGATATTTGAAATTTGAAATTTGAAATTTGAAATTTGCCTTGCCTTGCCTTGCCTTGCCTTCAGCATTAGGAATTTTCTTCCCCATACACCAAAAAATTCTTAATTTTTAAAAGCTATGAAAAACACCATTTTGAAGAATGAAATTCAACCCCGAATCTCATTCTAGTGTGCGTTTTTACATTTCGGTGGAAAAAAATTTCACCTCCTGGGCACAAAAATCCCTTACTCCGGCATCAGGAATTTTCTTCCCAACAAAATCTTGATTTTTAAAAATTATGATAAACACCATTTTTAAGGAACAAATTCAACCTCGAATCTCATTCTGGTGTCCGTTTTTACATTTGGGTGGAAAAAAAAATTTCACCTCCTGGGCACAAAAATCCCTGACTCCGGCATCAGTCATTTTCTTCACAACAAAATCTTGATTTTTAAAAATTATGAAAAACACCATTTGTAAGGACAAAATTCAACCCTGAATCTATTCGGGTGTCCGTTTTTACATTTGAGTCAAAAAAAAAATTCACCTCCTGGGCCCAAAAATCCCTGACTCCGGCATCAGGAATTATCTTCCCTGGACACCAAAAAAATCTTGATTTTTAAAAACTATGAAAAACACCATTTTGAAGGACGAAATTCAACCCCAAATCTAATTCTGGCATCCGTTTTTACATTTGGGTCAAAAAAAATATTCACCTCCTCGGCACAAAAATCCCTGACCCTGGCATCAGGAATTTTCTTCCCCGGACACCAAAAATATCTTGATTTTTATAAACTATGAAAAACACCATTTTTAAGGAACAAATTCAACCCCGAATCTCATTCTGGTGTCCGTTTTTATATTTGGGTGGGAAAAAAAATTTCACCTCCTGGGCACAAAAATCCCTGACTCCGGCATCAGGAATTTTCTTCCCCGGACACCAAAAAATTCTTGATTTTTAAAAGCTATGAAAAACATCATTTTTAAGAATGAAATTCAAGCCCGAATTTCATTCTGGTGTGCGTTTTTACATTTGGGTGGAAAAAAATTTCAACTCCTGGGCACAAAAGTCCCTGACTCCGGCATCAGGAATTTTCTTCCCCGCACACCAAAAAAATCTTGAATTTAAAATCTATGAAAAACACCATTTTGAACGACGAAATTCAACCCCGAATCTCATTCTGGTGTCTATTTATACATTTGGGTGGAAAAAAAATTTCACCTCCTGGGCACAAAAATCACCGGGACTTAAAAACCTGGTTTTTTGAATTGTCTGGCCTGGACTTTGGGATTTTAAATTAAATTAAATAAAATTAAAGAAATTTGAAATTTGAAATTTGAAATTTGAAATTTGAAATTTGATATTTGAAATAATTTGAAATAATTTGAAATTTGAAATTTGAAATTTGAAATTTGAAATTGGAAATTTGAAATTTGAAATTTGAAATTTGCCTTGCCTTGCCTTGCTTTGCCTTGCCTTGCCTTGCCTTCGGTATTAGGAATTTTCTTCCCCGGACACCAAAAAATTCTTAATTTTCAAAAGCTATGAAAAACACCATTTTGAAGAATGAAATTCAACCCCGAATCTCATTCTAGTGTGCGTTTTTACATTTGGGTGGAAAAAAATTTCACCTCCTGTTCACAAAAATCTCTTACTCCGGCATCAGGAATTTTCTTCCCAACAAAATCTTGATTTTTAAAAATAATGATAAACACCATTTTTAAGGACAAAATTCAACCCTGAATCTATTCGGGTGTCCGTTTTTACATTTGAGTCAAAAAAAAAAATTCACCTCCTGGGCCCAAAAATCCCTGACTCCGGCATTAGGAATTATCTTCCCTGGACACCAAAAAAATCTTGATTTTTAAAAACTATGAAAAACACCATTTTGAAGGACGAAATTCAACCCCAAATCTAATTCTGGCATCCGTTTTTACATTTGGGTCAAAAAAAATATTCACCTCCTGGGCACAAAAATCCCTGACCCTGGCATCAGGAATTTTCTTCCCCGGACACCAAAAAAATCTTGATTTTTATAAACTATGAAAAACACCATTTTTAAGGAACAAATTCAACCCCGAATCTCATTCTGGTGTCCGTTTTTACATTTGGGTGGAAAAAAAATTTCACCTCCTGGGCACAAAAATCCCTGACTCCGGCATCAGGAATTTTCGTCCCCGGACACCAAAAAAATCTTGAATTTAAAATCTATGAAAAACACCATTTTGAAGGACGAAATTCAACCCCGAATCTCATTCTGGTGTCCGTTTTTGGATTTGAGTAAAAAAAAACATTCACCTCCTGGGCACAAAAATCCCTTACTCCGGCATCAGGAATTTTCTTCCCCGCACACCAAAAAAATCTTGAATTTAAAATCTATGAAAAACACCATTTTGAAGGACGAAATTCAACCCCGAATCTCATTCTGGGGTCTATTTATACATTTGGGTTGAAAAAAAATTTAACCTCCTGGGCACAAAAATCGCCGGGACTTAAAAACCTGGTTGTTTGAATTGTCTGTCCAGGACTGAGGGATTTTAAATTAAATTAAATAAAATTAAAGAAATTTGAAATTTGAAATTTGAAATTTGAAATAATTTGAAATTTGAAATTTGAAATTTGAAATTTGAAATTTGAAATTTGAAATTTGAAATTTGAAATTTGAAATTTGAAATTTGAAATTTGAAATTTGAAATTTGAAATTTGAAATTTGAAATTTGAAATTTGAAATTTGAAATTTGAAATTTGAAATTTGAAATTTGCCTTGCCTTGCCTTGCTTTGCCTTGCCTTGCCTTGCCTTCGGCATTAGGAATTTTCTTCCCCATACACCAAAAAATTCTTAATTTTTAAAAGCTATGAAAAACACCATTTTTAAGAATGAAATTCAACCCCGAATCTCATTCTAGTGTGCGTTTTTACATTTGGGTGGAAAAAAATTTCACCTCCTGGGCACAAAAATCCCTGACTCCGGCATCAGGAATTTTATTCCCAACAAAATCTTGATTTTTAATAATTATGATAAACACCATTTTTAAGGAAGAAATTCAACCCCGAATCTCATTCTGGTGTCCGTTTTTACATTTGGGTGGGGAAAAAATTTCACCTCCTGGGCACAAAAATCCCTGACTCCGGCATCAGGAATTTTCTTCCCCGGACACCAAAAAAATCTTGATTTTTAAAAGCTATGAAAAACATCATTTTTAAGAATGAAATTCAAGCCCGAATTTCATTCTGGTGTGCGTTTTTACATTTGGGTGGAAAGTAATTTCACCTCCTGGGCACAAAAATCCCTGACCCTGGAATCAGGAATTTTCTTCCCCGGACACCAAAAAATTCTTAATTTTTAAAAGCTATGAAAAACACCATTTTGAAGAATGAAATTCAACCCCGAATCTCATTCTAGTGTGCGTTTTTACATTTGGGTGGAAAAAAATTTCACCTCCTGGGCACAAAAATCCCTTACTCCGGCATCAGGAATTTTCTTCCCAACAAAATCTTGATTTTTAAAAATTATGATAAACACCATTTTTAAGGAACAAATTCAACCCCGAATCTCATTCTGGTGTCCGTTTTTACATTTGGGTGGAAAAAAAAATTTCACCTCCTGGGCACAAAAATCCCTGACTCCGGCATCAGGAATTTTCTTCCCCATACACCAAAAAATTCTTAATTTTTAAAAGCTATGAAAAACACCATTTTTAAGAATGAAATTCAACCCCGAATCTCATTCTAGTGTGCGTTTTTACATTTGGGTGGAAAAAAAAATTTCACCTCCTGGGCACAAAAATCCCTGACTCCGGCATCAGTCATTTTCTTCCCAACAAAATCTTGATTTTTAAAAATTATGAAAAACACCATTTTTAAGGACAAAATTCAACCCTGAATCTATTCGGGTGTCCGTTTTTACATTTGAGTCAAAAAAAAAAAATTCACCTCCTGGGCCCAAAAATCCCTGACTCCGGCATCAGGAATTATCTTCCCTGGACACCAAAAAAATCTTGATTTTTAAAAACTATGAAAAACACCATTTTGAAGGACGAAATTCAACCCCAAATCTAATTCTGGCATCCGTTTTTACATTTGGGTCAAAAAAAAATATTCACCTCCTCGGCACAAAAATCCCTGACCCTGGCATCAGGAATTTTCTTCCCCGGACACCAAAAATATCTTGATTTTTATAAACTATCAAAAACACCATTTTTAAGGAACAAATTCAACCCCGAATCTCATTCTGGTGTCCGTTTTTACATTTGGGTGGAAAAAAAATTTCACCTCCTGGGCACAAAAATCCCTGACTCCGGCATCAGGAATTTTCTTCCCCGCACACCAAAAAAATCTTGAATTTAAAATCTATGAAAAACACCATTTTGAAGGACGAAATTCAACCCCGAATCTCATTCTGGTGTCTATTTATACATTTGGGTTGAAAAAAAATTTAACCTCCTGGGCACAAAAATCGCCGGGACTTAAAAACCTGGTTGTTTGAATTGTCTGGCCAGGACTGAGGGATTTTAAATTAAATTAAATAAAATTAAAGAAATTTGAAATTTGAAATTTGAAATTTGAAATAATTTGAAATTTGAAATTTGAAATTTGAAATAATTTGAAATAATTTGAAATTTGAAATTTGAAATTTGAAATTTGAAATTTGAAATTTGAAATTTGAAATTTGAAATTTGAAATTTGAAATTTGAAATTTGAAATTTGAAATTTGAAATTTGAAATTTGAAATTTGAAATTTGAAATTTGAAATTTGAAATTTGAAATTTGAAATTTGAAATTTGAAATTTGAAATTTGAAATTTGAAATTTGAAATTTGAAATTTGAAATTTGAAATTTGAAATTTGCCTTGCCTTGCCTTGCCTTCGGCATTAGGAATTTTCTTCCCCATACACCAAAAAATTCTTAATTTTTAAAAGCTATGAAAAACACCATTTTTAAGAATGAAATTCAACCCCGAATCTCATTCTAGTGTGCGTTTTTACATTTGGGTGGAAAAAAAAATTTCACCTCCTGGGCACAAAAATCCCTGACTCCGGCATCAGTCATTTTCTTCCCAACAAAATCTTGATTTTTAAAAATTATGAAAAACACCATTTTGAAGGACGAAATTCAACCCCGAATCTCATTCTGGTGTCTATTTATACATTTGGGTTGAAAAAAAATTTAACCTCCTGGGCACAAAAATCGCCGGGACTTAAAAACCTGGTTTTTTGAATTGTCTGGCCAGGACTGAGGGATTTTAAATTAAATTAAATAAAATTAAAGAAATTTGAAATTTGAAATTTGAAATTTGAAATAATTTGAAATTTGAAATTTGAAATTTGAAATTTGAAATTTGAAATAATTTGAAATAATTTGAAATTTGAAATTTGAAATTTGAAATTTGAAATTTGCCTTGCCTTGCCTTGCCTTGCCTTCAGCATTAGGAATTTTCTTCCCCATACACCTAAAAATTCTTAATTTTTAAAAGCTATGAAAAACACCATTTTGAAGAATGAAATTCAACCCCGAATCTCATTCTAGTGTGCGTTTTTACATTTGGGTGGAAAAAAATTTCACCTCCTGGGCACAAAAATCCCTTACTCCGGCATCAGGAATTTTCTTCCCAACAAAATCTTGATTTTTAAAAATTATGATAAACACCATTTTTAAGGAACAAATTCAACCCCGAATCTCATTCTGGTGTCCGTTTTTACATTTGGGTGGAAAAAAAAATTTCACCTCCTGGGCACAAAAATCCCTGACTCCGGCATCAGTCATTTTCTTCCCAACAAAATCTTGATTTTTAAAAATTATGAAAAACACCATTTTTAAGGACAAAATTCAACCCTGAATCTATTCAGGTGTCCGTTTTTACATTTGAGTCAAAAAAAAAAAATTCACCTCCTGGGCCCAAAAATCCCTGACTCCGGCATCAGGAATTATCTTCCCTGGACACCAAAAAAATCTTGATTTTTAAAAACTATGAAAAACACCATTTTGAAGGACGAAATTCAACCCCAAATCTAATTCTGGCATCCGTTTTTACATTTGGGTCAAAAAAAATATTCACCTCCTCGGCACAAAAATCCCTGACCCTGGCATCAGGAATTTTCTTCCCCGGACACCAAAAATATCTTGATTTTTATAAACTATGAAAAACACCATTTTTAAGGAACAAATTCAACCCCGAATCTCATTCTGGTGTCCGTTTTTACATTTGGGTGGAAAAAAAATTTCTCCTCCTGGGCACAAAAATCCCTGACTCTGGCATCAGGAATTTTCTTCCCCGGACACCAAAAAATTCTTGATTTTTAAAAGCTATGAAAAACATCATTTTTAAGAATGAAATTCAAGCCCGAATTTCATTCTGGTGTGCGTTTTTACATTTCGTTGGAAAATAATTTCACCTCATGGGCACAAAAGTCCCTGACTCCGGCATCAGGAATTTTCTTCCCCGGACACCAAAAAAATCTTGAATTTAAAATCTATGAAAAACACCATTTTGAAGGACGAAATTCAACCCCGAATCTCATTCTGGTGTCCGTTTTTGGATTTGAGTAAAAAAAAAACATTCACCTCCTGGGCACAAAAATCTCTGACCCTGGCATCAGGAATTTTCTTCCCCGGACACCAAAAATATCTTGATTTTTATAAACTATGAAAAACACCATTTTTAAGGAACAAATTCAACCCCGAATCTCATTCTGGTGTCCGTTTTTACATTTGGGTGGAAAAAAAATTTCACCTCCTGGGCACAAAAATCCCTGACTCCGGCATCAGGAATTTTCTTCCCCGGACACCAAAAAATTCTTGATTTTTAAAAGCTATGAAAAACATCATTTTTAAGAATGAAATTCAAGCCCGAATTTCATTCTGGTGTGCGTTTTTACATTTCATTGGACAATAATTTCACCTCCTGGGCACAAAAGTCCCTGACTCCAGCATCAGGAATTTTCTTCCCCGGACACCAAAAAAATCTTGATTTTTAAAAGCTATGAAAAACACCATTTTTAAGCAGGAAATTCAACCCCGAATCTCATTCCGGCGTCCGTTTATAGATTTGGGTGGAAAAAATTTTTTCACCTCCTGGGCACAAAAATCCCTGACCCTGGCATAAGGAATTTTCTTCCCCGGACACCAAAAATATCTTGATTTTTATAAACTATGAAAAACACCATTTTTAAGGAACAAATTCAACCCCGAATCTCATTCTGGTGTCCGTTTTTACATTTGGGTGGAAAAAAAATTTCACCTCCTGGGCACAAAAATCCCTGACTCCGGCATCAGGAATTTTCTTCCCCGCACACCAAAAAAATCTTGAATTTAAAATCTATGAAAAACACCATTTTGAAGGACGAAATTCAACCCCGAATCTCATTCTGGTGTCTATTTATACATTTGGGTTGAAAAAAAATTTAACCTCCTGGGCACAAAAATCGCCGGGACTTAAAAACCTGGTTGTTTGAATTGTCTGGCCAGGACTGAGGGATTTTAAATTAAATTAAATAAAATTAAAGAAATTTGAAATTTGAAATTTGAAATTTGAAATAATTTGAAATTTGAAATTTGAAATTTGAAATAATTTGAAATAATTTGAAATTTGAAATTTGAAATTTGAAATTTGAAATTTGAAATTTGAAATTTGAAATTTGAAATTTGAAATTTGAAATTTGAAATTTGAAATTTGAAATTTGAAATTTGAAATTTGAAATTTGAAATTTGAAATTTGAAATTTGAAATTTGAAATTTGAAATTTGAAATTTGAAATTTGAAATTTGAAATTTGAAATTTGAAATTTGAAATTTGAAATTTGAAATTTGAAATTTGAAATTTGAAATTTGCCTTGCCTTGCCTTGCCTTCGGCATTAGGAATTTTCTTCCCCATACACCAAAAAATTCTTAATTTTTAAAAGCTATGAAAAACACCATTTTTAAGAATGAAATTCAACCCCGAATCTCATTCTAGTGTGCGTTTTTACATTTGGGTGGAAAAAAAAATTTCACCTCCTGGGCACAAAAATCCCTGACTCCGGCATCAGTCATTTTCTTCCCAACAAAATCTTGATTTTTAAAAATTATGAAAAACACCATTTTGAAGGACGAAATTCAACCCCGAATCTCATTCTGGTGTCTATTTATACATTTGGGTTGAAAAAAAATTTAACCTCCTGGGCACAAAAATCGCCGGGACTTAAAAACCTGGTTTTTTGAATTGTCTGGCCAGGACTGAGGGATTTTAAATTAAATTAAATAAAATTAAAGAAATTTGAAATTTGAAATTTGAAATTTGAAATAATTTGAAATTTGAAATTTGAAATTTGAAATTTGAAATTTGAAATAATTTGAAATAATTTGAAATTTGAAATTTGAAATTTGAAATTTGAAATTTGCCTTGCCTTGCCTTGCCTTGCCTTCAGCATTAGGAATTTTCTTCCCCATACACCTAAAAATTCTTAATTTTTAAAAGCTATGAAAAACACCATTTTGAAGAATGAAATTCAACCCCGAATCTCATTCTAGTGTGCGTTTTTACATTTCGGTGGAAAAAAATTTCACCTCCTGGGCACAAAAATCCCTTACTCCGGCATCAGGAATTTTCTTCCCAACAAAATCTTGATTTTTAAAAATTATGATAAACACCATTTTTAAGGAACAAATTCAACCCCGAATCTCATTCTGGTGTCCGTTTTTACATTTGGGTGGAAAAAAAAATTTCACCTCCTGGGCACAAAAATCCCTGACTCCGGCATCAGTCATTTTCTTCCCAACAAAATCTTGATTTTTAAAAATTATGAAAAACACCATTTTTAAGGACAAAATTCAACCCTGAATCTATTCAGGTGTCCGTTTTTACATTTGAGTCAAAAAAAAAAAATTCACCTCCTGGGCCCAAAAATCCCTGACTCCGGCATCAGGAATTATCTTCCCTGGACACCAAAAAAATCTTGATTTTTAAAAACTATGAAAAACACCATTTTGAAGGACGAAATTCAACCCCAAATCTAATTCTGGCATCCGTTTTTACATTTGGGTCAAAAAAAATATTCACCTCCTCGGCACAAAAATCCCTGACCCTGGCATCAGGAATTTTCTTCCCCGGACACCAAAAATATCTTGATTTTTATAAACTATGAAAAACACCATTTTTAAGGAACAAATTCAACCCCGAATCTCATTCTGGTGTCCGTTTTTACATTTGGGTGGAAAAAAAATTTCTCCTCCTGGGCACAAAAATCCCTGACTCTGGCATCAGGAATTTTCTTCCCCGGACACCAAAAAATTCTTGATTTTTAAAAGCTATGAAAAACATCATTTTTAAGAATGAAATTCAAGCCCGAATTTCATTCTGGTGTGCGTTTTTACATTTCGTTGGAAAATAATTTCACCTCATGGGCACAAAAGTCCCTGACTCCGGCATCAGGAATTTTCTTCCCCGGACACCAAAAAAATCTTGAATTTAAAATCTATGAAAAACACCATTTTGAAGGACGAAATTCAACCCCGAATCTCATTCTGGTGTCCGTTTTTGGATTTGAGTAAAAAAAAAACATTCACCTCCTGGGCACAAAAATCTCTGACCCTGGCATCAGGAATTTTCTTCCCCGGACACCAAAAATATCTTGATTTTTATAAACTATGAAAAACACCATTTTTAAGGAACAAATTCAACCCCGAATCTCATTCTGGTGTCCGTTTTTACATTTGGGTGGAAAAAAAATTTCACCTCCTGGGCACAAAAATCCCTGACTCCGGCATCAGGAATTTTCTTCCCCGGACACCAAAAAATTCTTGATTTTTAAAAGCTATGAAAAACATCATTTTTAAGAATGAAATTCAAGCCCGAATTTCATTCTGGTGTGCGTTTTTACATTTCATTGGACAATAATTTCACCTCCTGGGCACAAAAGTCCCTGACTCCAGCATCAGGAATTTTCTTCCCCGGACACCAAAAAAATCTTGATTTTTAAAAGCTATGAAAAACACCATTTTTAAGCAGGAAATTCAACCCCGAATCTCATTCCGGCGTCCGTTTATAGATTTGGGTGGAAAAAATTTTTTCACCTCCTGGGCACAAAAATCCCTGACCCTGGCATAAGGAATTTTCTTCCCCGGACACCAAAAAAATTTTGATTTTTAAAAGCAATGAAAAACACCATTTTTGAGAATGAAATTCAACCCCGAATCTCATTCTGGTGTCCGTTTTTAGATTTGGGTGGGAAAAAAATTTCACCTCTTGGGCACAAAAATCCCTGATCAGGAATTTTCTTCCCCGCACACCAAAAAAATCTTGATTTTTAAATGCTATGAAAAATGACATTTTTAAGGACAAAAAGCAACCCCGAATCTCATTCTGGTGTCCGTTTTTAGATTTGAGTCAGAATTTTTTTTTCACCTCCTGGGCACAAAAATCCCTGACTCCGGCATCAGGAATTTTCTTCCCCGGACACCAAAAAATTCTTGATTTTTAAAAGCTACGAAAAACATCATTTTTAAGAATGAAATTCAAGCCCGAATTTCATTCTGGTGTGCGTTTTTACATTTCGTTGGAAAATAATTTCACCTCCTGGGCACAAAAGTCCCTGACTCCGGCATCAGGAATTTTCTTCCCCGGACACCAAAAAAATCGTGAATTTAAAATCTATGAAAAACACCATTTTGAAGGACGAAATTCAACCCCGAATCTCATTCTGGTGTCCGTTTTTGGATTTGAGTAAAAAAAAACATTCACCTCCTGGGCACAAAAATCCCTGACTCCGGCATCAGGAATTTTCTTCCCCGCACACCAAAAAAATCTTGAATTTAAAATCTATGAAAAACACCATTTTGAAGGACGAAATTCAACCCCGAATCTCATTCTGGTGTCTATTTATACATTTTGGTTGAAAAAAATTTAACATCCTGGGCACAAAAATCGCCGGGACTTAAAAACCTGGTTGTTTGAATTGTCTGGCCAGGACTGAGGGATTTTAAATTAAATTAAATACAATTAAAGAAATTTGAAATTTGAAATAATTTGAAATAATTTGAAATTTGAAATTTGAAATTTGAAATTTGAAATTTGAAATAATTTGAAATAATTTGAAATTTGAAATTTGAAATTTGAAATTTGAAATTTGAAATTTGAAATTTGAAATTTGAAATTTGAAATTTGAAATTTGAAATTTGAAATTTGAAATTTGAAATTTGAAATTTGAAATTTGAAATTTGAAATTTGAAATTTGAAATTTGAAATTTGAAATTTGAAATTTGAAATTTGAAATTTGAAATTTGAAATTTGAAATTTGAAATTTGAAATTTGCCTTGCCTTGCCTTGCTTTGCCTTGCCTTGCCTTGCCTTCGGCATTAGGAGTTTTCTTCCCTGGACACCAAAAAATTCTTAATTTTTAAAAGCTATGAAAAACACCATTTTGAAGAATGAAATTCAACCCCCAATCTCATTCTAGTGTGCGTTTTTACATTTGGGTGGAAAAAAATTTCACCTCCTGGGCACAAAAATCCCTTACTCCGGCATCAGGAATTTTCTTCCCAACAAAATCTTGATTTTTAAAAATTATGATAAACACCATTTTTAAGGAAGAAATTCAACCCCGAATCTCATTCTGGTGTCCGTTTTTACATTTGGGTGGAAAAAAAAATTTCACCTCCTGGGCACAAAAATCCCTGACTCCGGCATCAGGAATTTTCTTCCCCGGACACCAAAAAATTCTTGATTTTTAAAAGCTATGAAAAACATCATTTTTAAGAATGAAATTCAAGCCCGAATTTCATTCTGGTGTGCGTTTTTACATTTCGGTGGAAAATAATTTCACCTCCTGGGCACAAAAGTCCCTGACTCCGGCATCAGGAATTTTCTTCCCCACACACCAAAAAAATCTTGAATTAAAAATCTATGAAAAACACCATTTTGAAGGACGAAATTCAACCCCGAATCTCATTCTGGTGTCTATTTATACATTTGGGTTGAAAAAAAATTTCACTTCCTGGGCACAAAAATCGCCGGGACTTAAAAACCTGGTTTTTTGAATTGTCTGGCCTAGACTTTGGGATTTTAAATTAAATTAAATAAAATTAAAAAAATTTGAAATTTGAAATTTGAAATTTGATATTTGAAATAATTTGAAATAATTTGAAATAATTTGAAATAATTTGAAATAATTTGAAATAATTTGAAATAATTTGAAATAATTTGAAATAATTTGAAATTTGTAATTTGAAATTTGTAATTTGAAATTTGAAATTTGAAATTTGAAATTTGAAATTTGAAATTTGAAATTTGAAATTTGAAATTTGAAATTTGAAATTTGCCTTGCCTTGCCTTGCTTTGCCTTGCCTTGCCTTGCCTTTGGCATTAGGAATTTTCTTCCCCGGACACCAAAAAATTCTTAATTTTTAAAAGCTATGAAAAACACCATTTTGAAGAATGAAATTCAACCCCGAATCTCATTCTAGTGTGCGTTTTTACATTTGGGTGGAAAAAAATTTAACCTCCTGGGCACAAAAATCCCTTACTCCGGCATCAGGAATTTTCTTCACAACAAAATATTGATTTTTAAAAATTATGATAAACACCATTTTTAAGGAAGAAATTCAACCCCGAATCTCATTCTGGTATCCATTTTTACATTTGGGTGGAAAAAAAAATTTCACCTCCTGGGCACAAAAATCCCTGACTCCGACATCAGGCATTTTCTTCCCAACAAAATCTTGATTTTTAAAAATTATGAAAAACAAGATTTTTAAGGACAAAATTCAACCCTGAATCTATTCGGGTGTCTGTTTTTACATTTGAGTCAAAAAAAAAAAATTCACCTCCTGGGCCCAAAAATCCCTGACTCCGGCATCAGGAATTATCCTCCCTGGACACCAAAAAAAATCTTGATTTTTAAAAACTATGAAAAACACCATTTTGAAGTATGAAATTCAACCGCAAATCTAATTCTGGCATCCGTTTTTACATTTGGGTCAAAAAAAATATTCACCTCCTGGGCACAAAAATCCCTGACCCTGGTATCAGGAATTTTCTTCCCCGGACACCAAAAAAATCTTGATTTTTATAAACTATGAAAAACACCATTTTTAAGGAGCAAATTCAACCCCGAATCTCATTCTGGTGTCTGTTTTTACATTTGGGTGGAAAAAAAATTTCACCTCCTGGGCACAAAAATCCCTGACTCCGGCATCAGGAATTTTCTTCCCCGGACACCAAAAAATTCTTGATTTTTAAAAGCTATGAAAAACATCATTTTTAAGAATGAAATTCAAGCCCGAATTTCATTCTGGTGTACGTTTTTACATTTCGTTGGAAAATAATTTCACCTCCTGGGCACAAAAGTCCGTGACTCTGGCATCAGGAATTTTCTTCCCCGGACACCAAAAAAATCTTCATTTTTAAAAGCTATGAAAAACACCATTTTTAAGAATGAAATTCAACCCCGAATCTCATTCTAGTGTGCGTTTTTACATTTTAAATTAAATTAAATAAAATTAAAGAAATTTGAAATTTGAAATTTGAAATTTGAAATTTGAAATAATTTGAAATTTGAAATTTGAAATAATTTGAAATAATTTGAAATTTGAAATTTGAAATTTGAAATAATTTGAAATAATTTGAAATTTGAAATTTGAACTTTGAAATTTGAAATTTGAAATTTGAAATTTGAAATTTGAAATTTGAAATTTGAAATTTGAAATTTGCCTTGCCTTGCCTTGCCTTGCCTTCGGCTTTAGGAATTTTCTTCCCCATACACCAAAAAATTCTTAATTTTTAAAAGCTATGAAAAACACCATTTTTAAGAATGAAATTCAACCCCGAATCTCATTCTAGTGTGCGTTTTTACATTTGGGTGGAAAAAAAAATTTCACCTCCTGGGCACAAAAATCCCTGACTCCGGCATCAGTCATTTTCTTCCCAACAAAATCTTGATTTTTAAAAATTATGAAAAACACCATTTTTAAGGACAAAATTCAACCCTGAATCTATTCGGGTGTCCGTTTTTACATTTGAGTCAAAAAAAAAAATTCACCTCGTGGGCCCAAAAATCCCTGACTCCGGCATCAGGAATTATCTTCCCTGGACACCAAAAAAATCTTGATTTTTAAAAACTATGAAAAACACCATTTTGAAGGACGAAATTCAACCCCAAATCTAATTCTGGCATCCGTTTTTACATTTGGGTCAAAAAAAATATTCACCTCCTGGGCACAAAAATCCCTGACCCTGGCATCAGGAATTTTCTTCCCCGGACACCAAAAAAATCTTGATTTTTATAAACTATGAAAAACACCATTTTTAAGGAACAAATTCAACCCCGAATCTCATTCTGGTGTCGGTTTTTACATTTGGGTGGAAAAAAAATTTCACCTCCTGGGCACAAAAATCCCTGACTCCGGCATCAGGAATTTTCTTCCCCGGACACCAAAAAATTCTTAATTTTTAAAAGCTATGAAAAACACCATTTTGAAGAATGAAATTCAACCCCGAATCTCATTCTAGTGTGCGTTTTTACATTTGGGTGGAAAAAAATTTCACCTCCTGGGCACAAAAATCCCTTACTCCGGCATCAGGAATTTTCTTCCCAACAAAATCTTGATTTTTAAAAATTATGATAAACACCATTTTTAAGGAAGAAATTCAACCCCGAATCTCATTCTGGTGTGCGTTTTTACATTTGGGTGGAAAAAAAAAATTTCACCTCCTGGGCACAAAAATCCCTGACTCCGGCATCAGTCATTTTCTTCCCAACAAAATCTTGATTTTTAAAAATTATGAAAAACACCATTTTTAAGGACAAAATTCAACCCTGAATCTATTCGGGTGTCCGTTTTTACATTTGAGTCAAAAAAAAATTCACCTCCTGGGCCCAAAAATCCCTGACTCCGGCATCAGGAATTTTCTTCCCTGGACACCAAAAAAATCTTGATTTTTAAAAACTATGAAAAACACCATTTTGAAGGACGAAATTCAACCCCAAATCTAATTCTGGCATCCGTTTTTACATTTGGGTCAAAAAAAATATTCACCTCCTCGGCACAAAAATCCCTGACCCTGGCATCAGGAATTTTCTTCCCCGGACACCAAAAATATCTTGATTTTTATAAACTATGAAAAACACCATTTTTAAGGAACAAATTCAACCCCGAATCTCATTCTGGTGTCCGTTTTTACATTTGGGTGGAAAAAAAATTTCACCTCCTGGGCACAAAAATCCCTGACTCCGGCATCAGGAATTTTCTTCCCCGGACACCAAAAAATTCTTGATTTTTAAAAGCTATGAAAAACATCATTTTTAAGAATGAAATTCAAGCCCGAATTTCATTCTGGTGTGCGTTTTTACATTTCATTGGACAATAATTTCACCTCCTGGGCACAAAAGTCCCTGACTCCGGCATCAGGAATTTTCTTCCCCGGACACCAAAAAAATCTTGAATTTAAAATCTATGAAAAACACCATTTTGAAGGATGAAATTCAACCCCGAATCTCATTCTGGTGTCCGTTTTTGGATTTGAGTAAAAAAAAACATTCACCTCCTGGGCACAAAAATCTCTGACCCTGGCATCAGGAATTTTCTTCCCCGGACACCAAAAATATCTTGATTTTTATAAACTATGAAAAACACCATTTTTAAGGAACAAATTCAACCCCGAATCTCATTCTGGTGTCCGTTTTTACATTTGGGTGGGAAAAAAATTTCACCTCTTGGGCACAAAAATCCCTGATCAGGAATTTTCTTCCCCGCACACCAAAAAAATCTTGATTTTTAAATGCTATGAAAAATGACATTTTTAAGGACAAAAAGCAACCCCGAATCTCATTCTGGTGTCCGTTTTTAGATTTGAGTCAGAAATTTTTTTTCACCTCCTGGGCACAAAAATCCCTGACTCCGGCATCAGGAATTTTCTTCCCCGGACACCAAAAAATTCTTGATTTTTAAAAGCTATGAAAAACATCATTTTTAAGAATGAAATTCAAGATCGAATTTCATTCTGGTGTGCGTTTTTACATTTCGTTGGAAAATAATTTCACCTCCTGGGCACAAAAGTCCCTGACTCCGGCATCAGGAATTTTCTTCCCCGGACACCAAAAAAATCGTGAATTTAAAATCTATGAAAAACACCATTTTGAAGGACGAAATTCAACCCCGAATCTCATTCTGGTGTCCGTTTTTGGATTTGAGTAAAAAAAAACATTCACCTCCTGGGCACAAAAATCCCTGACTCCGGCATCAGGAATTTTCTTCCCCGCACACCAAAAAAATCTTGAATTTAAAATCTATGAAAAACACCATTTTGAAGGACGAAATTCAACCCCGAATCTCATTCTGGTGTCTATTTATACATTTGGGTTGAAAAAAAATTTAACCTCCTGGGCACAAAAATCGCCGGGACTTAAAAACCTGGTTGTTTGAATTGTCTGGCCAGGACTGAGGGATTTTAAATTAAATTAAATAAAATTAAAGAAATTTGAAATTTGAAATTTGAAATAATTTGAAATTTGAAATTTGAAATTTGAAATAATTTGAAATAATTTGAAATTTGAAATTTGAAATTTGAAATTTGAAATTTGAAATTTGAAATTTGAAATTTGAAATTTGAAATTTGAAATTTGAAATTTGAAATTTGCCTTGCCTTGCCTTGCCTTGCCTTCGGCATTAGGAATTTTCTTCCCCATACACCAAAAAATTCTTAATTTTTAAAAGCTATGAAAAACACCATTTTTAAGAATGAAATTCAACCCCGAATCTCATTCTAGTGTGCGTTTTTACATTTGGGTGGAAAAAATAATTTCACCTCCTGGGCACAAAAATCCCTGACTCCGGCATCAGTCATTTTCTTCCCAACAAAATCTTGATTTTTAAAAATTATGAAAAACACCATTTTTAAGGACAAAATTCAACCCTGAATCTATTCGGGTGTCCGTTTTTACATTTGAGTCAAAAAAAAAAATTCACCTCCTGGGCCCAAAAATCCCTGACTCCGGCATCAGGAATTATCTTCCCTGTACACCAAAAAAATCTTGATTTTTAAAAACTATGAAAAACACCTTTTTGAAGGACGAAATTCAACCCCAAATCTAATTCTGGCATCCGTTTTTACATTTGGGTCAAAAAAAATATTCACCTCCTGGGCACAAAAATCCCTGACCCTGGCATCAGGAATTTTCTTCCCCGGACACCAAAAAAATCTTGATTTTTATAAACTATGAAAAACACCATTTTTAAGGAACAAATTCAACCCCGAATCTCATTCTGGTGTCCGTTTTTACATTTGGGTGGAAAAAAAATTTCACCTCCTGGGCACAAAAATCCCTGACTCCGGCATCAGGAATTTTCTTCCCCGGACACCAAAAAATTCTTAATTTTTAAAAGCTATGAAAAACACCATTTTGAAGAATGAAATTCAACCCCGAATCTCATTCTAGTGTGCGTTTTTACATTTGGGTGGAAAAAAATTTCACCTCCTGGGCACAAAAATCCCTTACTCCGGCATCAGGAATTTTCTTCCCAACAAAATCTTGATTTTTAAAAATTATGATAAACACCATTTTTAAGGAACAAATTCAACCCCGAATCTCATTCTGGTGTCCGTTTTTACATTTGGGTGGAAAAAAAAATTTCACCTCCTGGGCACAAAAATCCCTGACTCCGGCATCAGGAATTTTCTTCCCCGGACATCAAAAAATTCTTAATTTTTAAAAGCTATGAAAAACACCATTTTGAAGAATGAAATTCAACCCCGAATCTCATTCTAGTGTGCGTTTTTACATTTGGGTGGAAAAAAATTTCACCTCCTGGGCACAAAAATCCCTTACTCCGGCATCAGGAATTTTCTTCCCAACAAAATCTTGATTTTTAAAAGTTATGATAAACACCATTTCTAAGGAAGAAATTCAACCCCGAATCTCATTCTGGTGTGCGTTTTTACATTTGGGTGGAAAAAAAAATTTCACCTCCTGGGCACAAAAATCCCTGACTCCGGCATCAGTCATTTTCTTCCCAACAAAATCTTGATTTTTAAAAATTATGAAAAACACCATTTTTAAGGACAAAATTCAACCCTGAATCTATTCGGGTGTCCGTTTTTACATTTGAGTCAAAAAAAAAATTCACCTCCTGGGCCCAAAAATCCCTGACTCCGGCATCAGGAATTATCTTCCCTGGACACCAAAAAAATCTTGATTTTTAAAAACTATGAAAAACACCATTTTGAAGGACGAAATTCAACCCCAAATCTAATTCTGGCATCCGTTTTTACATTTGGGTCAAAAAAAATATTCACCTCCTCGGCACAAAAATCCCTGACCCTGGCATCAGGAATTTTCTTCCCCGGACACCAAAAATATCTTGATTTTTATAAACTATGAAAAACACTATTTTTAAGGAACAAATTCAACCCCGAATCTCATTCTGGTGTCCGTTTTTACATTTGGGTGGAAAAAAAATTTCACCTCCTGGGCACAAAAATCCCTGACTCCGGCATCAGGAATTTTCTTCCCCGGACACCAAAAAATTCTTGATTTTTAAAAGCTATGAAAAACATCATTTTTAAGAATGAAATTCAAGCCCGAATTTCATTCTGGTGTGCGTTTTTACATTTCATTGGAAAATAATTTCACCTCCTGGGCACAAAAGTCCCTGACTCCGGCATCAGGAATTTTCTTCCCCGGACACCAAAAAAATCTTGAATTTAAAATCTATGAAAAACACCATTTTTAAGGAACAAATTCAACCCCGAATCTCATTCTGGTGTCCGTTTTTACATTTGGGTGGAAAAAAAAATTTCACCTCCTGGGCACAAAAATCCCTGACTCCGGCATCAGGAATTTTCTTCCCCGGACATCAAAAAATTCTTAATTTTTAAAAGCTATGAAAAACACCATTTTGAAGAATGAAATTCAACCCCGAATCTCATTCTAGTGTGCGTTTTTACATTTGGGTGGAAAAAAATTTCACCTCCTGGGCACAAAAATCCCTTACTCCGGCATCAGGAATTTTCTTCCCAACAAAATCTTGATTTTTAAAAGTTATGATAAACACCATTTCTAAGGAAGAAATTCAACCCCGAATCTCATTCTGGTGTGCGTTTTTACATTTGGGTGGAAAAAAAAATTTCACCTCCTGGGCACAAAAATCCCTGACTCCGGCATCAGTCATTTTCTTCCCAACAAAATCTTGATTTTTAAAAATTATGAAAAACACCATTTTTAAGGACAAAATTCAACCCTGAATCTATTCGGGTGTCCGTTTTTACATTTGAGTCAAAAAAAAAATTCACCTCCTGGGCCCAAAAATCCCTGACTCCGGCATCAGGAATTATCTTCCCTGGACACCAAAAAAATCTTGATTTTTAAAAACTATGAAAAACACCATTTTGAAGGACGAAATTCAACCCCAAATCTAATTCTGGCATCCGTTTTTACATTTGGGTCAAAAAAAATATTCACCTCCTCGGCACAAAAATCCCTGACCCTGGCATCAGGAATTTTCTTCCCCGGACACCAAAAATATCTTGATTTTTATAAACTATGAAAAACACTATTTTTAAGGAACAAATTCAACCCCGAATCTCATTCTGGTGTCCGTTTTTACATTTGGGTGGAAAAAAAATTTCACCTCCTGGGCACAAAAATCCCTGACTCCGGCATCAGGAATTTTCTTCCCCGGACACCAAAAAATTCTTGATTTTTAAAAGCTATGAAAAACATCATTTTTAAGAATGAAATTCAAGCCCGAATTTCATTCTGGTGTGCGTTTTTACATTTCATTGGAAAATAATTTCACCTCCTGGGCACAAAAGTCCCTGACTCCGGCATCAGGAATTTTCTTCCCCGGACACCAAAAAAATCTTGAATTTAAAATCTATGAAAAACACCATTTTGAAGGACGAAATTCAACCCCGAATCTCATTCTGGTGTCCGTTTTTGGATTTGAGTAAAAAAAAACATTCACCTCCTGGGCACAAAAATCTCTGACCCTGGCATCAGGAATTTTGTTCCCCGGACACCAAAAATATCTTGATTTTTATAAACTATGAAAAACACCATTTTTAAGGAACAAATTCAACCCCGAATCTCATTCTGGTGTCCGTTTTTACATTTGGGTGGAAAAAAAATTTCACCTCCTGGGCACAAAAATCCCTGACTCCGGCATCAGGAATTTTCTTCCCCGGACACCAAAAAATTCTTGATTTTTAAAAGCTATGAAAAACATCATTTTTAAGAATGAAATTCAAGCCCGAATTTCATTCTGGTGTGCGTTTTTACATTTCGTTGGACAATAATTTCACCTCCTGGGCACAAAAGTCCCTGACTCCAGCATCAGGAATTTTCTTCCCCGGACACCAAAAAAATCTTGATTTTTAAAAGCTATAAAAAACACCATTTTTAAGGAAGAAATTCAACCCCGAATCTCATTCTGGTGTCGGTTTTTAGATTTAGTCAGAAATTTTTTTTCACCTCCTGGGCACAAAAATCGGCATCAGGAATTTTCTTCCCCGGACACCAAAAAAATCTTGATTTTCATTAACTATGAAAAACACCATTTTTAAGGACGAAATTCAACCCCGAATCTCATTCGGGTGTCTGTTTTTAGATTTGAATAAAAAAAAACCATTCACCTCCTGGGCACAAAAGTCCCTGACCCCGGCATCAGGAATTTTCTTCCCCGCACACCAAAGAAATCTTGATTTTTAAATGCTATGAACAACACCATTTTAAAGAATGAAATTCAACCGCGAATCTCATTCTGGTGTCCGTTTTTAGATTTGGGTGGAAAAAAATTTCACCTCCTGGGCACAAAAATCCCTGACTCCGGCATCAGGCATTTTCTTCCCAACAAAATCTTGATTTTTAAAAATTATGAAAAACACCATTTTTAAGGACAAAATACAACCCTGAATCGATTCGGGTGTCTGTTTTTACATTTGGGTCAAAAAAAATATTCACCTTCTGGGCACAAAAATCCCTGACCCTGGCATCAGGAATTATCTTCCCCGGACACCAAAAAAATCTTGATTTTTAAAAGCTATGAAAAACACCATTTTTGAGAATGAAATTCAACCCTGAATCTCATTCTGGTGTCCGTTTTTAGATTTGAGTAAAAAAAAACATTCACCTCCTGGGCACAAAAATCCCTGACCTCAGCATCAGGAATTTTCTTCCCCGGACACCAAAAAAATCTTGATTTTTAAAAGCTATGAAAAACACCATTTTTAAGGAAGAAATTCAACCCCGAATCTCATTCTGGTGTCCGTTTTTAGATTTGAGTGAGAAATTTTTTTTCACCTCCTGGGCATAAAAATCGGCATCAGGAATTTTCTTCCCCGGACACCCAAAAATTCTTGATTTTTAAAAATTATGAAAAACACCATTTTTAAGGATGAAATTCAACCCCAAATCTCATTCTGGTGTCCGTTTTTAGATTTGAGTGAGAAATTTTTTTATACCTCCTGGGCACAAAAATTGGCATCAGGAATTTTCTTCCCCGGACACCTAAAAATTCTTGATTTTTAAAAGCTATGAAAAACACCATTTTTAAGGATGAAATTCAACCCCGAATCTCATTCTGGTGTCCGTTTTTAGATTTGAGTGAGAAATTTTTTTTCACCTCCTGGGCACAAAAATCGGCATCAGGAATTTTCTTCCCCGGACACCAAAAAAATCTTGATTTTCATAAACTATGAAAAATACCATTTTTAAGGACGAAATTCAACCCCGAATCTCATTCGGGTGTCCGTTTTTAGATTTGAGTAAAAAAAAAATTTTCACCTCCTGGGCACAAAAATCCCTGACTCCGGCATCAGGAATTTTCTTCCCAACAAAATCTTGATTTTTAAAAATTATGAAAAACACCATTTTTAAGGACAAAATTCAACCCTGAATCTCATTCGGGTGTCTGTTTTTACATTTGAGTCAAAAAAAAAATTTCACCTCCTGGGCACAAAAATCCCTGACTCCGGCATCAGGAATTTTCTTCCCCGCACACCAAAAAAATCTTGATGTTTAAATGCTATGAACAACACCATTTTAAAGAATGAAATTCAACCCCAAATCTCATTCGGGTGTCCATTTTTAGATTTGAGTCAAAAAAAATTTTTCACCTCCTGGGCACAAAAATCCCTGACTCCGGCATCAGGAATTTTCTTCTCCGCACACCAAAAAAATCTTGATTTTCATTAACTATGAAAAACACCATTTTTAAGGACGAAATTCAACCCTGAATCTCATTCGGGTGTCTGTTTTTACATTTGAGTAAAAAAAAAAATTTCACCTCCTGGGCACAAAAATCCCTGACCTCGGCATCAGGAATTTTCTTCCCCGGACACCAAAAAAAATCTTGATTTTTAAAAGCTATAAAAAACACCATTTTTAAGGAAGAAATTCAACCCCGAATCTCATTCTGGTGTCGGTTTTTAGATTTGAAATTTTTTTTCACCTCCTGGGCACAAAAATCAGCATCAGCAATTTTCTTCCCCGGACACCAAAAAAATCTTGATTTTTAAAAGCTATAAAAAACACCATTTTTAAGGAAGAAATTCAACCCCGAATCTCATTCTGGTGTCGGTTTTTAGATTTAGTCAGAAATTTTTTTTCACCTCCTGGGCACAAAAATCGGCATCAGGAATTTTCTTCCCCGGACACCAAAAAATCTTGATTTTCATTAACTATGAAAAACACCATTTTTAAGGACGAAATTCAACCCCGAATCTCATTCGGGTGTCTGTTTTTAGATTTGAGTAAAAAAAAAAAACCATTCACCTCCTGGGCACAAAAGTCCCTTACCCCGGCATCAGGAATTTTCTTCCCCGCACACCAAAAAAATCTTGATTTTTAAATGCTATGAACAACACCATTTTAAAGAATGAAATTCAACCGCGAATCTCATTCTGGTGTCCGTTTTTAGATTTGGGTAGAAAAAAATTTCACCTCCTGGTCACAAAAATGCCTGACTCCGGCATCAGGCATTTTCTTCCCAACAAAATCTTGATTTTTAAAAATTATGAAAAACACCATTTTTAAGGACAAAATTCAACCCTGAATCGATTCGGGTGTCTGTTTTTACATTTGGGTCAAAAAAAATATTCACCTCCTGGGCACAAAAATCCCTGACCCTGGCATCAGGAATTATCTTTCCCGGACACCAAAAAAATCTTGATTTTTAAAAGCTATGAAAAACACCATTTTTGAGAATGAAATTCAACCCCGAATCTCATTCTGGTGTCCGTTTTTAGATTTGAGTAAAAAAAAACATTCACCTCCTGGCACAAAAATCCCTGACCTCGGCATCAGGAATTTTCTTCCCCGGACACCAAAAAAATCTTGATTTTTAAAAGCTATGAAAAACACCATTTTTAAGGAAGAAATTCAACCCCGAATCTCATTTTGGTGTCCGTTTTTAGATTTGAGTCAGAATTTTTTTTTCACCTCTTGGGCATAAAAATCGGCATCAGGAATTTTCTTCCCCGGACACCAAAAACTCTTGATTTTTAAAAATTATGAAAAACACCATTTTTAAGGATGAAATTCAACCCCGAATGTCATTCTGGTGTCCGTTTTTAGATTTTAGTGAGAAATTTTTTTTCACCTCCTGGGCACAAAAATTGGCATCAGGAATTTTCTTCCCCGGACACCCAAAAATTCTTGATTTTTAAAAGCTATGAAAAACACCATTTTTAAGGATGAAATTCAACCCCGAATCTCATTCTGGTGTCCATTTTTAGATTTGAGTGAGAAATTTTTTTTCACCTACTGGGCACAAAAATCGGCATCAGGAATTTTCTTCCCCGGACACCAAAAAATTCTTGATTTTTAAAAGCTATGAAAAACACCATTTTTAAGAATGAAATTCAACCCCAAATATCATTCTAGTGTGCGTTTTTACATTTGGGTGGAAAAACATTTCACCTCCTGGGCACAAAAATCCCTGACTCCAGCATCAGGAATTTTCTTCCCAACAAAATCTTGATTTTTAAAAATTATGAAAAACACCATTTTTAAGGACAAAATTCAACCCTGAATCTCATTCGGGTGTCTGTTTTTACATTTGAGTCAAAAAAAAAAATTCACCTCCTGGGCACAAAAATCCCTGACTCCGGCATCAGGAATTTTCTTCCCCGCACACCAAAAAAATCTTGATTTTTAAATGCTATGAACAACACCATTTTAAAGAATGAAATTCAACCCCAAATCTCATTCGGGTGTCCATTTTTAGATTTGAGTCAAAAAAATTTTTTCACCTCCTGGGCACTCCGGCATCAGGAATTTTCTTCTCCGCACACCAAAAAAATCTTGATTTTCATTAACTATGAAAAACACCATTTTTAAGGACGAAATTCAACCCTGAATCTCATTCGGGTGTCTGTTTTTACATTTGAGTCAAAAAAAAAATTTCACCTCCTGGGCACAAAAATCCCTGACCTCGGCATCAGGAATTTTCTTCCCCGGACACCAAAAAAAATCTTGATTTTTAAAAGCTATAAAAAACACCATTTTTAAGGAAGAAATTCAACCCCGAATCTCATTCTGGTGTCGGTTTTTAGATTTGAAATTTTTTTTCACATCCTGGGCACAAAAATCAGCATCAGGAATTTTCTTCCCCGGACACCAAAAAAATCTTGATTTTTAAAAGCTATAAAAAACACCATTTTGAAGGACGAAATTCAACCCCGAATCTCATTCTGGTGTCCGTTTTTGGATTTGAGTAAAAAAAAACATTCACCTCCTGGGCACAAAAATCCCTGACTCCGGCATCAGGAATTTTCTTCCCCGCACACCAAAAAAATCTTGAATTTAAAATCTATGAAAAACACCATTTTGAAGGACGAAATTCAACCCCGAATCTCATTCTGGTGTCTATTTATACATTTGGGTTGGAAAAAAATTTAACCTCCTGGGCACAAAAATCGCCGGGAGTTAAAAACCTGGTTGTTTGAATTGTCTGGCCAGGACTGAGGGATTTTAAATTAAATTAAATTAAATTAAAGAAATTTGAAATTTGAAATTTGAAATAATTTGAAATTTGAAATTTGAAATTTGAAATTTGAAATTTGAAATTTGAAATTTGAAATTTGAAATTTGAAATTTGAAATAATTTGAAATTTGAAATTTGAAATTTGAAATTTGAAATTTGAAATTTGAAATTTGAAATTTGCCTTGCCATGCTTTGCCTTGCCTTGCCTTGCCTTCGGCATTAGGAATTTTCTTCCCCGGACACCAAAAAATTCTTAATTTTTAAAACCTATGAAATACACCATTTTGAAGAATGAAATTCAACCCCGAATCTCATTCTAGTGTGCGTTTTTACATTTGGGTGGAAAAAAATTTCACCTCCTGGGCACAAAAATCCCTGACTCCGGCATCAGGAATTTTCTTCCCCGGACACCAAAAAATTCTTGATTTTTAAAAGCTATGAAAAACATCATTTTTAAGAATGAAATTCAAGCCCGAATTTCATTCTGGTGTGCGTTTTTACATTTGGGTGGAAAATAATTTCACCTCCTGGGCACAAAAGTCCCTGACTCCGGCATCAGGAATTTTCGTCCCCGGACACCAAAAAAATCTTGAATTTAAAATCTATGAAAAACACCATTTTGAAGGACGAAATTCAACCCCGAATCTCATTCTGGTGTCTATTTATACATTTGGGTGGAAAAAAAATTTCACCTCCTGGGCACAAAAATCGCCGGGACTTAAAAACCTGGTTTTTTGAATTGTCTGGCCTGGACTTTGGGATTTTAAATTAAATTAAATAAAATTAAAGAAATTTGAAATTTGAAATTTGAAATTTGAAATTTGATATTTGAAATAATTTGAAATAATTTGAAATTTGAAATTTGAAATTTGAAATTTGAAATTTGAAATTTGAAATTTGAAATTTGAAATTTGAAATTTGAAATTTGCCTTGCCTTGCCTTGCTTTGCCTTGCCTTGCCTTGCGTTCGGCATTAGGAATTTTCTTCCCCGGACACCAAAAAATTCTTAATTTTTAAAAGCTATGAAAAACACCATTTTGAAGAATGAAATTCAACCCCGAATCTCATTCTAGTGTGCGTTTTTACATTTGGGTGGAAAAAAAATTTCACCTCCTGGGCACAAAAGTCCCTGACTCCGGCATCAGGAATTTTCTTCCCCGGACACCAAAAAAATCGTGAATTTAAAATCTATGAAAAATACCATTTTGAAGGACGAAATTCAACCCCGAATCTCATTCTGGTGTCCGTTTTTGGATTTGAGTAAAAAAAAACATTCACCTCCTGGGCACAAAAATCCCTGACTCCGGCATCAGGAATTTTCTTCCCCGCACACCAAAAAAATCTTGAATTTAAAATCTATGAAAAACACCATTTTGAAGGACGAAATTCAACCCCGAATCTCATTCTGGTGTCTATTTATACATTTGGGTTGAAAAAAAAATTTAACCTCCTGGGCACAAAAATCGCCGGGACTTAAAAACCTGGTTGTTTGAATTGTCTGGCCAGGACTGAGGGATTTTAAATTAAATTAAATAAAATTAAAGAAATTTGAAATTAGAAATTAGAAATAATTTGAAATTTGAAATTTGAAATTTGAAATTTGAAATTTGAAATTTGAAATTTGAAATTTGAAATTTGAAATTTGAAATTTGAAATTTGAAATTTGAAATTTGAAATTTGAAATTTGAAATTTGAAATTTGAAATTTGAAATTTGAAATTTGAAATTTGAAATTTGAAATTTGAAATTTGAAATTTGAAATTTGAAATTTGAAATTTGAAATTTGAAATTTGCCTTGCCTTGCCTTGCCTTGCCTTCGGCATTAGGAATTTTCTTCCCCATACACCAAAAAATTCTTAATTTTTAAAAGCTATGAAAAACACCATTTTTAAGAATGAAATTCAACCCCGAATCTCATTCTAGTGTGCGTTTTTACATTTGGGTGGAAAAAAATTTCACCTCCTGGGCACAAAAATCCCTGACTCCGGCATCAGGAATTTTATTCCCAACAAAATCTTGATTTTTAATAATTATGATAAACACCATTTTTAAGGAAGAAATTCAACCCCGAATCTCATTCTGGTGTCCGTTTTTACATTTGGGTGGGGAAAAAATTTCACCTCCTGGGCACAAAAATCCCTGACACCGGCATCAGGAATTATCTTCCCTGTACACCAAAAAAATCTTGATTTTTAAAAGCTATGAAAAACATCATTTTTAAGAATGAAATTCAAGCCCGAATTTCATTCTGGTGTGCATTTTCACATTTGGGTGGAAAGTAATTTCACCTCCTGGGCACAAAAATCCCTGACCCTGGAATCAGGAATTTTCTTCCCCGGACACCAAAAAAATCTTGATTTTTATAAACTATGAAAAACACCATTTTTAAGGAAGAAATTCAACCCCGAATTTCATTCTGGTGTCAGTTTTTACATTTGAGTCAATAAAAAAATTTCACCTCCTGGGCACAAAAATCCCTGACCCCAGCATCAGGAATTTTCTTCCCCGGACATGAAATAAATCTTGATTTTTAAAAGCTATGAAAAACACCATTTTTGAGAATGAAATTCAACCCCTAATCTCATTCTGGTGTCCGTTTTTAGATTTGGGTGGGAAAAAAATTTCACCTCCTGGGCACAAAAATCCCTGACCCCGGCATCAGGAATTTTCTTCCCCGCACACCAAAAAAATCTTGATTTTTAAATGCTATGAAAAATGACATTTTTAAGGACAAAAAGCAACCCTGAATCTCATTCTGGTGTCCGTTTTTAGATTTGAGTCAGAAATTTTTTTTCACCTCCTGGGCACAAAAATCGGCATAAGGAATTTTCTTACCCAGACACCAAAAAAATCTTGATTTTTAAAAGCTATGAAAACACCATTTTTAAGGAACAAATTCAACCCCGAATCTCATTCTGGTGTCCGTTTTTACATTTGGGTGGAAAAAAAAATTCACCTCCTGGGCACAAAAATCCCTGACTCCGGCATCAGGAATTTTCTTCCCCGGACACCAAAAAATTCTTGATTTTTAAAAGCTATGAAAAACATCATTTTTAAGAATGAAATTCAAGCCCGAATTTCATTCTGGTGTGCGTTTTTACATTTCGTTGGAAAATAATTTCACCTCGTGGGCACAAAAGTCCCTGACTCCGGCATCAGGAATTTTCTTCCCCGGACACCAAAAAAATCGTGAATTTAAAATCTATGAAAAACACCATTTTGAAGGACGAAATTCAACCCCGAATCTCATTCTGGTGTCCGTTTTTGGATTTGAGTAAAAAAAAACATTCACCTCCTGGGCACAAAAATCCCTGACTCCGGCATCAGGAATTTTCTTCCCCGCACACCCAAAAAAATCTTGAATTTAAAATATATGAAAAACACCATTTTGAAGGACGAAATTCAACCCCGAATCTCATTCTGGTGTCTATTTATACATTTGGGTTGAAAAAAAATTTAACCTCCTGGGCACAAAAATCGCCGGGACTTAAAAACCTGGTTGTTTGAATTGTCTGGCCAGGACTGAGGGATTTTAAATTAAATTAAATAAAATTAAAGAAATTTGAAATTTGAAATTTGAAATTTGAAATAATTTGAAATTTGAAATTTGAAATTTGAAATTTGAAATTTGAAATTTGAAATTTGAAATTTGAAATTTGAAATTTGAAATTTGAAATTTGAAATTTGAAATTTGAAATTTGAAATTTGAAATTTGAAATTTGCCTTGCCTTGCCTTGCTTTGCCTTGCCTTGCCTTGCCTTCGGCATTAGGAATTTACTTCCCCATACACCAAAAAGTTCTTAATTTTTAAAAGCTATGAAAAACACCATTTTTAAGATTGAAATTCAACCCCGAATCTCATTCTGGTGTCCGTTTTTACATTTGGGTGGAAAAAAAAATTTCACCTCCTGGGCACAAAAATCCCTGACTCCGGCATCAGGAATTTTCTTCCCCGGACACCAAAAAAATCTATTTTTATAAACTATGAAAAACACCATTTTTAAGGAAGAAATTCAACCCCAAATCTAATTCTGGCATCCGTTTTTACATTTGGGTCAAAAAAAATATTCACCTCCTGGGCACAAAAATCCCTGACCCTGGCATAAGGAATTTTCTTCCCCGGACACCAAAAAAATCTTGATTTTTAAAAGCAATGAAAAACACCATTTTTGAGAATGAAATTCAACCCCAAATCTCATTCTGGTGTCCGTTTTTAGATTTGGGTGGGAAAAAAATTTCACCTCCTGGGCACAAAAATCCCTGACCCCGGCATCAGGAATTTACTTCCCCGCACACAAAAAAAATCTTGATTTTTAAATGCTATGAAAAATGACATTTTTAAGGACAAAAAGCAACCCCGAATCTCATTCTGGTGTCCGTTTTTAGATTTGAGTCAGAAATTTTTTTTCACCTCCTGGGCACAAAAATCGGCATAAGGAATTTTCTTACCCAGACACCAAAAAAATCTTGATTTTTAAAAGCTATGAAAACACCATTTTTAAGGATGAAATCCAACCCCGAATCTCATTCTGGTGTCCGTTTTTAGATTTTCGTAAAAAAAAAACATTCACCTCCTGGGCACAAAAATCCCTGACTCCGGCATCAGGAATTTTCTTCCCCGCACACCAAAAAAATCTTGAATTTAAAATCTATTAAAAACACCATTTTGAAGGACGATATTCAACCCCGAATCTCATTCTGGTGTCTATTTATACATTTGGGTTGAAAAAAAATTTCACCTCCTGTGCACAAAAATCGCCGGGACTTAAAAACCTGGTTGTTTGAATTGTCTGGCCTGGACTGAGGGATTTTAAATTAAATTAAATAAAATTAAAGAAATTTGAAATTTGAAATTTGAAATTTGAAATAATTTGAATTTGAAATTTGAAATTTGAAATTTGAAATTTGAAATTTGAAATATGAAATTTGAAATTTGAAATTTGAAATTTGAAATTTGAAATTTGAAATTTGAAATTTGAAATTTGAAATTTGAAATTTGAAATTTGAAATTTGAAATTTGAAATTTGAAATTTGAAATTTGAAATTTGAAATTTGAAATTTGAAATTTGAAATTTGAAATTTGAAATTTGAAATTTGAAATTTGAAATTTGAAATTTGAAATTTGAAATTTGAAATTTGAAATTTGAAATTTGAAATTTGAAATTTGCCTTGCCTTGCTTTGCCTTGCCTTGCCTTGCCTTGCCTTCGGCATTAGGAATTTTCTTCCCCATACACCAAAAAATTCTTAATTTTTAAAAGCTATGAAAAACACCATTTTTAAGAATGAAATTCAACCCCGAATCTCATTCTAGTGTGCGTTTTTACATTTGGGTGGAAAAAAATTTCACCTCCTGGGCACAAAAATCCCTGACTCCGGCATCAGGAATTTTATTCCCAACAAAATCTTGATTTTTAATAATTATGATAAACACCATTTTTAAGGAAGAAATTCAACCCCGAATCTCATTCTGGTGTCCGTTTTTACATTTGGGTGGGGAAAAAATTTCACCTCCTGGGCACAAAAATCCCTGACTCCGGCATCAGGAATTTTCTTCCCCGGACACCAAAAAAATCTTGATTTTTAAAAGCTATGAAAAACATCATTTTTAAGAATGAAATTCAAGCCCGAATTTCATTCTGGTGTGCGTTTTCACATTTGGGTGGAAAGTAATTTCACCTCCTGGGCACATAAATCCCTGACCCTGGAATCAGGAATTTTCTTCCCCGGACACCAAAAAAATCTTGATTTTTATAAACTATGAAAAACACCATTTTTAAGGAAGAAATTCAACCCCGAATTTCATTCTGGTGTCAGTTTTTACATTTGAGTCAATAAAAAAATTTCACCTCCTGGGCACAAAAATCCCTGACCCCAGCATCAGGAATTTTCTTCCCCGGACATGAAATAAATCTTGATTTTAAAAAGCTATGAAAAACACCATTTTTGAGAATGAAATTCAACCCCTAATCTCATTCTGGTGTCCGTTTTTAGATTTGGGTGGGAAAAAAATTTCACCTCCTGGGCGCAAAAATCCCTGACCCCGGCATCAGGAATTTTCTTCCCCGCACACAAAAAAAATCTTGATTTTTAAGTGCTATGAAAAATGACATTTTTAAGGACAAAAAGCAACCCCGAATCTCATTCTGGTGTCCGTTTTTAGATTTGAGTCAGAAATTTTTTTTCACCTCCTGGGCACAAAAATCGGCATAAGGAATCTTCTTACCCAGACACCAAAAAAATCTTGATTTTTAAAAGCAATGAAAAACACCATTTTTGAGAATGAAATTCAACCCCGAATCTCATTCTGGTGTCCGTTTTTAGATTTGGATGGGAAAAAAATTTCACCTCCTGGGCACAAAAATCCCTGACCCCGGCATCAGGAATTTTCTTCCCCGCACACCAAAAAAATCTTGATTTTTAAATGCTATGAAAAATGACATTTTTAAGGACAAAAAGCAACCCCGAATCTCATTCTGGTGTCCGTTTTTAGATTTGAGTCAGAAATTTTTTTTCACCTCCTGGGCACAAAAATCGGCATAAGGAATTTTCTTACCCAGACACCAAAAAAATCTTGATTTTTAAAAGCTATGAAAACACCATTTTTAAGGACAAAATTCAACCCTGAATCTATTCGGGTGTCCGTTTTTACATTTGAGTCAAAAACAAAAATTCACCTCCTGGGCCCAAAAATCCCTGACTCCGGCATCAGGAATTATCTTCCCTGGACACCAAAAAAATCTTGATTTTTAAAAACTATGAAAAACACCATTTTGAAGGACGAAATTCAACCCCAAATCTAATTCTGGCATCCGTTTTTACATTTGGGTCAAAAAAAATATTCACCTCCTGGGCCCAAAAATCCCTGACCCTGGCATCAGGAATTTTCTTCCCCGGACACCAAAAAAATCTTGATTTTTATAAACTATGAAAAACACCATTTTTAAGGAACAAATTCAACCCCGAATCTCATTCTGGTGTCCGTTTTTAGATTTGATTGAGAAATTTTTTTTCACCTCCTGGGCACAAAAATCGGCATCAGGAATTTTCTTCCCCGGAAACCAAAAAAATCTTGATTTTCATAAACTATGAAAAATACCATTTTTAACGACGAAATTCAACCCCGAATCTCATTCGGGTGTCCGTTTTTAGATTTGAGTGAAAAAAATTTTTTCACCTCCTGGGCACAAAAATCCCTGACTCCGGCATCAGGAATTTTCTTCCCCGGACACCAAAAAATTCTTGATTTTTAAAAGCTATGAAAAACACCACTTTTAAGAATGAAATTCAACCCCGAATCTCATTCTAGTGTGCGTTTTTACATTTGGGTGGAAAAAAATTTCACCTCCTGGGCACAAAAATCCCTGACTCCGGCATCAGGAATTTTCTTCCCAACAAAATCTTGATTTTTAAAAATTATGAAAAACACCATTTTTAAGGACAAAATTCAACCCTGAATCTCATTCGGGTGTCTGTTTTTACATTTGAGTCAAAAAAAAAATTTCACCTCCTGGGCACAAAAATCCCTGACTCCGGCATCAGGAATTTTCTTCCCCGCACACCAAAAAAATCTTGATGTTTAAATGCTATGAACAACACCATTTTAAAGAATGAAATTCAACCCCAAATCTCATTCGGGTGTCCATTTTTAGATTTGAGTCAAAAAAAATTTTTCACCTCCTGGGCACAAAAATCCCTGACTCCGGCATCAGGAATTTTCTTCTCCGCACACCAAAAAAATCTTGATTTTCATTAACTATGAAAAACACCATTTTTAAGGACGAAATTCAACCCTGAATCTCATTCGGGTGTCTGTTTTTACATTTGAGTAAAAAAAAAAATTTCACCTCCTGGGCACAAAAATCCCTGACCTCGGCATCAGGAATTTTCTTCCCCGGACACCAAAAAAAATCTTGATTTTTAAAAGCTATAAAAAACACCATTTTTAAGGAAGAAATTCAACCCCGAATCTCATTCTGGTGTCGGTTTTTAGATTTGAAATTTTTTTTCACCTCCTGGGCACAAAAATCAGCATCAGCAATTTTCTTCCCCGGACACCAAAAAAATCTTGATTTTTAAAAGCTATAAAAAACACCATTTTTAAGGAAGAAATTCAACCCCGAATCTCATTCTGGTGTCGGTTTTTAGATTTAGTCAGAAATTTTTTTTCACCTCCTGGGCACAAAAATCGGCATCAGGAATTTTCTTCCCCGGACACCAAAAAATCTTGATTTTCATTAACTATGAAAAACACCATTTTTAAGGACGAAATTCAACCCCGAATCTCATTCGGGTGTCTGTTTTTAGATTTGAGTAAAAAAAAAAAACCATTCACCTCCTGGGCACAAAAGTCCCTTACCCCGGCATCAGGAATTTTCTTCCCCGCACACCAAAAAAATCTTGATTTTTAAATGCTATGAACAACACCATTTTAAAGAATGAAATTCAACCGCGAATCTCATTCTGGTGTCCGTTTTTAGATTTGGGTAGAAAAAAATTTCACCTCCTGGTCACAAAAATGCCTGACTCCGGCATCAGGCATTTTCTTCCCAACAAAATCTTGATTTTTAAAAATTATGAAAAACACCATTTTTAAGGACAAAATTCAACCCTGAATCGATTCGGGTGTCTGTTTTTACATTTGGGTCAAAAAAAATATTCACCTCCTGGGCACAAAAATCCCTGACCCTGGCATCAGGAATTATCTTTCCCGGACACCAAAAAAATCTTGATTTTTAAAAGCTATGAAAAACACCATTTTTGAGAATGAAATTCAACCCCGAATCTCATTCTGGTGTCCGTTTTTAGATTTGAGTAAAAAAAAACATTCACCTCCTGGCACAAAAATCCCTGACCTCGGCATCAGGAATTTTCTTCCCCGGACACCAAAAAAATCTTGATTTTTAAAAGCTATGAAAAACACCATTTTTAAGGAAGAAATTCAACCCCGAATCTCATTTTGGTGTCCGTTTTTAGATTTGAGTCAGAATTTTTTTTTCACCTCTTGGGCATAAAAATCGGCATCAGGAATTTTCTTCCCCGGACACCAAAAACTCTTGATTTTTAAAAATTATGAAAAACACCATTTTTAAGGATGAAATTCAACCCCGAATGTCATTCTGGTGTCCGTTTTTAGATTTTAGTGAGAAATTTTTTTTCACCTCCTGGGCACAAAAATTGGCATCAGGAATTTTCTTCCCCGGACACCCAAAAATTCTTGATTTTTAAAAGCAATGAAAAACACCATTTTTGAGAATGAAATTCAACCCCGAATCTCATTCTGGTGTCCGTTTTTAGATTTGGATGGGAAAAAAATTTCACCTCCTGGGCACAAAAATCCCTGACCCCGGCATCAGGAATTTTCTTCCCCGCACACCAAAAAAATCTTGATTTTTAAATGCTATGAAAAATGACATTTTTAAGGACAAAAAGCAACCCCGAATCTCATTCTGGTGTCCGTTTTTAGATTTGAGTCAGAAATTTTTTTTCACCTCCTGGGCACAAAAATCGGCATAAGGAATTTTCTTACCCAGACACCAAAAAAATCTTGATTTTTAAAAGCTATGAAAACACCATTTTTAAGGACAAAATTCAACCCTGAATCTATTCGGGTGTCCGTTTTTACATTTGAGTCAAAAACAAAAATTCACCTCCTGGGCCCAAAAATCCCTGACTCCGGCATCAGGAATTATCTTCCCTGGACACCAAAAAAATCTTGATTTTTAAAAACTATGAAAAACACCATTTTGAAGGACGAAATTCAACCCCAAATCTAATTCTGGCATCCGTTTTTACATTTGGGTCAAAAAAAATATTCACCTCCTGGGCCCAAAAATCCCTGACCCTGGCATCAGGAATTTTCTTCCCCGGACACCAAAAAAATCTTGATTTTTATAAACTATGAAAAACACCATTTTTAAGGAACAAATTCAACCCCGAATCTCATTCTGGTGTCCGTTTTTAGATTTGATTGAGAAATTTTTTTTCACCTCCTGGGCACAAAAATCGGCATCAGGAATTTTCTTCCCCGGAAACCAAAAAAATCTTGATTTTCATAAACTATGAAAAATACCATTTTTAACGACGAAATTCAACCCCGAATCTCATTCGGGTGTCCGTTTTTAGATTTGAGTGAAAAAAATTTTTTCACCTCCTGGGCACAAAAATCCCTGACTCCGGCATCAGGAATTTTCTTCCCCGGACACCAAAAAATTCTTGATTTTTAAAAGCTATGAAAAACACCACTTTTAAGAATGAAATTCAACCCCGAATCTCATTCTAGTGTGCGTTTTTACATTTGGGTGGAAAAAAATTTCACCTCCTGGGCACAAAAATCCCTGACTCCGGCATCAGGAATTTTCTTCCCAACAAAATCTTGATTTTTAAAAATTATGAAAAACACCATTTTTAAGGACAAAATTCAACCCTGAATCTCATTCGGGTGTCTGTTTTTACATTTGAGTCAAAAAAAAAATTTCACCTCCTGGGCACAAAAATCCCTGACTCCGGCATCAGGAATTTTCTTCCCCGCACACCAAAAAAATCTTGATGTTTAAATGCTATGAACAACACCATTTTAAAGAATGAAATTCAACCCCAAATCTCATTCGGGTGTCCATTTTTAGATTTGAGTCAAAAAAAATTTTTCACCTCCTGGGCACAAAAATCCCTGACTCCGGCATCAGGAATTTTCTTCTCCGCACACCAAAAAAATCTTGATTTTCATTAACTATGAAAAACACCATTTTTAAGGACGAAATTCAACCCTGAATCTCATTCGGGTGTCTGTTTTTACATTTGAGTAAAAAAAAAAATTTCACCTCCTGGGCACAAAAATCCCTGACCTCGGCATCAGGAATTTTCTTCCCCGGACACCAAAAAAAATCTTGATTTTTAAAAGCTATAAAAAACACCATTTTTAAGGAAGAAATTCAACCCCGAATCTCATTCTGGTGTCGGTTTTTAGATTTGAAATTTTTTTTCACCTCCTGGGCACAAAAATCAGCATCAGCAATTTTCTTCCCCGGACACCAAAAAAATCTTGATTTTTAAAAGCTATAAAAAACACCATTTTTAAGGAAGAAATTCAACCCCGAATCTCATTCTGGTGTCGGTTTTTAGATTTAGTCAGAAATTTTTTTTCACCTCCTGGGCACAAAAATCGGCATCAGGAATTTTCTTCCCCGGACACCAAAAAATCTTGATTTTCATTAACTATGAAAAACACCATTTTTAAGGACGAAATTCAACCCCGAATCTCATTCGGGTGTCTGTTTTTAGATTTGAGTAAAAAAAAAAAACCATTCACCTCCTGGGCACAAAAGTCCCTTACCCCGGCATCAGGAATTTTCTTCCCCGCACACCAAAAAAATCTTGATTTTTAAATGCTATGAACAACACCATTTTAAAGAATGAAATTCAACCGCGAATCTCATTCTGGTGTCCGTTTTTAGATTTGGGTAGAAAAAAATTTCACCTCCTGGTCACAAAAATGCCTGACTCCGGCATCAGGCATTTTCTTCCCAACAAAATCTTGATTTTTAAAAATTATGAAAAACACCATTTTTAAGGACAAAATTCAACCCTGAATCGATTCGGGTGTCTGTTTTTACATTTGGGTCAAAAAAAATATTCACCTCCTGGGCACAAAAATCCCTGACCCTGGCATCAGGAATTATCTTTCCCGGACACCAAAAAAATCTTGATTTTTAAAAGCTATGAAAAACACCATTTTTGAGAATGAAATTCAACCCCGAATCTCATTCTGGTGTCCGTTTTTAGATTTGAGTAAAAAAAAACATTCACCTCCTGGCACAAAAATCCCTGACCTCGGCATCAGGAATTTTCTTCCCCGGACACCAAAAAAATCTTGATTTTTAAAAGCTATGAAAAACACCATTTTTAAGGAAGAAATTCAACCCCGAATCTCATTTTGGTGTCCGTTTTTAGATTTGAGTCAGAATTTTTTTTTCACCTCTTGGGCATAAAAATCGGCATCAGGAATTTTCTTCCCCGGACACCAAAAACTCTTGATTTTTAAAAATTATGAAAAACACCATTTTTAAGGATGAAATTCAACCCCGAATGTCATTCTGGTGTCCGTTTTTAGATTTTAGTGAGAAATTTTTTTTCACCTCCTGGGCACAAAAATTGGCATCAGGAATTTTCTTCCCCGGACACCCAAAAATTCTTGATTTTTAAAAGCTATGAAAAACACCATTTTTAAGGATGAAATTCAACCCCGAATCTCATTCTGGTGTCCATTTTTAGATTTGAGTGAGAAATTTTTTTTCACCTACTGGGCACAAAAATCGGCATCAGGAATTTTCTTCCCCGGACACCAAAAAATTCTTGATTTTTAAAAGCTATGAAAAACACCATTTTTAAGAATGAAATTCAACCCCAAATATCATTCTAGTGTGCGTTTTTACATTTGGGTGGAAAAACATTTCACCTCCTGGGCACAAAAATCCCTGACTCCAGCATCAGGAATTTTCTTCCCAACAAAATCTTGATTTTTAAAAATTATGAAAAACACCATTTTTAAGGACAAAATTCAACCCTGAATCTCATTCGGGTGTCTGTTTTTACATTTGAGTCAAAAAAAAAAATTCACCTCCTGGGCACAAAAATCCCTGACTCCGGCATCAGGAATTTTCTTCCCCGCACACCAAAAAAATCTTGATTTTTAAATGCTATGAACAACACCATTTTAAAGAATGAAATTCAACCCCAAATCTCATTCGGGTGTCCATTTTTAGATTTGAGTCAAAAAAAAATTTTCACCTCCTGGGCACTCCGGCATCAGGAATTTTCTTCTCCGCACACCAAAAAAATCTTGATTTTCATTAACTATGAAAAACACCATTTTTAAGGACGAAATTCAACCCTGAATCTCATTCGGGTGTCTGTTTTTACATTTGAGTCAAAAAAAAAATTTCACCTCCTGGGCACAAAAATCCCTGACCTCGGCATCAGGAATTTTCTTCCCCGGACACCAAAAAAAATCTTGATTTTTAAAAGCTATAAAAAACACCATTTTTAAGGAAGAAATTCAACCCCGAATCTCATTCTGGTGTCGGTTTTTAGATTTGAAATTTTTTTTCACATCCTGGGCACAAAAATCAGCATCAGGAATTTTCTTCCCCGGACACCAAAAAAATCTTGATTTTTAAAAGCTATAAAAAACACCATTTTGAAGGACGAAATTCAACCCCGAATCTCATTCTGGTGTCCGTTTTTGGATTTGAGTAAAAAAAAACATTCACCTCCTGGGCACAAAAATCCCTGACTCCGGCATCAGGAATTTTCTTCCCCGCACACCAAAAAAATCTTGAATTTAAAATCTATGAAAAACACCATTTTGAAGGACGAAATTCAACCCCGAATCTCATTCTGGTGTCTATTTATACATTTGGGTTGGAAAAAAATTTAACCTCCTGGGCACAAAAATCGCCGGGAGTTAAAAACCTGGTTGTTTGAATTGTCTGGCCAGGACTGAGGGATTTTAAATTAAATTAAATTAAATTAAAGAAATTTGAAATTTGAAATTTGAAATAATTTGAAATTTGAAATTTGAAATTTGAAATTTGAAATTTGAAATTTGAAATTTGAAATTTGAAATTTGAAATTTGAAATTTGAAATAATTTGAAATTTGAAATTTGAAATTTGAAATTTGAAATTTGAAATTTGAAATTTGAAATTTGCCTTGCCATGCTTTGCCTTGCCTTGCCTTGCCTTCGGCATTAGGAATTTTCTTCCCCGGACACCAAAAAATTCTTAATTTTTAAAACCTATGAAATACACCATTTTGAAGAATGAAATTCAACCCCGAATCTCATTCTAGTGTGCGTTTTTACATTTGGGTGGAAAAAAATTTCACCTCCTGGGCACAAAAATCCCTGACTCCGGCATCAGGAATTTTCTTCCCCGGACACCAAAAAATTCTTGATTTTTAAAAGCTATGAAAAACATCATTTTTAAGAATGAAATTCAAGCCCGAATTTCATTCTGGTGTGCGTTTTTACATTTGGGTGGAAAATAATTTCACCTCCTGGGCACAAAAGTCCCTGACTCCGGCATCAGGAATTTTCGTCCCCGGACACCAAAAAAATCTTGAATTTAAAATCTATGAAAAACACCATTTTGAAGGACGAAATTCAACCCCGAATCTCATTCTGGTGTCTGTTTTTGGATTTGAGTAAAAAAAAACATTCACCTCCTGGGCACAAAAATCCCTGACTCCGGCATCAGGAATTTTCTTCCCCGCACACCAAAAAAATCTTGAATTTAAAATCTATGAAAAACACCATTTTGAAGGACGAAATTCAACCCCGAATCTCATTCTGGTGTCTATTTATACATTTGGGTTGAAAAAAAATTTAACCTCCTGGGCACAATAATCGCCGGGACTTAAAAACCTGGTTGTTTGAATTGTCTGGCCAGGACTGATGGATTTTAAATTAAATTAAATAAAATTAAAGAAATTTGAAATTAGAAATTTGAAATTTGAAATAATTTGAAATTTGAAATTTGAAATTTGAAATTTGAAATTTGAAATTTGAAATTTGAAATTTGAAATTTGAAATTTGAAATTTGAAATTTGAAATTTGAAATTTGAAATTTGAAATTTGAAATTTGAAATTTGAAATTTGAAATTTGAAATTTGAAATTTGAAATTTGAAATTTGAAATTTGAAATTTGAAATTTGAAATTTGAAATTTGAAATTTGAAATTTGAAATTTGAAATTTGAAATTTGAAATTTGAAATTTGAAATTTGAAATTTGAAATTTGAAATTTGAAATTTGCCTTGCCTTGCCTTGCTTTGCCTTGCCTTGCCTTGCCTTCGGCATTAGGAATTTTCTTCCCCGGACACCAAAAAAATCTTGATTTTTAAAAGCTATGAAAAACATCATTTTTAAGAATGAAATTCAAGCCCGAATTTCATTCTGGTGTGCGTTTTTACATTTGGGTGGAAAGTAATTTCACCTCCTGGGCACAAAAATCCCTGACCCTGGAATCAGGAATTTTCTTCCCCGGACACCAAAAAATTCTTAATTTTTAAAAGCTATGAAAAACACCATTTTGAAGAATGAAATTCAACCCCGAATCTCATTCTAGTGTGCGTTTTTACATTTGGGTGGAAAAAAATTTCACCTCATGGGCACAAAAATCCCTGACTCCGGCATCAGGCATTTTCTTCCCAACAAAATCTTGATTTTTAAAAATTATGAAAAACACCATTTTTAAGGACAAAATTCAACCCTGAATCGATTCGGGTGTCTGTTTTTACATTTGGGTCAAAAAAAATATTCACCTCCTGGGCACAAAAATCCCTGACCCTGGCATCAGGAATTATCTTCCCCGGACACCAAAAAAATCTTGATTTTTAAAAGCTATGAAAAACACCATTTTTGAGAATGAAATTCAACCCTGAATCTCATTCTGGTGTCCGTTTTTAGATTTGAGTAAAAAAAAACATTCACCTCCTGGGCACAAAAATCCCTGACCTCAGCATCAGGAATTTTCTTCCCCGGACACCAAAAAAATCTTGATTTTTAAAAGCTATGAAAAACACCATTTTTAAGGAAGAAATTCAACCCCGAATCTCATTCTGGTGTCCGTTTTTAGATTTGAGTGAGAAATTTTTTTTCACCTCCTGGGCATAAAAATCGGCATCAGGAATTTTCTTCCCCGGACACCCAAAAATTCTTGATTTTTAAAAATTATGAAAAACACCATTTTTAAGGATGAAATTCAACCCCAAATCTCATTCTGGTGTCCGTTTTTAGATTTGAGTGAGAATTTTTTTTTCACCTCCTGGGCACAAAAATTGGCATCAGGAATTTTCTTCCCCGGACACCTAAAAATTCTTGATTTTTAAAAGCTATGAAAAACACCATTTTTAAGGATGAAATTCAACCCCGAATCTCATTCTGGTGTCCGTTTTTAGATTTGAGTGAGAAATTTTTTTTCACCTCCTGGGCACAAAAATCGGCATCAGGAATTTTCTTCCCCGGACACCAAAAAAATCTTGATTTTCATAAACTATGAAAAATACCATTTTTAAGGATGAAATTCAACCCCGAATCTCATTCGGGTGTCCGTTTTTAGATTTGAGTAAAAAAAAAATTTTCACCTCCTGGGCACAAAAATCCCTGACTCCGGCATCAGGAATTTTCTTCCCAACAAAATCTTGATTTTTAAAAATTATGAAAAACACCATTTTTAAGGACAAAATTCAACCCTGAATCTCATTCGGGTGTCTGTTTTTACATTTGAGTCAAAAAAAAAAATTCACCTCCTGGGCACAAAAATCCCTGACTCCGGCATCAGGAATTTTCTTCCCCGCACACCAAAAAAATCTTGATTTTTAAATGCTATGAACAACACCATTTTAAAGAATGAAATTCAACCCCAAATCTCATTCGGGTGTCCATTTTTAGATTTGAGTCAAAAAAAAATTTTCACCTCCTGGGCACAAAAATCCCTGACTCCGGCATCAGGAATTTTCTTCTCCGCACACCAAAAAAATCTTGATTTTCATTAACTATGAAAAACACCATTTTTAAGGACGAAATTCAACCCTGAATCTCATTCGGGTGTCTGTTTTTACATTTGAGTCAAAAAAAAAATTTCACCTCCTGGGCACAAAAATCCCTGACCTCGGCATCAGGAATTTTCTTCCCCGGACACCAAAAAAAATCTTGATTTTTAAAAGCTATAAAAAACACCATTTTTAAGGAAGAAATTCAACCCCGAATCTCATTCTGGTGTCGGTTTTTAGATTTGAAATTTTTTTTCACCTCCTGGGCACAAAAATCAGCATCAGGAATTTTCTTCCCCGGACACCAAAAAAATCTTGATTTTTAAAAGCTATAAAAAACACCATTTTGAAGGACGAAATTCAACCCCGAATCTCATTCTGGTGTCCGTTTTTGGATTTGAGTAAAAAAAAACATTCACCTCCTGGGCACAAAAATCCCTGACTCTGGCATCAGGAATTTTCTTCCCCGCACACCAAAAAAATCTTGAATTTAAAATCTATGAAAAACACCATTTTGAAGGACGAAATTCAACCCCGAATCTCATTCTGGTGTCTATTTATACATTTGGGTTGGGGAAAAATTTAACCTCCTGGGCACAAAAATCGCCGGGAGTTAAAAACCTGGTTGTTTGAATTGTCTGGCCAGGACTGAGGGATTTTAAATTAAATTAAATTAAATTAAAGAAATTTGAAATTTGAAATTTGAAATAATTTGAAATTTGAAATTTGAAATTTGAAATTTGAAATTTGAAATTTGAAATTTGAAATTTGAAATTTGAAATTTGAAATTTGAAATTTGAAATAATTTGAAATTTGAAATTTGAAATTTGAAATTTGAAATTTGAAATTTGAAATTTGAAATTTGCCTTGCCATGCTTTGACTTGCCTTGCCTTGCCTTCGGCATTAGGAATTTTCTTCCCCGGACACCAAAAAATTCTTAATTTTTAAAACCTATGAAAAACACCATTTTGAAGAATGAAATTCAACCCCGAATCTCATTCTAGTGTGCGTTTTTACATTTGGGTGGAAAAAAATTTCACCTCCTGGGCACAAAAATCCCTGACTCCGGCATCAGGAATTTTCTTCCCCGGACACCAAAAAATTCTTGATTTTTAAAAGCTATGAAAAACATCATTTTTAAGAATGAAATTCAAGCCCGAATTTCATTCTGGTGTGCGTTTTTACATTTGGGTGGAAAATAATTTCACCTCCTGGGCACAAAAGTCCCTGACTCCGGCATCAGGAATTTTCTTCCCCGCACACCAAAAAAATCTTGAATTTAAAATCTATGAAAAACACCATTTTGAAGGACGAAATTCAACCCCGAATCTCATTCTGGTGTCTATTTATACATTTGGGTGGAAAAAAAATTTCACCTCCTGGGCACAAAAATCGCCGGGACTTAAAAACCTGGTTTTTTGAATTGTCTGGCCTGGACTTTGGGATTTTAAATTAAATTAAATAAAATTAAAGAAATTTGAAATTTGAAATTTGAAATTTGAAATTTGATATTTGAAATAATTTGAAATAATTTGAAATTTGAAATTTGAAATTTGAAATTTGAAATTTGAAATTTGAAATTTGAAATTTGAAATTTGAAATTTGAAATTTGAAATTTGCCTTGCCTTGCCTTGCTTTGCCTTGCCTTGCCTTGCGTTCGGCATTAGGAATTTTCTTCCCCGGACACCAAAAAATTCTTAATTTTTAAAAGCTATGAAAAACACCATTTTGAAGAATGAAATTCAACCCCGAATCTCATTCTAGTGTGCGTTTTTACATTTGGGTGGAAAAAAAATTTCACCTCCTGGGCACAAAAGTCCCTGACTCCGGCATCAGGAATTTTCTTCCCCGGACACCAAAAAAATCGTGAATTTAAAATCTATGAAAAATACCATTTTGAAGGACGAAATTCAACCCCGAATCTCATTCTGGTGTCCGTTTTTGGATTTGAGTAAAAAAAAACATTCACCTCCTGGGCACAAAAATCCCTGACTCCGGCATCAGGAATTTTCTTCCCCGCACACCAAAAAAATCTTGAATTTAAAATCTATGAAAAACACCATTTTGAAGGACGAAATTCAACCCCGAATCTCATTCTGGTGTCTATTTATACATTTGGGTTGAAAAAAAATTTAACCTCCTGGGCACAAAAATCGCCGGGACTTAAAAACCTGGTTGTTTGAATTGTCTGGCCAGGACTGAGGGATTTTAAATTAAATTAAATAAAATTAAAGAAATTTGAAATTAGAAATTAGAAATAATTTGAAATTTGAAATTTGAAATTTGAAATTTGAAATTTGAAATTTGAAATTTGAAATTTGAAATTTGAAATTTGAAATTTGAAATTTGAAATTTGAAATTTGAAATTTGAAATTTGAAATTTGAAATTTGAAATTTGAAATTTGAAATTTGAAATTTGAAATTTGAAATTTGAAATTTGAAATTTGAAATTTGAAATTTGAAATTTGAAATTTGAAATTTGAAATTTGAAATTTGAAATTTGAAATTTGAAATTTGAAATTTGAAATTTGCCTTGCCTTGCCTTGCCTTGCCTTCGGCATTAGGAATTTTCTTCCCCATACACCAAAAAATTCTTAATTTTTAAAAGCTATGAAAAACACCATTTTTAAGAATGAAATTCAACCCCGAATCTCATTCTAGTGTGCGTTTTTACATTTGGGTGGAAAAAAATTTCACCTCCTGGGCACAAAAATCCCTGACTCCGGCATCAGGAATTTTATTCCCAACAAAATCTTGATTTTTAATAATTATGATAAACACCATTTTTAAGGAAGAAATTCAACCCCGAATCTCATTCTGGTGTCCGTTTTTACATTTGGGTGGGGAAAAAATTTCACCTCCTGGGCACAAAAATCCCTGACACCGGCATCAGGAATTATCTTCCCTGTACACCAAAAAAATCTTGATTTTTAAAAGCTATGAAAAACATCATTTTTAAGAATGAAATTCAAGCCCGAATTTCATTCTGGTGTGCATTTTCACATTTGGGTGGAAAGTAATTTCACCTCCTGGGCACAAAAATCCCTGACCCTGGAATCAGGAATTTTCTTCCCCGGACACCAAAAAAATCTTGATTTTTATAAACTATGAAAAACACCATTTTTAAGGAAGAAATTCAACCCCGAATTTCATTCTGGTGTCAGTTTTTACATTTGAGTCAATAAAAAAATTTCACCTCCTGGGCACAAAAATCCCTGACCCCAGCATCAGGAATTTTCTTCCCCGGACATGAAATAAATCTTGATTTTTAAAAGCTATGAAAAACACCATTTTTGAGAATGAAATTCAACCCCTAATCTCATTCTGGTGTCCGTTTTTAGATTTGGGTGGGAAAAAAATTTCACCTCCTGGGCACAAAAATCCCTGACCCCGGCATCAGGAATTTTCTTCCCCGCACACCAAAAAAATCTTGATTTTTAAATGCTATGAAAAATGACATTTTTAAGGACAAAAAGCAACCCTGAATCTCATTCTGGTGTCCGTTTTTAGATTTGAGTCAGAAATTTTTTTTCACCTCCTGGGCACAAAAATCGGCATAAGGAATTTTCTTACCCAGACACCAAAAAAATCTTGATTTTTAAAAGCTATGAAAACACCATTTTTAAGGAACAAATTCAACCCCGAATCTCATTCTGGTGTCCGTTTTTACATTTGGGTGGAAAAAAAATTTCACCTCCTGGGCACAAAAATCCCTGACTCCGGCATCAGGAATTTTCTTCCCCGGACACCAAAAAATTCTTGATTTTTAAAAGCTATGAAAAACATCATTTTTAAGAATGAAATTCAAGCCCGAATTTCATTCTGGTGTGCGTTTTTACATTTCGTTGGAAAATAATTTCACCTCCTGGGCACAAAAGTCCCTGACTCCGGCATCAGGAATTTTCTTCCCCGGACACCAAAAAAATCGTGAATTTAAAATCTATGAAAAACACCATTTTGAAGGACGAAATTCAACCCCGAATCTCATTCTGGTGTCCGTTTTTGGATTTGAGTAAAAAAAAACATTCACCTCCTGGGCACAAAAATCCCTGACTCCGGCATCAGGAATTTTCTTCCCCGCACACCCAAAAAAATCTTGAATTTAAAATATATGAAAAACACCATTTTGAAGGACGAAATTCAACCCCGAATCTCATTCTGGTGTCTATTTATACATTTGGGTTGAAAAAAAATTTAACCTCCTGGGCACAAAAATCGCCGGGACTTAAAAACCTGGTTGTTTGAATTGTCTGGCCAGGACTGAGGGATTTTAAATTAAATTAAATAAAATTAAAGAAATTTGAAATTTGAAATTTGAAATTTGAAATAATTTGAAATTTGAAATTTGAAATTTGAAATTTGAAATTTGAAATTTGAAATTTGAAATTTGAAATTTGAAATTTGAAATTTGAAATTTGAAATTTGAAATTTGAAATTTGAAATTTGAAATTTGAAATTTGAAATTTGAAATTTGAAATTTGAAATTTGCCTTGCCTTGCCTTGCTTTGCCTTGCCTTGCCTTGCCTTCGGCATTAGGAATTTACTTCCCCATACACCAAAAAGTTCTTAATTTTTAAAAGCTATGAAAAACACCATTTTTAAGATTGAAATTCAACCCCGAATCTCATTCTGGTGTCCGTTTTTACATTTGGGTGGAAAAAAAAATTTCACCTCCTGGGCACAAAAATCCCTGACTCCGGCATCAGGAATTTTCTTCCCCGGACACCAAAAAAATCTATTTTTATAAACTATGAAAAACACCATTTTTAAGGAAGAAATTCAACCCCAAATCTAATTCTGGCATCCGTTTTTACATTTGGGTCAAAAAAAATATTCACCTCCTGGGCACAAAAATCCCTGACCCTGGCATAAGGAATTTTCTTCCCCGGACACCAAAAAAATCTTGATTTTTAAAAGCAATGAAAAACACCATTTTTGAGAATGAAATTCAACCCCAAATCTCATTCTGGTGTCCGTTTTTAGATTTGGGTGGGAAAAAAATTTCACCTCCTGGGCACAAAAATCCCTGACCCCGGCATCAGGAATTTACTTCCCCGCACACAAAAAAAATCTTGATTTTTAAATGCTATGAAAAATGACATTTTTAAGGACAAAAAGCAACCCCGAATCTCATTCTGGTGTCCGTTTTTAGATTTGAGTCAGAAATTTTTTTTCACCTCCTGGGCACAAAAATCGGCATAAGGAATTTTCTTACCCAGACACCAAAAAAATCTTGATTTTTAAAAGCTATGAAAACACCATTTTTAAGGATGAAATCCAACCCCGAATCTCATTCTGGTGTCCGTTTTTAGATTTTCGTAAAAAAAAAACATTCACCTCCTGGGCACAAAAATCCCTGACTCCGGCATCAGGAATTTTCTTCCCCGCACACCAAAAAAATCTTGAATTTAAAATCTATTAAAAACACCATTTTGAAGGACGATATTCAACCCCGAATCTCATTCTGGTGTCTATTTATACATTTGGGTTGAAAAAAAATTTCACCTCCTGTGCACAAAAATCGCCGGGACTTAAAAACCTGGTTGTTTGAATTGTCTGGCCTGGACTGAGGGATTTTAAATTAAATTAAATAAAATTAAAGAAATTTGAAATTTGAAATTTGAAATTTGAAATAATTTGAATTTGAAATTTGAAATTTGAAATTTGAAATTTGAAATTTGAAATTTGAAATTTGAAATTTGAAATTTGAAATTTGAAATTTGAAATTTGAAATTTGAAATTTGAAATTTGAAATTTGAAATTTGAAATTTGAAATTTGAAATTTGAAATTTGAAATTTGAAATTTGAAATTTGAAATTTGAAATTTGAAATTTGAAATTTGAAATTTGAAATTTGAAATTTGCCTTGCCTTGCCTTGCCTTGCCTTGCCTTCGGCATTAGGAATTTTCTTCCCCATACACCAAAAAATTCTTAATTTTTAAAAGCTATGAAAAACACCATTTTTAAGAATGAAATTCAACCCCGAATCTCATTCTAGTGTGCGTTTTTACATTTGGGTGGAAAAAAATTTCACCTCCTGGGCACAAAAATCCCTGACTCCGGCATCAGGAATTTTATTCCCAACAAAATCTTGATTTTTAATAATTATGATAAACACCATTTTTAAGGAAGAAATTCAACCCCGAATCTCATTCTGGTGTCCGTTTTTACATTTGGGTGGGGAAAAAATTTCACCTCCTGGGCACAAAAATCCCTGACTCCGGCATCAGGAATTTTCTTCCCCGGACACCAAAAAAATCTTGATTTTTAAAAGCTATGAAAAACATCATTTTTAAGAATGAAATTCAAGCCCGAATTTCATTCTGGTGTGCGTTTTCACATTTGGGTGGAAAGTAATTTCACCTCCTGGGCACATAAATCCCTGACCCTGGAATCAGGAATTTTCTTCCCCGGACACCAAAAAAATCTTGATTTTTATAAACTATGAAAAACACCATTTTTAAGGAAGAAATTCAACCCCGAATTTCATTCTGGTGTCAGTTTTTACATTTGAGTCAATAAAAAAATTTCACCTCCTGGGCACAAAAATCCCTGACCCCAGCATCAGGAATTTTCTTCCCCGGACATGAAATAAATCTTGATTTTAAAAAGCTATGAAAAACACCATTTTTGAGAATGAAATTCAACCCCTAATCTCATTCTGGTGTCCGTTTTTAGATTTGGGTGGGAAAAAAATTTCACCTCCTGGGCGCAAAAATCCCTGACCCCGGCATCAGGAATTTTCTTCCCCGCACACAAAAAAAATCTTGATTTTTAAGTGCTATGAAAAATGACATTTTTAAGGACAAAAAGCAACCCCGAATCTCATTCTGGTGTCCGTTTTTAGATTTGAGTCAGAAATTTTTTTTCACCTCCTGGGCACAAAAATCGGCATAAGGAATCTTCTTACCCAGACACCAAAAAAATCTTGATTTTTAAAAGCAATGAAAAACACCATTTTTGAGAATGAAATTCAACCCCGAATCTCATTCTGGTGTCCGTTTTTAGATTTGGATGGGAAAAAAATTTCACCTCCTGGGCACAAAAATCCCTGACCCCGGCATCAGGAATTTTCTTCCCCGCACACCAAAAAAATCTTGATTTTTAAATGCTATGAAAAATGACATTTTTAAGGACAAAAAGCAACCCCGAATCTCATTCTGGTGTCCGTTTTTAGATTTGAGTCAGAAATTTTTTTTCACCTCCTGGGCACAAAAATCGGCATAAGGAATTTTCTTACCCAGACACCAAAAAAATCTTGATTTTTAAAAGCTATGAAAACACCATTTTTAAGGACAAAATTCAACCCTGAATCTATTCGGGTGTCCGTTTTTACATTTGAGTCAAAAACAAAAATTCACCTCCTGGGCCCAAAAATCCCTGACTCCGGCATCAGGAATTATCTTCCCTGGACACCAAAAAAATCTTGATTTTTAAAAACTATGAAAAACACCATTTTGAAGGACGAAATTCAACCCCAAATCTAATTCTGGCATCCGTTTTTACATTTGGGTCAAAAAAAATATTCACCTCCTGGGCCCAAAAATCCCTGACCCTGGCATCAGGAATTTTCTTCCCCGGACACCAAAAAAATCTTGATTTTTATAAACTATGAAAAACACCATTTTTAAGGAACAAATTCAACCCCGAATCTCATTCTGGTGTCCGTTTTTAGATTTGATTGAGAAATTTTTTTTCACCTCCTGGGCACAAAAATCGGCATCAGGAATTTTCTTCCCCGGAAACCAAAAAAATCTTGATTTTCATAAACTATGAAAAATACCATTTTTAACGACGAAATTCAACCCCGAATCTCATTCGGGTGTCCGTTTTTAGATTTGAGTGAAAAAAATTTTTTCACCTCCTGGGCACAAAAATCCCTGACTCCGGCATCAGGAATTTTCTTCCCCGGACACCAAAAAATTCTTGATTTTTAAAAGCTATGAAAAACACCACTTTTAAGAATGAAATTCAACCCCGAATCTCATTCTAGTGTGCGTTTTTACATTTGGGTGGAAAAAAATTTCACCTCCTGGGCACAAAAATCCCTGACTCCGGCATCAGGCATTTTCTTCACAACAAAATCTTGATTTTAAAAAATTATGAAAAACACCATTTTTAAGGACAAAATTCAACCCTGAATCTATTCGGGTGTCTGTTTTTACATTTGGGTAAAAAAAAAATATTCACCTCCTGGGCACTAAAATCCCTGACCCTGGCATCAGGAATTATCTTCCCCGGACACCAAAAAAATCTTGATTTTTAAAAGCTATGAAAAACACCATTTTTAAGCACGAAATTCAACCCCGAATCTCATTCCGGCGTCTGTTTATAGATTTGGGTGGGGAAAAAAAATTCACCTCCTGGGCACAAAACTCTCTGACCCCGGCATCAGGAATTTTCTTCCCCGGACACCAAAAAAATCTTGATTTTTAAAAGCAATGAAAAACACCATTTTTGAGAATGAAATTCAACCCCGAATCTCATTCTGGTGTCCGTTTTTAGATTTGGGTGGGAAAAAAATTTCACCTTCTGGGCACAAAAATCCCTGACCCCGGCATCAGGAATTTTCTTCCCCGCACACCAAAGAAATCTTGATTTTTAAATGCTATGAACAACACCATTTTAAAGAATGAGATTCAACCGCGAATCTCATTCTGGTGTCCGTTTTTAGATTTGGGTGGAAAAAAATTTCACCTCCTGGGCACAAAAATCCCTGACTCCGGCATCAGGCATTTTCTTCCCAACAAAATCTTGATTTTTAAAAATTATGAAAAACACCATTTTTAAGGACAAAATTCAACCCTGAATCGATTCGGGTGTCTGTTTTTACATTTGGGTCAAAAAAAATATTCACCTCCTGGGCACAAAAATCCCTGACCCTGGCATCAGGAATTATCTTCCCCGGACACCAAAAAAATCTTGATTTTTAAAAGCTATGAAAAACACCATTTTTGAGAATGAAATTCAACCCTGAATCTCATTCTGGTGTCCGTTTTTAGATTTGAGTAAAAAAAAACATTCACCTCCTGGGCACAAAAATCCCTGACCTCAGCATCAGGAATTTTCTTCCCCGGACACCAAAAAAATCTTGATTTTTAAAAGCTATGAAAAACACCATTTTTAAGGAAGAAATTCAACCCCGAATCTCATTCTGGTGTCCGTTTTTAGATTTGAGTGAGAAATTTTTTTTCACCTCCTGGGCATAATAATCGGCATCAGGAATTTTCTTCCCCGGACACCCAAAAATTCTTGATTTTTAAAAATTATGAAAAACACCATTTTTAAGGATGAAATTCAACCCCAAATCTAATTCTGGCATCCGTTTTTACATTTGGGTCAAAAAAAATATTCACCTCCTGGGCCCAAAAATCCCTGACCTCAGCATCAGGAATTTTCTTCCCCGGACACCAAAAAAATCTTGATTTTTATAAACTATGAAAAACACCATTTTTAAGGAACAAATTCAACCCCGAATCTCATTCTGGTGTCCGTTTTTAGATTTGATTGAGAAATTTTTTTTCACCTCCTGGGCACAAAAATCGGCATCAGGAATTTTCTTCCCCGGAAACCAAAAAAATCTTGATTTTCATAAACTATGAAAAATACCATTTTTAACGACGAAATTCAACCCCGAATCTCATTCGGGTGTCCGTTTTTAGATTTGAGTGAAAAAAAATTTTTCACCTCCTGGGCACAAAAATCCCTGACTCCGGCATCAGGAATTTTCTTCCCCGGACACCAAAAAATTCTTGATTTTTAAAAGCTATGAAAAACACCACTTTTAAGAATGAAATTCAACCCCGAATCTCATTCTAGTGTGCGTTTTTACATTTGGGTGGAAAAAAATTTCACCTCCTGGGCACAAAAATCCCTGACTCCGGCATCAGGCATTTTCTTCACAACAAAATCTTGATTTTAAAAAATTATGAAAAACACCATTTTTAAGGACAAAATTCAACCCTGAATCTATTCGGGTGTCTGTTTTTACATTTGGGTAAAAAAAAAATATTCACCTCCTGGGCACTAAAATCCCTGACCCTGGCATCCCGGAATTATCTTCCCCGGACACCAAAAAAATCTTGATTTTTAAAAGCTATGAAAAACACCATTTTTAAGCACGAAATTCAACCCCGAATCTCATTCCGGCGTCTGTTTATAGATTTGGGTGGGGGAAAAAAATTCACCTCCTGGGCACAAAACTCTCTGACCCCGGCATCAGGAATTTTCTTCCCCGGACACCAAAAAAATCTTGATTTTTAAAAGCAATGAAAAACACCATTTTTGAGAATGAAATTCAACCCCGAATCTCATTCTGGTGTCCGTTTTTAGATTTGGGTGGGAAAAAAATTTCACCTTCTGGGCACAAAAATCCCTGACCCCGGCATCAGGAATTTTCTTCCCCGCACACCAAAGAAATCTTGATTTTTAAATGCTATGAACAACACCATTTTAAAGAATGAAATTCAACCGCGAATCTCATTCTGGTGTCCGTTTTTAGATTTGGGTAGAAAAAAATTTCACCTCCTGGTCACAAAAATGCCTGACTCCGGCATCAGGCATTTTCTTCCCAACAAAATCTTGATTTTTAAAAATTATGAAAAACACCATTTTTAAGGACAAAATTCAACCCTGAATCGATTCGGGTGTCTGTTTTTACATTTGGGTCAAAAAAAATATTCACCTCCTGGGCACAAAAATCCCTGACCCTGGCATCAGGAATTATCTTTCCCGGACACCAAAAAAATCTTGATTTTTAAAAGCTATGAAAAACACCATTTTTGAGAATGAAATTCAACCCCGAATCTCATTCTGGTGTCCGTTTTTAGATTTGAGTAAAAAAAAACATTCACCTCCTGGCACAAAAATCCCTGACCTCGGCATCAGGAATTTTCTTCCCCGGACACCAAAAAAATCTTGATTTTTAAAAGCTATGAAAAACACCATTTTGAAGAATGAAATTCAACCCCGAATCTCATTCTAGTGTGCGTTTTTACATTTGGGTGGAAAAAAATTTCACCTCCTGGGCACAAAAATCCCTTACTCCGGCATCAGGAATTTTCTTCCCAACAAAATCTTGATTTTTAAAAATTATGATAAACACCATTTTTAAGGAAGAAATTCAACCCCGAATCTCATTCTGGTGTCCGTTTTTACATTTGGGTGGAAAAAAAAAATTTCACCTCCTGGGCACAGAAATCCCTGACTCCGGCATCAGTCATTTTCTTCCCAACAAAATCTTGATTTTTAAAAATTATGAAAAACACCATTTTTAAGGACAAAATTCAACCCTGAATCTATTCGGGTGTCCGTTTTTACATTTGAGTCAAAAAAAAAAAATTCACCTCCTGGGCCCAAAAATCCCTGACTCCGGCATGAGGAATTATCTTCCCTGGACACCAAAAAAATCTTGATTTTTAAAAACTATGAAAAAGACCATTTTTAAGGAACAAATTCAACCCCGAATCTCATTCTGGTGTCCGTTTTTACATTTGGGTGGAAAAAAAATTTCACCTCCTGGGCACAAAAATCCCTGACTCTGGCATCAGGAATTTTCTTCCCCGGACACCAAAAAATTCTTGATTTTTAAAAGCTATGAAAAACATCATTTTTAAGAATGAAATTCAAGCCCGAATTTCATTCTGGTGTGCGTTTTTACATTTCGTTGGAAAATAATTTCACCTCCTGGGCACAAAAGTCCCTGACTCCGGCATCAGGAATTTTCTTCCCCGGACACCAAAAAAATCTTGAATTTAAAATCTATGAAAAACACCATTTTGAAGGACGAAATTCAACCCCGAATCTCATTCTGGTGTCCGTTTTTGGATTTGAGTAAAAAAAAACATTCACCTCCTGGGCACAAAAATCTCTGACCCTGGCATCAGGAATTTTCTTCCCCGGACACCAAAAATATCTTGATTTTTATAAACTATGAAAAACACCATTTTTAAGGAACAAATTCAACCCTGAATCTCATTCTGGTGTCCGTTTTTACATTTGGGTGGAAAAAAAATTTCACCTCCTGGGCACAAAAATCCCTGACTCCGGCATCAGGAATTTTCTTCCCCGGACACCAAAAAATTCTTGATTTTTAAAAGCTATGAAAAACATCATTTTTAAGAATGAAATTCAAGCCCGAATTTCATTCTGGTGTGCGTTTTTACATTTCGTTGGACAATAATTTCACCTCCTGGGCACAAAAGTCCCTGACTCCAGCATCAGGAATTTTCTTCCCCGGACACCAAAAAAATCTTGATTTTTAAAAGCTATGAAAAACACCATTTTTAAGCAGGAAATTCAACCCCGAATCTCATTCCGGCGTCCGTTTATAGATTTGGGTGGAAAAAAAATTTTCACCTCCTGGGCACAAAAATCCCTGACCCTGGCATCAGGAATTTTCTTCCCTGGACACCAAAAAATTCTTGATTTTTAAAAGCTATGAAAAACATCATTTTTAAGAATGAAATTCAAGCCCGAATTTCATTCTGGTGTGCTTTTTTACATTTGGGTGGAAAATAATTTCACCTCCTGGGCACAAAAGTCCCTGACTCCGGCATCAGGAATTTTCTTCCCCGCACACCAAAAAAATCTTGAATTTAAAATCTATGAAAAACACCATTTTGAAGGACGAAATTCAACCCCGAATCTCATTCTGGTGTCTATTTATACATTTGGGTGGAAAAAAAATTTCACCTCCTGGGCACAAAAATCGCCGGGACTTAAAAACCTGGTTTTTTGAATTGTCTGGCCTGGACTTTGGGATTTTAAATTAAATTAAATAAAATTAAAGAAATTTGAAATTTGAAATTTGAAATTTGAAATTTGATATTTGAAATAATTTGAAATAATTTGAAATTTGAAATTTGAAATTTGAAATTTGAAATTTGAAATTTGAAATTTGAAATTTGAAATTTGAAATTTGAAATTTGAAATTTGAAATTTGCCTTGCCTTGCCTGGCTTTGCCTTGCCTTGCCTTGCCTTCGGTATTAGGAATTTACTTCCCCGCACACAAAAAAAATCTTGATTTTTAAATGCTATGAAAAATGACATTTTTAAGGACAAAAAGCAACCCCGAATCTCATTCTGGTGTCCGTTTTTAGATTTGAGTCAGAAATTTTTTTTCACCTCCTGGGCACAAAAATAGGCATAAGGAATTTTCTTACCCAGACACCAAAAAAATCTTGATTTTTAAAAGCTATGAAAACACCATTTTTAAGGATGAAATTCAACCCCGAATCTCATTCTGGTGTCCGTTTTTAGATTTTCGTAAAAAAAAAACATTCACCTCCTGGGCACAAAAATCCCTGACTCCGGCATCAGGAATTTTCTTCCCCGCACACCAAAAAAATCTTGAATTTAAAATCTATTAAAAACACCATTTTGAAGGACGAAATTCAACCCCGAATCTCATTCTGGTGTCTATTTATACATTTGGGTTGAAAAAAAATTTCACCTCCTGTGCACAAAAATCGCCGGGACTTAAAAACCTGGTTGTTTGAATTGTCTGGCCTGGACTGAGGGATTTTAAATTAAATTAAATAAAATTAAAGAAATTTGAAATTTGAAATTTGAAATTTGAAATAATTTGAATTTGAAATTTGAAATTTGAAATTTGAAATTTGAAATTTGAAATTTGAAATTTGAAATTTGAAATTTGAAATTTGAAATTTGAAATTTGAAATTTGAAATTTGAAATTTGAAATTTGCCTTGCCATGCTTTGCCTTGCCTTGCCTTGCCTTCGGCATTAGGAATTTTCTTCCCCGGACACCAAAAATTCTTAATTTTTAAAACCTATGAAAAACACCATTTTGAAGAATGAAATTCAACCCCGAATCTCATTCTAGTGTGCGTTTTTACATTTGGGTGGAAAAAAATTTCACCTCCTGGGCACAAAAATCCCTTTCTCCGGCATCAGGAATTTTCTTCCTCGGACACCAAAAAATTCTTGATTTTTAAAAGCTATGAAAAACATCATTTTTAAGAATGAAATTCAAGCCCGAATTTCATTCTGGTGTGCGTTTTTACATTTGGGTGGAAAATAATTTCACCTCCTGGGCACAAAAGTCCCTGACTCCGGCATGAGGAGTTTTCTTCCCCACACACCAAAAAAATCTTGAATTTAAAATCTATGAAAAACACCATTTTGAAGGACGAAATTCAACCCCGAATCTCATTCTGGTGTCTATTTATACATTTGGGTGGAAAAAAAATTTCACCTCCTGGGCACAAAAATCGCCGGAACTTAAAAACCTGGTTTTTTGAATTGTCTGGCCTGGACTTTGGGATTTTAAATTAAATTAAATAAAATTAAAGAAATTTGAAATTTGAAATTTGAAATTTGAAATTTGATATTTGAAATAATTTGAAATAATTTGAAATTTGAAATTTGAAATTTGAAATTTGAAATTTGAAATTTGAAATTTGAAATTTGAAATTTGAAATTTGAAATTTGAAATTTGAAATTTGAAATTTGAAATTTGAAATTTGAAATTTGCCTTGCCTTGCCTTGCTTTGCCTTGCCTTGCCTTGCCTTCGGAATTAGGAATTTTCTTCCCCGGACACAAAAAAATTCTTAATTTTCAAAAGCTATGAAAAACACCATTTTGAAGAATGAAATTCAACCCCGAATCTCATTCTAGTGTGCGTTTTTACATTTGGGTGGAAAAAAATTTCACCTCCTGGGCACAAAAATCCCTGACTCCGGCATCAGGCATTTTCTTCACAACAAAATCTTGATTTTAAAAAATTATGAAAAACACCATTTTTAAGGACAAAATTCAACCCTGAATCTATTCGGGTGTCTGTTTTTACATTTGGGTAAAAAAAAAATATTCACCTCCTGGGCACTAAAATCCCTGACCCTGGCATCAGGAATTATCTTCCCCGGACACCAAAAAAATCTTGATTTTTAAAAGCTATGAAAAACACCATTTTTAAGCACGAAATTCAACCCTGAATCTCATTCCGGCGTCTGTTTATAGATTTGGGTGGGGAAAAAAAATTCACCTCCTGGGCACAAAACTCTCTGACCCCGGCATCAGGAATTTTCTTCCCCGGACACCAAAAAAATCTTGATTTTTAAAAGCAATGAAAAACACCATTTTTGAGAATGAAATTCAACCCCGAATCTCATTCTGGTGTCCGTTTTTAGATTTGGGTGGGAAAAAAAATTCACCTCCTGGGCACAAAACTCTCTGACCCCGGCATCAGGAATTTTCTTCCCCGGACACCAAAAAAATCTTGATTTTTAAAAGCAATGAAAAACACCATTTTTGAGAATGAAATTCAACCCCGAATCTCATTCTGGTGTCCGTTTTTAGATTTGATTGAGAAATTTTTTTTCACCTGCTGGGCACAAAAATCGGCATCAGGAATTTTCTTCCCCGGACACCAAAAAAATCTTGATTTTCATAAACTATGAAAAATACCATTTTTAAGGACGAAATTCAATCCCGAATCTCATTCGGGTGTCCGTTTTTAGATTTGAGTGAAAAAAATTTTTTTACCTCCTGGGCACAAAAATCCCTGACTCCGGCATCAGGAATTTTCTTCCCCGGACACCAAAAAATTCCACTTTTAAGAATGAAATTCAACCCCGAATCTCATTCGGGTGTCCATTTTTAGATTTGAGTAAAAAAAAAATTCACCTCCTGGGCACAAAACTCCCTGACCTCGGCATCAGGAATTTTCTTCCCCGGACACCAAAAAAATCTTGATTTTTAAAAGGTATGAAAAACACAATTTTTGAGAAAGAAATTTAACCCCAAATCTCATTCTGGTGTCCGTTTATAGATTTGAGTGAGAAATTTTATTTCACCTCCTGGGCACAAAAATCGGCATCAGGAATTTTCTTCCCCGGACACCAAAAATATCTTGATTTTTAAAAGCTATAAAAAACACCATTTTTAAGGAAGAAATTCAACCCCGAATCTCATTCTGGTGTCGGTTTTTAGATTTAGTCAGAAATTTTTTTTCACCTCCTGGGCACAAAAATCGGCATCAGGAATTTTCTTCCCCGGACACCAAAAAAATCTTGATTTTCATTAACTATGAAAAACACCATTTTTAAGGACGAAATTCAACCCCGAATCTCATTCGGGTGTCTGTTTTTAGATTTGAATAAAAAAAAACCATTCACCTCCTGGGCACAAAAGTCCCTGACCCCGGCATCAGGAATTTTCTTCCCCGCACACCAAAGAAATCTTGATTTTTAAATGCTATGAACAACACCATTTTAAAGAATGAAATTCAACCGCGAATCTCATTCTGGTGTCCGTTTTTAGATTTGGGTGGAAAAAAATTTCACCTCCTGGGCACAAAAATCCCTGACTCCGGCATCAGGCATTTTCTTCCCAACAAAATCTTGATTTTTAAAAATTATGAAAAACACCATTTTTAAGGACAAAATACAACCCTGAATCGATTCGGGTGTCTGTTTTTACATTTGGGTCAAAAAAAATATTCACCTTCTGGGCACAAAAATCCCTGACCCTGGCATCAGGAATTATCTTCCCCGGACACCAAAAAAATCTTGATTTTTAAAAGCTATGAAAAACACCATTTTTGAGAATGAAATTCAACCCTGAATCTCATTCTGGTGTCCATTTTTAGATTTGAGTAAAAAAAAATATTCACCTCCTCGGCACAAAAATCCCTGACCCTGGCATCAGGAATTTTCTTCCCCGGACACCAAAAAAATCTTGATTTTTAAAAGCTATGAAAAACACCATTTTTAATGAAGAAATTCAACCCCGAATCTCATTCTGGTGTCCGTTTTTAGATTTGAGTGAGAAATTTTTTTTCACCTCCTGGGCATAAAAATCGGCATCAGGAATTTTCTTCCCCGGACACCCAAAAATTCTTGATTTTTAAAAATTATGAAAAACACCATTTTTAAGAATGAAATTCAACCCCAAATCTCATTCTGGTGTCCGTTTTTAGATTTGAGTGAGAAATTTTTTTATACCTCCTGGGCACAAAAATTGGCATCAGGAATTTTCTTCCCCGGACACCTAAAAATTCTTGATTTTTAAAAGCTATGAAAAACACCATTTTTAAGGATGAAATTCAACCCCGAAACTCATTCTGGTGTCCGTTTTTAGATTTGAGTGAGAAATTTTTTTTCACCTCCTGGGCACAAAAATCGGCATCAGGAATTTTCTTCCCCGGACACCAAAAAAATCTTGATTTTCATAAACTATGAAAAATACCATTTTTAAGGACGAAATTCAACCCCGAATCTCATTCGGGTGTCCGTTTTTAGATTTGAGTAAAAAAAAAATTTTCACCTCCTGGGCACAAAAATCCCTGACTCCGGCATCAGGAATTTTCTTCCCAACAAAATCTTGATTTTTAAAAATTATGAAAAACAACATTTTTAAGGACAAAATTCAACCCTGAATCTCATTCGGGTGTCTGTTTTTACATTTGAGTCAAAAAAAAAATTTCACCTCCTGGGCACAAAAATCCCTGACTCCGGCATCAGGAATTTTCTTCCCCGCACACCAAAAAAATCTTGATGTTTAAATGCTATGAACAACACCATTTTAAAGAATGAAATTCAACCCCAAATCTCATTCGGGTGTCCATTTTTAGATTTGAGTCAAAAAAAATTTTTCACCTCCTGGGCACAAAAATCCCTGACTCCGGCATCAGGAATTTTCTTCTCCGTACACCAAAAAAATCTTGATTTTCATTAACTATGAAAAACACCATTTTTAAGGACGAAATTCAACCCTGAATCTCATTCGGGTGTCTGTTTTTACATTTGAGTAAAAAAAAAAATTTCACCTCCTGGGCACAAAAATCCCTGACCTCGGCATCAGGAATTTTCTTCCCCGGACACCAAAAAAAATCTTGATTTTTAAAAGCTATAAAAAACACCATTTTTAAGGAAGAAATTCAACCCCGAATCTCATTCTGGTGTCGGTTTTTAGATTTGAAATTTTTTTTCACCTCCTGGGCACAAAAATCAGCATCAGCAATTTTCTTCCCCGGACACCAAAAAAATCTTGATTTTTAAAAGCTATAAAAAACACCATTTTTAAGGAAGAAATTCAACCCCGAATCTCATTCTGGTGTCGGTTTTTAGATTTAGTCAGAAATTTTTTTTCACCTCCTGGGCACAAAAATCGGCATCAGGAATTTTCTTCCCCGGACACCAAAAAATCTTGATTTTCATTAACTATGAAAAACACCATTTTTAAGGACGAAATTCAACCCCGAATCTCATTCGGGTGTCTGTTTTTAGATTTGAGTAAAAAAAAAAAACCATTCACCTCCTGGGCACAAAAGTCCCTTACCCCGGCATCAGGAATTTTCTTCCCCGCACACCAAAAAAATCTTGATTTTTAAATGCTATGAACAACACCATTTTAAAGAATGAAATTCAACCGCGAATCTCATTCTGGTGTCCGTTTTTAGATTTGGGTAGAAAAAAATTTCACCTCCTGGTCACAAAAATGCCTGACTCCGGCATCAGGCATTTTCTCCCCAACAAAATCTTGATTTTTAAAAATTATGAAAAACACCATTTTTAAGGACAAAATTCAACCCTGAATCGATTCGGGTGTCTGTTTTTACATTTGGGTCAAAAAAAATATTCACCTCCTGGGCACAAAAATCCCTGACCCTGGCATCAGGAATTATCTTTCCCGGACACCAAAAAAATCTTGATTTTTAAAAGCTATGAAAAACACCATTTTTGAGAATGAAATTCAACCGCGAATCTCATTCTGGTGTCCGTTTTTAGATTTGGGTAGAAAAAAATTTCACCTCCTGGGCACAAAAATCCCTGACTCCGGCATCAGGCATTTTCTTCCCAACAAAATCTTGATTTTTAAAAATTATGAAAAACACCATTTTTAAGGACAAAATTCAACCCTGAATCTATTCGGGTGTCTGTTTTTACATTTGAGTCAAAAAAAAAATTCACCTCCTGGGCCCAAAGATCCCTGACTCCGGCATCAGGAATTATCTTCCCTGGACACCAAAAAAATCTTGATTTTTAAAAACTATGAAAAACACCATTTTGAAGGACGAAATTAAACCGCAAATCTAATTCTGGCATCCGTTTTTACATTTGGGTCAAAAAAAATATTCACCTCCTGGGCACAAAAATCCCTGACCCTGGCATAAGGAATTTTCTTCCCCGGACACCAAAAAAATCTTGATTTTTATAAACTATGAAAAACACCATTTTTAAGGAACAAATTCAACCCCGAATCTCATTCTGGTGTCCGTTTTTACATTTGGGTGGAAAAAAAATTTCACCTCCTGGGCACAAAAGTCCCTGACTCCGGCATCAGGAATTTTCGTCCCCGGACACCAAAAAAATCTTGAATTTAAAATCTATGAAAAACACCATTTTGAAGGACGAAATTCAACCCCGAATCTCATTCTGGTGTCCGTTTTTGGATTTGAGTAAAAAAAAACATTCACCTCCTGGGCACAAAAATCCCTGACTCCGGCATCAGGAATTTTCTTCCCCGCACACCAAAAAAATCTTGAATTTAAAATCTATGAAAAACACCATTTTGAAGGACGAAATTCAACCCCGAATCTCATTCTGGTGTCTATTTATACATTTGGGTTGAAAAAAAATTTAACCTCCTGGGCACAATAATCGCCGGGACTTAAAAACCTGGTTGTTTGAATTGTCTGGCCAGGACTGAGGGATTTTAAATTAAATTAAATAAAATTAAAGAAATTTGAAATTTGAAATTTGAAATTTGAAATAATTTGAAATTTGAAATTTGAAATTTGAAATTTGAAATTTGAAATTTGAAATTTGAAATTTGAAATTTGAAATTTGAAATTTGAAATTTGAAATTTGAAATTTGAAATTTGAAATTTGAAATTTGAAATTTGAAATTTGAAATTTGAAATTTGAAATTTGAAATTTGCCTTGCCTTGCCTTGCTTTGCCTTGCCTTGCCTTCGGCATTAGGAATTTTCTTTCCCGGACACCAAAAAAATCTTGATTTTTAAAAGCTATGAAAAACATCATTTTTAAGAATGAAATTCAAGCCCGAATTTCATTCTGGTGTGCGTTTTTACATTTGGGTGGAAAGTAATTTCACCTCCTGGGCACAAAAATCCCTGACCCTGGAATCAGGAATTTTCTTCCCCGGACACCAAAAAATTCTTAATTTTTAAAAGCTATGAAAAACACCATTTTGAAGAATGAAATTCAACCCCGAATCTCATTCTGGTGTCCGTTTTTACATTTGGGTGGAAAAAAAAATTTCACCTCCTGGGCACAAAAATCCCTGACTCCGGCATCAGGCATTTTCTTCCCAACAAAATCTTGATTTTTAAAAATTATGAAAAACACCATTTTTAAGGACAAAATTCAACCCTGAATCTATTTGGGTGTCCGTTTTTACATTTGAGTCAAAAAAAAAAATTCACCTCCTGGGCCCAAAAATCCCTGACTCCGGCATCAGGAATTATCTTCCCTGGACACCAAAAAAATCTTGATTTTTAAAAACTATGAAAAACACCATTTTGAAGGACGAAATTCAACCCCAAATCTAATTCTGGCATCCGTTTTTAGATTTTCGTAAAAAAAAACATTCACCTCCTGGGCACAAAAATCCCTGACCCTGGCATCAGGAACTTTCTTCCCCGCACACCAAAAAAATCTTGAATTTAAAATCTATTAAAAACACCATTTTGAAGGACGAAATTCAACCCCGAATCTCATTCTGGTGTCTATTTATACATTTGGGTTGAAAAAAAATTTCACCTCCTGGGCACAAATATCGCCGGGACTAAAAAACCTGGTTGTTTGAATTGTCTGGCCTGGACTGAGGGATTTTAAATTAAATTAAATAAAATTAAAGAAATTTGAAATTTGAAATTTGAAATAATTTGAATTTGAAATTTGAAATTTGAAATTTGAAATTTGAAATTTGAAATTTGAAATTTGAAATTTGAAATTTGAAATTTGAAATTTGAAATTTGAAATTTGCCTTGCCATGCTTTGCCTTGCCTTGCCTTGCCTTCGGCATTAGGAATTTTCTTCCCCGGACACCAAAAATTCTTAATTTTTAAAACCTATGAAAAACACCATTTTGAAGAATGAAATTCAACCCCGAATCTCATTCTAGTGTGCGTTTTTACATTTGGGTGGAAAAAAATTTCACCTCCTGGGCACAAAAATCCCTTTCTCCGGCATCAGGAATTTTCTTCCTCGGACACCAAAAAATTCTTGATTTTTAAAAGCTATGAAAAACATCATTTTTAAGAATGAAATTCAAGCCCGAATTTCATTCTGGTGTGCGTTTTTACATTTGGGTGGAAAATAATTTCACCTCCTGGGCACAAAAGTCCCTGACTCCGGCATGAGGAATTTTCTTCCCCGCACACCAAAAAAATCTTGAATTTAAAATCTATGAAAAACACCATTTTGAAGGACGAAATTCAACCCCGAATCTCATTCTGGTGTCTATTTATACATTTGGGTGGAAAAAAAATTTCACCTCCTGGGCACAAAAATCGCCGGAACTTAAAAACCTGGTTTTTTGAATTGTCTGGCCTGGACTTTGGGATTTTAAATTAAATTAAATAAAATTAAAGAAATTTGAAATTTGAAATTTGAAATTTGAAATTTGATATTTGAAATAATTTGAAATAATTTGAAATTTGAAATTTGAAATTTGAAATTTGAAATTTGAAATTTGAAATTTGAAATTTGAAATTTGAAATTTGAAATTTGAAATTTGAAATTTGAAATTTGAAATTTGAAATTTGAAATTTGAAATTTGCCTTGCCTTGCCTTGCTTTGCCTTGCCTTGCCTTGCCTTCGGAATTAGGAATTTTCTTCCCCGGACACAAAAAAATTCTTAATTTTCAAAAGCTATGAAAAACACCATTTTGAAGAATGAAATTCAACCCCGAATCTCATTCTAGTGTGCGTTTTTACATTTGGGTGGAAAAAAATTTCACCTCCTGGGCACAAAAATCCCTGACTCCGGCATCAGGCATTTTCTTCACAACAAAATCTTGATTTTAAAAAATTATGAAAAACACCATTTTTAAGGACAAAATTCAACCCTGAATCTATTCGGGTGTCTGTTTTTACATTTGGGTAAAAAAAAAATATTCACCTCCTGGGCACTAAAATCCCTGACCCTGGCATCAGGAATTATCTTCCCCGGACACCAAAAAAATCTTGATTTTTAAAAGCTATGAAAAACACCATTTTTAAGCACGAAATTCAACCCTGAATCTCATTCCGGCGTCTGTTTATAGATTTGGGTGGGGAAAAAAAATTCACCTCCTGGGCACAAAACTCTCTGACCCCGGCATCAGGAATTTTCTTCCCCGGACACCAAAAAAATCTTGATTTTTAAAAGCAATGAAAAACACCATTTTTGAGAATGAAATTCAACCCCGAATCTCATTCTGGTGTCCGTTTTTAGATTTGGGTGGGAAAAAAAATTCACCTCCTGGGCACAAAACTCTCTGACCCCGGCATCAGGAATTTTCTTCCCCGGACACCAAAAAAATCTTGATTTTTAAAAGCAATGAAAAACACCATTTTTGAGAATGAAATTCAACCCCGAATCTCATTCTGGTGTCCGTTTTTAGATTTGATTGAGAAATTTTTTTTCACCTGCTGGGCACAAAAATCGGCATCAGGAATTTTCTTCCCCGGACACCAAAAAAATCTTGATTTTCATAAACTATGAAAAATACCATTTTTAAGGACGAAATTCAATCCCGAATCTCATTCGGGTGTCCGTTTTTAGATTTGAGTGAAAAAAAATTTTTTACCTCCTGGGCACAAAAATCCCTGACTCCGGCATCAGGAATTTTCTTCCCCGGACACCAAAAAATTCCACTTTTAAGAATGAAATTCAACCCCGAATCTCATTCGGGTGTCCGTTTTTAGATTTGAGTAAAAAAAAAATTCACCTCCTGGGCACAAAACTCCCTGACCTCGGCATCAGGAATTTTCTTCCCCGGACACCAAAAAAATCTTGATTTTTAAAAGCTATGAAAAACACAATTTTTGAGAAAGAAATTTAACCCCAAATCTCATTCTGGTGTCCGTTTATAGATTTGAGTGAGAAATTTTATTTCACCTCCTGGGCACAAAAATCGGCATCAGGAATTTTCTTCCCCGGACACCAAAAATATCTTGATTTTTAAAAGCTATAAAAAACACCATTTTTAAGGAAGAAATTCAACCCCGAATCTCATTCTGGTGTCGGTTTTTAGATTTAGTCAGAAATTTTTTTTCACCTCCTGGGCACAAAAATCGGCATCAGGAATTTTCTTCCCCGGACACCAAAAAAATCTTGATTTTCATTAACTATGAAAAACACCATTTTTAAGGACGAAATTCAACCCCGAATCTCATTCGGGTGTCTGTTTTTAGATTTGAATAAAAAAAAACCATTCACCTCCTGGGCACAAAAGTCCCTGACCCCGGCATCAGGAATTTTCTTCCCCGCACACCAAAGAAATCTTGATTTTTAAATGCTATGAACAACACCATTTTAAAGAATGAAATTCAACCGCGAATCTCATTCTGGTGTCCGTTTTTAGATTTGGGTGGAAAAAAATTTCACCTCCTGGGCACAAAAATCCCTGACTCCGGCATCAGGCATTTTCTTCCCAACAAAATCTTGATTTTTAAAAATTATGAAAAACACCATTTTTAAGGACAAAATACAACCCTGAATCGATTCGGGTGTCTGTTTTTACATTTGGGTCAAAAAAAATATTCACCTTCTGGGCACAAAAATCCCTGACCCTGGCATCAGGAATTATCTTCCCCGGACACCAAAAAAATCTTGATTTTTAAAAGCTATGAAAAACACCATTTTTGAGAATGAAATTCAACCCTGAATCTCATTCTGGTGTCCGTTTTTAGATTTGAGTAAAAAAAAACATTCACCTCCTGGGCACAAAAATCCCTGACCTCAGCATCAGGAATTTTCTTCCCCGGACACCAAAAAAATCTTGATTTTTAAAAGCTATGAAAAACACCATTTTTAAGGAAGAAATTCAACCCCGAATCTCATTCTGGTGTCCGTTTTTAGATTTGAGTGAGAAATTTTTTTTCACCTCCTGGGCATAAAAATCGGCATCAGGAATTTTCTTCCCCGGACACCCAAAAATTCTTGATTTTTAAAAATTATGAAAAACACCATTTTTAAGGATGAAATTCAACCCCAAATCTCATTCTGGTGTCCGTTTTTAGATTTGAGTGAGAAATTTTTTTATACCTCCTGGGCACAAAAATTGGCATCAGGAATTTTCTTCCCCGGACACCTAAAAATTCTTGATTTTTAAAAGCTATGAAAAACACCATTTTTAAGGATGAAATTCAACCCCGAATCTCATTCTGGTGTCCGTTTTTAGATTTGAGTGAGAAATTTTTTTTCACCTCCTGGGCACAAAAATCGGCATCAGGAATTTTCTTCCCCGGACACCAAAAAAATCTTGATTTTCATAAACTATGAAAAATACCATTTTTAAGGACGAAATTCAACCCCGAATCTCATTCGGGTGTCCGTTTTTAGATTTGAGTAAAAAAAAAATTTTCACCTCCTGGGCACAAAAATCCCTGACTCCGGCATCAGGAATTTTCTTCCCAACAAAATCTTGATTTTTAAAAATTATGAAAAACACCATTTTTAAGGACAAAATTCAACCCTGAATCTCATTCGGGTGTCTGTTTTTACATTTGAGTCAAAAAAAAAATTTCACCTCCTGGGCACAAAAATCCCTGACTCCGGCATCAGGAATTTTCTTCCCCGCACACCAAAAAAATCTTGATGTTTAAATGCTATGAACAACACCATTTTAAAGAATGAAATTCAACCCCAAATCTCATTCGGGTGTCCATTTTTAGATTTGAGTCAAAAAAAATTTTTCACCTCCTGGGCACAAAAATCCCTGACTCCGGCATCAGGAATTTTCTTCTCCGCACACCAAAAAAATCTTGATTTTCATTAACTATGAAAAACACCATTTTTAAGGACGAAATTCAACCCTGAATCTCATTCGGGTGTCTGTTTTTACATTTGAGTCAAAAAAAAAATTTCACCTCCTGGGCACAAAAATCCCTGACCTCGGCATCAGGAATTTTCTTCCCCGGACACCAAAAAAAATCTTGATTTTTAAAAGCTATAAAAAACACCATTTTTAAGGAAGAAATTCAACCCCGAATCTCATTCTGGTGTCGGTTTTTAGATTTGAAATTTTTTTTCACCTCCTGGGCACAAAAATCAGCATCAGGAATTTTCTTCCCCGGACACCAAAAAAAATCTTGATTTTTAAAAGCTATAAAAAACACCATTTTGAAGGACGAAATTCAACCCCGAATCTCATTCTGGTGTCCGTTTTTGGATTTGAGTAAAAAAAAACATTCACCTCCTGGGCACAAAAATCCCTGACTCTGGCATCAGGAATTTTCTTCCCCGCACACCAAAAAAATCTTGAATTTAAAATCTATGAAAAACACCATTTTGAAGGACGAAATTCAACCCCGAATCTCATTCTGGTGTCTATTTATACATTTGGGTTGGGGAAAAATTTAACCTCCTGGGCACAAAAATCGCCGGGAGTTAAAAACCTGGTTGTTTGAATTGTCTGGCCAGGACTGAGGGATTTTAAATTAAATTAAATTAAATTAAAGAAATTTGAAATTTGAAATTTGAAATAATTTGAAATTTGAAATTTGAAATTTGAAATTTGAAATTTGAAATTTGAAATTTGAAATTTGAAATTTGAAATTTGAAATTTGAAATTTGAAATTTGAAATTTGAAATAATTTGAAATTTGAAATTTGAAATTTGAAATTTGAAATTTGAAATTTGAAATTTGAAATTTGAAATTTGAAATTTGAAATTTGCCTTGCCATGCTTTGCCTTGCCTTGCCTTGCCTTCGGCATTAGGAATTTTCTTCCCCGGACACCAAAAAATTCTTAATTTTTAAAACCTATGAAAAACACCATTTTGAAGAATGAAATTCAACCCCGAATCTCATTCTAGTGTGCGTTTTTACATTTGGGTGGAAAAAAATTTCACCTCCTGGGCACAAAAATCCCTGACTCCGGCATCAGGAATTTTCTTCCCCGGACACCAAAAAATTCTTGATTTTTAAAAGCTATGAAAAACATCATTTTTAAGAATGAAATTCAAGCCCGAATTTCATTCTGGTGTGCGTTTTTACATTTGGGTGGAAAATAATTTCACCTCCTGGGCACAAAAGTCCCTGACTCCGGCATCAGGAATTTTCTTCCCCGCACACCAAAAAAATCTTGAATTTAAAATCTATGAAAAACACCATTTTGAAGGACGAAATTCAACCCCGAATCTCATTCTGGTGTCTATTTATACATTTGGGTGGAAAAAAAATTTCACCTCCTGGGCACAAAAATCGCCGGGACTTAAAAACCTGGTTTTTTGAATTGTCTGGCCTGGACTTTGGGATTTTAAATTAAATTAAATAAAATTAAAGAAATTTGAAATTTGAAATTTGAAATTTGAAATTTGATATTTGAAATAATTTGAAATAATTTGAAATTTGAAATTTGAAATTTGAAATTTGAAATTTGAAATTTGAAATTTGAAATTTGAAATTTGAAATTTGAAATTTGAAATTTGCCTTGCCTTGCCTTGCTTTGCCTTGCCTTGCCTTGCGTTCGGCATTAGGAATTTTCTTCCCCGGACACCAAAAAATTCTTAATTTTTAAAAGCTATGAAAAACACCATTTTGAAGAATGAAATTCAACCCCGAATCTCATTCTAGTGTGCGTTTTTACATTTGGGTGGAAAAAAAATTTCACCTCCTGGGCACAAAAGTCCCTGACTCCGGCATCAGGAATTTTCTTCCCCGGACACCAAAAAAATCGTGAATTTAAAATCTATGAAAAATACCATTTTGAAGGACGAAATTCAACCCCGAATCTCATTCTGGTGTCCGTTTTTGGATTTGAGTAAAAAAAAACATTCACCTCCTGGGCACAAAAATCCCTGACTCCGGCATCAGGAATTTTCTTCCCCGCACACCAAAAAAATCTTGAATTTAAAATCTATGAAAAACACCATTTTGAAGGACGAAATTCAACCCCGAATCTCATTCTGGTGTCTATTTATACATTTGGGTTGAAAAAAAATTTAACCTCCTGGGCACAAAAATCGCCGGGACTTAAAAACCTGGTTGTTTGAATTGTCTGGCCAGGACTGAGGGATTTTAAATTAAATTAAATAAAATTAAAGAAATTTGAAATTAGAAATTAGAAATAATTTGAAATTTGAAATTTGAAATTTGAAATTTGAAATTTGAAATTTGAAATTTGAAATTTGAAATTTGAAATTTGAAATTTGAAATTTGAAATTTGAAATTTGAAATTTGAAATTTGAAATTTGAAATTTGAAATTTGAAATTTGAAATTTGAAATTTGAAATTTGAAATTTGAAATTTGAAATTTGAAATTTGAAATTTGAAATTTGAAATTTGAAATTTGAAATTTGAAATTTGAAATTTGAAATTTGAAATTTGAAATTTGAAATTTGAAATTTGAAATTTGAAATTTGCCTTGCCTTGCCTTGCCTTGCCTTCGGCATTAGGAATTTTCTTCCCCATACACCAAAAAATTCTTAATTTTTAAAAGCTATGAAAAACACCATTTTTAAGAATGAAATTCAACCCCGAATCTCATTCTAGTGTGCGTTTTTACATTTGGGTGGAAAAAAATTTCACCTCCTGGGCACAAAAATCCCTGACTCCGGCATCAGGAATTTTATTCCCAACAAAATCTTGATTTTTAATAATTATGATAAACACCATTTTTAAGGAAGAAATTCAACCCCGAATCTCATTCTGGTGTCCGTTTTTACATTTGGGTGGGGAAAAAATTTCACCTCCTGGGCACAAAAATCCCTGACACCGGCATCAGGAATTATCTTCCCTGTACACCAAAAAAATCTTGATTTTTAAAAGCTATGAAAAACATCATTTTTAAGAATGAAATTCAAGCCCGAATTTCATTCTGGTGTGCATTTTCACATTTGGGTGGAAAGTAATTTCACCTCCTGGGCACAAAAATCCCTGACCCTGGAATCAGGAATTTTCTTCCCCGGACACCAAAAAAATCTTGATTTTTATAAACTATGAAAAACACCATTTTTAAGGAAGAAATTCAACCCCGAATTTCATTCTGGTGTCAGTTTTTACATTTGAGTCAATAAAAAAATTTCACCTCCTGGGCACAAAAATCCCTGACCCCAGCATCAGGAATTTTCTTCCCCGGACATGAAATAAATCTTGATTTTTAAAAGCTATGAAAAACACCATTTTTGAGAATGAAATTCAACCCCTAATCTCATTCTGGTGTCCGTTTTTAGATTTGGGTGGGAAAAAAATTTCACCTCCTGGGCACAAAAATCCCTGACCCCGGCATCAGGAATTTTCTTCCCCGCACACCAAAAAAATCTTGATTTTTAAATGCTATGAAAAATGACATTTTTAAGGACAAAAAGCAACCCTGAATCTCATTCTGGTGTCCGTTTTTAGATTTGAGTCAGAAATTTTTTTTCACCTCCTGGGCACAAAAATCGGCATAAGGAATTTTCTTACCCAGACACCAAAAAAATCTTGATTTTTAAAAGCTATGAAAACACCATTTTTAAGGAACAAATTCAACCCCGAATCTCATTCTGGTGTCCGTTTTTACATTTGGGTGGAAAAAAAATTTCACCTCCTGGGCACAAAAATCCCTGACTCCGGCATCAGGAATTTTCTTCCCCGGACACCAAAAAATTCTTGATTTTTAAAAGCTATGAAAAACATCATTTTTAAGAATGAAATTCAAGCCCGAATTTCATTCTGGTGTGCGTTTTTACATTTCGTTGGAAAATAATTTCACCTCCTGGGCACAAAAGTCCCTGACTCCGGCATCAGGAATTTTCTTCCCCGGACACCAAAAAAATCGTGAATTTAAAATCTATGAAAAACACCATTTTGAAGGACGAAATTCAACCCCGAATCTCATTCTGGTGTCCGTTTTTGGATTTGAGTAAAAAAAAACATTCACCTCCTGGGCACAAAAATCCCTGACTCCGGCATCAGGAATTTTCTTCCCCGCACACCCAAAAAAATCTTGAATTTAAAATATATGAAAAACACCATTTTGAAGGACGAAATTCAACCCCGAATCTCATTCTGGTGTCTATTTATACATTTGGGTTGAAAAAAAATTTAACCTCCTGGGCACAAAAATCGCCGGGACTTAAAAACCTGGTTGTTTGAATTGTCTGGCCAGGACTGAGGGATTTTAAATTAAATTAAATAAAATTAAAGAAATTTGAAATTTGAAATTTGAAATTTGAAATAATTTGAAATTTGAAATTTGAAATTTGAAATTTGAAATTTGAAATTTGAAATTTGAAATTTGAAATTTGAAATTTGAAATTTGAAATTTGAAATTTGAAATTTGAAATTTGAAATTTGAAATTTGAAATTTGAAATTTGCCTTGCCTTGCCTTGCTTTGCCTTGCCTTGCCTTGCCTTCGGCATTAGGAATTTACTTCCCCATACACCAAAAAGTTCTTAATTTTTAAAAGCTATGAAAAACACCATTTTTAAGATTGAAATTCAACCCCGAATCTCATTCTGGTGTCCGTTTTTACATTTGGGTGGAAAAAAAAATTTCACCTCCTGGGCACAAAAATCCCTGACTCCGGCATCAGGAATTTTCTTCCCCGGACACCAAAAAAATCTATTTTTATAAACTATGAAAAACACCATTTTTAAGGAAGAAATTCAACCCCAAATCTAATTCTGGCATCCGTTTTTACATTTGGGTCAAAAAAAATATTCACCTCCTGGGCACAAAAATCCCTGACCCTGGCATAAGGAATTTTCTTCCCCGGACACCAAAAAAATCTTGATTTTTAAAAGCAATGAAAAACACCATTTTTGAGAATGAAATTCAACCCCAAATCTCATTCTGGTGTCCGTTTTTAGATTTGGGTGGGAAAAAAATTTCACCTCCTGGGCACAAAAATCCCTGACCCCGGCATCAGGAATTTACTTCCCCGCACACAAAAAAAATCTTGATTTTTAAATGCTATGAAAAATGACATTTTTAAGGACAAAAAGCAACCCCGAATCTCATTCTGGTGTCCGTTTTTAGATTTGAGTCAGAAATTTTTTTTCACCTCCTGGGCACAAAAATCGGCATAAGGAATTTTCTTACCCAGACACCAAAAAAATCTTGATTTTTAAAAGCTATGAAAACACCATTTTTAAGGATGAAATCCAACCCCGAATCTCATTCTGGTGTCCGTTTTTAGATTTTCGTAAAAAAAAAACATTCACCTCCTGGGCACAAAAATCCCTGACTCCGGCATCAGGAATTTTCTTCCCCGCACACCAAAAAAATCTTGAATTTAAAATCTATTAAAAACACCATTTTGAAGGACGATATTCAACCCCGAATCTCATTCTGGTGTCTATTTATACATTTGGGTTGAAAAAAAATTTCACCTCCTGTGCACAAAAATCGCCGGGACTTAAAAACCTGGTTGTTTGAATTGTCTGGCCTGGACTGAGGGATTTTAAATTAAATTAAATAAAATTAAAGAAATTTGAAATTTGAAATTTGAAATTTGAAATAATTTGAATTTGAAATTTGAAATTTGAAATTTGAAATTTGAAATTTGAAATTTGAAATTTGAAATTTGAAATTTGAAATTTGAAATTTGAAATTTGAAATTTGAAATTTGAAATTTGAAATTTGAAATTTGAAATTTGAAATTTGAAATTTGAAATTTGAAATTTGAAATTTGAAATTTGAAATTTGAAATTTGAAATTTGAAATTTGAAATTTGAAATTTGAAATTTGAAATTTGAAATTTGAAATTTGAAATTTGAAATTTGAAATTTGCCTTGCCTTGCTTTGCCTTGCCTTGCCTTGCCTTGCCTTCGGCATTAGGAATTTTCTTCCCCATACACCAAAAAATTCTTAATTTTTAAAAGCTATGAAAAACACCATTTTTAAGAATGAAATTCAACCCCGAATCTCATTCTAGTGTGCGTTTTTACATTTGGGTGGAAAAAAATTTCACCTCCTGGGCACAAAAATCCCTGACTCCGGCATCAGGAATTTTATTCCCAACAAAATCTTGATTTTTAATAATTATGATAAACACCATTTTTAAGGAAGAAATTCAACCCCGAATCTCATTCTGGTGTCCGTTTTTACATTTGGGTGGGGAAAAAATTTCACCTCCTGGGCACAAAAATCCCTGACTCCGGCATCAGGAATTTTCTTCCCCGGACACCAAAAAAATCTTGATTTTTAAAAGCTATGAAAAACATCATTTTTAAGAATGAAATTCAAGCCCGAATTTCATTCTGGTGTGCGTTTTCACATTTGGGTGGAAAGTAATTTCACCTCCTGGGCACATAAATCCCTGACCCTGGAATCAGGAATTTTCTTCCCCGGACACCAAAAAAATCTTGATTTTTATAAACTATGAAAAACACCATTTTTAAGGAAGAAATTCAACCCCGAATTTCATTCTGGTGTCAGTTTTTACATTTGAGTCAATAAAAAAATTTCACCTCCTGGGCACAAAAATCCCTGACCCCAGCATCAGGAATTTTCTTCCCCGGACATGAAATAAATCTTGATTTTAAAAAGCTATGAAAAACACCATTTTTGAGAATGAAATTCAACCCCTAATCTCATTCTGGTGTCCGTTTTTAGATTTGGGTGGGAAAAAAATTTCACCTCCTGGGCGCAAAAATCCCTGACCCCGGCATCAGGAATTTTCTTCCCCGCACACAAAAAAAATCTTGATTTTTAAGTGCTATGAAAAATGACATTTTTAAGGACAAAAAGCAACCCCGAATCTCATTCTGGTGTCCGTTTTTAGATTTGAGTCAGAAATTTTTTTTCACCTCCTGGGCACAAAAATCGGCATAAGGAATCTTACCCAGACACCAAAAAAATCTTGATTTTTAAAAGCAATGAAAAACACCATTTTTGAGAATGAAATTCAACCCCGAATCTCATTCTGGTGTCCGTTTTTAGATTTGGATGGGAAAAAAATTTCACCTCCTGGGCACAAAAATCCCTGACCCCGGCATCAGGAATTTTCTTCCCCGCACACCAAAAAAATCTTGATTTTTAAATGCTATGAAAAATGACATTTTTAAGGACAAAAAGCAACCCCGAATCTCATTCTGGTGTCCGTTTTTAGATTTGAGTCAGAAATTTTTTTTCACCTCCTGGGCACAAAAATCGGCATAAGGAATTTTCTTACCCAGACACCAAAAAAATCTTGATTTTTAAAAGCTATGAAAACACCATTTTTAAGGACAAAATTCAACCCTGAATCTATTCGGGTGTCCGTTTTTACATTTGAGTCAAAAACAAAAATTCACCTCCTGGGCCCAAAAATCCCTGACTCCGGCATCAGGAATTATCTTCCCTGGACACCAAAAAAATCTTGATTTTTAAAAACTATGAAAAACACCATTTTGAAGGACGAAATTCAACCCCAAATCTAATTCTGGCATCCGTTTTTACATTTGGGTCAAAAAAAATATTCACCTCCTGGGCCCAAAAATCCCTGACCCTGGCATCAGGAATTTTCTTCCCCGGACACCAAAAAAATCTTGATTTTTATAAACTATGAAAAACACCATTTTTAAGGAACAAATTCAACCCCGAATCTCATTCTGGTGTCCGTTTTTAGATTTGATTGAGAAATTTTTTTTCACCTCCTGGGCACAAAAATCGGCATCAGGAATTTTCTTCCCCGGAAACCAAAAAAATCTTGATTTTCATAAACTATGAAAAATACCATTTTTAACGACGAAATTCAACCCCGAATCTCATTCGGGTGTCCGTTTTTAGATTTGAGTGAAAAAAATTTTTTCACCTCCTGGGCACAAAAATCCCTGACTCCGGCATCAGGAATTTTCTTCCCCGGACACCAAAAAATTCTTGATTTTTAAAAGCTATGAAAAACACCACTTTTAAGAATGAAATTCAACCCCGAATCTCATTCTAGTGTGCGTTTTTACATTTGGGTGGAAAAAAATTTCACCTCCTGGGCACAAAAATCCCTGACTCCGGCATCAGGCATTTTCTTCACAACAAAATCTTGATTTTAAAAAATTATGAAAAACACCATTTTTAAGGACAAAATTCAACCCTGAATCTATTCGGGTGTCTGTTTTTACATTTGGGTAAAAAAAAAATATTCACCTCCTGGGCACTAAAATCCCTGACCCTGGCATCAGGAATTATCTTCCCCGGACACCAAAAAAATCTTGATTTTTAAAAGCTATGAAAAACACCATTTTTAAGCACGAAATTCAACCCCGAATCTCATTCCGGCGTCTGTTTATAGATTTGGGTGGGGAAAAAAAATTCACCTCCTGGGCACAAAACTCTCTGACCCCGGCATCAGGAATTTTCTTCCCCGGACACCAAAAAAATCTTGATTTTTAAAAGCAATGAAAAACACCATTTTTGAGAATGAAATTCAACCCCGAATCTCATTCTGGTGTCCGTTTTTAGATTTGGGTGGGAAAAAAATTTCACCTTCTGGGCACAAAAATCCCTGACCCCGGCATCAGGAATTTTCTTCCCCGCACACCAAAGAAATCTTGATTTTTAAATGCTATGAACAACACCATTTTAAAGAATGAGATTCAACCGCGAATCTCATTCTGGTGTCCGTTTTTAGATTTGGGTGGAAAAAAATTTCACCTCCTGGGCACAAAAATCCCTGACTCCGGCATCAGGCATTTTCTTCCCAACAAAATCTTGATTTTTAAAAATTATGAAAAACACCATTTTTAAGGACAAAATTCAACCCTGAATCGATTCGGGTGTCTGTTTTTACATTTGGGTCAAAAAAAATATTCACCTCCTGGGCACAAAAATCCCTGACCCTGGCATCAGGAATTATCTTCCCCGGACACCAAAAAAATCTTGATTTTTAAAAGCTATGAAAAACACCATTTTTGAGAATGAAATTCAACCCTGAATCTCATTCTGGTGTCCGTTTTTAGATTTGAGTAAAAAAAAACATTCACCTCCTGGGCACAAAAATCCCTGACCTCAGCATCAGGAATTTTCTTCCCCGGACACCAAAAAAATCTTGATTTTTAAAAGCTATGAAAAACACCATTTTTAAGGAAGAAATTCAACCCCGAATCTCATTCTGGTGTCCGTTTTTAGATTTGAGTGAGAAATTTTTTTTCACCTCCTGGGCATAAAAATCGGCATCAGGAATTTTCTTCCCCGGACACCCAAAAATTCTTGATTTTTAAAAATTATGAAAAACACCATTTTTAAGGATGAAATTCAACCCCAAATCTAATTCTGGCATCCGTTTTTACATTTGGGTCAAAAAAAATATTCACCTCCTGGGCCCAAAAATCCCTGACCTCAGCATCAGGAATTTTCTTCCCCGGACACCAAAAAAATCTTGATTTTTATAAACTATGAAAAACACCATTTTTAAGGAACAAATTCAACCCCGAATCTCATTCTGGTGTCCGTTTTTAGATTTGATTGAGAAATTTTTTTTCACCTCCTGGGCACAAAAATCGGCATCAGGAATTTTCTTCCCCGGAAACCAAAAAAATCTTGATTTTCATAAACTATGAAAAATACCATTTTTAACGACGAAATTCAACCCCGAATCTCATTCGGGTGTCCGTTTTTAGATTTGAGTGAAAAAAAATTTTTCACCTCCTGGGCACAAAAATCCCTGACTCCGGCATCAGGAATTTTCTTCCCCGGACACCAAAAAATTCTTGATTTTTAAAAGCTATGAAAAACACCACTTTTAAGAATGAAATTCAACCCCGAATCTCATTCTAGTGTGCGTTTTTACATTTGGGTGGAAAAAAATTTCACCTCCTGGGCACAAAAATCCCTGACTCCGGCATCAGGCATTTTCTTCACAACAAAATCTTGATTTTAAAAAATTATGAAAAACACCATTTTTAAGGACAAAATTCAACCCTGAATCTATTCGGGTGTCTGTTTTTACATTTGGGTAAAAAAAAAATATTCACCTCCTGGGCACTAAAATCCCTGACCCTGGCATCCCGGAATTATCTTCCCCGGACACCAAAAAAATCTTGATTTTTAAAAGCTATGAAAAACACCATTTTTAAGCACGAAATTCAACCCCGAATCTCATTCCGGCGTCTGTTTATAGATTTGGGTGGGGAAAAAAAATTCACCTCCTGGGCACAAAACTCTCTGACCCCGGCATCAGGAATTTTCTTCCCCGGACACCAAAAAAATCTTGATTTTTAAAAGCAATGAAAAACACCATTTTTGAGAATGAAATTCAACCCCGAATCTCATTCTGGTGTCCGTTTTTAGATTTGGGTGGGAAAAAAATTTCACCTTCTGGGCACAAAAATCCCTGACCCCGGCATCAGGAATTTTCTTCCCCGCACACCAAAGAAATCTTGATTTTTAAATGCTATGAACAACACCATTTTAAAGAATGAAATTCAACCGCGAATCTCATTCTGGTGTCCGTTTTTAGATTTGGGTGGAAAAAAATTTCACCTCCTGGGCACAAAAATCCCTGACTCCGGCATCAGGCATTTTCTTCCCAACAAAATCTTGATTTTTAAAAATTATGAAAAACACCATTTTTAAGGACAAAATTCAACCCTGAATCGATTCGGGTGTCTGTTTTTACATTTGGGTCAAAAAAAATATTCACCTCCTGGGCACAAAAATCCCTGACCCTGGCATCAGGAATTATCTTCCCCGGACACCAAAAAAATCTTGATTTTTAAAAGCTATGAAAAACACCATTTTTGAGAATGAAATTCAACCCTGAATCTCATTCTGGTGTCCGTTTTTAGATTTGAGTAAAAAAAAACATTCACCTCCTGGGCACAAAAATCCCTGACCTCAGCATCAGGAATTTTCTTCCCCGGACACCAAAAAAATCTTGATTTTTAAAAGCTATGAAAAACACCATTTTTAAGGAAGAAATTCAACCCCGAATCTCATTCTGGTGTCCGTTTTTAGATTTGAGTGAGAAATTTTTTTTCACCTCCTGGGCATAAAAATCGGCATCAGGAATTTTCTTCCCCGGACACCCAAAAATTCTTGATTTTTAAAAATTATGAAAAACACCATTTTTAAGGATGAAATTCAACCCCAAATCTCATTCTGGTGTCCGTTTTTAGATTTGAGTGAGAAATTTTTTTTCACTTCCTGGGCACAAAAATTGGCATCAGGAATTTTCTTCCCCGGACACCTAAAAATTCTTGATTTTTAAAAGCTATGAAAAACACCATTTTTAAGGATGAAATTCAACCCCGAATCTCATTCTGGTGTCCGTTTTTAGATTTGAGTGAGAAATTTTTTTTCACCTCCTGGGCACAAAAATCGGCATCAGGAATTTTCTTCCCCGGACACCAAAAAAATCTTGATTTTCATAAACTATGAAAAATACCATTTTTAAGGATGAAATTCAACCCCGAATCTCATTCTGGTGTCCGTTTTTAGATTTGAGTAAAAAAAAATTTTCACCTCCTGGGCACAAAAATCCCTGACTCCGGCATCAGGAATTTTCTTCCCAACAAAATCTTGATTTTTAAAAATTATGAAAAACACCATTTTTAAGGACAAAATTCAACCCTGAATCTCATTCGGGTGTCTGTTTTTACATTTGAGTCAAAAAAAAAATTTCACCTCCTGGGCACAAAAATCCCTGACTCCGGCATCAGGAATTTTCTTCCCCGCACACCAAAAAAATCTTGATGTTTAAATGCTATGAACAACACCATTTTAAAGAATGAAATTCAACCCCAAATCTCATTCGGGTGTCCATTTTTAGATTTGAGTCAAAAAAATTTTTTCACCTCCTGGGCACAAAAATCCCTGACTCCGGCATCAGGAATTTTCTTCTCCGCACACCAAAAAAATCTTGATTTTCATTAACTATGAAAAACACCATTTTTAAGGACGAAATTCAACCCTGAATCTCATTCGGGTGTCTGTTTTTACATTTGAGTAAAAAAAAAAATTTCACCTCCTGGGCACAAAAATCCCTGACTCCGGCATCAGGAATTATCTTCCCTGGACACCAAAAAAATCTTGATTTTTAAAAACTATGAAAAACACCATTTTGAAGGAGGAAATTCAACCCCAAATCTAATTCTGGCATCCGTTTTTACATTTGGGTCAAAAAAAATATTCACCTCCTGGGCACAAAAATCCCTGACCCTGGCATCAGGAATTTTCTTCCCCGGACACCAAAAAAATCTTGATTTTTATAAACTATGAAAAACACCATTTTTAAGGAACAAATTCAACCCCGAATCTCATTCTGGTGTCCGTTTTTACATTTGGGTGGAAAAAAAAATTCACCTCCTGGGCCCAAAAATCCCTGACTCCGGCATCAGGAATTTTCTTCCCCGGACACCAAAAAAATCTTGATTTTTATAAACTATGAAAAACACCATTTTTAAGGAACAAATTCAACCCCGAATCTCATTCTGGTGTCCGTTTTTACATTTGGGTGGAAAAAAAAATTCACCTCCTGGGCACAAAAATCCCTGACTCCGGCATCAGGAATTTTCTTCCCCGGACACCAAAAAATTCTTGATTTTTAAAAGCTATGAAAAACATCATTTTTAAGAATGAAATTCAAGCCCGAATTTCATTCTGGTGTGCGTTTTTACATTTCGTTGGAAAATAATTTCACCTCCTGGGCACAAAAGTCCCTGACTCCGGCATCAGGAATTTTCTTCCCCGGACACCAAAAAAATCTTGAATTTAAAATCTATGAAAAACACCATTTTGAAGGACGAAATTCAAGCCCGAATCTCATTCTGGTGTCCGTTTTTGGATTTGAGTAAAAAAAAACATTCACCTCCTGGGCACAAAAATCCCTGACTCCGGCATCAGGAATTTTCTTCCCCGCACACCAAAAAAATCTTGAATTTAAAATCTATTAAAAACACCATTTTGAAGGACGAAATTCAACCCCGAATCTCATTCTGGTGTCTATTTATACATTTGGGTTGAAAAAAAAATTCACCTCCTGTGCACAAAAATCGCCGGGACTTAAAAACCTGGTTGTTTGAATTGTCTGGCCTGGACTGAGGGATTTTAAATTAAATTAAATAAAATTAAAGAAATTTGAAATTTGAAATTTGAAATTTGAAATTTGAAATAATTTGAAATTTGAAATTTGAAATTTGAAATTTGAAATTTGAAATTTGAAATTTGAAATTTGAAATTTGAAATTTGCCTTGCCTTGCTTTGCCTTGCCTTGCCTTGCCTTCGGCATTAGGAATTTTCTTCCCCGGACACCAAAAAATTCTTAATTTTTAAAAGCTATGAAAAACACCATTTTGAAGAATGAAATTCAACCCCGAATCTCATTCTAGTATGCGTTTTTACATTTGGGTGGAAAAAAATTTCACCTCCTGGGCACAAAAATCCCTTACTCCGGCATCAGGAAGTTTCTTCCCAACAAAATCTTGATTTTTAAAAATTATGATAAACACCATTTTTAAGGAAGAAATTCAACCCCGAATCTCATTCTGGTGTCCGTTTTTATATTTGGGTGGAAAAAAAATTTCACGTCCTGGGCACAAAAATCCCTGACTCCGGCATCAGGAATTTTCTTCCCCGGACACCAAAAAATTCTTGATTTTTAAAAGCTATGAAAAACATCATTTTTAAGAATGAAATTCAAGCCCGAATTTCATTCTGGTGTGCGTTTTTACATTTGGGAGAAAAAAATTTCACCTCCTGGCCACAAAAGTCCCTGACTCCGGCATCAGGAATTTTCTTCCCCGCACACCAAAAAAATCTTGAATTTAAAATCTATGAAAAACACCATTTTGAAGGATGAAATTCAACCCCGAATCTCATTCTGGTGTCTATTTATACATTTGGGTGGAAAAAAAATTTCACCTCCTGGGCACAAAAATCGCCGGGACTTAAAAACCTGGTTTTTTGAATTGTCTGGCCTGGACTTTGGGATTTTAAATTAAATTAAATAAAATTAAAGAAATTTGAAATTTGAAATTTGAAATTTGAAATTTGATATTTGAAATAATTTGAAATAATTTGAAATAATTTGAAATTTGAAATTTGAAATTTGAAATTTGAAATTTGAAATTTGAAATTTGAAATTTGAAATTTGAAATTTGAAATTTGAAATTTGAAATTTGAAATTTGAAATTTGAAATTTGAAATTTGAAATTTGAAATTTGCCTTGCCTTGCCTTGCCTTCGGCATTAGGAATTTTCTTCCCCATACACCAAAAAATTCTTAATTTTTAAAAGCTACGAAAAACACTATTTTTAAGAATGAAATTCAACCCCCGAATCTCATTCTAGTGTGCGTTTTTACATTTGGGTGGAAAAAAATTTCACCTCCTGGGCACAAAAATCCCTGACTCCGGCATCAGGAATTTTATTCCCAACAAAATCTTGATTTTTAAAAATTATGATTAACACCATTTTTAAGGAAGAAATTCAACCCCGAATCTCATTCTGCTGTCTGTTTTTACATTTGGGTGGAGAAAAAAATTTCACCTCCTGGGCACAAAAATCCCTGACTCCGGCATCAGGAATTTTCTTTCCCGGACACCAAAAAAATCTTGATTTTTAAAAGCTATGAAAAACATCATTTTTAAGAATGAAATTCAAGCCCGAATTTCATTCTGGTGTGCGTTTTTACATTTGGGTGGAAAGTAATTTCACCTCCTGGGCACAAAAATCCCTGACCCTGGCATCAGGAATTTTCTTCCCCGGACACCAAAAAAATCTATTTTTATAAACTATGAAAAACACCATTTTTAAGGAAGAAATTCAACCCCGAATTTCATTCTGGTGTCAGTTTTTACATTTGAGTCAATAAAAAAATTTCACCTCCTGGGCACAAAAATCCCTGACCCCAGCATCAGGAATTTTCTTCCCCGGACATGAAATAAATCTTGATTTTTAAAAGCTATGAAAAACACCATTTTTGAGAATGAAATTCAACCCCGAATCTCATTCTGGCGTCTGTTTATAAATTTGGGTGGAAAAAAAAAATTTCACCTCCTGGGCACAAAAATCCCTGACTCCGGCATAAGCATTTTCTTCCCAACAAATCTTGATTTTTAAAAATGATGAAAAACACCATTTTTAAGGACAAAATTCAACCCTGAATCTATTCGGGTGTCTGTTTTTACATTTGAGTCAAAAAAATTTTTTCACCTCCTGGGCCCAAAAATCCCTGACTCCGGCATCAGGAATTTTCTTCCCTGGACACCAAAAAAATCTTCATTTTTAAAAACTATGAAAAACACCATTTTGAAGGACGAAATTCAACCGCAAATCTAATTCTGGCATCCGTTTTTACATTTGGGTCAAAAAAAATATTCACCTCCTGGGCAGAAAAATCCCTGACCCTGGCATCAGGAATTTTCTTCCCCGGACACCAAAAAAATCTTGATTTTTATAAACTATGAAAAACACCATTTTTAAGGAACAAATTCAACCCCGAATCTCATTCTGGTGTCCGTTTTTACATTTGGGTGGAAAAAAAATTTCACCTCCTGGGCACAAAAATCCCTGACTCCGGCATCAGGAATTTTCTTCCCCGCACACCAAAAAAATCTTGAATTTAAAATCTATGAAAAACACCATTTTGAAGGACGAAATTCAACCCCGAATCTCATTTTGGTGTCTATTTATACATTTGGGTTGAAAAAAAATTTAACCTCCTGGGCACAAAAATCGCCGGGAGTTAAAAACCTAGTTGTTTGAATTGTCTGGCCAGGACTGAGGGATTTCAAATTAAATTAAATTAAATTAAAGAAATTTGAAATTTGAAATTTGAAATAATTTGAAATTTGAAATTTGAAATTTGAAATTTGAAATTTGAAATTTGAAATTTGAAATTTGAAATTTGAAATTTGATATTTGAAATAATTTGAAATAATTTGAAATAATTTGAAATAATTTGAAATATGAAATTTGAAATTTGAAATTTGAAATTTGCCTTGCCTTGCCTTGCCTTCGGTATTAGGAATTTTCTTCCCCGGACACCAAAAAATTCTTAATTTTCAAAAGCTATGAAAAACACCATTTTGAAGAATGAAATTCAACCCCGAATCTCATTCTAGTGTGCGTTTTTACATTTGGGTGGAAAAAAAATTCACCTCCTGGGCACAAAAATCCCTGACTCCGGCATCAGGAATTTTCTTCCCCGGACACCAAAAAATTCTTGATTTTTAAAAGCTATGAAAAACATCATTTTTAAGAATGAAATTCAAGCCCGAATTTCATTTTGGTGTGCGTTTTTACATTTGGGTGGAAAATAATTTCACCTCCTGGGCACAAAAATCCCTGACTCCGGCATCAGGCATTTTCTTCCCAACAAAATCTTGATTTTTAAAAATTATGAAAAACACCATTTTTAAGGACAAAATTCAACCCTGAATCTATTAGGGTGTCTGTTTTTACATTTGGGTCAAAAAAAATATTCACCTCCTTGGCCCAAAAATCCCTGACTCCGGCATCAGGAATTATCTTCCCTGGACACCAAAAAAATCTTGATTTTTAAAAACTATGAAAAACACCATTTTGAAGGACAAAATTCAACCGCAAATCAAATTTTGGCATCCGTTTTTACATTTGGGTCAAAAAAAATATTCACCTCCTGGGCACAAAAATCCCTGACCCTGGCATCAGGAATTTTCTTCCCCGGACACCAAAAAAATCTTGATTTTTAAAAGCTATGAAAACACCATTTTTAAGGATGAAATTCAACCCCGAATCTCATTCTGGTATCCGTTTTTAGATTTTCGTAAAAAAAAACATTCACCTCCTGGGCACAAAAATCCCTGACTCCGGCATCAGGAATTTTCTTCCCCGCACACCAAAAAAAATCTTGAATTTAAAATCTATTAAAAACACCATTTTGAAGGACAAAATTCAACCCCGAATCTCATTCTGGTGTCTATTTATACATTTGGGTTGAAAAAAAATTTCACCTCCTGGGCACAAATATCGCCGGGACTTAAAAACCTGGTTGTTTGAATTGTCTGGCCTGGACTGAGGGATTTTAAATTAAATTAAATAAAATTAAAGAAATTTGAAATTTGAAATTTGAAATTTGAAATAATTTGAATTTGAAATTTGAAATTTGAAATTTGAAATTTGAAATTTGAAATTTGAAATTTGAAATTTGAAATTTGAAATTTGAAATTTGAAATTTGAAATTTGCCTTGCCTTGCTTTGCCTTGCCTTGCCTTGCCTTCGGCATTAGGAATTTTCTTCCCCGGACACCAAAAAATTCTTAATTTTTAAAACCTATGAAAAACACCATTTTGAAGAATGAAATTCAACCCCGAATCTCATTCTAGTGTGCGTTTTTACATTTGGGTGGAAAAAAATTTCACCTCCTGGGCACAAAAATCCCTGACTCCGGCATCAGGAATTTTCTTCCCCGGACACCAAAAAATTCTTGATTTTTAAAAGCTATGAAAAACATCATTTTTAAGAATGAAATTCAAGCCCGAATTTCATTCTGGTGTGCGTTTTTACATTTGGGTGGAAAATAATTTCACCTCCTGGGCACAAAAGTCCCTGACTCCGGCATCAGGAATTTTCTTCCCCGCACACCAAAAAAATCTTGAATTTAAAATCTATGAAAAACACCATTTTGAAGGACGAAATTCAACCCCGAATCTCATTCTGGTGTCTATTTATACATTTGGGTGGAAAAAAAATTTCATCTCCTGGGCACAAAAATCGCCGGGACTTAAAAACCTGGTTTTTTGAATTGTCTGGCCTGGACTTTGGGATTTTAAATTAAATTAAATAAAATTAAAGAAATTTGAAATTTGAAATTTGAAATTTGAAATTTGAAATTTGATATTTGAAATAATTTGAAATAATTTGAAATAATTTGAAATTTGAAATTTGAAATTTGAAATTTGAAATTTGAAATTTGAAATTTGCCTTGCCTTGCCTTGCTTTGCCTTGCCTTGCCTTCGGCATTAGGAATTTTCTTCCCCGGACACCAAAAAATTCTTAATTTTTAAAAGCTATGAAAACACCATTTTTAAGGATGAAATTCAACCCCGAATCTCATTCTGGTATCCGTTTTTAGATTTTCGTAAAAAAAAACATTCACCTCCTGGGCACAAAAATCCCTGACTCCGGCATCAGGAATTTTCTTCCCCGCACACCAAAAAAAATCTTGAATTTAAAATCTATTAAAAACACCATTTTGAAGGACAAAATTCAACCCCGAATCTCATTCTGGTGTCTATTTATACATTTGGGTTGAAAAAAAATTTCACCTCCTGGGCACAAATATCGCCGGGACTTAAAAACCTGGTTGTTTGAATTGTCTGGCCTGGACTGAGGGATTTTAAATTAAATTAAATAAAATTAAAGAAATTTGAAATTTGAAATTTGAAATTTGAAATAATTTGAATTTGAAATTTGAAATTTGAAATTTGAAATTTGAAATTTGAAATTTGAAATTTGAAATTTGAAATTTGAAATTTGAAATTTGAAATTTGAAATTTGAAATTTGAAATTTGAAATTTGAAATTTGAAATTTGCCTTGCCTTGCCTTGCTTTGCCTTGCCTTGCCTTCGGCATCAGGAATTTTCTTCCCCGGACACCAAAAAAATCTTGATATTTAAAAGCTATGAAAACACCATTTTTTAGGATGAAATTCAACCCCGAATCTCATTCTGGTATCCGTTTTTAGATTTTCGTAAAAAAAAACATTCACCTCCTGGGCACAAAAATCCCTGACTCCGGCATCAGGAATTTTCTTCCCCGCACACCAAAAAAAATCTTGAATTTAAAATCTATTAAAAACACCACTTTGAAGGACAAAATTCAACCCCGAATCTCATTCTGGTGTCTATTTATACATTTGGGTTGGAAAAAAATTTCACCTCCTGGGCACAAATATCGCCGGGACTTAAAAACCTGGTTGTTTGAATTGTCTGGCCTGGACTGAGGGATTTTAAATTAAATTAAATAAAATTAAAGAAATTTGAAATTTGAAATTTGAAATTTGAAATAATTTGAATTTGAAATTTGAAATTTGAAATTTGAAATTTGAAATTTGAAATTTGAAATTTGAAATTTGAAATTTGAAATTTGAAATTTGAAATTTGAAATTTGAAATTTGAAATTTGAAATTTGCCTTGCCTTGCTTTGCCTTACCTTGCCTTGCCTTCGGCATTAGGAATTTTCTTCCCCGGACACCAAAAAATTCTTAATTTTTAAAACCTATGAAAAACACCATTTTGAAGAATGAAATTCAACCCCGAATCTCATTCTAGTGTGCGTTTTTACATTTGGGTGGAAAAAAAATTCACCTCCTGGGCACAAAAATCCCTGACTCCGGCATCAGGAATTTTCTTCCCCGGACACCAAAAAATTCTTGATTTTTAAAAGCTATGAAAAACATCATTTTTAAGAATGAAATTCAAGCCCGAATTTCATTCTGGTGTGCGTTTTTACATTTGGGTGGAAAATAATTTCACCTCCTGGGCACAAAAGTCCCTGACTCCGGCATCAGGAATTTTCTTCCCCGCACACCAAAAAAATCTTGAATTTAAAATCTATGAAAAACACCATTTTGAAGGACGAAATTCAACCCCGAATCTCATTCTGGTGTCTATTTATACATTTGGGTGGAAAAAAAATTTCATCTCCTGGGCACAAAAATCGCCGGGACTTAAAAACCTGGTTTTTTGAATTGTCTGGCCTGGACTTTGGGATTTTAAATTAAATTAAATAAAATTAAAGAAATTTGAAATTTGAAATTTGAAATTTGAAATTTGAAATTTGATATTTGAAATAATTTGAAATAATTTGAAATAATTTGAAATTTGAAATTTGAAATTTGAAATTTGAAATTTGAAATTTGAAATTTGCCTTGCCTTGCCTTGCTTTGCCTTGCCTTGCCTTGCCTTCGGTATTAGGAATTTTCTTCCCCGGACAGCAAAAAATTCTTAATTTTCAAAAGCTATGAAAAACACCATTTTGAAGAATGAAATTCAACCCCGAATCTCATTCTAGTGTGCGTTTTTACATTTGGGTGGAAAAAAATTTCACCTCCTGGGCACAAAAATCCCTTACTCCGGCATCAGGAATTTTCTTCCCAACAAAATCTTGATTTTTAAAAATAATGATAAAGACCATTTTTAAGGAAGAAATTCAACCCCGAATCTCATTCTTGTGTCCATTTTTACATTTGGGTGGAAAAAAAAATTTCACCTCCTGGGCACAAAAATCCCTGACTCCGGCATCAGGCATTTTCTTCCCAACAAAATCTTGATTTTTAAAAATTATGAAAAACACCATTTTTAAGGACAAAATTCAACCCTGAATCTATTCGGGTGTCTGTTTTTACATTTGAGTCAAAAAAAAAATTCACCTCCTGGGCCCAAAAATCCCTGACTCCGGCATCAGGAATTATCTTCCCTGGACACCAAAAAAAATCTTGATTTTTAAAAACTATGAAAAACACCATTTTGAAGGACGAAATTCAACCGCAAATCTAATTCTGGCATCCGTTTTTACATTTGGGTCAAAAAAAATATTCACCTCCTGGGCACAAAAATCCCTGACCCTGACATCAGGAATTTTCTTCCCCGGACACCAAAAAAAATCTTGATTTTTATAAACTATGAAAAACACCATTTTTAAGGAACAAATTCAACCCCGAATCTCATTCGGGTGTCCGTTTTTACATTTGGGTGGAAAAAAAATTTCACCTCCTGGGCACAAAAATCCCTGACTCCGGCATCAGGAATTTTCTTCCCCGGACACCAAAAAATTCTTGATTTTTAAAAGCTATGAAAAACATCATTTTTAAGAATGAAATTCAAGCCTGAATTTCATTCTGGTGTGCGTTTTTACATTTCTTTGTAAAATAATTTCACCTCCTGGGCACAAAAGTCACTGACTGCGGCATCAGGAATTTTCTTCCCCGGACACCAAAAAAATCTTGAATTTAAAATCTATGAAAAACACCATTTCGAAGGACGAAATTCAACCCCGAATCTCATTCTGGTGTCCGTTTTTGGATTTGAGTAAAAAAAAACATTCACCTCCTGGGCACAAAAATCCCTGACTCCGGCATCAGGAATTTTCTTCCCCGTACACCAAAAAAATCTTGAATTTAAAATCTATGAAAAACACCATTTTGAAGGACGAAATTCAACCCCGAATCTCATTCTGGTGTCTATTTATACATTTGGGTTGAAAAAAAATTTCACCTCCTGGGCACAAATATCGCCGGGACTTAAAAACCTGGTTGTTTGAATTGTCTGGCCTGGACTGAGGGATTTTAAATTAAATTAAATTAAATTAAAGAAATTTGAAATTTGAAATTTGAAATTTGAAATAATTTGAATTTGAAATTTGAAATTTGAAATAATTTGAAATTTGAAATTTGAAATTTGAAATTTGAAATTTGAAATTTGAAATTTGAAATTTGAAATTTGAAATTTGAAATTTGAAATTTGAAATTTGAAATTTGAAATTTGAAATTTGAAATTTGAAATTTGAAATTTGAAATTTGCCTTGCCTTGCTTTGCCTTGCCTTGCCTTGCCTTGCCTTCGGCATTAGGAATTTTCTTCCCCGGACACCAAAAAAATCTTGAATTTAAAATCTATGAAAAACACCATTTTGAAGAATGAAATTCAACCCCGAATCTCATTCTAGTGTGCGTTTTTACATTTGGGTGGAAAAAAATTTCACATCCTGGGCACAAAAATCGTTTACTCCGGCATCAGGAATTTTCTTCCCAACAAAATCTTGATTTTTAAAAATTATGATAAACACCATTTTTAAGGAACAAATTCAACCCCGAATCTCATTCTGGTGTCCGTTTTTACATTTGGGTGGAAAAAAAAATATTCACCTCCTGGGCCCAAAAATCCCTGACTCCGGCATCAGGAATTATCTTCCCTGGACACCAACAAAATCTTGATTTTTAAAAACTATGAAAAACACCATTTTGAAGGACGAAATTCAACCCCAAATCTAATTCTGGCATCCGTTTTTACATTTGGGTCAAAAAAAATATTCACCTCCTCGGCACAAAAATCCCTGACCCTGGCATCAGGAATTTTCTTCCCCGGACACCAAAAAAATCTTGATTTTTATAAACTATGAAAAACACCATTTTTAAGGAACAAATTCAACCCCGAATCTCATTCTGGTGTCCGTTTTTACATTTGGGTGGAAAAAAAATTTCACCTCCTGGGCACAAAAATCCCTGACTCCGGCATCAGGAATTTTCTTCCCCGGACACCAAAAAATTCTTAATTTTTAAAAGCTATGAAAAACACCATTTTGAAGAATGAAATTCAACCCCGAATCTCATTCTAGTGTGCATTTTTACATTTGGGTGGAAAAAAAATTCACATCCTGGGCACAAAAATCCCTTACTCCGGCATCAGGAATTTTCTTCCCAACAAAATCTTGATTTTTAAAAATTATGATAAAAACCATTTTTAAGGAACAAATTCAACCCCGAATCTCATTCTGGTGTCCGTTTTTACATTTGGGTGGGAAAAAAAATTTCACCTCCTGGGCACAAAAATCCCTGACTCCGGCATCAGTCATTTTCTTCCCAACAAAATCTTGATTTTTAAAAATTATGAAAAACACCATTTTTAAGGACAAAATTCAACCCTGAATCTATTCGGGTGTCCGTTTTTACATTTGAGTCAAAAAAAAAAAATTCACCTCCTGGGCCCAAAATTCCCTGACTCCAGCATCAGGAATTATCTTCCCTGGACACCAAAAAAATCTTGATTTTTAAAAACTATGAAAAACACCATTTTGAAGGACGATATTCAACCCCAAATCTAATTCTGGCATCCGTTTTTACATTTGGGTCAAAAAAAATATTCACCTCCTCGGCACAAAAATCCCTGACCCTGGCATCAGGAATTTTCTTCCCCGGACACCAAAAAAATCTTGATTTTTATAAACTATGAAAAACACCATTTTTAAGGAACAAATTCAACCCCGAATCTCATTCTGGTGTCCGTTTTTACATTTGGGTGGAAAAAAAATTTCACCTCCTGGGCACAAAAATCCCTGACTCCGGCATCAGGAATTTTCTTCCCCGGACACCAAAAAATTCTTAATTTTTAAAAGCTATGAAAAACACCATTTTGAAGAATGAAATTCAACCCCGAATCTCATTCTAGTGTGCATTTTTACATTTGGGTGGAAAAAAAATTCACATCCTGGGCACAAAAATCCCTTACTCCGGCATCAGGAATTTTCTTCCCAACAAAATCTTGATTTTTAAAAATTATGATAAAAACCATTTTTAAGGAACAAATTCAACCCCGAATCTCATTCTGGTGTCCGTTTTTACATTTGGGTGGGAAAAAAAATTTCACCTCCTGGGCACAAAAATCCCTGACTCCGGCATCAGTCATTTTCTTCCCAACAAAATCTTGATTTTTAAAAATTATGAAAAACACCATTTTTAAGGACAAAATTCAACCCTGAATCTATTCGGGTGTCCGTTTTTACATTTGAGTCAAAAAAAAAAAATTCACCTCCTGGGCCCAAAATTCCCTGACTCCAGCATCAGGAATTATCTTCCCTGGACACCAAAAAAATCTTGATTTTTAAAAACTATGAAAAACACCATTTTGAAGGACGATATTCAACCCCAAATCTAATTCTGGCATCCGTTTTTACATTTGGGTCAAAAAAAATATTCACCTCCTCGGCACAAAAATCCCTGACCCTGGCATCAGGAATTTTCTTCCCCGGACACCAAAAATATCTTGATTTTTATAAACTATGAAAAACACCATTTTTAAGGAACAAATTCAACCCCGAATCTCATTCTGGTGTCCGTTTTTACATTTGGGTGGAAAAAAAATTTCACCTACTGGGCACAAAAATCCATGACTCCGGCATCAGGAATTTTCTTCCCCGGACACCAAAAAAATCTTGAATTTAAAATCTATGAAAAACACCATTTTGAAGGACGAAATTCAACCCCGAATCTCATTCTGGTGTCCGTTTTTGGATTTGAGTAAAAAAAAACATTCACCTCCTGGGCACAAAAATCCCTGACTCCGGCATCAGGAATTTTCTTCCCCGCACACCAAAAAAATCTTGAATTTAAAATCTATGAAAAACACCATTTTGAAGGACAAAATTCAACCCCGAATCTCATTCTGGTGTCTATTTATACATTTGGGTTGGAAAAAAATTTAACCTCCTGGGCACAAAAATCGCCGGGAGTTAAAAACCTGGTTGTTTGAATTGTCTGGCCAGGACTGAGGGATTTTAAATTAAATTAAATTAATTTAAAGAAATTTGAAATTTGAAATTTGAAATAATTTGAAATTTGAAATTTGAAATTTGAAATTTGAAATTTGAAATTTGAAATTTGAAATTTGAAATTTGCCTTGCCTTGCCTTGCTTTGCCTTGCCTTGCCTTCGGCATCAGGAATTTTCTTCCCCGGACACCAAAAAAATCTTGATATTTAAAAGCTATGAAAACACCATTTTTAAGGATGAAATTCAACCCCGAATCTCATTCTGGTATCCGTTTTTAGATTTTCGTAAAAAAAAACATTCACCTCCTGGGCACAAAAATCCCTGACTCCGGCATCAGGAATTTTCTTCCCCGCACACCAAAAAAAATCTTGAATTTAAAATCTATTAAAAACACCATTTTGAAGGACAAAATTCAACCCCGAATCTCATTCTGGTGTCTATTTATACATTTGGGTTGAAAAAAAATTTCACCTCCTGGGCACAAATATCGCCGGGACTTAAAAACCTGGTTGTTTGAATTGTCTGGCCTGGACTGAGGGATTTTAAATTAAATTAAATAAAATTAAAGAAATTTGAAATTTGAAATTTGAAATTTGAAATAATTTGAATTTGAAATTTGAAATTTGAAATTTGAAATTTGAAATTTGAAATTTGAAATTTGAAATTTGAAATTTGAAATTTGAAATTTGAAATTTGAAATTTGAAATTTGAAATTTGCCTTGCCTTGCTTTGCCTTACCTTGCCTTGCCTTCGGCATTAGGAATTTTCTTCCCCGGACACCAAAAAATTCTTAATTTTTAAAAGCTATGAAAAACACCATTTTGAAGAATGAAATTCAACCCCGAATCTCATTCTAGTGTGCGTTTTTACATTTGGGTGGAAAAAAAATTCACCTCCTGGGCACAAAAATCCCTGACTCCGGCATCAGGAATTTTCTTCCCCGGACACCAAAAAATTCTTGATTTTTAAAAGCTATGAAAAACATCATTTTTAAGAATGAAATTCAAGCCCGAATTTCATTCTGGTGTGCGTTTTTACATTTGGGTGGAAAATAATTTCACCTCCTGGGCACAAAAGTCCCTGACTCCGGCATCAGGAATTTTCTTCCCCGCACACCAAAAAAATCTTGAATTTAAAATCTATGAAAAACACCATTTTGAAGGACGAAATTCAACCCCGAATCTCATTCTGGTGTCTATTTATACATTTGGGTGGAAAAAAAATTTCACCTCCTGGGCACAAAAATCGCCGGGACTTAAAAACCTGGTTTTTTGAATTGTCTGGCCTGGACTTTGGGATTTTAAATTATTTAAATAAAATTAAAGAAATTTGAAATTTGAAATTTGAAATTTGAAATTTGATATTTGAAATAATTTGAAATAATTTGAAATTTGAAATTTGAAATTTGAAATTTGAAATTTGAAATTTGAAATTTGAAATTTGAAATTTGAAATTTGAAATTTGAAATTTGAAATTTGAAATTTGAAATTTGAAATTTGCCTTGCCTTGCCTTGCTTTGCCTTGCCTTGCCTTGCCTTCGGTATTAGGAATTTTCTTCCCCGGAGACAAAAAAATTCTTAATTTTCAAAAGCTATGAAAAACACCATTTTGAAGAATGAAATTCAACCCCGAATCTCATTCTAGTGTGCGTTTTTACATTTGGGTGGAAAAAAATTTCACCTCCTGGGCACAAAAATCCCTTACTCCGGCATCAGGAATTTTCTTCCCAACAAAATCTTGATTTTTAAAAATAATGATAAACACCATTTTTAAGGAAGAAATTCAACCCCGAATCTCATTCTGGTGTCCATTTTTACATTTTGGTGGAAAAAAAAATTTCACCTCCTGGGCACAAAAATCCCTGACTCCGGCATCAGTCATTTTCTTCCCAACAAAATCTTGATTTTTAAAAATTATGAAAAACACCATTTTTAAGGACAAAATTCAACCCTGAATCTATTCGGGTGTCTGTTTTTACATTTGAGTCAAAAAAAAAAATTCACCTCCTGGGCCCAAAGATCCCTGACTCCGGCATCAGGAATTATCTTCCCTGGACACCAAAAAAATCTTGATTTTTAAAAACTATGAAAAACACCATTTTGAAGGACGAAATTAAACCGCAAATCTAATTCTGGCATCCGTTTTTACATTTGGGTCAAAAAAAATATTCACCTCCTGGGCACAAAAATCCCTGACCCTGGCATAAGGAATTTTCTTCCCCGGACACCAAGAAAATCTTGATTTTTATAAACTATGAAAAACACCATTTTTAAGGAACAAATTCAACCCCGAATCTCATTCTGGTGTCCGTTTTTACATTTGGGTGGAAAAAAAATTTCACCTCCTGGGCACAAAAATCAGGAATTTTCTTCCCCGCACACCAAAAAAATCTTGAATTTAAAATCTATGAAAAACACCATTTTGAAGGACGAAATTCAACCCCGAATCTCATTCTGGTGTCTATTTATACATTTGGGTTGAAAAAAAATTTAACCTCCTGGGCACAAAAATCGCCAAGACTTAAAAACCTGGTTGTTTGAATTGTCTGGCCAGGACTGAGGGATTTTAAATTAAATTAAATAAAATTAAAGAAATTTGAAATTTGAAATTTGAAATTTGAAATAATTTGAAATTTGAAATTTGAAATTTGAAATTTGAAATTTGAAATTTGAAATTTGAAATTTGAAATTTGAAATTTGAAATTTGAAATTTGAAATTTGAAATTTGAAATTTGAAATTTGAAATTTGAAATTTGAAATTTGAAATTTGAAATTTGAAATTTGAAATTTGAAATTTGAAATTTGAAATTTGATATTTGCCTTGCCTTGCCTTGCTTTGCCTTGCCTTGCCTTGCCTTCGGCATTAGGAATTTTCTTTCCCGGACACCAAAAAAATCTTGATTTTTAAAAGCTATGAAAAACATCATTTTTAAGAATGAAATTCAAGCCCGAATTTCATTCTGGTGTGCGTTTTCACATTTGAGTGGAAAGTAATTTCACCTCCTGGGCACAAAAATCCCTGACCCTGGAATCAGGAATTTTCTTCCCCGGACACCAAAAAATTCTTAATTTTTAAAAGCTATGAAAAACACCATTTTGAAGAATGAAATTCAACCCCGAATCTCATTCTAGTGTGCGTTTTTACATTTGGGTGGAAAAAAATTTCACCTCCTGGGCACAAAAATCCCTGACTCCGGCATCAGGAATTTTCTTCCCAACAAAATCTTGATTTTTAAAAATTATGAAAAACACCATTTTTAAGGACAAAATTCAACCCTGAATCTATTCGGGTGTCCGTTTTTACATTTGAGTCAAAAAAAATAATTCACCTCCTGGGCCCAAAAATCCCTGACTCCGGCATCAGGAATTATCTTCCCTGGACACCAAAAAAATCTTGATTTTTAAAAACTATGAAAAACACCATTTTGAAGGACGAAATTCAACCCCAAATCTAATTCTGGCATCCGTATTTACATTTGGGTCAAAAAAAATATTCACCTCCTGGGCACAAAAATCCCTGACCCTGGCATCAGGAATTTTCTTCCCCGGACACCAAAAAAATCTTGATTTTTATAAACTATGAAAAACACCATTTTTAAGGAACAAATTGAACCCCGAATCTCATTCTGGTGTCCGTTTTTACATTTGGGTGGAAAAAAAATTTCACCTCCTGGGCACAAAAATCCCTGACTGCGGCATCAGGAATTTTCTTCCCAACAAAATCTTGATTTTTAAAAATTATGATAAAAACCATTTTTAAGGAACAAATTCAACCCCGAATCTCATTCTGGTGTCCGTTTTTACATTTGGGTGGAAAAAAAAATTTCACCTCCTGGGCACAAAAATCCCTGACTCCGGCATCAGTCATTTTCTTCCCAACAAAATCTTGATTTTTAAAAATTATGAAAAACACCATTTTTAAGGACAAAATTCAACCCTGAATCTATTCGGGTGTCCGTTTTTACATTTGAGTCAAAAAAAAAAAAATTCACCTCCTGGGCCCAAAAATCCCTGACTCCGGCATCAGGAATTATCTTCCCTGGACACCAAAAAAATCTTGATTTTTAAAAACTATGAAAAACACCATTTTGAAGGACGAAATTCAACCCCAAATCTAATTCTGGCATCCGTTTTTACATTTGGGTCAAAAAAAATATTCACCTCCTCGGCACAAAAATCCCTGACCCTGGCATCAGGAATTTTCTTCCCCGGACACCAAAAATATCTTGATTTTTATAAACTATGAAAAACACCATTTTTAAGGAACAAATTCAACCCCGAATCTCATTCTGGTGTCCGTTTTTACATTTGGGTGGAAAAAAAATTTCACCTCCTGGGCACAAAAATCCCTGACTCCGGCATCAGGAATTTTCTTCCCCGGACACCAAAAAATTCTTGATTTTTAAAAGCTATGAAAAACATCATTTTTAAGAATGAAATTCAAGCCCGAATTTCATTCTGGTGTGCGTTTTTACATTTCGTTGGAAAATAATTTCACCTCCTGGGCACAAAAGTCCCTGACTCCGGCATCAGGAATTTTCTTCCCCGGACACCAAAAAAATCGTGAATTTAAAATCTATGAAAAACACCATTTTGAAGGACGAAATTCAACCCCGAATCTCATTGTGGTGTCCGTTTTTGGATTTGAGTAAAAAAAAACATTCACCTCCTGGGCACAAAAATCCCTGACTCCGGCATCAGGAATTTTCTTCCCCGCACACCAAAAAAATCTTGAATTTAAAATCTATGAAAAACACCATTTTGAAGGACGAAATTCAACCCCGAATCTCATTCTGGTGTCTATTTATACATTTGGGTTGAAAAAAAATTTAACATCCTGGGCACAAAAATCGCCGGGACTTAAAAACCTGGTTGTTTGAATTGTCTGGCCAGGACTGAGGGATTTTAAATTAAATTAAATACAATTAAAGAAATTTGAAATTTGAAATTTGAAATTTGAAATAATTTGAATTTGAAATTTGAAATTTGAAATTTGAAATTTGAAATTTGAAATTTGAAATTTGAAATTTGAAATTTGAAATTTGAAATTTGAAATTTGAAATTTGAAATTTGAAATTTGAAATTTGAAATTTGAAATTTGAAATTTGCCTTGCCTTGCCTTGCTTTGACTTGCCTTGCCTTGCCTTCGGCATTAGGAATTTTCTTCCCTGGACACCAAAAAATTCTTAATTTTTAAAAGCTATGAAAAACACCATTTTGAAGAATGAAATTCAACCCCCAATCTCATTCTAGTGTGCGTTTTTACATTTGGGTGGAAAAAAATTTCACCTCCTGGGCACAAAAATCCCTTACTCCGGCATCAGGAATTTTCTTCCCAACAAAATCTTGATTTTTAAAAATTATGATAAACACCATTTTTAAGGAAGAAATTCAACCCCGAATCTCATTCTGGTGTCCGTTTTTACATTTGGGTGGAAAAAAAAATTTCACCTCCTGGGCACAAAAGTCCCTGACTCCGGCATCAGGAATTTTCTTCCCCACACACCAAAAAAATTTTGAATTAAAAATCTATGAAAAACACCATTTTGAAGGACGAAATTCAACCCCGAATCTCATTCTGGTGTCCATTTTTACATTTTGGTGGAAAAAAAAATTTCACCTCCTGGGCACAAAAATCCCTGACTCCGGCATCAGGAATTTTCTTCCCAACAAAATCTTGATTTTTAAAAATTATGAAAAACACCATTTTTAAGGACAAAATTCAACCCTGAATCTATTCGGGTGTCTGTTTTTACATTTGAGTCAAAAAAAAAAATTCACCTCCTGGGCCCAAAGATCCCTGACTCCGGCATCAGGAATTATCTTCCCTGGACACCAAAAAAATCTTGATTTTTAAAAACTATGAAAAACACCATTTTGAAGGACGAAATTAAACCGCAAATCTAATTCTGGCATCCGTTTTTACATTTGGGTCAAAAAAAATATTCACCTCCTGGGCACAAAAATCCCTGACCCTGGCATAAGGAATTTTCTTCCCCGGACACCAAAAAAATCTTGATTTTTATAAACTATGAAAAACACCATTTTTAAGGAACAAATTCAACCCCGAATCTCATTCTGGTGTCCGTTTTTACATTTGGGTGGAAAAAAAATTTCACCTCCTGGGCACAAAAATCAGGAATTTTCTTCCCCGCACACCAAAAAAATCTTGAATTTAAAATCTATGAAAAACACCATTTTGAAGGACGAAATTCAACCCCGAATCTCATTCTGGTGTCTATTTATACATTTGGGTTGAAAAAAAATTTAACCTCCTGGGCACAAAAATCGCCGAGACTTAAAAACCTGGTTGTTTGAATTGTCTGGCCAGGACTGAGGGATTTTAAATTAAATTAAATAAAATTAAAGAAATTTGAAATTTGAAATTTGAAATTTGAAATAATTTGAAATTTGAAATTTGAAATTTGAAATTTGAAATTTGAAATTTGAAATTTGAAATTTGAAATTTGAAATTTGAAATTTGAAATTTGAAATTTGAAATTTGAAATTTGAAATTTGAAATTTGAAATTTGAAATTTGAAATTTGAAATTTGAAATTTGAAATTTGAAATTTGAAATTTGAAATTTGAAATTTGAAATTTGAAATTTGAAATTTGAAATTTGAAATTTGATATTTGCCTTGCCTTGCCTTGCTTTGCCTTGCCTTGCCTTGCCTTCGGCATTAGGAATTTTCTTTCCCGGACACCAAAAAAATCTTGATTTTTAAAAGCTATGAAAAACATCATTTTTAAGAATGAAATTCAAGCCCGAATTTCATTCTGGTGTGCGTTTTTACATTTGAGTGGAAAGTAATTTCACCTCCTGGGCACAAAAATCCCTGACCCTGGAATCAGGAATTTTCTTCCCCGGACACCAAAAAATTCTTAATTTTTAAAAGCTATGAAAAACACCATTTTGAAGAATGAAATTCAACCCCGAATCTCATTCTAGTGTGCGTTTTTACATTTGGGTGGAAAAAAATTTCACCTCCTGGGCACAAAAATCCCTGACTCCGGCATCAGGAATTTTCTTCCCAACAAAATCTTGATTTTTAAAAATTATGAAAAACACCATTTTTAAGGACAAAATTCAACCCTGAATCTATTCGGGTGTCCGTTTTTACATTTGAGTCAAAAAAAATAATTCACCTCCTGGGCCCAAAAATCCCTGACTCCGGCATCAGGAATTATCTTCCCTGGACACCAAAAAAATCTTGATTTTTAAAAACTATGAAAAACACCATTTTGAAGGACGAAATTCAACCCCAAATCTAATTCTGGCATCCGTATTTACATTTGGGTCAAAAAAAATATTCACCTCCTGGGCACAAAAATCCCTGACCCTGGCATCAGGAATTTTCTTCCCCGGACACCAAAAAAATCTTGATTTTTATAAACTATGAAAAACACCATTTTTAAGGAACAAATTGAACCCCGAATCTCATTCTGGTGTCCGTTTTTACATTTGGGTGGAAAAAAAATTTCACCTCCTGGGCACAAAAATCCCTGACTGCGGCATCAGGAATTTTCTTCCCAACAAAATCTTGATTTTTAAAAATTATGATAAAAACCATTTTTAAGGAACAAATTCAACCCCGAATCTCATTCTGGTGTCCGTTTTTACATTTGGGTGGAAAAAAAAATTTCACCTCCTGGGCACAAAAATCCCTGACTCCGGCATCAGTCATTTTCTTCCCAACAAAATCTTGATTTTTAAAAATTATGAAAAACACCATTTTTAAGGACAAAATTCAACCCTGAATCTATTCGGGTGTCCGTTTTTACATTTGAGTCAAAAAAAAAAAATTCACCTCCTGGGCCCAAAAATCCCTGACTCCGGCATCAGGAATTATCTTCCCTGGACACCAAAAAAATCTTGATTTTTAAAAACTATGAAAAACACCATTTTGAAGGACGAAATTCAACCCCAAATCTAATTCTGGCATCCGTTTTTACATTTGGGTCAAAAAAAATATTCACCTCCTCGGCACAAAAATCCCTGACCCTGGCATCAGGAATTTTCTTCCCCGGACACCAAAAATATCTTGATTTTTATAAACTATGAAAAACACCATTTTTAAGGAACAAATTCAACCCCGAATCTCATTCTGGTGTCCGTTTTTACATTTGGGTGGAAAAAAAATTTCACCTCCTGGGCACAAAAATCCCTGACTCCGGCATCAGGAATTTTCTTCCCCGGACACCAAAAAATTCTTGATTTTTAAAAGCTATGAAAAACATCATTTTTAAGAATGAAATTCAAGCCCGAATTTCATTCTGGTGTGCGTTTTTACATTTCGTTGGAAAATAATTTCACCTCCTGGGCACAAAAGTCCCTGACTCCGGCATCAGGAATTTTCTTCCCCGGACACCAAAAAAATCGTGAATTTAAAATCTATGAAAAACACCATTTTGAAGGACGAAATTCAACCCCGAATCTCATTGTGGTGTCCGTTTTTGGATTTGAGTAAAAAAAAACATTCACCTCCTGGGCACAAAAATCCCTGACTCCGGCATCAGGAATTTTCTTCCCCGCACACCAAAAAAATCTTGAATTTAAAATCTATGAAAAACACCATTTTGAAGGACGAAATTCAACCCCGAATCTCATTCTGGTGTCTATTTATACATTTGGGTTGAAAAAAAATTTAACATCCTGGGCACAAAAATCGCCGGGACTTAAAAACCTGGTTGTTTGAATTGTCTGGCCAGGACTGAGGGATTTTAAATTAAATTAAATACAATTAAAGAAATTTGAAATTTGAAATTTGAAATTTGAAATAATTTGAATTTGAAATTTGAAATTTGAAATTTGAAATTTGAAATTTGAAATTTGAAATTTGAAATTTGAAATTTGAAATTTGAAATTTGAAATTTGAAATTTGAAATTTGAAATTTGAAATTTGAAATTTGAAATTTGAAATTTGAAATTTGAAATTTGCCTTGCCTTGCCTTGCTTTGACTTGCCTTGCCTTGCCTTCGGCATTAGGAATTTTCTTCCCTGGACACCAAAAAATTCTTAATTTTTAAAAGCTATGAAAAACACCATTTTGAAGAATGAAATTCAACCCCCAATCTCATTCTAGTGTGCGTTTTTACATTTGGGTGGAAAAAAATTTCACCTCCTGGGCACAAAAATCCCTTACTCCGGCATCAGGAATTTTCTTCCCAACAAAATCTTGATTTTTAAAAATTATGATAAACACCATTTTTAAGGAAGAAATTCAACCCCGAATCTCATTCTGGTGTCCGTTTTTACATTTGGGTGGAAAAAAAAATTTCACCTCCTGGGCACAAAAGTCCCTGACTCCGGCATCAGGAATTTTCTTCCCCACACACCAAAAAAATTTTGAATTAAAAATCTATGAAAAACACCATTTTGAAGGACGAAATTCAACCCCGAATCTCATTCTGGTGTCTATTTATACATTTGGGTTGAAAAAAAATTTCACCTCCTGGGCACAAAAATCGCCGGGACTTAAAAACCTGGTTTTTTGAATTGTCTGGCCTAGACTTTGGGATTTTAAATTAAATTAAATAAAATTAAAAAAATTTGAAATTTGAAATTTGAAATTTGATATTTGAAATAATTTGAAATAATTTGAAATAATTTGAAATAATTTGAAATAATTTGAAATAATTTGAAATTTGAAATTTGAAATTTGAAATTTGAAATTTGAAATTTGAAATTTGAAATTTGAAATTTGAAATTTGAAATTTGAAATTTGAAATTTGAAATTTGAAATTTGCCTTGCCTTGCTTTGCCTTGCCTTGCCTTGCCTTCGGCATTAGGAATTTTCTTCCCCATACACCAAAAAATTCTTAATTTTTAAAAGCTATGAAAAACACCATTTTTAAGAATGAAATTCAATCCCGAAACTCATTCTAGTGTGCGTTTTTACATTTGGGTGGAAAAAAATTTCACCTCCTGGGCACAAAAATCCCTGACTCCGGCATCAGGAATTTTCTTCCCAACAAAATCTTGATTTTTAATAATTATGATAAACACCATTTTTAAGGAAGAAATTCAACCCCGAATCTCATTCTGGTGTCCGTTTTTACATTTGGGTGGGGAAAAAATTTCACCTCCTGGGCACAAAAATCCCTGACTCCGGCATCAGGAATTTTCTTCCCCGGACACCAAAAAATTCTTGATTTTTAAAAGCTATGAAAAACATCATTTTTAAGAATGAAATTCAAGCCCGAATTTCATTCTGGTGTGCGTTTTTACATTTGGGTGGAAAATAATTTCACCTCCTGGGCACAAATGTCCCTGACTCCGGCATCAGGAATTTTCTTCCCCACACACCAAAAAAATCTTGAATTAAAAATCTATGAAAAACACCATTTTTAAACAGGAAATTCAACCCCGAATCTCATTCCGTTGTCCGTTTATAGATTTGGGTGGAAAAATTTTTTTCACCTCCTGGGCACAAAAATCCCTGACTCCGGCATCAGGCATTTTCTTCCCAACAAAATCTTGATTTTTAACAATTATGAAAAACACCATTTTTAAGGACGAAATTCAACCCTGAATCTATTCGGGTGTCCGTTTTTACATTTGGGTCAAAAAAAATATTCACCTCCTGGGCACAAAAATCCCTGACCCTGGCATAAGGAATTTTCTTCCCCGGACACCAAAAAAATCTTGATTTTTAAAAGCAATGAAAAACACCATTTTTGAGAATGAAATTCAACCCCGAATCTCATTCTGGTGTCCGTTTTTAGATTTGGGAGGGGAAAAAATTTCACCTCCTGGGCACAAAAATCCCTGACCCCGGCATCAGGAATTTTCTTCCCCGCACACCAAAAAAATCTTGATTTTTAAATGCTATGAAAAATGACATTTTTAAGGACAAAAAGCAACCCCGAATCTCATTCTGGTGTCCGTTTTTAGATTTGAGTCAGAAATTTTTTTTCACCTCCTGGGCACAAAAATCGGCATAAGGAATTTTCTTATCCAGACACCAAAAAAATCTTGATTTTTAAAAGCAATGAAAAACACCATTTTTGAGAATGAAATTCAACCCCGAATCTCATTCTGGTGTCCGTTTTTAGATTTGGGTGGGAAAAAAATTTCACCTCCTGGGCACAAAAATCCCTGACCCCGGCATCAGGAATTTTCTTCCCCGCACACCAAAAAAATCTTGATTTTTAAATGCTATGAAAAATGACATTTTTAAGGACAAAAAGCAACCCCGAATCTCATTCTGGTGTCCATTTTTAGATTTGAGTCAGAAATTTTTTTTCACCTCCTGGGCACAAAAATCGGCATAAGGAATTTTCTTACCCAGACACCAAAAAAATCTTGATTTTTAAAAGCTATGAAAACACCATTTTTAAGGACAAAATTCAACCCTGAATCTATTCGGGTGTCCGTTTTTACATTTGAGTAAAAAAAAAAATTCACCTCCTGGGCCCAAAAATCCCTGACTCCGGCATCAGGAATTTTCTTCCCCGGACACCAAAAAAATCTTGATTTTTATAAACTATGAAAAACACCATTTTTAAGGAACAAATTCAACCCCGAATCTCATTCTGGTGTCCGTTTTTACATTTGGGTGGAAAAAAAATTTCACCTCCTGGGCACAAAAATCCCTGACTCCGGCATCAGGAATTTTCTTCCCCGGACACCAAAAAATTCTTAATTTTTAAAAGCTATGAAAAACACCATTTTGGAGAATGAAATTCAACCCCGAATCTCATTCTAGTGTGCGTTTTTACATTTGGGTGGAAAAAAAATTCACCTCCTGGGCCCAAAAATCCCTGACTCCGGCATCAGGAATTATCTTCCCTGGACACCAAAAAAATCTTGATTTTTAAAAACTATGAAAAACACCATTTTGAAGGAGGAAATTCAACCCCAAATCTAATTCTGGCATCCGTTTTTACATTTGGGTCAAAAAAAATATTCACCTCCTGGGCACAAAAATCCCTGACCCTGGCATCAGGAATTTTCTTCCCCGGACACCAAAAAAATCTTGATTTTTATAAACTATGAAAAACACCATTTTTAAGGAACAAATTCAACCCCGAATCTCATTCTGGTGTCCGTTTTTACATTTGGGTGGAAAAAAAAATTCACCTCCTGGGCACAAAAATCCCTGACTCCGGCATCAGGAATTTTCTTCCCCGGACACCAAAAAATTCTTGATTTTTAAAAGCTATGAAAAACATCATTTTTAAGAATGAAATTCAAGCCCGAATTTCATTCTGGTGTGCGTTTTTACATTTCGTTGGAAAATAATTTCACCTCCTGGGCACAAAAGTCCCTGACTCCGGCATCAGGAATTTTCTTCCCCGGACACCAAAAAAATCTTGAATTTAAAATCTATGAAAAACACCATTTTGAAGGACGAAATTCAAGCCCGAATCTCATTCTGGTGTCCGTTTTTGGATTTGAGTAAAAAAAAACATTCACCTCCTGGGCACAAAAATCCCTGACTCCGGCATCAGGAATTTTCTTCCCCGCACACCAAAAAAATATTGAATTTAAAATCTATTAAAAACACCATTTTGAAGGACGAAATTCAACCCCGAATCTCATTCTGGTGTCTATTTATACATTTGGGTTGAAAAAAAAATTCACCTCCTGTGCACAAAAATCGCCGGGACTTAAAAACCTGGTTGTTTGAATTGTCTGGCCTGGACTGAGGGATTTTAAATTAAATTAAATAAAATTAAAGAAATTTGAAATTTGAAATTTGAAATTTGAAATAATTTGAAATTTGAAATTTGAAATTTGAAATTTGAAATTTGAAATTTGAAATTTGAAATTTGAAATTTGCCTTGCCTTGCTTTGCCTTGCCTTGCCTTGCCTTCGGCATTAGGAATTTTCTTCCCCGGACACCAAAAAATTCTTAATTTTTAAAAGCTATGAAAAACACCATTTTGAAGAATGAAATTCAACCCCGAATCTCATTCTAGTATGCGTTTTTACATTTGGGTGGAAAAAAATTTCACCTCCTGGGCACAAAAATCCCTTACTCGGGCATCAGGAAGTTTCTTCCCAACAAAATCTTGATTTTTAAAAATTATGATAAACACCATTTTTAAGGAAGAAATTCAACCCCGAATCTCATTCTGGTGTCCGTTTTTATATTTGGGTGGAAAAAAAATTTCACGTCCTGGGCACAAAAATCCCTGACTCCGGCATCAGGAATTTTCTTCCCCGGACACCAAAAAATTCTTGATTTTTAAAAGCTATGAAAAACATCATTTTTAAGAATGAAATTCAAGCCCGAATTTCATTCTGGTGTGCGTTTTTACATTTGGGTGGAAAAAAATTTCACCTCCTGGCCACAAAAGTCCCTGACTCCGGCATCAGGAATTTTCTTCCCCGCACACCAAAAAAATCTTGAATTTAAAATCTATGAAAAACACCATTTTGAAGGATGAAATTCAACCCCGAATCTCATTCTGGTGTCTATTTATACATTTTGGTGGAAAAAAAATTTCACCTCCTGGGCACAAAAATCGCCGGGACTTAAAAACCTGGTTTTTTGAATTGTCTGGCCTGGACTTTGGGATTTTAAATTAAATTAAATAAAATTAAAGAAATTTGAAATTTGAAATTTGAAATTTGAAATTTGATATTTGAAATAATTTGAAATAATTTGAAATAATTTGAAATTTGAAATTTGAAATTTGAAATTTGAAATTTGAAATTTGAAATTTGAAATTTGAAATTTGAAATTTGAAATTTGAAATTTGAAATTTGAAATTTGAAATTTGAAATTTGAAATTTGCCTTGCCTTGCCTTGCCTTCGGCATTAGGAATTTTCTTCCCCATACACCAAAAAATTCTTAATTTTTAAAAGCTACGAAAAACACTATTTTTAAGAATGAAATTCAACCCCGAATCTCATTCTAGTGTGCGTTTTTACATTTGGGTGGAAAAAAATTTCACCTCCTGGGCACAAAAATCCCTGACTCCGGCATCAGGAATTTTATTCCCAACAAAATCTTGATTTTTAAAAATTATGATTAACACCATTTTTAAGGAAGAAATTCAACCCCGAATCTCATTATGGTGTCTGTTTTTACATTTGGGTGGAGAAAAAAATTTCACCTCCTGGGCACAAAAATCCCTGACTCCGGCATCAGGAATTTTCTTTCCCGGACACCAAAAAAATCTTGATTTTTAAAAGCTATGAAAAACATCATTTTTAAGAATGAAATTCAAGCCCGAATTTCATTCTGGTGTGCGTTTTTACATTTGGGTGGAAAGTAATTTCACCTCCTGGGCACAAAAATCCCTGACCCTGGCATCAGGAATTTTCTTCCCCGGACACCAAAAAAATCTATTTTTATAAACTATGAAAAACACCATTTTTAAGGAAGAAATTCAACCCCGAATTTCATTCTGGTGTCAGTTTTTACATTTGAGTCAATAAAAAAATTTCACCTCCTGGGCACAAAAATCCCTGACCCCAGCATCAGGAATTTTCTTCCCCGGACATGAAATAAATCTTGATTTTTAAAAGCTATGAAAAACACCATTTTTGAGAATGAAATTCAACCCCGAATCTCATTCTGGCGTCTGTTTATAAATTTGGGTGGAAAAAAAAATTTCACCTCCTGGGCACAAAAATCCCTGACTCCGGCATAAGCATTTTCTTCCCAACAAATCTTGATTTTTAAAAATGATGAAAAACACCATTTTTAAGGACAAAATTCAACCCTGAATCTATTCGGGTGTCTGTTTTTACATTTGAGTCAAAAAAATTTTTTCACCTCCTGGGCACTAAAATCCCTGACCCTGGCATCAGGAATTTTCTTCCCTGGACACCAAAAAAATCTTCATTTTTAAAAACTATGAAAAACACCATTTTGAAGGACGAAATTCAACCGCAAATCTAATTCTGGCATCCGTTTTTACATTTGGGTCAAAAAAAATATTCACCTCCTGGGCACAAAAATCCCTGACCCTGGCATAAGGAATTTTCTTCCCCGGACACCAAAAAAATCTTGATTTTTAAAAGCAATGAAAAACACCATTTTTGAGAATGAAATTCAACCCCGAATCTCATTCTGGTGTCCGTTTTTAGATTTGGGTGGGAAAAAAATTTCACCTCCTGGGCACAAAAATCCCTGACCCTGGCATCAGGAATTTTCTTCCCCGCACACCAAAAAAATCTTGATTTTTAAATGCTATGAAAAATGACATTTTTAAGGACAAAAAGCAACCCCGAATCTCATTCTGGTGTCCGTTTTTAGATTTGAGTCAGAAATTTTTTTTCACCTCCTGGGCACAAAAATCGGCATAAGGAATTTCCTTACCCAGACACCAAAAAAATCTTGATTTTTAAAAGCTATGAAAAATGACATTTTTAAGGACAAAGAGCAACCCCAAATCTAATTCTGGCATCCGTTTTTACATTTGGGTCAAAAAAAATATTCACCTCCTGGGCACAAAAATCCCTGACCCTGGCATCAGGAATTTTCTTCCCCGGACACCAAAAAAATCTTGATTTTTATAAACTATGAAAAACACCATTTTTAAGGAACAAATTCAACCCCGAATCTCATTCTGGTGTCCGTTTTTACATTTGGGTGGAAAAAAAATTTCACCTCCTGGGCACAAAAATCCCTGACTCCGGCATCAGGAATTTTCTTCCCCGCACACCAAAAAAATCTTGAATTTAAAATCTATGAAAAACACCATTTTGAAGGACGAAATTCAACCCCGAATCTCATTTTGGTGTCTATTTATACATTTGGGTTGAAAAAAAATTTAACCTCCTGGGCACAAAAATCGCCGGGAGTTAAAAACCTAGTTGTTTGAATTGTCAGGCCAGGACTGAGGGATTTTAAATTAAATTAAATTAAATTAAAGAAATTTGAAATTTGAAATTTGAAATAATTTGAAATTTGAAATTTGAAATTTGAAATTTGAAATTTGAAATTTGAAATTTGAAATTTGAAATTTGAAATTTGATATTTGAAATAATTTGAAATAATTTGAAATAATTTGAAATATGAAATTTGAAATTTGAAATTTGAAATTTGCCTTGCCTTGCCTTGCCTTCGGTATTAGGAATTTTCTTCCCCGGACACCAAAAAATTCTTAATTTTCAAAAGCTATGAAAAACACCATTTTGAAGAATGAAATTCAACCCCGAATCTCATTCTAGTGTGCGTTTTTACATTTGGGTGGAAAAAAAATTCACCTCCTGGGCACAAAAATCCCTGACTCCGGCATCAGGAATTTTCTTCCCCGGACACCAAAAAATTCTTGATTTTTAAAAGCTATGAAAAACATCATTTTTAAGAATGAAATTCAAGCCCGAATTTCATTTTGGTGTGCGTTTTTACATTTGGGTGGAAAATAATTTCACCTCCTGGGCACAAAAATCCCTGACTCCGGCATCAGGCATTTTCTTCCCAACAAAATCTTGATTTTTAAAAATTATGAAAAACACCATTTTTAAGGACAAAATTCAACCCTGAATCTATTCGGGTGTCTGTTTTTACATTTGGGTCAAAAAAAATATTCACCTCCTTGGCCCAAAAATCCCTGACTCCGGCATCAGGAATTATCTTCCCTGGACACCAAAAAAATCTTGATTTTTAAAAACTATGAAAAACACCATTTTGAAGGACAAAATTCAACCGCAAATCAAATTCTGGCATCCGTTTTTACATTTGGGTCAAAAAAAATATTCACCTCCTGGGCACAAAAATCCCTGACCCTGGCATCAGGAATTTTCTTCCCCGGACACCAAAAAAATCTTGATTTTTAAAAGCTATGAAAACACCATTTTTAAGGATGAAATTCAACCCCGAATCTCATTCTGGTATCCGTTTTTAGATTTTCGTAAAAAAAAACATTCACCTCCTGGGCACAAAAATCCCTGACTCCGGCATCAGGAATTTTCTTCCCCGCACACCAAAAAAAATCTTGAATTTAAAATCTATTAAAAACACCATTTTGAAGGACAAAATTCAACCCCGAATCTCATTCTGGTGTCTATTTATACATTTGGGTTGAAAAAAAATTTCACCTCCTGGGCACAAATATCGCCGGGACTTAAAAACCTGGTTGTTTGAATTGTCTGGCCTGGACTGAGGGATTTTAAATTAAATTAAATAAAATTAAAGAAATTTGAAATTTGAAATTTGAAATTTGAAATAATTTGAATTTGAAATTTGAAATTTGAAATTTGAAATTTGAAATTTGAAATTTGAAATTTGAAATTTGAAATTTGAAATTTGAAATTTGAAATTTGAAATTTGAAATTTGAAATTTGCCTTGCCTTGCTTTGCCTTGCCTTGCCTTGCCTTCGGCATTAGGAATTTTCTTCCCCGGACACCAAAAAAATCTTAATTTTTAAAACCTATGAAAAACACCATTTTGAAGAATGAAATTCAACCCCGAATCTCATTCTAGTGTGCGTTTTTACATTTGGGTGGAAAAAAATTTCACCTCCTGGGCACAAAAATCCCTGACTCCGGCATCAGGAATTTTCTTCCCCGGACACCAAAAAATTCTTGATTTTTAAAAGCTATGAAAAACATCATTTTTAAGAATGAAATTCAAGCCCGAATTTCATTCTGGTGTGCGTTTTTACATTTGGGTGGAAAATAATTTCACCTCCTGGGCACAAAAGTCCCTGACTCCGGCATCAGGAATTTTCTTCCCCGCACACCAAAAAAATCTTGAATTTAAAATCTATGAAAAACACCATTTTGAAGGACGAAATTCAACCCCGAATCTCATTCTGGTGTCTATTTATACATTTGGGTGGAAAAAAAATTTCATCTCCTGGGCACAAAAATCGCCGGGACTTAAAAACCTGGTTTTTTGAATTGTCTGGCCTGGACTTTGGGATTTTAAATTAAATTAAATAAAATTAAAGAAATTTGAAATTTGAAATTTGAAATTTGAAATTTGAAATTTGATATTTGAAATAATTTGAAATAATTTGAAATAATTTGAAATTTGAAATTTGAAATTTGAAATTTGAAATTTGAAATTTGAAATTTGAAATTTGAAATTTGCCTTGCCTTGCCTTGCTTTGCCTTGCCTTGCCTTCGGCATTAGGAATTTTCTTCCCCGGACACCAAAAAATTCTTAATTTTTAAAAGCTATGAAAACACCATTTTTAAGGATGAAATTCAACCCCGAATCTCATTCTGGTATCCGTTTTTAGATTTTCGTAAAAAAAAACATTCACCTCCTGGGCACAAAAGTCCCTGACTCCGGCATCAGGAATTTTCTTCCCCGCACACCAAAAAAAATCTTGAATTTAAAATCTATTAAAAACACCATTTTGAAGGACAAAATTCAACCCCGAATCTCATTCTGGTGTCTATTTATACATTTGGGTTGAAAAAAAATTTCACCTCCTGGGCACAAATATCGCCGGGACTTAAAAACCTGGTTGTTTGAATTGTCTGGCCTGGACTGAGGGATTTTAAATTAAATTAAATAAAATTAAAGAAATTTGAAATTTGAAATTTGAAATAATTTGAATTTGAAATTTGAAATTTGAAATTTGAAATTTGAAATTTGAAATTTGAAATTTGAAATTTGAAATTTGAAATTTGAAATTTGAAATTTGAAATTTGAAATTTGAAATTTGAAATTTGCCTTGCCTTGCTTTGCCTTGCCTTGCCTTGCCTTCGGCATTAGGAATTTTCTTCCCCGGACACCAAAAATTCTTAATTTTTAAAACCTATGAAAAACACCATTTTGAAGAATGAAATTCAACCCCGAATCTTATTCTAGTGTGCGTTTTTACATTTGGGTGGAAAAAAAATTCACCTCCTGGGCACAAAAGTCCCTGACTCCGGCATCAGGAATTTTCTTCCCCGGACACCAAAAAATTCTTGATTTTTAAAAGCTATGAAAAACATCATTTTTAAGAATGAAATTCAAGCCCGAATTTCATTCTGGTGTGCGTTTTTACATTTGGGTGGAAAATAATTTCACCTCCTGGGCACAAAAGTCCCTGACTCCGGCATCAGGAATTTTCTTCCCCGGACACCAAAAAAATCTTGAATTTAAAATCTATGAAAAACACCATTTTGAAGGACGAAATTCAACCCCGAATCTCATTCTGGTGTCTATTTATACATTTGGGTGGGGAAAAAAATTCACCTCCTGGGCACAAAAATCGCCGGGACTTAAAAACGTGGTTTTTTCAATTGTCTGGCCTGGACTTTGGGATTTTAAATTAAATTAAATAAAATTAAAGAAGTTTGAAATTTGAAATTTGAAATTTGAAATTTGAAATTTGATATTTGAAATAATTTGAAATAATTTGAAATAATTTGAAATTTGAAATTTGAAATTTGAAATTTGAAATTTGAAATTTGAAATTTGAAATTTGAAATTTAAAATTTGAAATTTGAAATTTGAAATTTGAAATTTGAAATTTGAAATTTGAAATTTGAAATTTGAAATTTGAAATTATTTGCCTTCCCTTGCCTTGCTTTGCCTTGCCTTGCCTTGCCTTTGGCATTAGGAATTTTCTTCCCCGGACACCAAAAAATTCTTAATTTTTAAAAGCTATGAAAAACACCATTTTGAAGAATGAAATTCAACCCCGAATCTCATTCTAGTGTGCGTTTTTACATTTGGGTGGAAAAAAATTTCACCTCCTGGGCACAAAAATCCCTGACTCCGGCATCAGGAATTTTCTTCCCCGGACACCAAAAAATTCTTGATTTTTAAAAGCTATGAAAAACATCATTTTTAAGAATGAAATTCAAGCCCGAATTTCATTCTGGTGTGCGTTTTTACATTTGGGTGGAAAATAATTTCACCTCCTGGGCACAAATGTCCCTGACTCCGGCATCAGGAATTTTCTTCCCCACACACCAAAAAAATCTTGAATTAAAAATCTATGAAAAACACCATTTTTAAACAGGAAATTCAACCCCGAATCTCATTCCGTTGTCCGTTTATAGATTTGGGTGGAAAAATTTTTTTCACCTCCTGGGCACAAAAATCCCTGACTCCGGCATCAGGCATTTTCTTCCCAACAAAATCTTGATTTTTAACAATTATGAAAAACACCATTTTTAAGGACGAAATTCAACCCTGAATCTATTCGGGTGTCCGTTTTTACATTTGGGTCAAAAAAAATATTCACCTCCTGGGCACAAAAATCCCTGACCCTGGCATAAGGAATTTTCTTCCCCGGACACCAAAAAAATCTTGATTTTTAAAAGCAATGAAAAACACCATTTTTGAGAATGAAATTCAACCCCGAATCTCATTCTGGTGTCCGTTTTTAGATTTGGGAGGGGAAAAAATTTCACCTCCTGGGCACAAAAATCCCTGACCCCGGCATCAGGAATTTTCTTCCCCGCACACCAAAAAAATCTTGATTTTTAAATGCTATGAAAAATGACATTTTTAAGGACAAAAAGCAACCCCGAATCTCATTCTGGTGTCCGTTTTTAGATTTGAGTCAGAAATTTTTTTTCACCTCCTGGGCACAAAAATCGGCATAAGGAATTTTCTTACCCAGACACCAAAAAAATCTTGATTTTTAAAAGCAATGAAAAACACCATTTTTGAGAATGAAATTCAACCCCGAATCTCATTCTGGTGTCCGTTTTTAGATTTGGGTGGGAAAAAAATTTCACCTCCTGGGCACAAAAATCCCTGACCCCGGCATCAGGAATTTTCTTCCCCGCACACCAAAAAAATCTTGATTTTTAAATGCTATGAAAAATGACATTTTTAAGGACAAAAAGCAACCCCGAATCTCATTCTGGTGTCCATTTTTAGATTTGAGTCAGAAATTTTTTTTCACCTCCTGGGCACAAAAATCGGCATAAGGAATTTTCTTACCCAGACACCAAAAAAATCTTGATTTTTAAAAGCTATGAAAACACCATTTTTAAGGACAAAATTCAACCCTGAATCTATTCGGGTGTCCGTTTTTACATTTGAGTAAAAAAAAAAATTCACCTCCTGGGCCCAAAAATCCCTGACTCCGGCATCAGGAATTTTCTTCCCCGGACACCAAAAAAATCTTGATTTTTATAAACTATGAAAAACACCATTTTTAAGGAACAAATTCAACCCCGAATCTCATTCTGGTGTCCGTTTTTACATTTGGGTGGAAAAAAAATTTCACCTCCTGGGCACAAAAATCCCTGACTCCGGCATCAGGAATTTTCTTCCCCGGACACCAAAAAATTCTTAATTTTTAAAAGCTATGAAAAACACCATTTTGGAGAATGAAATTCAACCCCGAATCTCATTCTAGTGTGCGTTTTTACATTTGGGTGGAAAAAAAATTCACCTCCTGGGCCCAAAAATCCCTGACTCCGGCATCAGGAATTATCTTCCCTGGACACCAAAAAAATCTTGATTTTTAAAAACTATGAAAAACACCATTTTGAAGGAGGAAATTCAACCCCAAATCTAATTCTGGCATCCGTTTTTACATTTGGGTCAAAAAAAATATTCACCTCCTGGGCACAAAAATCCCTGACCCTGGCATCAGGAATTTTCTTCCCCGGACACCAAAAAAATCTTGATTTTTATAAACTATGAAAAACACCATTTTTAAGGAACAAATTCAACCCCGAATCTCATTCTGGTGTCCGTTTTTACATTTGGGTGGAAAAAAAAATTTCACCTCCTGGGCACAAAAATCCCTGACTCCGGCATCAGTCATTTTCTTCCCAACAAAATCTTGATTTTTAAAAATTATGAAAAACACCATTTTTAAGGACAAAATTCAACCCTGAATCTATTCGGGTGTCCGTTTTTACATTTGAGTCAAAAAAAAAAATTCACCTCCTGGGCCCAAAAATCCCTGACTCCGGCATCAGGAATTATCTTCCCTGGACACCAAAAAAATCTTGATTTTTAAAAACTATGAAAAACACCATTTTGAAGGAGGAAATTCAACCCCAAATCTAATTCTGGCATCCGTTTTTACATTTGGGTCAAAAAAAATATTCACCTCCTGGGCACAAAAATCCCTGACCCTGGCATCAGGAATTTTCTTCCCCGGACACCAAAAAAATCTTGATTTTTATAAACTATGAAAAACACCATTTTTAAGGAACAAATTCAACCCCGAATCTCATTCTGGTGTCCGTTTTTACATTTGGGTGGAAAAAAAAATTCACCTCCTGGGCACAAAAATCCCTGACTCCGGCATCAGGAATTTTCTTCCCCGGACACCAAAAAATTCTTGATTTTTAAAAGCTATGAAAAACATCATTTTTAAGAATGAAATTCAAGCCCGAATTTCATTCTGGTGTGCGTTTTTACATTTCGTTGGAAAATAATTTCACCTCCTGGGCACAAAAGTCCCTGACTCCGGCATCAGGAATTTTCTTCCCCGGACACCAAAAAAATCTTGAATTTAAAATCTATGAAAAACACCATTTTGAAGGACGAAATTCAAGCCCGAATCTCATTCTGGTGTCCGTTTTTGGATTTGAGTAAAAAAAAACATTCACCTCCTGGGCACAAAAATCCCTGACTCCGGCATCAGGAATTTTCTTCCCCGCACACCAAAAAAATATTGAATTTAAAATCTATTAAAAACACCATTTTGAAGGACGAAATTCAACCCCGAATCTCATTCTGGTGTCTATTTATACATTTGGGTTGAAAAAAAAATTCACCTCCTGTGCACAAAAATCGCCGGGACTTAAAAACCTGGTTGTTTGAATTGTCTGGCCTGGACTGAGGGATTTTAAATTAAATTAAATAAAATTAAAGAAATTTGAAATTTGAAATTTGAAATTTGAAATAATTTGAAATTTGAAATTTGAAATTTGAAATTTGAAATTTGAAATTTGAAATTTGAAATTTGAAATTTGCCTTGCCTTGCTTTGCCTTGCCTTGCCTTGCCTTCGGCATTAGGAATTTTCTTCCCCGGACACCAAAAAATTCTTAATTTTTAAAAGCTATGAAAAACACCATTTTGAAGAATGAAATTCAACCCCGAATCTCATTCTAGTATGCGTTTTTACATTTGGGTGGAAAAAAATTTCACCTCCTGGGCACAAAAATCCCTTACTCGGGCATCAGGAAGTTTCTTCCCAACAAAATCTTGATTTTTAAAAATTATGATAAACACCATTTTTAAGGAAGAAATTCAACCCCGAATCTCATTCTGGTGTCCGTTTTTATATTTGGGTGGAAAAAAAATTTCACGTCCTGGGCACAAAAATCCCTGACTCCGGCATCAGGAATTTTCTTCCCCGGACACCAAAAAATTCTTGATTTTTAAAAGCTATGAAAAACATCATTTTTAAGAATGAAATTCAAGCCCGAATTTCATTCTGGTGTGCGTTTTTACATTTGGGTGGAAAAAAATTTCACCTCCTGGCCACAAAAGTCCCTGACTCCGGCATCAGGAATTTTCTTCCCCGCACACCAAAAAAATCTTGAATTTAAAATCTATGAAAAACACCATTTTGAAGGATGAAATTCAACCCCGAATCTCATTCTGGTGTCTATTTATACATTTTGGTGGAAAAAAAATTTCACCTCCTGGGCACAAAAATCGCCGGGACTTAAAAACCTGGTTTTTTGAATTGTCTGGCCTGGACTTTGGGATTTTAAATTAAATTAAATAAAATTAAAGAAATTTGAAATTTGAAATTTGAAATTTGAAATTTGATATTTGAAATAATTTGAAATAATTTGAAATAATTTGAAATTTGAAATTTGAAATTTGAAATTTGAAATTTGAAATTTGAAATTTGAAATTTGAAATTTGAAATTTGAAATTTGAAATTTGAAATTTGAAATTTGAAATTTGAAATTTGAAATTTGAAATTTGCCTTGCCTTGCCTTGCCTTCGGCATTAGGAATTTTCTTCCCCATACACCAAAAAATTCTTAATTTTTAAAAGCTACGAAAAACACTATTTTTAAGAATGAAATTCAACCCCGAATCTCATTCTAGTGTGCGTTTTTACATTTGGGTGGAAAAAAATTTCACCTCCTGGGCACAAAAATCCCTGACTCCGGCATCAGGAATTTTATTCCCAACAAAATCTTGATTTTTAAAAATTATGATTAACACCATTTTTAAGGAAGAAATTCAACCCCGAATCTCATTATGGTGTCTGTTTTTACATTTGGGTGGAGAAAAAAATTTCACCTCCTGGGCACAAAAATCCCTGACTCCGGCATCAGGAATTTTCTTTCCCGGACACCAAAAAAATCTTGATTTTTAAAAGCTATGAAAAACATCATTTTTAAGAATGAAATTCAAGCCCGAATTTCATTCTGGTGTGCGTTTTTACATTTGGGTGGAAAGTAATTTCACCTCCTGGGCACAAAAATCCCTGACCCTGGCATCAGGAATTTTCTTCCCCGGACACCAAAAAAATCTATTTTTATAAACTATGAAAAACACCATTTTTAAGGAAGAAATTCAACCCCGAATTTCATTCTGGTGTCAGTTTTTACATTTGAGTCAATAAAAAAATTTCACCTCCTGGGCACAAAAATCCCTGACCCCAGCATCAGGAATTTTCTTCCCCGGACATGAAATAAATCTTGATTTTTAAAAGCTATGAAAAACACCATTTTTGAGAATGAAATTCAACCCCGAATCTCATTCTGGCGTCTGTTTATAAATTTGGGTGGAAAAAAAAATTTCACCTCCTGGGCACAAAAATCCCTGACTCCGGCATAAGCATTTTCTTCCCAACAAATCTTGATTTTTAAAAATGATGAAAAACACCATTTTTAAGGACAAAATTCAACCCTGAATCTATTCGGGTGTCTGTTTTTACATTTGAGTCAAAAAAATTTTTTCACCTCCTGGGCACTAAAATCCCTGACCCTGGCATCAGGAATTTTCTTCCCTGGACACCAAAAAAATCTTCATTTTTAAAAACTATGAAAAACACCATTTTGAAGGACGAAATTCAACCGCAAATCTAATTCTGGCATCCGTTTTTACATTTGGGTCAAAAAAAATATTCACCTCCTGGGCACAAAAATCCCTGACCCTGGCATAAGGAATTTTCTTCCCCGGACACCAAAAAAATCTTGATTTTTAAAAGCAATGAAAAACACCATTTTTGAGAATGAAATTCAACCCCGAATCTCATTCTGGTGTCCGTTTTTAGATTTGGGTGGGAAAAAAATTTCACCTCCTGGGCACAAAAATCCCTGACCCTGGCATCAGGAATTTTCTTCCCCGCACACCAAAAAAATCTTGATTTTTAAATGCTATGAAAAATGACATTTTTAAGGACAAAAAGCAACCCCGAATCTCATTCTGGTGTCCGTTTTTAGATTTGAGTCAGAAATTTTTTTTCACCTCCTGGGCACAAAAATCGGCATAAGGAATTTCCTTACCCAGACACCAAAAAAATCTTGATTTTTAAAAGCTATGAAAAATGACATTTTTAAGGACAAAGAGCAACCCCAAATCTAATTCTGGCATCCGTTTTTACATTTGGGTCAAAAAAAATATTCACCTCCTGGGCACAAAAATCCCTGACCCTGGCATCAGGAATTTTCTTCCCCGGACACCAAAAAAATCTTGATTTTTATAAACTATGAAAAACACCATTTTTAAGGAACAAATTCAACCCCGAATCTCATTCTGGTGTCCGTTTTTACATTTGGGTGGAAAAAAAATTTCACCTCCTGGGCACAAAAATCCCTGACTCCGGCATCAGGAATTTTCTTCCCCGCACACCAAAAAAATCTTGAATTTAAAATCTATGAAAAACACCATTTTGAAGGACGAAATTCAACCCCGAATCTCATTTTGGTGTCTATTTATACATTTGGGTTGAAAAAAAATTTAACCTCCTGGGCACAAAAATCGCCGGGAGTTAAAAACCTAGTTGTTTGAATTGTCAGGCCAGGACTGAGGGATTTTAAATTAAATTAAATTAAATTAAAGAAATTTGAAATTTGAAATTTGAAATAATTTGAAATTTGAAATTTGAAATTTGAAATTTGAAATTTGAAATTTGAAATTTGAAATTTGAAATTTGAAATTTGATATTTGAAATAATTTGAAATAATTTGAAATAATTTGAAATATGAAATTTGAAATTTGAAATTTGAAATTTGCCTTGCCTTGCCTTGCCTTCGGTATTAGGAATTTTCTTCCCCGGACACCAAAAAATTCTTAATTTTCAAAAGCTATGAAAAACACCATTTTGAAGAATGAAATTCAACCCCGAATCTCATTCTAGTGTGCGTTTTTACATTTGGGTGGAAAAAAAATTCACCTCCTGGGCACAAAAATCCCTGACTCCGGCATCAGGAATTTTCTTCCCCGGACACCAAAAAATTCTTGATTTTTAAAAGCTATGAAAAACATCATTTTTAAGAATGAAATTCAAGCCCGAATTTCATTTTGGTGTGCGTTTTTACATTTGGGTGGAAAATAATTTCACCTCCTGGGCACAAAAATCCCTGACTCCGGCATCAGGCATTTTCTTCCCAACAAAATCTTGATTTTTAAAAATTATGAAAAACACCATTTTTAAGGACAAAATTCAACCCTGAATCTATTCGGGTGTCTGTTTTTACATTTGGGTCAAAAAAAATATTCACCTCCTTGGCCCAAAAATCCCTGACTCCGGCATCAGGAATTATCTTCCCTGGACACCAAAAAAATCTTGATTTTTAAAAACTATGAAAAACACCATTTTGAAGGACAAAATTCAACCGCAAATCAAATTCTGGCATCCGTTTTTACATTTGGGTCAAAAAAAATATTCACCTCCTGGGCACAAAAATCCCTGACCCTGGCATCAGGAATTTTCTTCCCCGGACACCAAAAAAATCTTGATTTTTAAAAGCTATGAAAACACCATTTTTAAGGATGAAATTCAACCCCGAATCTCATTCTGGTATCCGTTTTTAGATTTTCGTAAAAAAAAACATTCACCTCCTGGGCACAAAAATCCCTGACTCCGGCATCAGGAATTTTCTTCCCCGCACACCAAAAAAAATCTTGAATTTAAAATCTATTAAAAACACCATTTTGAAGGACAAAATTCAACCCCGAATCTCATTCTGGTGTCTATTTATACATTTGGGTTGAAAAAAAATTTCACCTCCTGGGCACAAATATCGCCGGGACTTAAAAACCTGGTTGTTTGAATTGTCTGGCCTGGACTGAGGGATTTTAAATTAAATTAAATAAAATTAAAGAAATTTGAAATTTGAAATTTGAAATTTGAAATAATTTGAATTTGAAATTTGAAATTTGAAATTTGAAATTTGAAATTTGAAATTTGAAATTTGAAATTTGAAATTTGAAATTTGAAATTTGAAATTTGAAATTTGAAATTTGAAATTTGAAATTTGCCTTGCCTTGCTTTGCCTTGCCTTGCCTTGCCTTCGGCATTAGGAATTTTCTTCCCCGGACACCAAAAAAATCTTAATTTTTAAAACCTATGAAAAACACCATTTTGAAGAATGAAATTCAACCCCGAATCTCATTCTAGTGTGCGTTTTTACATTTGGGTGGAAAAAAATTTCACCTCCTGGGCACAAAAATCCCTGACTCCGGCATCAGGAATTTTCTTCCCCGGACACCAAAAAATTCTTGATTTTTAAAAGCTATGAAAAACATCATTTTTAAGAATGAAATTCAAGCCCGAATTTCATTCTGGTGTGCGTTTTTACATTTGGGTGGAAAATAATTTCACCTCCTGGGCACAAAAGTCCCTGACTCCGGCATCAGGAATTTTCTTCCCCGCACACCAAAAAAATCTTGAATTTAAAATCTATGAAAAACACCATTTTGAAGGACGAAATTCAACCCCGAATCTCATTCTGGTGTCTATTTATACATTTGGGTGGAAAAAAAATTTCATCTCCTGGGCACAAAAATCGCCGGGACTTAAAAACCTGGTTTTTTGAATTGTCTGGCCTGGACTTTGGGATTTTAAATTAAATTAAATAAAATTAAAGAAATTTGAAATTTGAAATTTGAAATTTGAAATTTGAAATTTGATATTTGAAATAATTTGAAATAATTTGAAATAATTTGAAATTTGAAATTTGAAATTTGAAATTTGAAATTTGAAATTTGAAATTTGAAATTTGAAATTTGCCTTGCCTTGCCTTGCTTTGCCTTGCCTTGCCTTCGGCATTAGGAATTTTCTTCCCCGGACACCAAAAAATTCTTAATTTTTAAAAGCTATGAAAACACCATTTTTAAGGATGAAATTCAACCCCGAATCTCATTCTGGTATCCGTTTTTAGATTTTCGTAAAAAAAAACATTCACCTCCTGGGCACAAAAGTCCCTGACTCCGGCATCAGGAATTTTCTTCCCCGCACACCAAAAAAAATCTTGAATTTAAAATCTATTAAAAACACCATTTTGAAGGACAAAATTCAACCCCGAATCTCATTCTGGTGTCTATTTATACATTTGGGTTGAAAAAAAATTTCACCTCCTGGGCACAAATATCGCCGGGACTTAAAAACCTGGTTGTTTGAATTGTCTGGCCTGGACTGAGGGATTTTAAATTAAATTAAATAAAATTAAAGAAATTTGAAATTTGAAATTTGAAATAATTTGAATTTGAAATTTGAAATTTGAAATTTGAAATTTGAAATTTGAAATTTGAAATTTGAAATTTGAAATTTGAAATTTGAAATTTGAAATTTGAAATTTGAAATTTGAAATTTGAAATTTGCCTTGCCTTGCTTTGCCTTGCCTTGCCTTGCCTTCGGCATTAGGAATTTTCTTCCCCGGACACCAAAAATTCTTAATTTTTAAAACCTATGAAAAACACCATTTTGAAGAATGAAATTCAACCCCGAATCTTATTCTAGTGTGCGTTTTTACATTTGGGTGGAAAAAAAATTCACCTCCTGGGCACAAAAGTCCCTGACTCCGGCATCAGGAATTTTCTTCCCCGGACACCAAAAAATTCTTGATTTTTAAAAGCTATGAAAAACATCATTTTTAAGAATGAAATTCAAGCCCGAATTTCATTCTGGTGTGCGTTTTTACATTTGGGTGGAAAATAATTTCACCTCCTGGGCACAAAAGTCCCTGACTCCGGCATCAGGAATTTTCTTCCCCGGACACCAAAAAAATCTTGAATTTAAAATCTATGAAAAACACCATTTTGAAGGACGAAATTCAACCCCGAATCTCATTCTGGTGTCTATTTATACATTTGGGTGGGGAAAAAAATTCACCTCCTGGGCACAAAAATCGCCGGGACTTAAAAACGTGGTTTTTTCAATTGTCTGGCCTGGACTTTGGGATTTTAAATTAAATTAAATAAAATTAAAGAAGTTTGAAATTTGAAATTTGAAATTTGAAATTTGAAATTTGATATTTGAAATAATTTGAAATAATTTGAAATAATTTGAAATTTGAAATTTGAAATTTGAAATTTGAAATTTGAAATTTGAAATTTGAAATTTGAAATTTAAAATTTGAAATTTGAAATTTGAAATTTGAAATTTGAAATTTGAAATTTGAAATTTGAAATTTGAAATTATTTGCCTTCCCTTGCCTTGCTTTGCCTTGCCTTGCCTTGCCTTTGGCATTAGGAATTTTCTTCCCCGGACACCAAAAAATTCTTAATTTTTAAAAGCTATGAAAAACACCATTTTGAAGAATGAAATTCAACCCCGAATCTCATTCTAGTGTGCGTTTTTACATTTGGGTGGAAAAAAATTTCACATCCTGGGCACAAAAATCCTTTACTCCGGCATCAGGAATTTTCTTCCCAACAAAATCTTGATTTTTAAAAATTATGATAAACACCATTTTTAAGGAACAAATTCAACCCCGAATCTCATTCTGGTGTCCGTTTTTACATTTGGGTGGAAAAAAAAATATTCACCTCCTGGGCCCAAAAATCCCTGACTCCGGCATCAGGAATTATCTTCCCTGGACACCAACAAAATCTTGATTTTTAAAAACTATGAAAAACACCATTTTGAAGGACGAAATTCAACCCCAAATCTAATTCTGGCATCCGTTTTTACATTTGGGTCAAAAAAAATATTCACCTCCTCGGCACAAAAATCCCTGACCCTGGCATCAGGAATTTTCTTCCCCGGACACCAAAAAAATCTTGATTTTTATAAACTATGAAAAACACCATTTTTAAGGAACAAATTCAACCCCGAATCTCATTCTGGTGTCCGTTTTTACATTTGGGTGGAAAAAAAATTTCACCTCCTGGGCACAAAAATCCCTGACTCCGGCATCAGGAATTTTCTTCCCCGGACACCAAAAAATTCTTAATTTTTAAAAGCTATGAAAAACACCATTTTGAAGAATGAAATTCAACCCCGAATCTCATTCTAGTGTGCATTTTTACATTTGGGTGGAAAAAAATTTCACATCCTGGGCACAAAAATCCCTTACTCCGGCATCAGGAATTTTCTTCCCAACAAAATCTTGATTTTTAAAAATTATGATAAAAACCATTTTTAAGGAACAAATTCAACCCCGAATCTCATTCTGGTGTCCGTTTTTACATTTGGGTGGAAAAAAAAATTTCACCTCCTGGGCACAAAAATCCCTGACTCCGGCATCAGTCATTTTCTTCCCAACAAAATCTTGATTTTTAAAAATTATGAAAAACACCATTTTTAAGGACAAAATTCAACCCTGAATCTATTCGGGTGTCCGTTTTTACATTTGAGTCAAAAAAAAAAAATTCACCTCCTGGGCCCAAAATTCCCTGACTCCAGCATCAGGAATTATCTTCCCTGGACACCAAAAAAATCTTGATTTTTAAAAACTATGAAAAACACCATTTTGAAGGACGATATTCAACCTCAAATCTAATTCTGGCATCCGTTTTTACATTTGGGTCAAAAAAAATATTCACCTCCTCGGCACAAAAATCCCTGACCCTGGCATCAGGAATTTTCTTCCCCGGACACCAAAAATATCTTGATTTTTATAAACTATGAAAAACACCATTTTTAAGGAACAAATTCAACCCCGAATCTCATTCTGGTGTCCGTTTTTACATTTGGGTGGAAAAAAAATTTCACCTACTGGGCACAAAAATCCCTGACTCCGGCATCAGGAATTTTCGTCCCCGGACACCAAAAAAATCTTGAATTTAAAATCTATGAAAAACACCATTTTGAAGGACGAAATTCAACCCCGAATCTCATTCTGGTGTCCGTTTTTGGATTTGAGTAAAAAAAAACATTCACCTCCTGGGCACAAAAATCCCTGACTCCGGCATCAGGAATTTTCTTCCCCGCACACCAAAAAAATCTTGAATTTAAAATCTATGAAAAACACCATTTTGAAGGACGAAATTCAACCCCGAATCTCATTCTGGTGTCTATTTATACATTTGGGTTGGAAAAAAATTTAACCTCCTGGGCACAAAAATCGCCGGGAGTTAAAAACCTGGTTGTTTGAATTGTCTGGCCAGGACTGAGGGATTTTAAATTAAATTAAATTAAATTAAAGAAATTTGAAATTTGAAATTTGAAATAATTTGAAATTTGAAATTTGAAATTTGAAATTTGAAATTTGAAATTTGAAATTTGAAATTTGAAATTTGAAATAATTTGAAATTTGAAATTTGAAATTTGAAATTTGAAATTTGAAATTTGAAATTTGAAATTTGAAATTTGAAATTTGAAATTTGAAATTTGAAATTTGAAATTTGAAATTTGAAATTTGAAATTTGAAATTTGAAATTTGAAATTTGAAATTTGAAATTTGAAATTTGAAATATGAAATTTGAAATTTGAAATTTGAAATTTGAAATTTGAAATTTGAAATTTGAAATTTGAAATTTGAAATTTGAAATTTGAAATTTGAAATTTGAAATTTGCCTTGCCTTGCCTTGCCTTGCCTTCGGCATTAGGAATTTTCTTCCCCATACACCAAAAAATTCTTAATTTTTAAAATTATGATAAACACCATTTTTAAGGAAGAAATCCAACCCCGAATCTCATTCTGGTTTCCATTTTTACATTTGGGTGGGGAAAAAATTTCACCTCCTGGGCACAAAAATCCCTGACTCCGGCATCAGGAATTTTCTTCCCCGGACACCAAAAAAATCTTGATTTTTAAAAGCTATGAAAAACATCATTTTTAAGAATGAAATTCAAGCCCGAATTTCATTCTGGTGTGCGTTTTTACATTTGGGTGGAAAGTAATTTCACGTCCTGGGCACAAAAATCCCTGACCCTGGAATCAGGAATTTTCTTCCCCGGACACCAAAAAATTCTTAATTTTTAAAAGCTATGAAAAACACCATTTTGAAGAATGAAATTCAACCCCGAATCTCATTCTAGTATGCGTTTTTACATTTGGGTGGAAAAAAATTTCACCTCCTGGGCACAAAAATCCCTGACTCCGGCATCAGGAATTTTCTTCCCAACAAAATCTTGATTTTTAAAAATTATGATAAACACCATTTTTAAGGAACAAATTCAACCCCGAATCTCATTCTGGTGTCCGTTTTTACATTTGGGTGGAAAAAAAAATTTCACCTCCTGGGCACAAAAATCCCTGACTCCGGCATCAGTCATTTTCTTCCCAACAAAATCTTGATTTTTAAAAATTATGAAAAACACCATTTTTAAGGACAAAATTCAACCCTGAATCTATTCGGGTGTCCGTTTTTACATTTGAGTCAAAAAAAAAATTCACCTCCTGGGCACAAAAATCCCTGACTCCGGCATCAGGAATTTTCGTCCCCGGACACCAAAAAAATCTTGAATTTAAAATCTATGAAAAACACCATTTTGAAGGACGAAATTCAACCCCGAATCTCATTCTGGTGTCCGTTTTTGGATTTGAGTAAAAAAAACCATTCACCTCCTGGGCACAAAAATCCCTGACTCCGGCATCAGGAATTTTCTTCCCCGCACACCAAAAAAATCTTGAATTTAAAATCTATGAAAAACACCATTTTGAAGGACGAAATTCAACCCCGAATCTCATTCTGGTGTCCATTTATACATTTGGGTTGAAAAAAAATTTAATCTCCTGGGCACAAAAATTGCCGGGAGTTAAAAACCTGGTTGTTTGAATTGTCTGGCCAGGACTGAGGGATTTTAAATTAAATTAAATTAAATTAAAGAAATTTGAAATTTGAAATTTGAAATAATTTGAAATTTGAAATTTGAAATTTGAAATTTGAAATTTGAAATTTGAAATTTGAAATTTGAAATTTGAAATTTGAAATTTGAAATAATTTGAAATTTGAAATTTGAAATTTGAAATTTGAAATTTGAAATTTGAAATTTGAAATTTGAAATTTGAAATTTGAAATTTGAAATTTGAAATTTGAAATTTGAAATTTGAAATTTGAAATTTGAAATTTGAAATTTGAAATTTGAAATTTGAAATTTGAAATTTGAAATTTGAAATTTGAAATTTGAAATTTGAAATTTGAAATTTGAAATTTGCCTTGCCTTGCCTTGCTTTGCCTTGCCTTGCCTTGCCTTCGGCATTAGGAATTTTCTTCCCCATACACCAAAAAATTCTTAATTTTTAAAATTATGATAAACACCATTTTTAAGGAAGAAATTCAACCCCGAATCTCATTCTGGTTTCCGTTTTTACATTTGGGTGGGGAAAAAATTTCACCTCCTGGGCACAAAAATCCCTGACTCCGGCATCAGGAATTTTCTTCCCAACAAAATCTTGATTTTTAAAAATTATGATAAACACCATTTTTAAGGAACAAATTCAACCCCGAATCTCATTCTGGTGTCCGTTTTTACATTTGGGTGGAAAAAAAAATTTCACCTCCTGGGCACAAAAATCCCTGACTCCGGCATCAGTCATTTTCTTCCCAACAAAATCTTGATTTTTAAAAATTATGAAAAACACCATTTTTAAGGACGAAATTCAACCCTGAATCTATTTGGGTGTCCGTTTTTACATTTGAGTCAAAAAAAAAAAATTCACCTCCTGGGCCCAAAAATCCCTGACTCCGGCATCAGGAATTATCTTCCCTGGACACCAAAAAAATCTTGATTTTTAAAAACTATGAAAAACACCATTTTGAAGGACGAAATTCAACCCCAAATCTAATTCTGGCATCCGTTTTTACATTTGGGTCAAAAAAAATATTCACCTCCTGGGCACAAAAATCCCTGACCCTGGCATCAGGAATTTTCTTCCCCGGACACCAAAAAAATCTTGATTTTTAAAAGCTATGAAAACACCATTTTTAAGGATGAAATTCAACCCCGAATCTCATTCTGGTATCCGTTTTTAGATTTTCGTAAAAAAAAACATTCACCTCCTGGGCACAAAAATCCCTGACTCCGGCATCAGGAATTTTCTTCCCCGCACACCAAAAAAATCTTGAATTTAAAATCTATTAAAAACACCATTTTGAAGGACGAAATTCAACCCCGAATCTCATTCTGGTGTCTATTTATACATTTGGGTTGAAAAAAAAATTTCACCTCCTGGGCACAAATATCGCCGGGACTTAAAAACCTGGTTGTTTGAATTGTCTGGCCTGGACTTTGGGATTTTAAATTAAATTAAATAAAATTAAAGAAATTTGAAATTTGAAATTTGAAATTTGAAATAATTTGAATTTGAAATTTGAAATTTGAAATTTGAAATTTGAAATTTGAAATTTGAAATTATTTGAAATTTGAAATTTGAAATTTGAAATTTGAAATTTGAAATTTGAAATTTGAAATTTGAAATTTGAAATTTGAAATTTGAAATTTGAAATTTGAAATTTGAAATTTGAAATTTGAAATTTGAAATTTGAAATTTGAAATTTGAAATTTGAAATTTGAAATTTGAAATTTGAAATTTGCCTTGCCATGCTTTGCCTTGCCTTGCCTTCGGCATTAGGAATTTTCTTCCCCGGACACCAAAAAATTCTTAATTTTTAAAACCTATGAAAAACACCATTTTGAAGAATGAAATTCAACCCCGAATCTCATTCTAGTGTGCGTTTTTACATTTGGGTGGAAAAAAATTTCACCTCCTGGGCACAAAAATCCCTGACTCCGGCATCAGGAATTTTCTTCCCCGGACACCAAAAAATTCTTGATTTTTAAAAGCTATGAAAAACATCATTTTTAAGAATGAAATTCAAGCCCGAATTTCATTCTGGTGTGCGTTTTTACATTTGGGTGGAAAATAATTTCACCTCCTGGGCACAAAAGTCCCTGACTCCAGCATCAGGAATTTTCTTCCCCGCACACCAAAAAAATCTTGAATTTAAAATCTATGAAAAACACCATTTTGAAGGACGAAATTCAACCCCGAATCTCATTCTGGTGTCTATTTATACATTTGGGTGGAAAAAAAATTTCACCTCCTGGGCACAAAAATCGCCGGGACTTAAAAACCTGGTTTTTTGAATTGTCTGGCCTGGACTTTGGGATTTTAAATTAAATTAAATAAAATTAAAGAAATTTGAAATTTGAAATTTGAAATTTGAAATTTGAAATTTGAAATTTGAAATTTGAAATTTGCCTTGCCTTGCCTTGCTTTGCCTTGCCTTGCCTTGCCTTCGGTATTAGGAATTTTCTTCCCCGGACACAAAAAAATTCTTAATTTTCAAAAGCTATGAAAAACACCATTTTGAAGAATGAAATTCAACCCCGAATCTCATTCTAGTGTGCGTTTTTACATTTGGGTGGAAAAAAATTTCACCTCCTGGGCACAAAAATCCCTTACTCCGGCATCAGGAATTTTCTTCCCAACAAAATCTTGATTTTTAAAAATAATGATAAACACCATTTTTAAGGAAGAAATTCAACCCCGAATCTCATTCTGGTGTCCATTTTTACATTTGGGTGGAAAAAAAAATTTCACCTCCTGGGCACAAAAATCCCTGACTCCGGCATCAGGCATTTTCTTCCCAACAAAATCTTGATTTTTAAAAATTATGAAAAACACCATTTTTAAGGACAAAATTCAACCCTGAATCTATTCGGGTGTCTGTTTTTACATTTGAGTCAAAAAAAAAAATTCACCTCCTGGGCCCAAAGATCCCTGACTCCGGCATCAGGAATTATCTTCCCTGGACACCAAAAAAATCTTGATTTTTAAAAACTATGAAAAACACCATTTTGAAGGACGAAATTAAACCGCAAATCTAATTCTGGCATCCGTTTTTACATTTGGGTCAAAAAAAATATTCACCTCCTGGGCACAAAAATCCCTGACCCTGGCATAAGGAATTTTCTTCCCCGGACACCAAAAAAATCTTGATTTTTATAAACTATGAAAAACACCATTTTTAAGGAACAAATTCAACCCCGAATCTCATTCTGGTGTCCGTTTTTACATTTGGGTGGAAAAAAAATTTCACCTCCTGGGCACAAAAATCAGGAATTTTCTTCCCCGCACACCAAAAAAATCTTGAATTTAAAATCTATGAAAAACACCATTTTGAAGGACGAAATTCAACCCCGAATCTCATTCTGGTGTCTATTTATACATTTGGGTTGAAAAAAAATTTAACCTCCTGGGCACAAAAATCGCCGGGACTTAAAAACCTGGTTGTTTGAATTGTCTGGCCAGGACTGAGGGATTTTAAATTAAATTAAATAAAATTAAAGAAATTTGAAATTTGAAATTTGAAATTTGAAATAATTTGAAATTTGAAATTTGAAATTTGAAATTTGAAATTTGAAATTTGAAATTTGAAATTTGAAATTTGAAATTTGAAATTTGAAATTTGAAATTTGAAATTTGAAATTTGAAATTTGAAATTTGAAATTTGAAATTTGAAATTTGAAATTTGAAATTTGAAATTTGAAATTTGAAATTTGAAATTTGAAATTTGAAATTTGAAATTTGAAATTTGAAATTTGAAATTTGAAATTTGAAATTTGAAATTTGAAATTTGAAATTTGAAATTTGAAATTTGAAATTTGAAATTTGAAATTTGAAATTTGATATTTGCCTTGCCTTGCCTTGCTTTGCCTTGCCTTGCCTTGCCTTCGGCATTAGGAATTTTCTTTCCCGGACACCAAAAAAATCTTGATTTTTAAAAGCTATGAAAAACATCATTTTTAAGAATGAAATTCAAGCCCGAATTTCATTCTGGTGTGCGTTTTTACATTTGGGTGGAAAGTAATTTCACCTCCTGGGCACAAAAATCCCTGACCCTGGAATCAGGAATTTTCTTCCCCGGACACCAAAAAATTCTTAATTTTTAAAAGCTATGAAAAACACCATTTTGAAGAATGAAATTCAACCCCGAATCTCATTCTAGTGTGCGTTTTTACATTTGGGTGGAAAAAAATTTCACCTCCTGGGCACAAAAATCCCTGACTCCGGCATCAGGAATTTTCTTCCCAACAAAATCTTGATTTTTAAAAATTATGAAAAACACCATTTTTAAGGACAAAATTCAACCCTGAATCTATTCGGGTGTCCGTTTTTACATTTGAGTCAAAAAAAAAAAATCACCTCCTGGGCCCAAAAATCCCTGACTCCGGCATCAGGAATTATCTTCCCTGGACACCAAAAAAATCTTGATTTTTAAAAACTATGAAAAACACCATTTTTAAGGAACAAATTGAACCCCGAATCTCATTCTGGTGTCCGTTTTTACATTTGGGTGGAAAAAAAATTTCACCTCCTGGGCACAAAAATCCCTGACTGCGGCATCAGGAATTTTCTTCCCAACAAAATCTTGATTTTTAAAAATTATGATAAAAACCATTTTTAAGGAACAAATTCAACCCCGAATCTCATTCTGGTGTCCGTTTTTACATTTGGGTGGAAAAAAAAATTTCACCTCCTGGGCACAAAAATCCCTGACTCCGGCATCAGTCATTTTCTTCCCAACAAAATCTTGATTTTTAAAAATTATGAAAAACACCATTTTTAAGGACAAAATTCAACCCTGAATCTATTCGGGTGTCCGTTTTTACATTTGAGTCAAAAAAAAAAAATTCACCTCCTGGGCCCAAAAATCCCTGACTCCGGCATCAGGAATTATCTTCCCTGGACACCAAAAAAATCTTGATTTTTAAAAACTATGAAAAACACCATTTTGAAGGACGAAATTCAACCCCAAATCTAATTCTGGCATCCGTTTTTACATTTGGGTCAAAAAAAATATTCACCTCCTCGGCACAAAAATCCCTGACCCTGGCATCAGGAATTTTCTTCCCCGGACACCAAAAATATCTTGATTTTTATAAACTATGAAAAACACCATTTTTAAGGAACAAATTCAACCCCGAATCTCATTCTGGTGTCCGTTTTTACATTTGGGTGGAAAAAAAATTTCACCTCCTGGGCACAAAAATCCCTGACTCCGGCATCAGGAATTTTCTTCCCCGGACACCAAAAAATTCTTGATTTTTAAAAGCTATGAAAAACATCATTTTTAAGAATGAAATTCAAGCCCGAATTTCATTCTGGTGTGCGTTTTTACATTTCGTTGGAAAATAATTTCACCTCCTGGGCACAAAAGTCCCTGACTCCGGCATCAGGAATTTTCTTCCCCGGACACCAAAAAAATCTTGAATTTAAAATCTATGAAAAACACCATTTTGAAGGACGAAATTCAAGCCCGAATCTCATTCTGGTGTCCGTTTTTGGATTTGAGTAAAAAAAAACATTCACCTCCTGGGCACAAAAATCCCTGACTCCGGCATCAGGAATTTTCTTCCCCGCACACCAAAAAAATCTTGAATTTAAAATCTATTAAAAACACCATTTTGAAGGACGAAATTCAACCCCGAATCTCATTCTGGTGTCTATTTATACATTTGGGTTGAAAAAAAATTTAACCTCCTGGGCACAAAAATCGCCAGGACTTAAAAACCTGGTTGTTTGAATTGTCTGGCCAGGACTGAGGGATTTTAAATTAAATTAAATAAAATTAAAGAAATTTGAAATTTGAAATTTGAAATTTGAAATTTGAAATTTGAAATTTGAAATTTGAAATAATTTGAAATTTGAAATTTGAAATTTGAAATTTGAAATTTGAAATTTGAAATTTGAAATTTGAAATTTGAAATTTGAAATTTGAAATTTGAAATTTGAAATTTGAAATTTGCCTTGCCTTGCTTTGCCTTGCCTTGCCTTGCCTTCGGCATTAGGAATTTTCTTCCCCGGACACCAAAAAATTCTTAATTTTTAAAAGCTATGAAAAACACCATTTTGAAGAATGAAATTCAACCCCGAATCTCATTCTAGTATGCGTTTTTACATTTGGGTGGAAAGTAATTTCACCCTGAATCTATTCGGGTGTCCGTTTTTACATTTGAGTAAAAAAAAAAATTCACCTCCTGGGCCCAAAAATCCCTGACTCCGGCATCAGGAATTTTCTTCCCCGGACACCAAAAAAATCTTGATTTTTATAAACTATGAAAAACACCATTTTTAAGGAACAAATTCAACCCCGAATCTCATTCTGGTGTCCGTTTTTACATTTGGGTGGAAAAAAAATTTCACCTCCTGGGCACAAAAATCCCTGACTCCGGCATCAGGAATTTTCTTCCCCGGACACCAAAATATTCTTAATTTTTAAAAGCTATGAAAAACACCATTTTGAAGAATGAAATTCAACCCCGAATCTCATTCTAGTGTGCGTTTTTACATTTGGGTGGAAAAAAATTTCACCTCCTGGGCACAAAAATCCCTTACTCCGGCATCAGGAATTTTCTTCCCAACAAAATCTTGATTTTTAAAAATTATGATAAACACCATTTTTAAGGAACAAATTCAACCCCGAATCTCATTCTGGTGTCCGTTTTTACATTTGGGTGGAAAAAAAATTTCACCATTTTTGAGAATGAAATTCAACCCCGAATCTCATTCTGGCGTCTGTTTATAAATTTGGGTGGAAAAAAAAATTTCACCTCCTGGGCACAAAAATCCCTGACCCCGGCATCAGGAATTTTCTTCCCCGCACACCAAAAAAATCTTCATTTTTAAAAACTATGAAAAACACCATTTTGAAGGACAAAATTCAACCGCAAATCTAATTCTGGCATCCGTTTTTACATTTGGGTCAAAAAAAATATTCACCTCCTGGGCACAAAAATTCCTGACCCTGGCATAAGGAATTTTCTTACCCGGACACCAAAAAAATCTTGATTTTTAAAAGCAATGAAAAACACCATTTTTGAGAATGAAATTCAACCCCGAATCTCATTCTGGTGTCCGTTTTTAGATTTGGGTGGGAAAAAAATTTCACCTCCTGGGCACAAAAATCCCTGACCCCGGCATCAGGAATTTTCTTCCCCGCACACCAAAAAAATCTTGATTTTTAAATGCTATGAAAAATGACATTTTTAAGGACAAAAAGCAACCCCGAATCTCATTCTGGTGTCCGTTTTTAGATTTGAGTCAGAAATTTTTTTTCACCTCCTGGGCACAAAAATCGGCATAAGGAATTTCCTTACCCAGACACCAAAAAAATCTTGATTTTTAAAAGCTATGAAAAATGACATTTTTAAGGACAAAGAGCAACCCCAAATCTAATTCTGGCATCCGTTTTTACATTTGGGTCAAAAAAAATATTCACCTCCTGGGCACAAAAATCCCTGACTCCGGCATCAGTCATTTTCTTCCCAACAAAATCTTGATTTTTAAAAATTATGAAAAACACCATTTTTAAGGACAAAATTCAACCCTGAATCTATTCGGGTGTCCGTTTTTACATTTGAGTCAAAAAAAAAAAATTCACCTCCTGGGCCCAAAAATCCCTGACTCCGGCATCAGGAATTATCTTCCCTGGACACCAAAAAAATCTTGATTTTTAAAAACTATGAAAAACACCATTTTGAAGGACGAAATTCAACCCCAAATCTAATTCTGGCATCCGTTTTTACATTTGGGTCAAAAAAAATATTCACCTCCTCGGCACAAAAATCCCTGACCCTGGCATCAGGAATTTTCTTCCCCGGACACCAAAAATATCTTGATTTTTATAAACTATGAAAAACACCATTTTTAAGGAACAAATTCAACCCCGAATCTCATTCTGGTGTCCGTTTTTACATTTGGGTGGAAAAAAAATTTCACCTCCTGGGCACAAAAATCCCTTACTCCGGCATCAGGAATTTTCTTCCCAACAAAATCTTGATTTTTAAAAATAATGATAAACACCATTTTTAAGGAAGAAATTCAACCCCGAATCTCATTCTGGTGTCCATTTTTACATTTGGGTGGAAAAAAAAATTTCACCTCCTGGGCACAAAAATCCCTGACTCCGGCATCAGGCATTTTCTTCCCAACAAAATCTTGATTTTTAAAAATTATGAAAAACACCATTTTTAAGGACAAAATTCAACCCTGAATCTATTCGGGTGTCTGTTTTTACATTTGAGTCAAAAAAAAAAATTCACCTCCTGGGCCCAAAGATCCCTGACTCCGGCATCAGGAATTATCTTCCCTGGACACCAAAAAAATCTTGATTTTTAAAAACTATGAAAAACACCATTTTGAAGGACGAAATTAAACCGCAAATCTAATTCTGGCATCCGTTTTTACATTTGGGTCAAAAAAAATATTCACCTCCTGGGCACAAAAATCCCTGACCCTGGCATAAGGAATTTTCTTCCCCGGACACCAAAAAAATCTTGATTTTTATAAACTATGAAAAACACCATTTTTAAGGAACAAATTCAACCCCGAATCTCATTCTGGTGTCCGTTTTTACATTTGGGTGGAAAAAAAATTTCACCTCCTGGGCACAAAAATCAGGAATTTTCTTCCCCGCACACCAAAAAAATCTTGAATTTAAAATCTATGAAAAACACCATTTTGAAGGACGAAATTCAACCCCGAATCTCATTCTGGTGTCTATTTATACATTTGGGTTGAAAAAAAATTTAACCTCCTGGGCACAAAAATCGCCGGGACTTAAAAACCTGGTTGTTTGAATTGTCTGGCCAGGACTGAGGGATTTTAAATTAAATTAAATAAAATTAAAGAAATTTGAAATTTGAAATTTGAAATTTGAAATAATTTGAAATTTGAAATTTGAAATTTGAAATTTGAAATTTGAAATTTGAAATTTGAAATTTGAAATTTGAAATTTGAAATTTGAAATTTGAAATTTGAAATTTGAAATTTGAAATTTGAAATTTGAAATTTGAAATTTGAAATTTGAAATTTGAAATTTGAAATTTGAAATTTGAAATTTGAAATTTGAAATTTGAAATTTGAAATTTGAAATTTGAAATTTGAAATTTGAAATTTGAAATTTGAAATTTGAAATTTGAAATTTGATATTTGCCTTGCCTTGCCTTGCTTTGCCTTGCCTTGCCTTGCCTTCGGCATTAGGAATTTTCTTTCCCGGACACCAAAAAAATCTTGATTTTTAAAAGCTATGAAAAACATCATTTTTAAGAATGAAATTCAAGCCCGAATTTCATTCTGGTGTGCGTTTTTACATTTGGGTGGAAAGTAATTTCACCTCCTGGGCACAAAAATCCCTGACCCTGGAATCAGGAATTTTCTTCCCCGGACACCAAAAAATTCTTAATTTTTAAAAGCTATGAAAAACACCATTTTGAAGAATGAAATTCAACCCCGAATCTCATTCTAGTGTGCGTTTTTACATTTGGGTGGAAAAAAATTTCACCTCCTGGGCACAAAAATCCCTGACTCCGGCATCAGGAATTTTCTTCCCAACAAAATCTTGATTTTTAAAAATTATGAAAAACACCATTTTTAAGGACAAAATTCAACCCTGAATCTATTCGGGTGTCCGTTTTTACATTTGAGTCAAAAAAAAAAAATCACCTCCTGGGCCCAAAAATCCCTGACTCCGGCATCAGGAATTATCTTCCCTGGACACCAAAAAAATCTTGATTTTTAAAAACTATGAAAAACACCATTTTTAAGGAACAAATTGAACCCCGAATCTCATTCTGGTGTCCGTTTTTACATTTGGGTGGAAAAAAAATTTCACCTCCTGGGCACAAAAATCCCTGACTGCGGCATCAGGAATTTTCTTCCCAACAAAATCTTGATTTTTAAAAATTATGATAAAAACCATTTTTAAGGAACAAATTCAACCCCGAATCTCATTCTGGTGTCCGTTTTTACATTTGGGTGGAAAAAAAAATTTCACCTCCTGGGCACAAAAATCCCTGACTCCGGCATCAGTCATTTTCTTCCCAACAAAATCTTGATTTTTAAAAATTATGAAAAACACCATTTTTAAGGACAAAATTCAACCCTGAATCTATTCGGGTGTCCGTTTTTACATTTGAGTCAAAAAAAAAAAATTCACCTCCTGGGCCCAAAAATCCCTGACTCCGGCATCAGGAATTATCTTCCCTGGACACCAAAAAAATCTTGATTTTTAAAAACTATGAAAAACACCATTTTGAAGGACGAAATTCAACCCCAAATCTAATTCTGGCATCCGTTTTTACATTTGGGTCAAAAAAAATATTCACCTCCTCGGCACAAAAATCCCTGACCCTGGCATCAGGAATTTTCTTCCCCGGACACCAAAAATATCTTGATTTTTATAAACTATGAAAAACACCATTTTTAAGGAACAAATTCAACCCCGAATCTCATTCTGGTGTCCGTTTTTACATTTGGGTGGAAAAAAAATTTCACCTCCTGGGCACAAAAATCCCTGACTCCGGCATCAGGAATTTTCTTCCCCGGACACCAAAAAATTCTTGATTTTTAAAAGCTATGAAAAACATCATTTTTAAGAATGAAATTCAAGCCCGAATTTCATTCTGGTGTGCGTTTTTACATTTCGTTGGAAAATAATTTCACCTCCTGGGCACAAAAGTCCCTGACTCCGGCATCAGGAATTTTCTTCCCCGGACACCAAAAAAATCTTGAATTTAAAATCTATGAAAAACACCATTTTGAAGGACGAAATTCAAGCCCGAATCTCATTCTGGTGTCCGTTTTTGGATTTGAGTAAAAAAAAACATTCACCTCCTGGGCACAAAAATCCCTGACTCCGGCATCAGGAATTTTCTTCCCCGCACACCAAAAAAATCTTGAATTTAAAATCTATTAAAAACACCATTTTGAAGGACGAAATTCAACCCCGAATCTCATTCTGGTGTCTATTTATACATTTGGGTTGAAAAAAAATTTAACCTCCTGGGCACAAAAATCGCCGGGACTTAAAAACCTGGTTGTTTGAATTGTCTGGCCAGGACTGAGGGATTTTAAATTAAATTAAATAAAATTAAAGAAATTTGAAATTTGAAATTTGAAATTTGAAATTTGAAATTTGAAATTTGAAATTTGAAATAATTTGAAATTTGAAATTTGAAATTTGAAATTTGAAATTTGAAATTTGAAATTTGAAATTTGAAATTTGAAATTTGAAATTTGAAATTTGAAATTTGAAATTTGAAATTTGAAATTTGCCTTGCCTTGCTTTGCCTTGCCTTGCCTTGCCTTCGGCATTAGGAATTTTCTTCCCCGGACACCAAAAAATTCTTAATTTTTAAAAGCTATGAAAAACACCATTTTGAAGAATGAAATTCAACCCCGAATCTCATTCTAGTATGCGTTTTTACATTTGGGTGGAAAGTAATTTCACCCTGAATCTATTCGGGTGTCCGTTTTTACATTTGAGTAAAAAAAAAAATTCACCTCCTGGGCCCAAAAATCCCTGACTCCGGCATCAGGAATTTTCTTCCCCGGACACCAAAAAAATCTTGATTTTTATAAACTATGAAAAACACCATTTTTAAGGAACAAATTCAACCCCGAATCTCATTCTGGTGTCCGTTTTTACATTTGGGTGGAAAAAAAATTTCACCTCCTGGGCACAAAAATCCCTGACTCCGGCATCAGGAATTTTCTTCCCCGGACACCAAAATATTCTTAATTTTTAAAAGCTATGAAAAACACCATTTTGAAGAATGAAATTCAACCCCGAATCTCATTCTAGTGTGCGTTTTTACATTTGGGTGGAAAAAAATTTCACCTCCTGGGCACAAAAATCCCTTACTCCGGCATCAGGAATTTTCTTCCCAACAAAATCTTGATTTTTAAAAATTATGATAAACACCATTTTTAAGGAACAAATTCAACCCCGAATCTCATTCTGGTGTCCGTTTTTACATTTGGGTGGAAAAAAAATTTCACCATTTTTGAGAATGAAATTCAACCCCGAATCTCATTCTGGCGTCTGTTTATAAATTTGGGTGGAAAAAAAAATTTCACCTCCTGGGCACAAAAATCCCTGACCCCGGCATCAGGAATTTTCTTCCCCGCACACCAAAAAAATCTTCATTTTTAAAAACTATGAAAAACACCATTTTGAAGGACAAAATTCAACCGCAAATCTAATTCTGGCATCCGTTTTTACATTTGGGTCAAAAAAAATATTCACCTCCTGGGCACAAAAATTCCTGACCCTGGCATAAGGAATTTTCTTACCCGGACACCAAAAAAATCTTGATTTTTAAAAGCAATGAAAAACACCATTTTTGAGAATGAAATTCAACCCCGAATCTCATTCTGGTGTCCGTTTTTAGATTTGGGTGGGAAAAAAATTTCACCTCCTGGGCACAAAAATCCCTGACCCCGGCATCAGGAATTTTCTTCCCCGCACACCAAAAAAATCTTGATTTTTAAATGCTATGAAAAATGACATTTTTAAGGACAAAAAGCAACCCCGAATCTCATTCTGGTGTCCGTTTTTAGATTTGAGTCAGAAATTTTTTTTCACCTCCTGGGCACAAAAATCGGCATAAGGAATTTCCTTACCCAGACACCAAAAAAATCTTGATTTTTAAAAGCTATGAAAAATGACATTTTTAAGGACAAAGAGCAACCCCAAATCTAATTCTGGCATCCGTTTTTACATTTGGGTCAAAAAAAATATTCACCTCCTGGGCACAAAAATCCCTGACTCCGGCATCAGTCATTTTCTTCCCAACAAAATCTTGATTTTTAAAAATTATGAAAAACACCATTTTTAAGGACAAAATTCAACCCTGAATCTATTCGGGTGTCCGTTTTTACATTTGAGTCAAAAAAAAAAAATTCACCTCCTGGGCCCAAAAATCCCTGACTCCGGCATCAGGAATTATCTTCCCTGGACACCAAAAAAATCTTGATTTTTAAAAACTATGAAAAACACCATTTTGAAGGACGAAATTCAACCCCAAATCTAATTCTGGCATCCGTTTTTACATTTGGGTCAAAAAAAATATTCACCTCCTCGGCACAAAAATCCCTGACCCTGGCATCAGGAATTTTCTTCCCCGGACACCAAAAATATCTTGATTTTTATAAACTATGAAAAACACCATTTTTAAGGAACAAATTCAACCCCGAATCTCATTCTGGTGTCCGTTTTTACATTTGGGTGGAAAAAAAATTTCACCTCCTGGGCACAAAAATCCCTGACTCCGGCATCAGGAATTTTCTTCCCCGGACACCAAAAAATTCTTGATTTTTAAAAGCTATGAAAAACATCATTTTTAAGAATGAAATTCAAGCCCGAATTTCATTCTGGTGTGCGTTTTTACATTTCGTTGGAAAATAATTTCACCTCCTGGGCACAAAAGTCCCTGACTCCGGCATCAGGAATTTTCTTCCCCGGACACCAAAAAAATCTTGAATTTAAAATCTATGAAAAACACCATTTTGAAGGACGAAATTCAAGCCCGAATCTCATTCTGGTGTCCGTTTTTGGATTTGAGTAAAAAAAAACATTCACCTCCTGGGCACAAAAATCCCTGACTCCGGCATCAGGAATTTTCTTCCCCGCACACCAAAAAAATCTTGAATTTAAAATCTATTAAAAACACCATTTTGAAGGACGAAATTCAACCCCGAATCTCATTCTGGTGTCTATTTATACATTTGGGTTGAAAAAAAATTTAACCTCCTGGGCACAAAAATCGCCGGGACTTAAAAACCTGGTTGTTTGAATTGTCTGGCCAGGACTGAGGGATTTTAAATTAAATTAAATAAAATTAAAGAAATTTGAAATTTGAAATTTGAAATTTGAAATTTGAAATTTGAAATTTGAAATTTGAAATAATTTGAAATTTGAAATTTGAAATTTGAAATTTGAAATTTGAAATTTGAAATTTGAAATTTGAAATTTGAAATTTGAAATTTGAAATTTGAAATTTGAAATTTGCCTTGCCTTGCTTTGCCTTGCCTTGCCTTGCCTTCGGCATTAGGAATTTTCTTCCCCGGACACCAAAAAATTCTTAATTTTTAAAAGCTATGAAAAACACCATTTTGAAGAATGAAATTCAACCCCGAATCTCATTCTAGTATGCGTTTTTACATTTGGGTGGAAAGTAATTTCACCCTGAATCTATTCGGGTGTCCTTTTTTACATTTGAGTAAAAAAAAAAATTCACCTCCTGGGCCCAAAAATCCCTGACTCCGGCATCAGGAATTATCTTCCCTGGACACCAAAAAAATCTTGATTTTTAAAAACTATGAAAAACACCATTTTGAAGGACGAAATTCAACCCCAAATCTAATTCTGGCATCCGTTTTTACATTTGGGTCAAAAAAAATATTCACCTCCTCGGCACAAAAATCCCTGACCCTGGCATCAGGAATTTTCTTCCCCGGACACCAAAAATATCTTGATTTTTATAAACTATGAAAAACACCATTTTTAAGGAACAAATTCAACCCCGAATCTCATTCTGGTGTCCGTTTTTACATTTGGGTGGAAAAAAAATTTCACCTCCTGGGCACAAAAATCCCTGACTCCGGCATCAGGAATTTTCTTCCCCGGACACCAAAAAATTCTTGATTTTTAAAAGCTATGAAAAACATCATTTTTAAGAATGAAATTCAAGCCCGAATTTCATTCTGGTGTGCGTTTTTACATTTCGTTGGAAAATAATTTCACCTCCTGGGCACAAAAGTCCCTGACTCCGGCATCAGGAATTTTCTTCCCCGGACACCAAAAAAATCTTGAATTTAAAATCTATGAAAAACACCATTTTGAAGGACGAAATTCAAGCCCGAATCTCATTCTGGTGTCCGTTTTTGGATTTGAGTAAAAAAAAACATTCACCTCCTGGGCACAAAAATCCCTGACTCCGGCATCAGGAATTTTCTTCCCCGCACACCAAAAAAATCTTGAATTTAAAATCTATTAAAAACACCATTTTGAAGGACGAAATTCAACCCCGAATCTCATTCTGGTGTCTATTTATACATTTGGGTTGAAAAAAAATTTAACCTCCTGGGCACAAAAATCGCCGGGACTTAAAAACCTGGTTGTTTGAATTGTCTGGCCAGGACTGAGGGATTTTAAATTAAATTAAATAAAATTAAAGAAATTTGAAATTTGAAATTTGAAATTTGAAATTTGAAATTTGAAATTTGAAATTTGAAATTTGAAATAATTTGAAATTTGAAATTTGAAATTTGAAATTTGAAATTTGAAATTTGAAATTTGAAATTTGAAATTTGAAATTTGAAATTTGAAATTTGAAATTTGAAATTTGAAATTTGAAATTTGAAATTTGCCTTGCCTTGCTTTGCCTTGCCTTGCCTTGCCTTCGGCATTAGGAATTTTCTTCCCCGGACACCAAAAAATTCTTAATTTTTAAAAGCTATGAAAAACACCATTTTGAAGAATGAAATTCAACCCCGAATCTCATTCTAGTATGCGTTTTTACATTTGGGTGGAAAGTAATTTCACCCTGAATCTATTCGGGTGTCCTTTTTTACATTTGAGTAAAAAAAAAAATTCACCTCCTGGGCCCAAAAATCCCTGACTCCGGCATCAGGAATTTTCTTCCCTGGACACCAAAAAAATCTTGATTTTTAAAAACTATGAAAAACACCATTTTTAAGGAACAAATTCAACCCTGAATCTATTCTGGTGTCCGTTTTTACATTTGGGTGGAAAAAAAATTTCACCTCCTGGGCACAAAAATCCCTGACTCCGGCATCAGGAATTTTCTTCCCCGGACACCAAAAAATTCTTGATTTTTAAAAGCTATGAAAAACACCATTTTGAAGAATGAAATTCAACCCCAAATCTCATTCTAGTGTGCGTTTTTACATTTGGGTGGAAAAAAATTTCACCTCCTGGGCACAAAAATCCCTTACTCCGGCATCAGGAATTTTCTTCCCAACAAAATCTTGATTTTTAAAAATTATGATAAACACCATTTTTAAGGAAGAAATTCAACCCCGAATCTCATTCTGGTGTCCGTTTTTACATTTGGGTGGAAAAAAAAATTTCACCTCCTGGGCACAAAAATCCCTGACTCCGGCATCAGGAATTTTCTTCCCCGGACACCAAAAAATTCTTGATTTTTAAAAGCTATGAAAAACATCATTTTTAAGAATGAAATTCAAGCCCAAATTTCATTCTGGTGTGCGTTTTTACATTTCGGTGGAAAATAATTTCACCTCCTGGGCACAAAAGTCCCTGACTCCGGCATCAGGAATTTTCTTCCCAACAAAATCTTGATTTTTAAAAATTATGAAAAACACCATTTTTAAGGACAAAATTCAACCCTGAATCTATTCGGGTGTCTGTTTTTACATTTGAGTCAAAAAAAAAAAATTCACCTCCTGGGCACAAAAATCCCTGACTCCGGCATCAGGAATTATCTTCCCTGGACACCAAAAAAATCTTGATTTTTAAAAACTATGAAAAACACCATTTTGAAGGACGAAATACAACCGCAAATCTAATTCTGGCATCCGTTTTTACATTTGGGTCAAAAAAAATATTCACCTCCTGGGCACAAAAATCCCTGACCCTGGTATCAGGAATTTTCTTCCCCAGACACCAAGAAAATCTTGATTTTTATAAACTATGAAAAACACCATTTTGAAGGACGAAATTCAACCCCGAATCTCATTCTGGTGTCTATTTATACATTTGGGTTGAAAAAAAATTTCACCTCCTGGGCACAAAAATCGCCGGGACTTAAAAACCTGGTTTTTTGAATTGTCTGGCCTGGACTTTGGGATTTTAAATTAAATTAAATAAAATTAAAAAAATTTGAAATTTGAAATTTGAAATTTGATATTTGAAATAATTTGAAATAATTTGAAATAATTTGAAATAATTTGAAATAATTTGAAATTTGAAATTTGAAATTTGAAATTTGAAATTTGAAATTTGAAATTTGAAATTTGAAATTTGAAATTTGAAATTTGCCTTGCCTTGCCTTGCTTTGCCTTGCCTTGCCTTGCCTTCGGCATTAGGAATTTTCTTCCCCGGACACCAAAAAATTCTTGATTTTTAAAAGCTATGAAAAACATCATTTTTAAGAATGAAATTCAAGCCCGAATTTCATTCTGGTGTGCGTTTTTACATTTCATTGGAAAATAATTTCACCTCCTGGGCACAAAAGTCCCTGACTCCGGCATCAGGAATTTTCTTCCCCGGACACCAAAAAAATCTTGATTTTTAAAAGCTATGAAAAACACCATTTTTAAGCAGGAAATTCAACCCCGAATCTCATTCCGTTGTCCGTTTATAGATTTGGGTGGAAAAAAAATTTTCACCTCCTGGGCACAAAAATCCCTGACTCCGGCATCAGGCATTTTCTTCCCAACAAAATCTTGATTTTTAAAAATTATGAAAAACACCATTTTTAAGGACGAAATTCAACCCTGAATCTATTCGGGTGTCCGTTTTTACATTTGAGTCAAAAAAAATTTTTCACCTCCTGGGCACAAAAATCCCTGACTCCGGCATCAGGAATTTTCTTCCCCGGACACCAAAAAAATCTTCATTTTTAAAAACTATGAAAAACACCATTTTTAAGAATGAAATTCAACCCCGAATCTCATTCTAGTGTGCGTTTTTACATTTTAAATTAAATTAAATAAAATTAAAGAAATTTGAAATTTGAAATTTGAAATTTGAAATAATTTGAAATTTGAAATTTGAAATAATTTGAAATAATTTGAAATAATTTGAAATTTGAAATTTGAAATTTGAAATTTGAAATTTGAAATTTGAAATTTGAAATTTGAAATTTGAAATTTGAAATTTGCCTTGCCTTGCTTTGCCTTGCCTTGCCTTGCCTTCGGCATTAGGAATTTTCTTCCCCGGACACCAAAAATTCTTAATTTTTAAAACCTATGAAAAACACCATTTTGAAGAATGAAATTCAACCCCGAATCTTATTCTAGTGTGCGTTTTTACATTTGGGTGGAAAAAAAATTCACCTCCTGGGCACAAAAGTCCCTGACTCCGGCATCAGGAATTTTCTTCCCCGGACACCAAAAAATTCTTGATTTTTAAAAGCTATGAAAAACATCATTTTTAAGAATGAAATTCAAGCCCGAATTTCATTCTGGTGTGCGTTTTTACATTTGGGTGGAAAATAATTTCACCTCCTGGGCACAAAAGTCCCTGACTCCGGCATCAGGAATTTTCTTCCCCGGACACCAAAAAAATCTTGAATTTAAAATCTATGAAAAACACCATTTTGAAGGACGAAATTCAACCCCGAATCTCATTCTGGTGTCTATTTATACATTTGGGTGGGGAAAAAAATTCACCTCCTGGGCACAAAAATCGCCGGGACTTAAAAACGTGGTTTTTTCAATTGTCTGGCCTGGACTTTGGGATTTTAAATTAAATTAAATAAAATTAAAGAAGTTTGAAATTTGAAATTTGAAATTTGAAATTTGAAATTTGATATTTGAAATAATTTGAAATAATTTGAAATAATTTGAAATTTGAAATTTGAAATTTGAAATTTGAAATTTGAAATTTGAAATTTGAAATTTGAAATTTAAAATTTGAAATTTGAAATTTGAAATTTGAAATTTGAAATTTGAAATTTGAAATTTGAAATTTGAAATTATTTGCCTTCCCTTGCCTTGCTTTGCCTTGCCTTGCCTTGCCTTTGGCATTAGGAATTTTCTTCCCCGGACACCAAAAAATTCTTAATTTTTAAAAGCTATGAAAAACACCATTTTGAAGAATGAAATTCAACCCCGAATCTCATTCTAGTGTGCGTTTTTACATTTGGGTGGAAAAAAATTTCACATCCTGGGCACAAAAATCCTTTACTCCGGCATCAGGAATTTTCTTCCCAACAAAATCTTGATTTTTAAAAATTATGATAAACACCATTTTTAAGGAACAAATTCAACCCCGAATCTCATTCTGGTGTCCGTTTTTACATTTGGGTGGAAAAAAAAATATTCACCTCCTGGGCCCAAAAATCCCTGACTCCGGCATCAGGAATTATCTTCCCTGGACACCAACAAAATCTTGATTTTTAAAAACTATGAAAAACACCATTTTGAAGGACGAAATTCAACCCCAAATCTAATTCTGGCATCCGTTTTTACATTTGGGTCAAAAAAAATATTCACCTCCTCGGCACAAAAATCCCTGACCCTGGCATCAGGAATTTTCTTCCCCGGACACCAAAAAAATCTTGATTTTTATAAACTATGAAAAACACCATTTTTAAGGAACAAATTCAACCCCGAATCTCATTCTGGTGTCCGTTTTTACATTTGGGTGGAAAAAAAATTTCACCTCCTGGGCACAAAAATCCCTGACTCCGGCATCAGGAATTTTCTTCCCCGGACACCAAAAAATTCTTAATTTTTAAAAGCTATGAAAAACACCATTTTGAAGAATGAAATTCAACCCCGAATCTCATTCTAGTGTGCATTTTTACATTTGGGTGGAAAAAAATTTCACATCCTGGGCACAAAAATCCCTTACTCCGGCATCAGGAATTTTCTTCCCAACAAAATCTTGATTTTTAAAAATTATGATAAAAACCATTTTTAAGGAACAAATTCAACCCCGAATCTCATTCTGGTGTCCGTTTTTACATTTGGGTGGAAAAAAAAATTTCACCTCCTGGGCACAAAAATCCCTGACTCCGGCATCAGTCATTTTCTTCCCAACAAAATCTTGATTTTTAAAAATTATGAAAAACACCATTTTTAAGGACAAAATTCAACCCTGAATCTATTCGGGTGTCCGTTTTTACATTTGAGTCAAAAAAAAAAAATTCACCTCCTGGGCCCAAAATTCCCTGACTCCAGCATCAGGAATTATCTTCCCTGGACACCAAAAAAATCTTGATTTTTAAAAACTATGAAAAACACCATTTTGAAGGACGATATTCAACCTCAAATCTAATTCTGGCATCCGTTTTTACATTTGGGTCAAAAAAAATATTCACCTCCTCGGCACAAAAATCCCTGACCCTGGCATCAGGAATTTTCTTCCCCGGACACCAAAAATATCTTGATTTTTATAAACTATGAAAAACACCATTTTTAAGGAACAAATTCAACCCCGAATCTCATTCTGGTGTCCGTTTTTACATTTGGGTGGAAAAAAAATTTCACCTACTGGGCACAAAAATCCCTGACTCCGGCATCAGGAATTTTCGTCCCCGGACACCAAAAAAATCTTGAATTTAAAATCTATGAAAAACACCATTTTGAAGGACGAAATTCAACCCCGAATCTCATTCTGGTGTCCGTTTTTGGATTTGAGTAAAAAAAAACATTCACCTCCTGGGCACAAAAATCCCTGACTCCGGCATCAGGAATTTTCTTCCCCGCACACCAAAAAAATCTTGAATTTAAAATCTATGAAAAACACCATTTTGAAGGACGAAATTCAACCCCGAATCTCATTCTGGTGTCTATTTATACATTTGGGTTGGAAAAAAAATTAACCTCCTGGGCACAAAAATCGCCGGGAGTTAAAAACCTGGTTGTTTGAATTGTCTGGCCAGGACTGAGGGATTTTAAATTAAATTAAATTAAATTAAAGAAATTTGAAATTTGAAATTTGAAATAATTTGAAATTTGAAATTTGAAATTTGAAATTTGAAATTTGAAATTTGAAATTTGAAATTTGAAATAATTTGAAATTTGAAATTTGAAATTTGAAATTTGAAATTTGAAATTTGAAATTTGAAATTTGAAATTTGAAATTTGAAATTTGAAATTTGAAATTTGAAATTTGAAATTTGAAATTTGAAATTTGAAATTTGAAATTTGAAATTTGAAATTTGAAATTTGAAATTTGAAATATGAAATTTGAAATTTGAAATTTGAAATTTGAAATTTGAAATTTGAAATTTGAAATTTGAAATTTGAAATTTGAAATTTGAAATTTGAAATTTGCCTTGCCTTGCTTTGCCTTGCCTTCGGCATTAGGAATTTTCTTCCCCATACACCAAAAAATTCTTAATTTTTAAAATTATGATAAACACCATTTTTAAGGAAGAAATCCAACCCCGAATCTCATTCTGGTTTCCATTTTTACATTTGGGTGGGGAAAAAATTTCACCTCCTGGGCACAAAAATCCCTGACTCCGGCATCAGGAATTTTCTTCCCCGGACACCAAAAAAATCTTGATTTTTAAAAGCTATGAAAAACATCATTTTTAAGAATGAAATTCAAGCCCGAATTTCATTCTGGTGTGCGTTTTTACATTTGGGTGGAAAGTAATTTCACGTCCTGGGCACAAAAATCCCTGACCCTGGAATCAGGAATTTTCTTCCCCGGACACCAAAAAATTCTTAATTTTTAAAAGCTATGAAAAACACCATTTTGAAGAATGAAATTCAACCCCGAATCTCATTCTAGTGTGCGTTTTTACATTTGGGTGGAAAAAAATTTCACCTCCTGGGCACAAAAATCCCTGACTCCGGCATCAGGAATTTTCTTCCCAACAAAATCTTGATTTTTAAAAATTATGATAAACACCATTTTTAAGGAACAAATTCAACCCCGAATCTCATTCTGGTGTCCGTTTTTACATTTGGGTGGAAAAAAAAATTTCACCTCCTGGGCACAAAAATCCCTGACTCCGGCATCAGTCATTTTCTTCCCAACAAAATCTTGATTTTTAAAAATTATGAAAAACACCATTTTTAAGGACAAAATTCAACCCTGAATCTATTCGGGTGTCCGTTTTTACATTTGAGTCAAAAAAAAAATTCACCTCCTGGGCACAAAAATCCCTGACTCCGGCATCAGGAATTTTCGTCCCCGGACACCAAAAAAATCTTGAATTTAAAATCTATGAAAAACACCATTTTGAAGGACGAAATTCAACCCCGAATCTCATTCTGGTGTCCGTTTTTGGATTTGAGTAAAAAAAACCATTCACCTCCTGGGCACAAAAATCCCTGACTCCGGCATCAGGAATTTTCTTCCCCGCACACCAAAAAAATCTTGAATTTAAAATCTATGAAAAACACCATTTTGAAGGACGAAATTCAACCCCGAATCTCATTCTGGTGTCTATTTATACATTTGGGTTGAAAAAAAATTTAACCTCCTGGGCACAAAAATTGCCGGGAGTTAAAAACCTGGTTGTTTGAATTGTCTGGCCAGGACTGAGGGATTTTAAATTAAATTAAATTAAATTAAAGAAATTTGAAATTTGAAATTTGAAATAATTTGAAATTTGAAATTTGAAATTTGAAATTTGAAATTTGAAATTTGAAATTTGAAATTTGAAATTTGAAATTTGAAATAATTTGAAATTTGAAATTTGAAATTTGAAATTTGAAATTTGAAATTTGAAATTTGAAATTTGAAATTTGAAATTTGAAATTTGAAATTTGAAATTTGAAATTTGAAATTTGAAATTTGAAATTTGAAATTTGAAATTTGAAATTTGAAATTTGAAATTTGAAATTTGAAATTTGAAATTTGAAATTTGAAATTTGAAATTTGCCTTGCCTTGCCTTGCTTTGCCTTGCCTTGCCTTGCCTTCGGCATTAGGAATTTTCTTCCCCATACACCAAAAAATTCTTAATTTTTAAAATTATGATAAACACCATTTTTAAGGAAGAAATTCAACCCCGAATCTCATTCTGGTTTCCGTTTTTACATTTGGGTGGGGAAAAAATTTCACCTCCTGGGCACAAAAATCCCTGACTCCGGCATCAGGAATTTTCTTCCCAACAAAATCTTGATTTTTAAAAATTATGATAAACACCATTTTTAAGGAACAAATTCAACCCCGAATCTCATTCTGGTGTCCGTTTTTACATTTGGGTGGAAAAAAAAATTTCACCTCCTGGGCACAAAAATCCCTGACTCCGGCATCAGTCATTTTCTTCCCAACAAAATCTTGATTTTTAAAAATTATGAAAAACACCATTTTTAAGGACGAAATTCAACCCTGAATCTATTTGGGTGTCCGTTTTTACATTTGAGTCAAAAAAAAAAAATTCACCTCCTGGGCCCAAAAATCCCTGACTCCGGCATCAGGAATTATCTTCCCTGGACACCAAAAAAATCTTGATTTTTAAAAACTATGAAAAACACCATTTTGAAGGACGAAATTCAACCCCAAATCTAATTCTGGCATCCGTTTTTACATTTGGGTCAAAAAAAATATTCACCTCCTGGGCACAAAAATCCCTGACCCTGGCATCAGGAATTTTCTTCCCCGGACACCAAAAAAATCTTGATTTTTAAAAGCTATGAAAACACCATTTTTAAGGATGAAATTCAACCCCGAATCTCATTCTGGTATCCGTTTTTAGATTTTCGTAAAAAAAAACATTCACCTCCTGGGCACAAAAATCCCTGACTCCGGCATCAGGAATTTTCTTCCCCGCACACCAAAAAAATCTTGAATTTAAAATCTATTAAAAACACCATTTTGAAGGACGAAATTCAACCCCGAATCTCATTCTGGTGTCTATTTATACATTTGGGTTGAAAAAAAAATTTCACCTCCTGGGCACAAATATCGCCGGGACTTAAAAACCTGGTTGTTTGAATTGTCTGGCCTGGACTTTGGGATTTTAAATTAAATTAAATAAAATTAAAGAAATTTGAAATTTGAAATTTGAAATTTGAAATAATTTGAATTTGAAATTTGAAATTTGAAATTTGAAATTTGAAATTTGAAATTTGAAATTTGAAATTTGAAATTTGAAATTTGAAATTTGAAATTTGAAATTTGAAATTTGAAATTTGAAATTTGAAATTTGAAATTTGAAATTTGAAATTTGAAATTTGAAATTTGAAATTTGAAATTTGAAATTTGAAATTTGAAATTTGAAATTTGAAATTTGAAATTTGAAATTTGAAATTTGCCTTGCCATGCTTTGCCTTGCCTTGCCTTCGGCATTAGGAATTTTCTTCCCCGGACACCAAAAAATTCTTAATTTTTAAAACCTATGAAAAACACCATTTTGAAGAATGAAATTCAACCCCGAATCTCATTCTAGTGTGCGTTTTTACATTTGGGTGGAAAAAAATTTCACCTCCTGGGCACAAAAATCCCTGACTCCGGCATCAGGAATTTTCTTCCCCGGACACCAAAAAATTCTTGATTTTTAAAAGCTATGAAAAACATCATTTTTAAGAATGAAATTCAAGCCCGAATTTCATTCTGGTGTGCGTTTTTACATTTGGGTGGAAAATAATTTCACCTCCTGGGCACAAAAGTCCCTGACTCCAGCATCAGGAATTTTCTTCCCCGCACACCAAAAAAATCTTGAATTTAAAATCTATGAAAAACACCATTTTGAAGGACGAAATTCAACCCCGAATCTCATTCTGGTGTCTATTTATACATTTGGGTGGAAAAAAAATTTCACCTCCTGGGCACAAAAATCGCCGGGACTTAAAAACCTGGTTTTTTGAATTGTCTGGCCTGGACTTTGGGATTTTAAATTAAATTAAATAAAATTAAAGAAATTTGAAATTTGAAATTTGAAATTTGAAATTTGAAATTTGAAATTTGAAATTTGAAATTTGAAATTTGCCTTGCCTTGCCTTGCTTTGCCTTGCCTTGCCTTGCCTTCGGTATTAGGAATTTTCTTCCCCGGACACAAAAAAATTCTTAATTTTCAAAAGCTATGAAAAACACCATTTTGAAGAATGAAATTCAACCCCGAATCTCATTCTAGTGTGCGTTTTTACATTTGGGTGGAAAAAAATTTCACCTCCTGGGCACAAAAATCCCTTACTCCGGCATCAGGAATTTTCTTCCCAACAAAATCTTGATTTTTAAAAATAATGATAAACACCATTTTTAAGGAAGAAATTCAACCCCGAATCTCATTCTGGTGTCCATTTTTACATTTGGGTGGAAAAAAAAATTTCACCTCCTGGGCACAAAAATCCCTGACTCCGGCATCAGGCATTTTCTTCCCAACAAATTCTTAATTTTTAAAACCTATGAAAAACACCATTTTGAAGAATGAAATTCAACCCCGAATCTCATTCTAGTGTGCGTTTTTACATTTGGGTGGAAAAAAATTTCACCTCCTGGGCACAAAAATCCCTGACTCCGGCATCAGGAATTTTCTTCCCCGGACACCAAAAAATTCTTGATTTTTAAAAGCTATGAAAAACATCATTTTTAAGAATGAAATTCAAGCCCGAATTTCATTCTGGTGTGCGTTTTTACATTTGGGTGGAAAATAATTTCACCTCCTGGGCACAAAAGTCCCTGACTCCAGCATCAGGAATTTTCTTCCCCGCACACCAAAAAAATCTTGAATTTAAAATCTATGAAAAACACCATTTTGAAGGACGAAATTCAACCCCGAATCTCATTCTGGTGTCTATTTATACATTTGGGTGGAAAAAAAATTTCACCTCCTGGGCACAAAAATCGCCGGGACTTAAAAACCTGGTTTTTTGAATTGTCTGGCCTGGACTTTGGGATTTTAAATTAAATTAAATAAAATTAAAGAAATTTGAAATTTGAAATTTGAAATTTGAAATTTGAAATTTGAAATTTGAAATTTGAAATTTGCCTTGCCTTGCCTTGCTTTGCCTTGCCTTGCCTTGCCTTCGGTATTAGGAATTTTCTTCCCCGGACACAAAAAAATTCTTAATTTTCAAAAGCTATGAAAAACACCATTTTGAAGAATGAAATTCAACCCCGAATCTCATTCTAGTGTGCGTTTTTACATTTGGGTGGAAAAAAATTTCACCTCCTGGGCACAAAAATCCCTTACTCCGGCATCAGGAATTTTCTTCCCAACAAAATCTTGATTTTTAAAAATAATGATAAACACCATTTTTAAGGAAGAAATTCAACCCCGAATCTCATTCTGGTGTCCATTTTTACATTTGGGTGGAAAAAAAAATTTCACCTCCTGGGCACAAAAATCCCTGACTCCGGCATCAGGCATTTTCTTCCCAACAAAATCTTGATTTTTAAAAATTATGAAAAACACCATTTTTAAGGACAAAATTCAACCCTGAATCTATTCGGGTGTCTGTTTTTACATTTGAGTCAAAAAAAAAAATTCACCTCCTGGGCCCAAAGATCCCTGACTCCGGCATCAGGAATTATCTTCCCTGGACACCAAAAAAATCTTGATTTTTAAAAACTATGAAAAACACCATTTTGAAGGACGAAATTAAACCGCAAATCTAATTCTGGCATCCGTTTTTACATTTGGGTCAAAAAAAATATTCACCTCCTGGGCACAAAAATCCCTGACCCTGGCAAAAGGAATTTTCTTCCCCGGACACCAAAAAAATCTTGATTTTTATAAACTATGAAAAACACCATTTTTAAGGAACAAATTCAACCCCGAATCTCATTCTGGTGTCCGTTTTTACATTTGGGTGGAAAAAAAATTTCACCTCCTGGGCACAAAAATCAGGAATTTTCTTCCCCGCACACCAAAAAAATCTTGAATTTAAAATCTATGAAAAACACCATTTTGAAGGACGAAATTCAACCCCGAATCTCATTCTGGTGTCTATTTATACATTTGGGTTGAAAAAAAATTTAACCTCCTGGGCACAAAAATCGCCGGGACTTAAAAACCTGGTTGTTTGAATTGTCTGGCCAGGACTGAGGGATTTTAAATTAAATTAAATAAAATTAAAGAAATTTGAAATTTGAAATTTGAAATTTGAAATAATTTGAAATTTGAAATTTGAAATTTGAAATTTGAAATTTGAAATTTGAAATTTGAAATTTGAAATTTGAAATTTGAAATTTGAAATTTGAAATTTGAAATTTGAAATTTGAAATTTGAAATTTGAAATTTGAAATTTGAAATTTGAAATTTGAAATTTGAAATTTGAAATTTGAAATTTGAAATTTGAAATTTGAAATTTGAAATTTGAAATTTGATATTTGCCTTGCCTTGCCTTGCTTTGCCTTGCCTTGCCTTGCCTTCGGCATTAGGAATTTTCTTTCCCGGACACCAAAAAAATCTTGATTTTTAAAAGCTATGAAAAACATCATTTTTAAGAATGAAATTCAAGCCCGAATTTCATTCTGGTGTGCGTTTTTACATTTGGGTGGAAAGTAATTTCACCTCCTGGGCACAAAAATCCCTGACCCTGGAATCAGGAATTTTCTTCCCCGGACACCAAAAAATTCTTAATTTTTAAAAGCTATGAAAAACACCATTTTGAAGAATGAAATTCAACCCCGAATCTCATTCTAGTGTGCGTTTTTACATTTGGGTGGAAAAAAATTTCACCTCCTGGGCACAAAAATCCCTGACTCCGGCATCAGGAATTTTCTTCCCAACAAAATCTTGATTTTTAAAAATTATGAAAAACACCATTTTTAAGGACAAAATTCAACCCTGAATCTATTCGGGTGTCCGTTTTTACATTTGAGTCAAAAAAAAAAATTCACCTCCTGGGCCCAAAAATCCCTGACTCCGGCATCAGGAATTATCTTCCCTGGACACCAAAAAAATCTTGATTTTTAAAAACTATGAAAAACACCATTTTGAAGGACGAAATTCAACCCCAAATCTAATTCTGGCATCCGTTTTTACATTTGGGTCAAAAAAAATATTCACCTCCTGGGCACAAAAATCCCTGACCCTGGCATCAGGAATTTTCTTCCCCGGACACCAAAAAAATCTTGATTTTTATAAACTATGAAAAACACCATTTTTAAGGAACAAATTGAACCCCGAATCTCATTCTGGTGTCCGTTTTTACATTTGGGTGGAAAAAAAATTTCACCTCCTGGGCACAAAAATCCCTGACTGCGGCATCAGGAATTTTCTTCCCAACAAAATCTTGATTTTTAAAAATTATGATAAAAACCATTTTTAAGGAACAAATTCAACCCCGAATCTCATTCTGGTGTCCGTTTTTACATTTGGGTGGAAAAAAAAATTTCACCTCCTGGGCACAAAAATCCCTGACTCCGGCATCAGTCATTTTCTTCCCAACAAAATCTTGATTTTTAAAAATTATGAAAAACACCATTTTTAAGGACAAAATTCAACCCTGAATCTATTCGGGTGTCCGTTTTTACATTTGAGTCAAAAAAAAAAAAATTCACCTCCTGGGCCCAAAAATCCCTGACTCCGGCATCAGGAATTATCTTCCCTGGACACCAAAAAAATCTTGATTTTTAAAAACTATGAAAAACACCATTTTGAAGGACGAAATTCAACCCCAAATCTAATTCTGGCATCCGTTTTTACATTTGGGTCAAAAAAAATATTCACCTCCTCGGCACAAAAATCCCTGACCCTGGCATCAGGAATTTTCTTCCCCGGACACCAAAAATATCTTGATTTTTATAAACTATGAAAAACACCATTTTTAAGGAACAAATTCAACCCCGAATCTCATTCTGGTGTCCGTTTTTACATTTGGGTGGAAAAAAAATTTCACCTCCTGGGCACAAAAATCCCTGACTCCGGCATCAGGAATTTTCTTCCCCGGACACCAAAAAATTCTTGATTTTTAAAAGCTATGAAAAACATCATTTTTAAGAATGAAATTCAAGCCCGAATTTCATTCTGGTGTGCGTTTTTACATTTCGTTGGAAAATAATTTCACCTCCTGGGCACAAAAGTCCCTGACTCCGGCATCAGGAATTTTCTTCCCCGGACACCAAAAAAATCTTGAATTTAAAATCTATGAAAAACACCATTTTGAAGGACGAAATTCAAGCCCGAATCTCATTCTGGTGTCCGTTTTTGGATTTGAGTAAAAAAAAACATTCACCTCCTGGGCACAAAAATCCCTGACTCCGGCATCAGGAATTTTCTTCCCCGCACACCAAAAAAATCTTGAATTTAAAATCTATTAAAAACACCATTTTGAAGGACGAAATTCAACCCCGAATCTCATTCTGGTGTCTATTTATACATTTGGGTTGAAAAAAATTTAACCTCCTGGGCACAAAAATCGCCGGGACTTAAAAACCTGGTTGTTTGAATTGTCTGGCCAGGACTGAGGGATTTTAAATTAAATTAAATAAAATTAAAGAAATTTGAAATTTGAAATTTGAAATTTGAAATTTGAAATTTGAAATTTGAAATTTGAAATTTGAAATTTGAAATAATTTGAAATTTGAAATTTGAAATTTGAAATTTGAAATTTGAAATTTGAAATTTGAAATTTGAAATTTGAAATTTGAAATTTGAAATTTGAAATTTGAAATTTGAAATTTGAAATTTGCCTTGCCTTGCTTTGCCTTGCCTTGCCTTGCCTTCGGCATTAGGAATTTTCTTCCCCGGACACCAAAAAATTCTTAATTTTTAAAAGCTATGAAAAACACCATTTTGAAGAATGAAATTCAACCCCGAATCTCATTCTAGTATGCGTTTTTACATTTGGGTGGAAAGTAATTTCACCCTGAATCTATTCGGGTGTCCGTTTTTACATTTGAGTAAAAAAAAAAATTCACCTCCTGGGCCCAAAAATCCCTGACTCCGGCATCAGGAATTTTCTTCCCCGGACACCAAAAAAATCTTGATTTTTATAAACTATGAAAAACACCATTTTTAAGGAACAAATTCAACCCCGAATCTCATTCTGGTGTCCGTTTTTACATTTGGGTGGAAAAAAAATTTCACCTCCTGGGCACAAAAATCCCTGACTCCGGCATCAGGAATTTTCTTCCCCGGACACCAAAATATTCTTAATTTTTAAAAGCTATGAAAAACACCATTTTGAAGAATGAAATTCAACCCCGAATCTCATTCTAGTGTGCGTTTTTACATTTGGGTGGAAAAAAATTTCACCTCCTGGGCACAAAAATCCCTTACTCCGGCATCAGGAATTTTCTTCCCAACAAAATCTTGATTTTTAAAAATTATGATAAACACCATTTTTAAGGAACAAATTCAACCCCGAATCTCATTCTGGTGTCCGTTTTTACATTTGGGTGGAAAAAAAATTTCACCATTTTTGAGAATGAAATTCAACCCCGAATCTCATTCTGGCGTCTGTTTATAAATTTGGGTGGAAAAAAAAATTTCACCTCCTGGGCACAAAAATCCCTGACCCCGGCATCAGGAATTTTCTTCCCCGCACACCAAAAAAATCTTCATTTTTAAAAACTATGAAAAACACCATTTTGAAGGACAAAATTCAACCGCAAATCTAATTCTGGCATCCGTTTTTACATTTGGGTCAAAAAAAATATTCACCTCCTGGGCACAAAAATTCCTGACCCTGGCATAAGGAATTTTCTTACCCGGACACCAAAAAAATCTTGATTTTTAAAAGCAATGAAAAACACCATTTTTGAGAATGAAATTCAACCCCGAATCTCATTCTGGTGTCCGTTTTTAGATTTGGGTGGGAAAAAAATTTCACCTCCTGGGCACAAAAATCCCTGACCCCGGCATCAGGAATTTTCTTCCCCGCACACCAAAAAAATCTTGATTTTTAAATGCTATGAAAAATGACATTTTTAAGGACAAAAAGCAACCCCGAATCTCATTCTGGTGTCCGTTTTTAGATTTGAGTCAGAAATTTTTTTTCACCTCCTGGGCACAAAAATCGGCATAAGGAATTTCCTTACCCAGACACCAAAAAAATCTTGATTTTTAAAAGCTATGAAAAATGACATTTTTAAGGACAAAGAGCAACCCCAAATCTAATTCTGGCATCCGTTTTTACATTTGGGTCAAAAAAAATATTCACCTCCTGGGCACAAAAATCCCTGACTCCGGCATCAGTCATTTTCTTCCCAACAAAATCTTGATTTTTAAAAATTATGAAAAACACCATTTTTAAGGACAAAATTCAACCCTGAATCTATTCGGGTGTCCGTTTTTACATTTGAGTCAAAAAAAAAAAATTCACCTCCTGGGCCCAAAAATCCCTGACTCCGGCATCAGGAATTATCTTCCCTGGACACCAAAAAAATCTTGATTTTTAAAAACTATGAAAAACACCATTTTGAAGGACGAAATTCAACCCCAAATCTAATTCTGGCATCCGTTTTTACATTTGGGTCAAAAAAAATATTCACCTCCTCGGCACAAAAATCCCTGACCCTGGCATCAGGAATTTTCTTCCCCGGACACCAAAAATATCTTGATTTTTATAAACTATGAAAAACACCATTTTTAAGGAACAAATTCAACCCCGAATCTCATTCTGGTGTCCGTTTTTACATTTGGGTGGAAAAAAAATTTCACCTCCTGGGCACAAAAATCCCTGACTCCGGCATCAGGAATTTTCTTCCCCGGACACCAAAAAATTCTTGATTTTTAAAAGCTATGAAAAACATCATTTTTAAGAATGAAATTCAAGCCCGAATTTCATTCTGGTGTGCGTTTTTACATTTCGTTGGAAAATAATTTCACCTCCTGGGCACAAAAGTCCCTGACTCCGGCATCAGGAATTTTCTTCCCCGGACACCAAAAAAATCTTGAATTTAAAATCTATGAAAAACACCATTTTGAAGGACGAAATTCAAGCCCGAATCTCATTCTGGTGTCCGTTTTTGGATTTGAGTAAAAAAAAACATTCACCTCCTGGGCACAAAAATCCCTGACTCCGGCATCAGGAATTTTCTTCCCCGCACACCAAAAAAATCTTGAATTTAAAATCTATTAAAAACACCATTTTGAAGGACGAAATTCAACCCCGAATCTCATTCTGGTGTCTATTTATACATTTGGGTTGAAAAAAAATTTAACCTCCTGGGCACAAAAATCGCCGGGACTTAAAAACCTGGTTGTTTGAATTGTCTGGCCAGGACTGAGGGATTTTAAATTAAATTAAATAAAATTAAAGAAATTTGAAATTTGAAATTTGAAATTTGAAATTTGAAATTTGAAATTTGAAATTTGAAATTTGAAATAATTTGAAATTTGAAATTTGAAATTTGAAATTTGAAATTTGAAATTTGAAATTTGAAATTTGAAATTTGAAATTTGAAATTTGAAATTTGAAATTTGAAATTTGCCTTGCCTTGCTTTGCCTTGCCTTGCCTTGCCTTCGGCATTAGGAATTTTCTTCCCCGGACACCAAAAAATTCTTAATTTTTAAAAGCTATGAAAAACACCATTTTGAAGAATGAAATTCAACCCCGAATCTCATTCTAGTATGCGTTTTTACATTTGGGTGGAAAGTAATTTCACCCTGAATCTATTCGGGTGTCCGTTTTTACATTTGAGTAAAAAAAAAAATTCACCTCCTGGGCCCAAAAATCCCTGACTCCGGCATCAGGAATTTTCTTCCCTGGACACCAAAAAAATCTTGATTTTTAAAAACTATGAAAAACACCATTTTTAAGGAACAAATTCAACCCTGAATCTATTCTGGTGTCCGTTTTTACATTTGGGTGGAAAAAAAATTTCACCTCCTGGGCACAAAAATCCCTGACTCCGGCATCAGGAATTTTCTTCCCCGGACACCAAAAAATTCTTGATTTTTAAAAGCTATGAAAAACACCATTTTGAAGAATGAAATTCAACCCCAAATCTCATTCTAGTGTGCGTTTTTACATTTGGGTGGAAAAAAATTTCACCTCCTGGGCACAAAAATCCCTTACTCCGGCATCAGGAATTTTCTTCCCAACAAAATCTTGATTTTTAAAAATTATGATAAACACCATTTTTAAGGAAGAAATTCAACCCCGAATCTCATTCTGGTGTCCGTTTTTACATTTGGGTGGAAAAAAAAATTTCACCTCCTGGGCACAAAAATCCCTGACTCCGGCATCAGGAATTTTCTTCCCCGGACACCAAAAAATTCTTGATTTTTAAAAGCTATGAAAAACATCATTTTTAAGAATGAAATTCAAGCCCAAATTTCATTCTGGTGTGCGTTTTTACATTTCGGTGGAAAATAATTTCACCTCCTGGGCACAAAAGTCCCTGACTCCGGCATCAGGAATTTTCTTCCCAACAAAATCTTGATTTTTAAAAATTATGAAAAACACCATTTTTAAGGACAAAATTCAACCCTGAATCTATTCGGGTGTCTGTTTTTACATTTGAGTCAAAAAAAAAAAATTCACCTCCTGGGCACAAAAATCCCTGACTCCGGCATCAGGAATTATCTTCCCTGGACACCAAAAAAATCTTGATTTTTAAAAACTATGAAAAACACCATTTTGAAGGACGAAATACAACCGCAAATCTAATTCTGGCATCCGTTTTTACATTTGGGTCAAAAAAAATATTCACCTCCTGGGCACAAAAATCCCTGACCCTGGTATCAGGAATTTTCTTCCCCAGACACCAAAAAAATCTTGATTTTTATAAACTATGAAAAACACCATTTTGAAGGACGAAATTCAACCCCGAATCTCATTCTGGTGTCTATTTATACATTTGGGTTGAAAAAAAATTTCACCTCCTGGGCACAAAAATCGCCGGGACTTAAAAACCTGGTTTTTTGAATTGTCTGGCCTGGACTTTGGGATTTTAAATTAAATTAAATAAAATTAAAAAAATTTGAAATTTGAAATTTGATATTTGAAATAATTTGAAATAATTTGAAATAATTTGAAATAATTTGAAATAATTTGAAATTTGAAATTTGAAATTTGAAATTTGAAATTTGAAATTTGAAATTTGAAATTTGAAATTTGAAATTTGAAATTTGAAATTTGAAATTTGCCTTGCCTTGCCTTGCTTTGCCTTGCCTTGCCTTGCCTTCGGCATTAGGAATTTTCTTCCCCGGACACCAAAAAATTCTTGATTTTTAAAAGCTATGAAAAACATCATTTTTAAGAATGAAATTCAAGCCCGAATTTCATTCTGGTGTGCGTTTTTACATTTCATTGGAAAATAATTTCACCTCCTGGGCACAAAAGTCCCTGACTCCGGCATCAGGAATTTTCTTCCCCGGACACCAAAAAAATCTTGATTTTTAAAAGCTATGAAAAACACCATTTTTAAGCAGGAAATTCAACCCCGAATCTCATTCCGTTGTCCGTTTATAGATTTGGGTGGAAAAAAAATTTTCACCTCCTGGGCACAAAAATCCCTGACTCCGGCATCAGGCATTTTCTTCCCAACAAAATCTTGATTTTTAAAAATTATGAAAAACACCATTTTTAAGGACGAAATTCAACCCTGAATCTATTCGGGTGTCCGTTTTTACATTTGAGTCAAAAAAAATTTTTCACCTCCTGGGCACAAAAATCCCTGACTCCGGCATCAGGAATTTTCTTCCCCGGACACCAAAAAAATCTTCATTTTTAAAAACTATGAAAAACACCATTTTTAAGAATGAAATTCAACCCCGAATCTCATTCTAGTGTGCGTTTTTACATTTTAAATTAAATTAAATAAAATTAAAGAAATTTGAAATTTGAAATTTGAAATTTGAAATAATTTGAAATTTGAAATTTGAAATAATTTGAAATAATTTGAAATAATTTGAAATTTGAAATTTGAAATTTGAAATTTGAAATTTGAAATTTGAAATTTGAAATTTGAAATTTGAAATTTGAAATTTGAAATTTGAAATTTGCCTTGCCTTGCCTTGCCTTGCCTTCGGCATTAGGAATTTTCTTCCCCATACACCAAAAAATTCTTAATTTTTAAAAGCTATGAAAAACACCATTTTTAAGAATGAAATTCAACCCCGAATCTCATTCTAGTGTGCGTTTTTACATTTGGGTGGAAAAAAAAATTTCACCTCCTGGGCACAAAAATCCCTGACTCCGGCATCAGTCATTTTCTTCCCAACAAAATCTTGATTTTTAAAAATTATGAAAAACACCATTTTTAAGGACAAAATTCAACCCTGAATCTATTCGGGTGTCCGTTTTTACATTTGAGTCAAAAAAAAAATTCACCTCCTGGGCCCAAAAATCCCTGACTCCGGCATCAGGAATTATCTTCCCTGGACACCAAAAAAATCTTGATTTTTAAAAACTATGAAAAACACCATTTTGAAGGACGAAATTCAACCCCAAATCTAATTCTGGCATCCGTTTTTACATTTGGGTCAAAAAAAGTATTCACCTCCTGGGCACAAAAATCCCTGACCCTGGCATCAGGAATTTTCTTCCCCGGACACCAAAAAAATCTTGATTTTTATAAACTATGAAAAACACCATTTTTAAGGAACAAATTCAACCCCAAATCTCATTCTGGTGTCCGTTTTTACATTTGGGTGGAAAAAAAATTTCACCTCCTGGGCACAAAAATCCCTGACTCCGGCATCAGGAATTTTCTTCCCCGGACACCAAAAAATTCTTAATTTTTAAAAGCTATGAAAAACACCATTTTGAAGAATGAAATTCAAGCCCGAATCTCATTCTAGTGTGCGTTTTTACATTTGGGTGGAAAAAAATTTCACCACCTTTGAAATTATTTCAAATTATTTCAAATTTCAAATTTCAAATTATTTCAAATTTCAAATTTCAAATTTCAAATTTCTTTAATTTTATTTAATTTAATTTAAAATGTAAAAACGCACACTAGAATGAGATTCGGGGTTGAATTTCATTCTTAAAAATGGTGTTTTTCATAGTTTTTAAAAATGAAGATTTTTTTGGTGTCCGGGGAAGAAAATTCCTGATGCCGGAGTCAGGGATTTTTGTGCCCAGGAGGTGAAAATTTTTTTTTGACTCAAATGTAAAAACGGACACCCGAATCGATTCAGGGTTGAATTTCATCCTTAAAAATGGTGTTTTTCATAATTGTTAAAAATCAAGATTTTGTTGGGAAGAAAATGCCTGATGCCGGAGTCAGGGATTTTTGTGCCCAGGAGGTGAAAAAATTTTTTCCACCCAAATCTATAAACGGACAACGGAATGAGATTCGGGGTTGAATTTCCTGCTTAAAAATGGTGTTTTACATAGCTTTTAAAAATCAAGATTTTTTTGGTGTCCGGGGAAGAAAATTCCTGATGCCGGAGTCAGGGACTTTTGTGCCCAGGAGCTGAAATTATTTTCCAACGAAATGTAAAAACGCACACCAGAATGAAATTCGGGCTTGAATTTCATTCTTAAAAATGATGTTTTTCATAGCTTTTAAAAATCAAGAATTTTTTGGTGTCCGGGGAAGAAAATTCCTGATGCCGGAGTCAGGGATTTTTGTGCCCAGGAGGTGAAATTTTTTTTCCACCCAAATGTAAAAACAGACACCAGAATGAGATTCGGGGTTGAATTTGCTCCTTAAAAATGGTGTTTTTCATAGTTTATAAAAATCAAGATTTTTTTGGTGTCCGGGGAAGAAAATTCCTGATACCAGGGTCAGGGATTTTTGTGCCCAGGAGGTGAATATTTTTTTTGACCCAAATGTAAAAACGGATGCCAGAATTAGATTTGCGGTTGAATTTCGTCCTTCAAAATGGTGTTTTTCATAGTTTTTAAAAATCAAGATTTTTTTGGTGTCCAGGGAAGATAATTCCTGATGCCGGAGTCAGGGATTTTTGGGCCCAGGAGGTGAATTTTTTTTTTTGACTCAAATGTAAAAACAGACACCCGAATAGATTCAGGGTTGAATTTTGTCCTTAAAAATGGTGTTTTTCATAATTTTTAAAAATCAAGATTTTGTTGGGAAGAAAATGCCTGATGCCGGAGTCAGGGATTTTTGTGCCCAGGAGGTGAAATTTTTTTTCCCACCCAAATGTAAAAATGGATACCAGAATGAGATTCGGGGTTGAATTTCTTCCTTAAAAATGGTGTTTATCATAATTTTTAAAAATCAATATTTTGTTGTGAAGAAAATTCCTGATGCCGGAGTAAGGGATTTTTGTGCCCAGGAGGTTAATTTTTTTTCCACCCAAATGTAAAAACGCACACTAGAATGAGATTCGGGGTTGAATTTCATTCTTCAAAATGGTGTTTTTCATAGCTTTTAAAAATTAAGAATTTTTTGGTGTCCGGGGAAGAAAATTCCTAATGCCGAAGGCAAGGCAAGGCAAGGCAAAGCAAGGCAAGGCAAGGCAAATTTCAAATTTCAAATTTCAAATTTCAAATTTCAAATTTCAAATTTCAAATTTCAAATTTCAAATTTCAAATTTCAAATGTCAAATTTCAAATTATTTCAATTTATTTCAAATTATTTCAAATTATTTCAAATTATTTCAAATATCAAATTTCAAATTTCAAATTTCAAATTTTTTTAATTTTATTTAATTTAATTTAAAATCCCAAAGTCTAGGCCAGACAATTCAAAAAACCAGGTTTTTAAGTCCCGGCGATTTTTGTTCCCAGGAGGTGAATTTTTTTTTCAACCCAAATGTATAAATAGACACCAGAATGAGATTCGGGGTTGAATTTCGTCCTTCAAAATGGTGTTTTTCATAGATTTTTAATTCAAGATTTTTTTGGTGTGTGGGGAAGAAAATTCCTGATGCCGGAGTCAGGGACTTTTGTGCCCAGGAGGTGAAATTATTTTCCACCGAAATGTAAAAACGCACACCAGAATGAAATTCGGGCTTGAATTTCATTCTTAAAAATGATGTTTTTCATAGCTTTTAAAAATCAAGATATTTTTGTTGTCCGGGGAAGAAAATTCCTGATGCCGGAGTCAGGGATTTTTGTGCCCAGGAGGTGAATTTTTTTTTCCACCCAAATGTAAAAACAGACACCAGAATGAGATTCGGGGTTGAATTTCGTCCTTCAAAATGGTGTTTTTCATAGTTTTTAAAAATCAAGATTTTTTTGGTGTCCAGGGAAGATAATTCCTGATGCCGGAGTCAGGGATTTTTGGGCCCAGGAGGTGAATTTTTTTTTTTGACTCAAATGCAAAAACAGACACCCGAATAGATTCAGGGTTGAATTTTGTCCTTAAAAATGGTGTTTTTCATAATTTTTAAAAATCAAGATTTTGTTGGGAAGAAAATGACTGATGCCGGAGTCAGGGTTTTTTGTGCCCAGGAGGTGAAATTTTTTTTTCCACCCAAATGTAAAAATGGATACCAGAATGAGATTCGGGGTTGAATTTCTTCCTTAAAAATGGTGTTTATCATAATTTTTAAAAATCAAGATTTTGTTGGGAAGAAAATTCCTGATGCCGGAGTAAGGGATTTTTGTGCCCAGGAGGTTAAATTTTTTTCCACCCAAATGTAAAAACGCACACTAGAATGAGATTCGGGGTTGAATTTCATTCTTCAAAATGGTGTTTTTCATAGCTTTTAAAAATTAAGAATTTTTTGGTGTCCGGGGAAGAAAATTCCTAATGCCGAAGGCAAGGCAAGGCAAGGCAAGGCAAGGCAAATTTCAAATTTCAAATTTCAAATTTCAAATTTCAAATTTCAAATTTCAAATTTCAAATTTCAAATTTCAAATTTCAAATTTCAAATTTCAAATTTCAAATTATTTCAAATTATTTCAAATTATTTCAAATTATTTCAAATTATTTCAAATTATTTCAAATATCAAATTTCAAATTTCAAATTTCAAATTTTTTTAATTTTATTTAATTTAATTTAAAATCCCAAAGTCTAGGCCAGACAATTCAAAAAACCAGGTTTTTAAGTCCCGGCGATTTTTGTGCCCAGGAGGTGAAATTTTTTTTCAACCCAAATGTATGAATAGACACCAGAATGAGATTCGGGGTTGAATTTCGTCCTTCAAAATGGTGTTTTTCATAGATTTTTAATTCAAAATTTTTTTGGTGTGTGGGGAAGAAAATTCCTGATGCCGGAGTCAGGGACTTTTGTGCCCAGGAGGTGAAATTATTTTCCACCGAAATGTAAAAACGCACACCAGAATGAAATTCGGGCTTGAATTTCATTCTTAAAAATGATGTTTTTCATAGCTTTTAAAAATCAAGAATTTTTTGGTGTTCGGGGAAGAAAATTCCTGATGCCGGAGTCAGGGATTTTTGTGCCCAGGAGGTGAAATTTTTTTTTCCACCCAAATGTAAAAACGGACACCAGAATGAGATTCGGGGTTGAATTTCTTCCTTAAAAATGGTGTTTATCATAATTTTTAAAAATCAAGATTTTGTTGGGAAGAAAATTCCTGATGCCGGAGTAAGGGATTTTTGTGCCCAGGAGGTGAAATTTTTTTCCACCCAAATGTAAAAACGCACACTAGAATGAGATTGGGGGTTGAATTTCATTCTTCAAAATGGTGTTTTTCATAGCTTTTAAAAATTAAGAATTTTTTGGTGTCCAGGGAAGAAAATTCCTAATGCCGAAGGCAAGGCAAGGCAAGGCAAAGCAAGGCAAGGCAAGGCAAATTTCAAATTTCAAATTTCAAATTTCAAATTTCAAATTTCAAATTTCAAATTTCAAATTTCAAATTTCAAATTTCAAATTTCAAATTTCAAATTTCAAATTTCAAATTTCAAATTTCAAATTTCAAATTTCAAATTTCAAATTTCAAATTTCAAATTTCAAATTTCAAATTTCAAATTTCAAATTCAAATTATTTCAAATTTCAAATTTCAAATTTCAAATTTCTTTAATTGTATTTAATTTAATTTAAAATCCCTCAGTCCTGGCCAGACAATTCAAACAACTAGGTTTTTAAGTCCCGGCGATTTTTGTGCCCAGGATGTTAAATTTTTTTTCAACCCAAATGTATAAATAGACACCAGAATGAGATTCGGGGTTGAATTTCGTCCTTCAAAATGGTGTTTTTCATAGATTTTAAATTCAAGATTTTTTTGGTGTGCGGGGAAGAAAATTCCTGATGCCGGAGTCAGGGATTTTTGTGCCCAGGAGGTGAATGTTTTTTTTTACTCAAATCCAAAAACGGACACCAGAATGAGATTCGGGGTTGAATTTCGTCCTTCAAAATGGTGTTTTTCATAGATTTTAAATTCACGATTTTTTTGGTGTCCGGGGAAGAAAATTCCTGATGCCGGAGTCAGGGACTTTTGTGCCCAGGAGGTGAAATTATTTTCCAACGAAATGTAAAAACGCACACCAGAATGAAATTTGGGCTTGAATTTCATTCTTAAAAATGATGTTTTTCATAGCTTTTAAAAATCAAGAATTTTTTGGTGTCCGGGGAAGAAAATTCCTGATGCCGGAGTCAGGGATTTTTGTGCCCAGGAGGTGAAAAAAAAATTCTGACTCAAATCTAAAAACGGACACCAGAATGTGCTTAAAAATGTCATTTTTCATAGCATTTAAAAATCAAGATTTTTTTGGTGTGCGGGGAAGAAAATTCCTGATCAGGGATTTTTGTGCCCAAGAGGTGAAATTTTTTTCCCACCCAAATCTAAAAACGGACACCAGAATGAGATTCGGGGTTGAATTTCATTCTCAAAAATGGTGTTTTTCATTGCTTTTAAAAATCAAGATTTTTTTGGTGTCCGGGGAAGAAAATTCCTTATGCCAGGGTCAGGGATTTTTGTGCCCAGGAGGTGAAAATTTTTTTTCCACCCAAATCTATAAACGGACGCCGGAATGAGATTCGGGGTTGAATTTCCTGCTTAAAAATGGTGTTTTTCATAGCTTTTAAAAATCAAGATTTTTTTGGTGTCCGGGGAAGAAAATTCCTGATGCTGGAGTCAGGGACTTTTGTGCCCAGGAGGTGAAATTATTGTCCAACGAAATGTAAAAACGCACACCAGAATGAAATTCAGGCTTGAATTTCATTCTTAAAAATGATGTTTTTCATAGCTTTTAAAAATCAAGATATTTTTGGTGTCCGGGGAAGAAAATTCCTGATGCCAGGGTCAGAGATTTTTGTGCCCAGGAGGTGAATGTTTTTTTTTACTCAAATCCAAAAACGGACACCAGAATGAGATTCGGGGTTGAATTTCGTCCTTCAAAATGGTGTTTTTCATAGATTTTAAATTCAAGATTTTTTTGGTGTCCGGGGAAGAAAATTCCTGATGCCGGAGTCAGGGACTTTTGTGCCCAGGAGGTGAAATTATTTTCCAACGAAATGTAAAAACGCACACCAGAATGAAATTCGGGCTTGAATTTCATTCTTAAAAATGATGTTTTTCATAGCTTTTAAAAATCAAGAATTTTTTGGTGTCCGGGGAAGAAAATTCCTGATGCCAGAGTCAGGGATTTTTGTGCCCAGGAGGTGAAATTTTTTTTCCACCCAAATGTAAAAACGGACACCAGAATGAGATTCGGGGTTGAATTTGTTCCTTAAAAATGGTGTTTTTCATAGTTTTTAAAAATCAAGATTTTTTTGGTGTCCAGGGAAGATAATTCCTGATGCCGGAGTCAGGGATTTTTGGGCCCAGGAGGTGAATTTTTTTTTTTTTGACTCAAATGTAAAAACGGACACCCGAATAGATTCAGGGTTGAATTTTGTCCTTAAAAATGGTGTTTTTCATAATTTTTAAAAATCAAGATTTTGTTGGGAAGAAAATGACTGATGCCGGAGTCAGGGATTTTTGTGCCCAGGAGGTGAAATTTTTTTTTCCACCCAAATGTAAAAACGGACACCCGAATGAGATTCGGGGTTGAATTTGTTCCTTAAAAATGGTGTTTATCATAATTTTTAAAAATCAAGATTTTGTTGGGAAGAAAATTCCTGATGCCGGAGTAAGGGATTTTTGTGCCCAGGAGGTGAAATTTTTTTCCACCCAAATGTAAAAACGCACACTAGAATGAGATTCGGGGTTGAATTTCATTCTTCAAAATGGTGTTTTTCATAGCTTTTAAAAATTAAGAATTTTTTGGTGTATGGGGAAGAAAATTCCTAATGCTGAAGGCAAGGCAAGGCAAGGCAAGGCAAATTTCAAATTTCAAATTTCAAATTTCAAATTTCAAATTTCAAATTTCAAATTTCAAATTTCAAATTTCAAATTTCAAATTTCAAATTTCAAATTTCAAATTTCAAATTTCAAATTTCAAATTTCAAATTTCAAATTTCAAATTTCAAATTTCAAATTTCAAATTTCAAATTTCAAATTTCAAATTTCAAATTTCAAATTTCAAATTATTTCAAATTATTTCAAATTTCAAATTTCAAATTTCAAATTTCAAATTATTTCAAATTTCAAATTTCAAATTTCAAATTTCTTTAATTTTATTTAATTTAATTTAAAATCCCTCAGTCCTGGCCAGACAATTCAAACAACCAGGTTTTTAAGTCCCGGCGATTTTTGTGCCCAGGAGGTTAAATTTTTTTTCAACCCAAATGTATAAATAGACACCAGAATGAGATCCGGGGTTGAATTTCGTCCTTCAAAATGGTGTTTTTCATAGATTTTAAATTCAAGATTTTTTTGGTGTGCGGGGAAGAAAATTCCTGATGCCGGAGTCAGGGATTTTTGTGCCCAGGAGGTGAATGTTTTTTTTTACTCAAATCCAAAAACGGACATCAGAATGAGATTCAGGGTTGAATTTCGTCCTTCAAAATGGTGTTTTTCATAGATTTTAAATTCAAGATTTTTTTGGTGTCCGGGGAAGAAAATTCCTGATGCCAGGGTCAGGGATTTTTGTGCCGAGGAGGTGAATATTTTTTTTGACCCAAATGTAAAAACGGATGCCAGAATTAGATTTGGGGTTGAATTTCGTCCTTCAAAATGGTGTTTTTCATAGTTTTTAAAAATCAAGATTTTTTTGGTGTCCAGGGAAGATAATTCCTCATGCCGGAGTCAGGGATTTTTGGGCCCAGGAGGTGAATTTTTTTTTTTGACTCAAATGTAAAAACGGACACCCGAATAGATTCAGGGTTGAATTTTGTCCTTAAAAATGGTGTTTTTCATAATTTTTAAAAATCAAGATTTTGTTGGGAAGAAAATTCCTGATGCCGGAGTAAGGGATTTTTGTGCCCAGGAGGTGAAATTTTTTTTTCCACCCAAATGTAAAAACGGACACCAGAATGAGATTCGGGGTTGAATTTGTTCCTTAAAAATGGTGTTTATCATAATTTTTAAAAATCAAGATTTTGTTGGGAAGAAAATTCCTGATGCCGGAGTAAGGGATTTTTGTGCCCAGGAGGTGAAATTTTTTTCCACCCAAATGTAAAAACGCACACTAGAATGAGATTCGGGGTTGAATTTCATTCTTCAAAATGGTGTTTTTCATAGCTTTTAAAAATTAAGAATTTTTTGGTGTCCGGGGAAGAAAATTCCTGATGCCGGAGTCAGGGATTTTTGTGCCCAGGAGGTGAAATTTTTTTTCCACTCAAATGTAAAAACGGACACCAGAATGAGATTTGGGGTTGAATTTGTTCCTTAAAAATGGTGTTTTTCATAGTTTATAATATCAAGATTTTTTTGATGTCCGGGGAAGAAAATTCCTGATGCCAGGGTCAGGGATTTTTGTGCCCAGGAGGTGAATATTTTTTTTGACCCAAATGTAAAAACGGATGCCAGAATTAGATTTGGGGTTCAAATTTGAAATTTGAAATTTGAAATTTGAAATTTGAAATTTGAAATTTGCCTTGCCTTGCCTTGCCTTGCCTTCGGCATTAGGAATTTTCTTCCCCATACACCAAAAAATTCTTAATTTTTAAAAGCTATGAAAAACACCATTTTTAAGAATGAAATTCAACCCCGAATCTCATTCTAGTGTGCGCTTTTACATTTGGGTGGAAAAAAAAATTTCACCTCCTGGGCACAAAAATCCCTGACTCCGGCATCAGTCATTTTCTTCCCAACAAAATCTTGATTTTTAAAAATTATGAAAAACACCATTTTTAAGGACAAAATTCAACCCTGAATCTATTCGGGTGTCCGTTTTTACATTTGAGTCAAAAAAAAAATTCACCTCCTGGGCCCAAAAATCCCTGACTCCGGCATCAGGAATTTTCTTCCCCGGACACCAAAAAATTCTTGATTTTTAAAAGCTATGAAAAACATCATTTTTAAGAATGAAATTCAAGCCCAAATTTCATTCTGGTGTGCGTTTTTACATTTCGGTGGAAAATAATTTCACCTCCTTGGCACAAAAGTCCCTGACTCCGGCATCAGGAATTTTCTTCCCAACAAAATCTTGATTTTTAAAAATTATGAAAAACACCATTTTTAAGGACAAAATTCAACCCTGAATCTATTCGGGTGTCTGTTTTTACATTTGAGTCAAAAAAAAAAATTCACCTCCTGGGCACAAAAATCCCTGACTCCGGCATCAGGAATTATCTTCCCTGGACACCAAAAAAATCTTGATTTTTAAAAACTATGAAAAACACCATTTTGAAGGACGAAATACAACCGCAAATCTAATTCTGGCATCCGTTTTTACATTTGGGTCAAAAAAAATATTCACCTCCTGGGCACAAAAATCCCTGACCCTGGTATCAGGAATTTTCTTCCCCAGACACCAAAAAAATCTTGATTTTTATAAACTATGAAAAACACCATTTTGAAGGACGAAATTCAACCCCGAATCTCATTCTGGTGTCTATTTATACATTTGGGTTGAAAAAAAATTTCACCTCCTGGGCACAAAAATCGCCGGGACTTAAAAACCTGGTTTTTTGAATTGTCTGGCCTGGACTTTGGGATTTTAAATTAAATTAAATAAAATTAAAAAAATTTGAAATTTGAAATTTGAAATTTGATATTTGAAATAATTTGAAATAATTTGAAATAATTTGAAATAATTTGAAATAATTTGAAATTTGAAATTTGAAATTTGAAATTTGAAATTTGAAATTTGAAATTTGAAATTTGAAATTTGAAATTTGAAATTTGAAATTTGAAATTTGAAATTTGCCTTGCCTTGCCTTGCTTTGCCTTGCCTTGCCTTGCCTTCGGCATTAGGAATTTTCTTCCCCGGACACCAAAAAATTCTTGATTTTTAAAAGCTATGAAAAACATCATTTTTAAGAATGAAATTCAAGCCCGAATTTCATTCTGGTGTGCGTTTTTACATTTCATTGGAAAATAATTTCACCTCCTGGGCACAAAAGTCCCTGACTCCGGCATCAGGAATTTTCTTCCCCGGACACCAAAAAAATCTTGATTTTTAAAAGCTATGAAAAACACCATTTTTAAGCAGGAAATTCAATCCCGAATCTCATTCCGTTGTCCGTTTATAGATTTGGGTGGAAAAAAAATTTTCACCTCCTGGGCACAAAAATCCCTGACTCCGGCATCAGGCATTTTCTTCCCAACAAAATCTTGATTTTTAACAATTATGAAAAACACCATTTTTAAGGACGAAATTCAACCCTGAATCTATTCGGGTGTCCGTTTTTACATTTGAGTCAAAAAAAATTTTTCACCTCCTGGGCACAAAAATCCCTGACTCCGGCATCAGGAATTTTCTTCCCCGGACACCAAAAAAATCTTCATTTTTAAAAACTATGAAAAACACCATTTTTAAGAATGAAATTCAACCCCGAATCTCATTCTAGTGTGCGTTTTTACATTTTAAATTAAATTAAATAAAATTAAAGAAATTTGAAATTTGAAATTTGAAATTTGAAATAATTTGAAATTTGAAATTTGAAATAATTTGAAATAATTTGAAATAATTTGAAATTTGAAATTTGAAATTTGAAATTTGAAATTTGAAATTTGAAATTTGAAATTTGAAATTTGAAATTTGAAATTTGAAATTTGAAATTTGAAATTTGAAATTTGCCTTGCCTTGCCTTGCCTTGCTTTCGGCATTAGGAATTTTCTTCCCCATACACCAAAAAATTCTTAATTTTTAAAAGCTATGAAAAACACCATTTTTAAGAATGAAATTCAACCCCGAATCTCATTCTAGTGTGCGTTTTTACATTTGGGTGGAAAAAAAAATTTCACCTCCTGGGCACAAAAATCCCTGACTCCGGCATCAGTCATTTTCTTCCCAACAAAATCTTGATTTTTAAAAATTATGAAAAACACCATTTTTAAGGACAAAATTCAACCCTGAATCTATTCGGGTGTCCGTTTTTACATTTGAGTCAAAAAAAAAATTCACCTCCTGGGCCCAAAAATCCCTGACTCCGGCATCAGGAATTATCTTCCCTGGACACCAAAAAAATCTTGATTTTTAAAAACTATGAAAAACACCATTTTGAAGGACGAAATTCAACCCCAAATCTAATTCTGGCATCCGTTTTTACATTTGGGTCAAAAAAAGTATTCACCTCCTGGGCACAAAAATCCCTGACCCTGGCATCAGGAATTTTCTTCCCCGGACACCAAAAAAATCTTGATTTTTATAAACTATGAAAAACACCATTTTTAAGGAACAAATTCAACCCCAAATCTCATTCTGGTGTCCGTTTTTACATTTGGGTGGAAAAAAAATTTCACCTCCTGGGCACAAAAATCCCTGACTCCGGCATCAGGAATTTTCTTCCCCGGACACCAAAAAATTCTTAATTTTTAAAAGCTATGAAAAACACCATTTTGAAGAATGAAATTCAAGCCCGAATCTCATTCTAGTGTGCGTTTTTACATTTGGGTGGAAAAAAATTTCACCACCTTTGAAATTATTTCAAATTATTTCAAATTTCAAATTTCAAATTATTTCAAATTTCAAATTTCAAATTTCAAATTTCTTTAATTTTATTTAATTTAATTTAAAATGTAAAAACGCACACTAGAATGAGATTCGGGGTTGAATTTCATTCTTAAAAATGGTGTTTTTCATAGTTTTTAAAAATGAAGATTTTTTTGGTGTCCGGGGAAGAAAATTCCTGATGCCGGAGTCAGGGATTTTTGTGCCCAGGAGGTGAAAATTTTTTTTTGACTCAAATGTAAAAACGGACACCCGAATCGATTCAGGGTTGAATTTCATCCTTAAAAATGGTGTTTTTCATAATTGTTAAAAATCAAGATTTTGTTGGGAAGAAAATGCCTGATGCCGGAGTCAGGGATTTTTGTGCCCAGGAGGTGAAAAAATTTTTTCCACCCAAATCTATAAACGGACAACGGAATGAGATTCGGGGTTGAATTTCCTGCTTAAAAATGGTGTTTTACATAGCTTTTAAAAATCAAGATTTTTTTGGTGTCCGGGGAAGAAAATTCCTGATGCCGGAGTCAGGGACTTTTGTGCCCAGGAGCTGAAATTATTTTCCAACGAAATGTAAAAACGCACACCAGAATGAAATTCGGGCTTGAATTTCATTCTTAAAAATGATGTTTTTCATAGCTTTTAAAAATCAAGAATTTTTTGGTGTCCGGGGAAGAAAATTCCTGATGCCGGAGTCAGGGATTTTTGTGCCCAGGAGGTGAAATTTTTTTTCCACCCAAATGTAAAAACAGACACCAGAATGAGATTCGGGGTTGAATTTGCTCCTTAAAAATGGTGTTTTTCATAGTTTATAAAAATCAAGATTTTTTTGGTGTCCGGGGAAGAAAATTCCTGATACCAGGGTCAGGGATTTTTGTGCCCAGGAGGTGAATATTTTTTTTGACCCAAATGTAAAAACGGATGCCAGAATTAGATTTGCGGTTGAATTTCGTCCTTCAAAATGGTGTTTTTCATAGTTTTTAAAAATCAAGATTTTTTTGGTGTCCAGGGAAGATAATTCCTGATGCCGGAGTCAGGGATTTTTGGGCCCAGGAGGTGAATTTTTTTTTTTGACTCAAATGTAAAAACAGACACCCGAATAGATTCAGGGTTGAATTTTGTCCTTAAAAATGGTGTTTTTCATAATTTTTAAAAATCAAGATTTTGTTGGGAAGAAAATGCCTGATGCCGGAGTCAGGGATTTTTGTGCCCAGGAGGTGAAATTTTTTTTTCCACCCAAATGTAAAAATGGATACCAGAATGAGATTCGGGGTTGAATTTCTTCCTTAAAAATGGTGTTTATCATAATTTTTAAAAATCAAGATTTTGTTGGGAAGAAAATTCCTGATGCCGGAGTAAGGGATTTTTGTGCCCAGGAGGTTAATTTTTTTTCCACCCAAATGTAAAAACGCACACTAGAATGAGATTCGGGGTTGAATTTCATTCTTCAAAATGGTGTTTTTCATAGCTTTTAAAAATTAAGAATTTTTTGGTGTCCGGGGAAGAAAATTCCTAATGCCGAAGGCAAGGCAAGGCAAGGCAAAGCAAGGCAAGGCAAGGCAAATTTCAAATTTCAAATTTCAAATTTCAAATTTCAAATTTCAAATTTCAAATTTCAAATTTCAAATTTCAAATTATTTCAATTTATTTCAAATTATTTCAAATTATTTCAAATTATTTCAAATATCAAATTTCAAATTTCAAATTTCAAATTTTTTTAATTTTATTTAATTTAATTTAAAATCCCAAAGTCTAGGCCAGACAATTCAAAAAACCAGGTTTTTAAGTCCCGGTGATTTTTGTTCCCAGGAGGTGAATTTTTTTTTCAACCCAAATGTATAAATAGACACCAGAATGAGATTCGGGGTTGAATTTCGTCCTTCAAAATGGTGTTTTTCATAGATTTTTAATTCAAGATTTTTTTGGTGTGTGGGGAAGAAAATTCCTGATGCCGGAGTCAGGGACTTTTGTGCCCAGGAGGTGAAATTATTTTCCACCGAAATGTAAAAACGCACACCAGAATGAAATTCGGGCTTGAATTTCATTCTTAAAAATGATGTTTTTCATAGCTTTTAAAAATCAAGATATTTTTGTTGTCCGGGGAAGAAAATTCCTGATGCCGGAGTCAGGGATTTTTGTGCCCAGGAGGTGAATTTTTTTTTCCACCCAAATGTAAAAACAGACACCAGAATGAGATTCGGGGTTGAATTTCGTCCTTCAAAATGGTGTTTTTCATAGTTTTTAAAAATCAAGATTTTTTTGGTGTCCAGGGAAGATAATTCCTGATGCCGGAGTCAGGGATTTTTGGGCCCAGGAGGTGAATTTTTTTTTTTGACTCAAATGCAAAAACAGACACCCGAATAGATTCAGGGTTGAATTTTGTCCTTAAAAATGGTGTTTTTCATAATTTTTAAAAATCAAGATTTTGTTGGGAAGAAAATGCCTGATGCCGGAGTCAGGGATTTTTGTGCCCAGGAGGTGAAATTTTTTTTTCCACCCAAATGTAAAAATGGATACCAGAATGAGATTCGGGGTTGAATTTCTTCCTTAAAAATGGTGTTTATCATAATTTTTAAAAATCAAGATTTTGTTGGGAAGAAAATTCCTGATGCCGGAGTAAGGGATTTTTGTGCCCAGGAGGTTAAATTTTTTTCCACCCAAATGTAAAAACGCACACTAGAATGAGATTCGGGGTTGAATTTCATTCTTCAAAATGGTGTTTTTCATAGCTTTTAAAAATTAAGAATTTTTTGGTGTCCGGGGAAGAAAATTCCTAATGCCGAAGGCAAGGCAAGGCAAGGCAAAGCAAGGCAAGGCAAGGCAAATTTCAAATTTCAAATTTCAAATTTCAAATTTCAAATTTCAAATTTCAAATTTCAAATTTCAAATTTCAAATTATTTCAATTTATTTCAAATTATTTCAAATTATTTCAAATTATTTCAAATATCAAATTTCAAATTTCAAATTTCAAATTTTTTTAATTTTATTTAATTTAATTTAAAATCCCAAAGTCTAGGCCAGACAATTCAAAAAACCAGGTTTTTAAGTCCCGGCGATTTTTGTTCCCAGGAGGTGAATTTTTTTTTCAACCCAAATGTATAAATAGACACCAGAATGAGATTCGGGGTTGAATTTCGTCCTTCAAAATGGTGTTTTTCATAGATTTTTAATTCAAGATTTTTTTGGTGTGTGGGGAAGAAAATTCCTGATGCCGGAGTCAGGGACTTTTGTGCCCAGGAGGTGAAATTATTTTCCACCGAAATGTAAAAACGCACACCAGAATGAAATTCGGGCTTGAATTTCATTCTTAAAAATGATGTTTTTCATAGCTTTTAAAAATCAAGATATTTTTGTTGTCCGGGGAAGAAAATTCCTGATGCCGGAGTCAGGGATTTTTGTGCCCAGGAGGTGAATTTTTTTTTCCACCCAAATGTAAAAACAGACACCAGAATGAGATTCGGGGTTGAATTTCGTCCTTCAAAATGGTGTTTTTCATAGTTTTTAAAAATCAAGATTTTTTTGGTGTCCAGGGAAGATAATTCCTGATGCCGGAGTCAGGGATTTTTGGGCCCAGGAGGTGAATTTTTTTTTTTGACTCAAATGCAAAAACAGACACCCGAATAGATTCAGGGTTGAATTTTGTCCTTAAAAATGGTGTTTTTCATAATTTTTAAAAATCAAGATTTTGTTGGGAAGAAAATGACTGATGCCGGAGTCAGGGATTTTTGTGCCCAGGAGGTGAAATTTTTTTTTCCACCCAAATGTAAAAATGGATACCAGAATGAGATTCGGGGTTGAATTTCTTCCTTAAAAATGGTGTTTATCATAATTTTTAAAAATCAAGATTTTGTTGGGAAGAAAATTCCTGATGCCGGAGTAAGGGATTTTTGTGCCCAGGAGGTTAAATTTTTTTCCACCCAAATGTAAAAACGCACACTAGAATGAGATTCGGGGTTGAATTTCATTCTTCAAAATGGTGTTTTTCATAGCTTTTAAAAATTAAGAATTTTTTGGTGTCCGGGGAAGAAAATTCCTAATGCCGAAGGCAAGGCAAGGCAAGGCAAAGCAAGGCAAGGCAAGGCAAATTTCAAATTTCAAATTTCAAATTTCAAATTTCAAATTTCAAATTTCAAATTTCAAATTTCAAATTTCAAATTTCAAATTTCAAATTTCAAATTTCAAATTTCAAATTTCAAATTATTTCAAATTATTTCAAATTATTTCAAATTATTTCAAATTATTTCAAATTATTTCAAATTATTTCAAATATCAAATTTCAAATTTCAAATTTCAAATTTTTTTAATTTTATTTAATTTAATTTAAAATCCCAAAGTCTAGGCCAGACAATTCAAAAAACCAGGTTTTTAAGTCCCGGCGATTTTTGTGCCCAGGAGGTGAAATTTTTTTTCAACCCAAATGTATGAATAGACACCAGAATGAGATTCGGGGTTGAATTTCGTCCTTCAAAATGGTGTTTTTCATAGATTTTTAATTCAAATTTTTTTTGGTGTGTGGGGAAGAAAATTCCTGATGCCGGAGTCAGGGACTTTTGTGCCCAGGAGGTGAAATTATTTTCCACCGAAATGTAAAAACGCACACCAGAATGAAATTCGGGCTTGAATTTCATTCTTAAAAATGATGTTTTTCATAGCTTTTAAAAATCAAGAATTTTTTGGTGTTCGGGGAAGAAAATTCCTGATGCCGGAGTCAGGGATTTTTGTGCCCAGGAGGTGAAATTTTTTTTTCCACCCAAATGTAAAAACGGACACCAGAATGAGATTCGGGGTTGAATTTCTTCCTTAAAAATGGTGTTTATCATAATTTTTAAAAATCAAGATTTTGTTGGGAAGAAAATTCCTGATGCCGGAGTAAGGGATTTTTGTGCCCAGGAGGTGAAATTTTTTTCCACCCAAATGTAAAAACGCACACTAGAATGAGATTCGGGGTTGAATTTCATTCTTCAAAATGGTGTTTTTCATAGCTTTTAAAAATTAAGAATTTTTTGGTGTCCAGGGAAGAAAATTCCTAATGCCGAAGGCAAGGCAAGGCAAGGCAAAGCAAGGCAAGGCAAGGCAAATTTCAAATTTCAAATTTCAAATTTCAAATTTCAAATTTCAAATTTCAAATTTCAAATTTCAAATTTCAAATTTCAAATTTCAAATTTCAAATTTCAAATTTCAAATTTCAAATTTCAAATTTCAAATTTCAAATTTCAAATTTCAAATTTCAAATTTCAAATTTCAAATTTCAAATTTCAAATTTCAAATTTCAAATTTCAAATTTCAAATTTCAAATTTCAAATTTCAAATTTCAAATTTCAAATTCAAATTATTTCAAATTTCAAATTTCAAATTTCAAATTTCTTTAATTGTATTTAATTTAATTTAAAATCCCTCAGTCCTGGCCAGACAATTCAAACAACTAGGTTTTTAAGTCCCGGCGATTTTTGTGCCCAGGATGTTAAATTTTTTTTCAACCCAAATGTATAAATAGACACCAGAATGAGATTCGGGGTTGAATTTCGTCCTTCAAAATGGTGTTTTTCATAGATTTTAAATTCAAGATTTTTTTGGTGTGCGGGGAAGAAAATTCCTGATGCCGGAGTCAGGGATTTTTGTGCCCAGGAGGTGAATGTTTTTTTTACTCAAATCCAAAAACGGACACCAGAATGAGATTCGGGGTTGAATTTCGTCCTTCAAAATGGTGTTTTTCATAGATTTTAAATTCACGATTTTTTTGGTGTCCGGGGAAGAAAATTCCTGATGCCGGAGTCAGGGACTTTTGTGCCCAGGAGGTGAAATTATTTTCCAACGAAATGTAAAAACGCACACCAGAATGAAATTTGGGCTTGAATTTCATTCTTAAAAATGATGTTTTTCATAGCTTTTAAAAATCAAGAATTTTTTGGTGTCCGGGGAAGAAAATTCCTGATGCCGGAGTCAGGGATTTTTGTGCCCAGGAGGTGAAAAAAAAATTCTGACTCAAATCTAAAAACGGACACCAGAATGTGCTTAAAAATGTCATTTTTCATAGCATTTAAAAATCAAGATTTTTTTGGTGTGCGGGGAAGAAAATTCCTGATGCCGAGGTCAGGGATTTTTGTGCCCAGGAGGTGAATGTTTTTTTTTACTCAAATCTAAAAACGGACACCAGAATGAGATTCAGGGTTGAATTTCATTCTCAAAAATGGTGTTTTTCATAGCTTTTAAAAATCAAGATTTTTTTGGTGTCCGGGGAAGATAATTCCTGATGCCAGGGTCAGGGATTTTTGTGCCCAGGAGGTGAATATTTTTTTTGACTCAAATGCAAAAACAGACACCCGAATAGATTCAGGGTTGAATTTTGTCCTTAAAAATGGTGTTTTTCATAATTTTTAAAAATCAAGATTTTGTTGGGAAGAAAATGACTGATGCCGGAGTCAGGGATTTTTGTGCCCAGGAGGTGAAATTTTTTTTTCCACCCAAATGTAAAAATGGATACCAGAATGAGATTCGGGGTTGAATTTCTTCCTTAAAAATGGTGTTTATCATAATTTTTAAAAATCAAGATTTTGTTGGGAAGAAAATTCCTGATGCCGGAGTAAGGGATTTTTGTGCCCAGGAGGTTAAATTTTTTTCCACCCAAATGTAAAAACGCACACTAGAATGAGATTCGGGGTTGAATTTCATTCTTCAAAATGGTGTTTTTCATAGCTTTTAAAAATTAAGAATTTTTTGGTGTCCGGGGAAGAAAATTCCTAATGCCGAAGGCAAGGCAAGGCAAGGCAAAGCAAGGCAAGGCAAGGCAAATTTCAAATTTCAAATTTCAAATTTCAAATTTCAAATTTCAAATTTCAAATTTCAAATTTCAAATTTCAAATTTCAAATTTCAAATTATTTCAAATTATTTCAAATTATTTCAAATTATTTCAAATTATTTCAAATTATTTCAAATTATTTCAAATTATTTCAAATATCAAATTTCAAATTTCAAATTTCAAATTTTTTTAATTTTATTTAATTTAATTTAAAATCCCAAAGTCTAGGCCAGACAATTCAAAAAACCAGGTTTTTAAGTCCCGGCGATTTTTGTGCCCAGGAGGTGAAATTTTTTTTCAACCCAAATGTATGAATAGACACCAGAATGAGATTCGGGGTTGAATTTCGTCCTTCAAAATGGTGTTTTTCATAGATTTTTAATTCAAAATTTTTTTGGTGTGTGGGGAAGAAAATTCCTGATGCCGGAGTCAGGGACTTTTGTGCCCAGGAGGTGAAATTATTTTCCACCGAAATGTAAAAACGCACACCAGAATGAAATTCGGGCTTGAATTTCATTCTTAAAAATGATGTTTTTCATAGCTTTTAAAAATCAAGAATTTTTTGGTGTTCGGGGAAGAAAATTCCTGTTGCCGGAGTCAGGGATTTTTGTGCCCAGGAGGTGAAATTTTTTTTTCCACCCAAATGTAAAAACGGACACCAGAATGAGATTCGGGGTTGAATTTCTTCCTTAAAAATGGTGTTTATCATAATTTTTAAAAATCAAGATTTTGTTGGGAAGAAAATTCCTGATGCCGGAGTAAGGGATTTTTGTGCCCAGGAGGTGAAATTTTTTTCCACCCAAATGTAAAAACGCACACTAGAATGAGATTGGGGGTTGAATTTCATTCTTCAAAATGGTGTTTTTCATAGCTTTTAAAAATTAAGAATTTTTTGGTGTCCAGGGAAGAAAATTCCTAATGCCGAAGGCAAGGCAAGGCAAGGCAAAGCAAGGCAAGGCAAGGCAAATTTCAAATTTCAAATTTCAAATTTCAAATTTCAAATTTCAAATTTCAAATTTCAAATTTCAAATTTCAAATTTCAAATTTCAAATTTCAAATTTCAAATTTCAAATTTCAAATTTCAAATTTCAAATTTCAAATTTCAAATTTCAAATTTCAAATTTCAAATTTCAAATTTCAAATTTCAAATTTCAAATTTCAAATTTCAAATTTCAAATTTCAAATTTCAAATTTCAAATTCAAATTATTTCAAATTTCAAATTTCAAATTTCAAATTTCTTTAATTGTATTTAATTTAATTTAAAATCCCTCAGTCCTGGCCAGACAATTCAAACAACTAGGTTTTTAAGTCCCGGCGATTTTTGTGCCCAGGATGTTAAAATTTTTTTCAACCCAAATGTATAAATAGACACCAGAATGAGATTCGGGGTTGAATTTCGTCCTTCAAAATGGTGTTTTTCATAGATTTTAAATTCAAGATTTTTTTGGTGTGCGGGGAAGAAAATTCCTGATGCCGGAGTCAGGGATTTTTGTGCCCAGGAGGTGAATGTTTTTTTTTACTCAAATCCAAAAACGGACACCAGAATGAGATTCGGGGTTGAATTTCGTCCTTCAAAATGGTGTTTTTCATAGATTTTAAATTCACGATTTTTTTGGTGTCCGGGGAAGAAAATTCCTGATGCCGGAGTCAGGGACTTTTGTGCCCAGGAGGTGAAATTATTTTCCAACGAAATGTAAAAACGCACACCAGAATGAAATTTGGGCTTGAATTTCATTCTTAAAAATGATGTTTTTCATAGCTTTTAAAAATCAAGAATTTTTTGGTGTCCGGGGAAGAAAATTCCTGATGCCGGAGTCAGGTATTTTTGTGCCCAGGAGGTGAAAAAAAAATTCTGACTCAAATCTAAAAACGGACACCAGAATGTGCTTAAAAATGTCATTTTTCATAGCATTTAAAAATCAAGATTTTTTTGGTGTGCGGGGAAGAAAATTCCTGATCAGGGATTTTTGTGCCCAAGAGGTGAAATTTTTTTCCCACCCAAATCTAAAAACGGACACCAGAATGAGATTCGGGGTTGAATTTCATTCTCAAAAATGGTGTTTTTCATTGCTTTTAAAAATCAAGATTTTTTTGGTGTCCGGGGAAGAAAATTCCTTATGCCAGGGTCAGGGATTTTTGTGCCCAGGAGGTGAAAATTTTTTTTCCACCCAAATCTATAAACGGACGCCGGAATGAGATTCGGGGTTGAATTTCCTGCTTAAAAATGGTGTTTTTCATAGCTTTTAAAAATCAAGATTTTTTTGGTGTCCGGGGAAGAAAATTCCTGATGCTGGAGTCAGGGACTTTTGTGCCCAGGAGGTGAAATTATTGTCCAACGAAATGTAAAAACGCACACCAGAATGAAATTCAGGCTTGAATTTCATTCTTAAAAATGATGTTTTTCATAGCTTTTAAAAATCAAGATATTTTTGGTGTCCGGGGAAGAAAATTCCTGATGCCAGGGTCAGAGATTTTTGTGCCCAGGAGGTGAATGTTTTTTTTTACTCAAATCCAAAAACGGACACCAGAATGAGATTCGGGGTTGAATTTCGTCCTTCAAAATGGTGTTTTTCATAGATTTTAAATTCAAGATTTTTTTGGTGTCCGGGGAAGAAAATTCCTGATGCCGGAGTCAGGGACTTTTGTGCCCAGGAGGTGAAATTATTTTCCAACGAAATGTAAAAACGCACACCAGAATGAAATTCGGGCTTGAATTTCATTCTTAAAAATGATGTTTTTCATAGCTTTTAAAAATCAAGAATTTTTTGGTGTCCGGGGAAGAAAATTCCTGATGCCAGAGTCAGGGATTTTTGTGCCCAGGAGGTGAAATTTTTTTTCCACCCAAATGTAAAAACGGACACCAGAATGAGATTCGGGGTTGAATTTGTTCCTTAAAAATGGTGTTTTTCATAGTTTTTAAAAATCAAGATTTTTTTGGTGTCCAGGGAAGATAATTCCTGATGCCGGAGTCAGGGATTTTTGGGCCCAGGAGGTGAATTTTTTTTTTTTTGACTCAAATGTAAAAACGGACACCCGAATAGATTCAGGGTTGAATTTTGTCCTTAAAAATGGTGTTTTTCATAATTTTTAAAAATCAAGATTTTGTTGGGAAGAAAATGACTGATGCCGGAGTCAGGGATTTTTGTGCCCAGGAGGTGAAATTTTTTTTTCCACCCAAATGTAAAAACGGACACCCGAATGAGATTCGGGGTTGAATTTGTTCCTTAAAAATGGTGTTTATCATAATTTTTAAAAATCAAGATTTTGTTGGGAAGAAAATTCCTGATGCCGGAGTAAGGGATTTTTGTGCCCAGGAGGTGAAATTTTTTTCCACCCAAATGTAAAAACGCACACTAGAATGAGATTCGGGGTTGAATTTCATTCTTCAAAATGGTGTTTTTCATAGCTTTTAAAAATTAAGAATTTTTTGGTGTATGGGGAAGAAAATTCCTAATGCTGAAGGCAAGGCAAGGCAAGGCAAGGCAAATTTCAAATTTCAAATTTCAAATTTCAAATTTCAAATTTCAAATTTCAAATTTCAAATTTCAAATTTCAAATTTCAAATTTCAAATTTCAAATTTCAAATTTCAAATTTCAAATTTCAAATTTCAAATTTCAAATTTCAAATTTCAAATTTCAAATTTCAAATTTCAAATTTCAAATTTCAAATTTCAAATTATTTCAAATTATTTCAAATTTCAAATTTCAAATTTCAAATTTCAAATTATTTCAAATTTCAAATTTCAAATTTCAAATTTCTTTAATTTTATTTAATTTAATTTAAAATCCCTCAGTCCTGGCCAGACAATTCAAACAACCAGGTTTTTAAGTCCCGGCGATTTTTGTGCCCAGGAGGTTAAATTTTTTTTCAACCCAAATGTATAAATAGACACCAGAATGAGATCCGGGGTTGAATTTCGTCCTTCAAAATGGTGTTTTTCATAGATTTTAAATTCAAGATTTTTTTGGTGTGCGGGGAAGAAAATTCCTGATGCCGGAGTCAGGGATTTTTGTGCCCAGGATGTGAATGTTTTTTTTTACTCAAATCCAAAAACGGACATCAGAATGAGATTCAGGGTTGAATTTCGTCCTTCAAAATGGTGTTTTTCATAGATTTTAAATTCAAGATTTTTTTGGTGTCCGGGGAAGAAAATTCCTGATGCCAGGGTCAGGGATTTTTGTGCCGAGGAGGTGAATATTTTTTTTGACCCAAATGTAAAAACGGATGCCAGAATTAGATTTGGGGTTGAATTTCGTCCTTCAAAATGGTGTTTTTCATAGTTTTTAAAAATCAAGATTTTTTTGGTGTCCAGGGAAGATAATTCCTCATGCCGGAGTCAGGGATTTTTGGGCCCAGGAGGTGAATTTTTTTTTTTGACTCAAATGTAAAAACGGACACCCGAATAGATTCAGGGTTGAATTTTGTCCTTAAAAATGGTGTTTTTCATAATTTTTAAAAATCAAGATTTTGTTGGGAAGAAAATTCCTGATGCCGGAGTAAGGGATTTTTGTGCCCAGGAGGTGAAATTTTTTTTTCCACCCAAATGTAAAAACGGACACCAGAATGAGATTCGGGGTTGAATTTGTTCCTTAAAAATGGTGTTTATCATAATTTTTAAAAATCAAGATTTTGTTGGGAAGAAAATTCCTGATGCCGGAGTAAGGGATTTTTGTGCCCAGGAGGTGAAATTTTTTTCCACCCAAATGTAAAAACGCACACTAGAATGAGATTCGGGGTTGAATTTCATTCTTCAAAATGGTGTTTTTCATAGCTTTTAAAAATTAAGAATTTTTTGGTGTCCGGGGAAGAAAATTCCTGATGCCGGAGTCAGGGATTTTTGTGCCCAGGAGGTGAAATTTTTTTTCCACTCAAATGTAAAAACGGACACCAGAATGAGATTTGGGGTTGAATTTGTTCCTTAAAAATGGTGTTTTTCATAGTTTATAATATCAAGATTTTTTTGGTGTCCGGGGAAGAAAATTCCTGATGCCAGGGTCAGGGATTTTTGTGCCCAGGAGGTGAATATTTTTTTTGACCCAAATGTAAAAACGGATGCCAGAATTAGATTTGGGGTTCAAATTTGAAATTTGAAATTTGAAATTTGAAATTTTAAATTTGAAATTTGCCTTGCCTTGCCTTGCCTTGCCTTCGGCATTAGGAATTTTCTTCCCCATACACCAAAAAATTCTTAATTTTTAAAAGCTATGAAAAACACCATTTTTAAGAATGAAATTCAACCCCGAATCTCATTCTAGTGTGCGCTTTTACATTTGGGTGGAAAAAAAAATTTCACCTCCTGGGCACAAAAATCCCTGACTCCGGCATCAGTCATTTTCTTCCCAACAAAATCTTGATTTTTAAAAATTATGAAAAACACCATTTTTAAGGACAAAATTCAACCCTGAATCTATTCGGGTGTCCGTTTTTACATTTGAGTCAAAAAAAAAATTCACCTCCTGGGCCCAAAAATCCCTGACTCCGGCATCAGGAATTTTCTTCCCCGGACACCAAAAAATTCTTGATTTTTAAAAGCTATGAAAAACATCATTTTTAAGAATGAAATTCAAGCCCAAATTTCATTCTGGTGTGCGTTTTTACATTTCGGTGGAAAATAATTTCACCTCCTGGGCACAAAAGTCCCTGACTCCGGCATCAGGAATTTTCTTCCCAACAAAATCTTGATTTTTAAAAATTATGAAAAACACCATTTTTAAGGACAAAATTCAACCCTGAATCTATTCGGGTGTCTGTTTTTACATTTGAGTCAAAAAAAAAAATTCACCTCCTGGGCACAAAAATCCCTGACTCCGGCATCAGGAATTATCTTCCCTGGACACCAAAAAAATCTTGATTTTTAAAAACTATGAAAAACACCATTTTGAAGGACGAAATACAACCGCAAATCTAATTCTGGCATCCGTTTTTACATTTGGGTCAAAAAAAATATTCACCTCCTGGGCACAAAAATCCCTGACCCTGGTATCAGGAATTTTCTTCCCCAGACACCAAAAAAATCTTGATTTTTATAAACTATGAAAAACACCATTTTGAAGGACGAAATTCAACCCCGAATCTCATTCTGGTGTCTATTTATACATTTGGGTTGAAAAAAAATTTCACCTCCTGGGCACAAAAATCGCCGGGACTTAAAAACCTGGTTTTTTGAATTGTCTGGCCTGGACTTTGGGATTTTAAATTAAATTAAATAAAATTAAAAAAATTTGAAATTTGAAATTTGAAATTTGATATTTGAAATAATTTGAAATAATTTGAAATAATTTGAAATAATTTGAAATAATTTGAAATTTGAAATTTGAAATTTGAAATTTGAAATTTGAAATTTGAAATTTGAAATTTGAAATTTGAAATTTGAAATTTGAAATTTGCCTTGCCTTGCCTTGCTTTGCCTTGCCTTGCCTTGCCTTCGGCATTAGGAATTTTCTTCCCCGGACACCAAAAAATTCTTGATTTTTAAAAGCTATGAAAAACATCATTTTTAAGAATGAAATTCAAGCCCGAATTTCATTCTGGTGTGCGTTTTTACATTTCATTGGAAAATAATTTCACCTCCTGGGCACAAAAGTCCCTGACTCCGGCATCAGGAATTTTCTTCCCCGGACACCAAAAAAATCTTGATTTTTAAAAGCTATGAAAAACACCATTTTTAAGCAGGAAATTCAATCCCGAATCTCATTCCGTTGTCCGTTTATAGATTTGGGTGGAAAAAAAATTTTCACCTCCTGGGCACAAAAATCCCTGACTCCGGCATCAGGCATTTTCTTCCCAACAAAATCTTGATTTTTAACAATTATGAAAAACACCATTTTTAAGGACGAAATTCAACCCTGAATCTATTCGGGTGTCCGTTTTTACATTTGAGTCAAAAAAAATTTTTCACCTCCTGGGCACAAAAATCCCTGACTCCGGCATCAGGAATTTTCTTCCCCGGACACCAAAAAAATCTTCATTTTTAAAAACTATGAAAAACACCATTTTTAAGAATGAAATTCAACCCCGAATCTCATTCTAGTGTGCGTTTTTACATTTTAAATTAAATTAAATAAAATTAAAGAAATTTGAAATTTGAAATTTGAAATTTGAAATAATTTGAAATTTGAAATTTGAAATAATTTGAAATAATTTGAAATAATTTGAAATTTGAAATTTGAAATTTGAAATTTGAAATTTGAAATTTGAAATTTGAAATTTGAAATTTGAAATTTGAAATTTGAAATTTGAAATTTGAAATTTGAAATTTGAAATTTGCCTTGCCTTGCCTTGCCTTGCCTTCGGCATTAGGAATTTTCTTCCCCATACACCAAAAAATTCTTAATTTTTAAAAGCTATGAAAAACACCATTTTTAAGAATGAAATTCAACCCCGAATCTCATTCTAGTGTGCGTTTTTACATTTGGGTGGAAAAAAAAATTTCACCTCCTGGGCACAAAAATCCCTGACTCCGGCATCAGTCATTTTCTTCCCAACAAAATCTTGATTTTTAAAAATTATGAAAAACACCATTTTTAAGGACAAAATTCAACCCTGAATCTATTCGGGTGTCCGTTTTTACATTTGAGTCAAAAAAAAAATTCACCTCCTGGGCCCAAAAATCCCTGACTCCGGCATCAGGAATTATCTTCCCTGGACACCAAAAAAATCTTGATTTTTAAAAACTATGAAAAACACCATTTTGAAGGACGAAATTCAACCCCAAATCTAATTCTGGCATCCGTTTTTACATTTGGGTCAAAAAAAGTATTCACCTCCTGGGCACAAAAATCCCTGACCCTGGCATCAGGAATTTTCTTCCCCGGACACCAAAAAAATCTTGATTTTTATAAACTATGAAAAACACCATTTTTAAGGAACAAATTCAACCCCAAATCTCATTCTGGTGTCCGTTTTTACATTTGGGTGGAAAAAAAATTTCACCTCCTGGGCACAAAAATCCCTGACTCCGGCATCAGGAATTTTCTTCCCCGGACACCAAAAAATTCTTAATTTTTAAAAGCTATGAAAAACACCATTTTGAAGAATGAAATTCAAGCCCGAATCTCATTCTAGTGTGCGTTTTTACATTTGGGTGGAAAAAAATTTCACCACCTTTGAAATTATTTCAAATTATTTCAAATTTCAAATTTCAAATTATTTCAAATTTCAAATTTCAAATTTCAAATTTCTTTAATTTTATTTAATTTAATTTAAAATGTAAAAACGCACACTAGAATGAGATTCGGGGTTGAATTTCATTCTTAAAAATGGTGTTTTTCATAGTTTTTAAAAATGAAGATTTTTTTGGTGTCCGGGGAAGAAAATTCCTGATGCCGGAGTCAGGGATTTTTGTGCCCAGGAGGTGAAAATTTTTTTTTGACTCAAATGTAAAAACGGACACCCGAATCGATTCAGGGTTGAATTTCATCCTTAAAAATGGTGTTTTTCATAATTGTTAAAAATCAAGATTTTGTTGGGAAGAAAATGCCTGATGCCGGAGTCAGGGATTTTTGTGCCCAGGAGGTGAAAAAATTTTTTCCACCCAAATCTATAAACGGACAACGGAATGAGATTCGGGGTTGAATTTCCTGCTTAAAAATGGTGTTTTACATAGCTTTTAAAAATCAAGATTTTTTTGGTGTCCGGGGAAGAAAATTCCTGATGCCGGAGTCAGGGACTTTTGTGCCCAGGAGCTGAAATTATTTTCCAACGAAATGTAAAAACGCACACCAGAATGAAATTCGGGCTTGAATTTCATTCTTAAAAATGATGTTTTTCATAGCTTTTAAAAATCAAGAATTTTTTGGTGTCCGGGGAAGAAAATTCCTGATGCCGGAGTCAGGGATTTTTGTGCCCAGGAGGTGAAATTTTTTTTCCACCCAAATGTAAAAACAGACACCAGAATGAGATTCGGGGTTGAATTTGCTCCTTAAAAATGGTGTTTTTCATAGTTTATAAAAATCAAGATTTTTTTGGTGTCCGGGGAAGAAAATTCCTGATACCAGGGTCAGGGATTTTTGTGCCCAGGAGGTGAATATTTTTTTTGACCCAAATGTAAAAACGGATGCCAGAATTAGATTTGCGGTTGAATTTCGTCCTTCAAAATGGTGTTTTTCATAGTTTTTAAAAATCAAGATTTTTTTGGTGTCCAGGGAAGATAATTCCTGATGCCGGAGTCAGGGATTTTTGGGCCCAGGAGGTGAATTTTTTTTTTTGACTCAAATGTAAAAACAGACACCCGAATAGATTCAGGGTTGAATTTTGTCCTTAAAAATGGTGTTTTTCATAATTTTTAAAAATCAAGATTTTGTTGGGAAGAAAATGCCTGATGCCGGAGTCAGGGATTTTTGTGCCCAGGAGGTGAAATTTTTTTTTCCACCCAAATGTAAAAATGGATACCAGAATGAGATTCGGGGTTGAATTTCTTCCTTAAAAATGGTGTTTATCATAATTTTTAAAAATCAATATTTTGTTGTGAAGAAAATTCCTGATGCCGGAGTAAGGGATTTTTGTGCCCAGGAGGTTAATTTTTTTTCCACCCAAATGTAAAAACGCACACTAGAATGAGATTCGGGGTTGAATTTCATTCTTCAAAATGGTGTTTTTCATAGCTTTTAAAAATTAAGAATTTTTTGGTGTCCGGGGAAGAAAATTCCTAATGCCGAAGGCAAGGCAAGGCAAGGCAAAGCAAGGCAAGGCAAGGCAAATTTCAAATTTCAAATTTCAAATTTCAAATTTCAAATTTCAAATTTCAAATTTCAAATTTCAAATTTCAAATTATTTCAATTTATTTCAAATTATTTCAAATTATTTCAAATTATTTCAAATATCAAATTTCAAATTTCAAATTTCAAATTTTTTTAATTTTATTTAATTTAATTTAAAATCCCAAAGTCTAGGCCAGACAATTCAAAAAACCAGGTTTTTAAGTCCCGGTGATTTTTGTTCCCAGGAGGTGAATTTTTTTTTCAACCCAAATGTATAAATAGACACCAGAATGAGATTCGGGGTTGAATTTCGTCCTTCAAAATGGTGTTTTTCATAGATTTTTAATTCAAGATTTTTTTGGTGTGTGGGGAAGAAAATTCCTGATGCCGGAGTCAGGGACTTTTGTGCCCAGGAGGTGAAATTATTTTCCACCGAAATGTAAAAACGCACACCAGAATGAAATTCGGGCTTGAATTTCATTCTTAAAAATGATGTTTTTCATAGCTTTTAAAAATCAAGATATTTTTGTTGTCCGGGGAAGAAAATTCCTGATGCCGGAGTCAGGGATTTTTGTGCCCAGGAGGTGAATTTTTTTTTCCACCCAAATGTAAAAACAGACACCAGAATGAGATTCGGGGTTGAATTTCGTCCTTCAAAATGGTGTTTTTCATAGTTTTTAAAAATCAAGATTTTTTTGGTGTCCAGGGAAGATAATTCCTGATGCCGGAGTCAGGGATTTTTGGGCCCAGGAGGTGAATTTTTTTTTTTGACTCAAATGCAAAAACAGACACCCGAATAGATTCAGGGTTGAATTTTGTCCTTAAAAATGGTGTTTTTCATAATTTTTAAAAATCAAGATTTTGTTGGGAAGAAAATGCCTGATGCCGGAGTCAGGGATTTTTGTGCCCAGGAGGTGAAATTTTTTTTTCCACCCAAATGTAAAAATGGATACCAGAATGAGATTCGGGGTTGAATTTCTTCCTTAAAAATGGTGTTTATCATAATTTTTAAAAATCAAGATTTTGTTGGGAAGAAAATTCCTGATGCCGGAGTAAGGGATTTTTGTGCCCAGGAGGTTAAATTTTTTTCCACCCAAATGTAAAAACGCACACTAGAATGAGATTCGGGGTTGAATTTCATTCTTCAAAATGGTGTTTTTCATAGCTTTTAAAAATTAAGAATTTTTTGGTGTCCGGGGAAGAAAATTCCTAATGCCGAAGGCAAGGCAAGGCAAGGCAAAGCAAGGCAAGGCAAGGCAAATTTCAAATTTCAAATTTCAAATTTCAAATTTCAAATTTCAAATTTCAAATTTCAAATTTCAAATTTCAAATTATTTCAATTTATTTCAAATTATTTCAAATTATTTCAAATTATTTCAAATATCAAATTTCAAATTTCAAATTTCAAATTTTTTTAATTTTATTTAATTTAATTTAAAATCCCAAAGTCTAGGCCAGACAATTCAAAAAACCAGGTTTTTAAGTCCCGGCGATTTTTGTTCCCAGGAGGTGAATTTTTTTTTCAACCCAAATGTATAAATAGACACCAGAATGAGATTCGGGGTTGAATTTCGTCCTTCAAAATGGTGTTTTTCATAGATTTTTAATTCAAGATTTTTTTGGTGTGTGGGGAAGAAAATTCCTGATGCCGGAGTCAGGGACTTTTGTGCCCAGGAGGTGAAATTATTTTCCACCGAAATGTAAAAACGCACACCAGAATGAAATTCGGGCTTGAATTTCATTCTTAAAAATGATGTTTTTCATAGCTTTTAAAAATCAAGAATTTTTTGGTGTCCGGGGAAGAAAATTCCTGATGCTGGAGTCAGGGATTTTTGTGCCCAGGAGGTGAAATTTTTTTTTCCACCCAAATGTAAAAACAGACACCAGAATGAGATTCGGGGTTGAATTTCGTCCTTCAAAATGGTGTTTTTCATAGTTTTTAAAAATCAAGATTTTTTTGGTGTCCAGGGAAGATAATTCCTGATGCCGGAGTCAGGGATTTTTGGGCCCAGGAGGTGAATTTTTTTTTTTGACTCAAATGCAAAAACAGACACCCGAATAGATTCAGGGTTGAATTTTGTCCTTAAAAATGGTGTTTTTCATAATTTTTAAAAATCAAGATTTTGTTGGGAAGAAAATGACTGATGCCGGAGTCAGGGATTTTTGTGCCCAGGAGGTGAAATTTTTTTTTCCACCCAAATGTAAAAATGGATACCAGAATGAGATTCGGGGTTGAATTTCTTCCTTAAAAATGGTGTTTATCATAATTTTTAAAAATCAAGATTTTGTTGGGAAGAAAATTCCTGATGCCGGAGTAAGGGATTTTTGTGCCCAGGAGGTTAAATTTTTTTCCACCCAAATGTAAAAACGCACACTAGAATGAGATTCGGGGTTGAATTTCATTCTTCAAAATGGTGTTTTTCATAGCTTTTAAAAATTAAGAATTTTTTGGTGTCCGGGGAAGAAAATTCCTAATGCCGAAGGCAAGGCAAGGCAAGGCAAAGCAAGGCAAGGCAAGGCAAATTTCAAATTTCAAATTTCAAATTTCAAATTTCAAATTTCAAATTTCAAATTTCAAATTTCAAATTTCAAATTTCAAATTTCAAATTTCAAATTTCAAATTTCAAATTTCAAATTTCAAATTATTTCAAATTATTTCAAATTATTTCAAATTATTTCAAATTATTTCAAATTATTTCAAATTATTTCAAATATCAAATTTCAAATTTCAAATTTCAAATTTTTTTAATTTTATTTAATTTAATTTAAAATCCCAAAGTCTAGGCCAGACAATTCAAAAAACCAGGTTTTTAAGTCCCGGCGATTTTTGTGCCCAGGAGGTGAAATTTTTTTTCAACCCAAATGTATGAATAGACACCAGAATGAGATTCGGGGTTGAATTTCGTCCTTCAAAATGGTGTTTTTCATAGATTTTTAATTCAAATTTTTTTTGGTGTGTGGGGAAGAAAATTCCTGATGCCGGAGTCAGGGACTTTTGTGCCCAGGAGGTGAAATTATTTTCCACCGAAATGTAAAAACGCACACCAGAATGAAATTCGGGCTTGAATTTCATTCTTAAAAATGATGTTTTTCATAGCTTTTAAAAATCAAGAATTTTTTGGTGTTCGGGGAAGAAAATTCCTGATGCCGGAGTCAGGGATTTTTGTGCCCAGGAGGTGAAATTTTTTTTTCCACCCAAATGTAAAAACGGACACCAGAATGAGATTCGGGGTTGAATTTCTTCCTTAAAAATGGTGTTTATCATAATTTTTAAAAATCAAGATTTTGTTGGGAAGAAAATTCCTGATGCCGGAGTAAGGGATTTTTGTGCCCAGGAGGTGAAATTTTTTTCCACCCAAATGTAAAAACGCACACTAGAATGAGATTGGGGGTTGAATTTCATTCTTCAAAATGGTGTTTTTCATAGCTTTTAAAAATTAAGAATTTTTTGGTGTCCAGGGAAGAAAATTCCTAATGCCGAAGGCAAGGCAAGGCAAGGCAAAGCAAGGCAAGGCAAGGCAAATTTCAAATTTCAAATTTCAAATTTCAAATTTCAAATTTCAAATTTCAAATTTCAAATTTCAAATTTCAAATTTCAAATTTCAAATTTCAAATTTCAAATTTCAAATTTCAAATTTCAAATTTCAAATTTCAAATTTCAAATTTCAAATTTCAAATTTCAAATTTCAAATTTCAAATTTCAAATTTCAAATTTCAAATTTCAAATTTCAAATTTCAAATTTCAAATTTCAAATTTCAAATTCAAATTATTTCAAATTTCAAATTTCAAATTTCAAATTTCTTTAATTGTATTTAATTTAATTTAAAATCCCTCAGTCCTGGCCAGACAATTCAAACAACTAGGTTTTTAAGTCCCGGCGATTTTTGTGCCCAGGATGTTAAATTTTTTTTCAACCCAAATGTATAAATAGACACCAGAATGAGATTCGGGGTTGAATTTCGTCCTTCAAAATGGTGTTTTTCATAGATTTTAAATTCAAGATTTTTTTGGTGTGCGGGGAAGAAAATTCCTGATGCCGGAGTCAGGGATTTTTGTGCCCAGGAGGTGAATGTTTTTTTTTACTCAAATCCAAAAACGGACACCAGAATGAGATTCGGGGTTGAATTTCGTCCTTCAAAATGGTGTTTTTCATAGATTTTAAATTCACGATTTTTTTGGTGTCCGGGGAAGAAAATTCCTGATGCCGGAGTCAGGGACTTTTGTGCCCAGGAGGTGAAATTATTTTCCAACGAAATGTAAAAACGCACACCAGAATGAAATTTGGGCTTGAATTTCATTCTTAAAAATGATGTTTTTCATAGCTTTTAAAAATCAAGAATTTTTTGGTGTCCGGGGAAGAAAATTCCTGATGCCGGAGTCAGGGATTTTTGTGCCCAGGAGGTGAAAAAAAAATTCTGACTCAAATCTAAAAACGGACACCAGAATGTGCTTAAAAATGTCATTTTTCATAGCATTTAAAAATCAAGATTTTTTTGGTGTGCGTTGAAGAAAATTCCTGATGCCGAGGTCAGGGATTTTTGTGCCCAGGATGTGAATGTTTTTTTTTACTCAAATCTAAAAACGGACACCAGAATGAGATTCAGGGTTGAATTTCATTCTCAAAAATGGTGTTTTTCATAGCTTTTAAAAATCAAGATTTTTTTGGTGTCCGGGGAAGATAATTCCTGATGCCAGGGTCAGGGATTTTTGTGCCCAGGAGGTGAATATTTTTTTTGACTCAAATGCAAAAACAGACACCCGAATAGATTCAGGGTTGAATTTTGTCCTTAAAAATGGTGTTTTTCATAATTTTTAAAAATCAAGATTTTGTTGGGAAGAAAATGACTGATGCCGGAGTCAGGGATTTTTGTGCCCAGGAGGTGAAATTTTTTTTTCCACCCAAATGTAAAAATGGATACCAGAATGAGATTCGGGGTTGAATTTCTTCCTTAAAAATGGTGTTTATCATAATTTTTAAAAATCAAGATTTTGTTGGGAAGAAAATTCCTGATGCCGGAGTAAGGGATTTTTGTGCCCAGGAGGTTAAATTTTTTTCCACCCAAATGTAAAAACGCACACTAGAATGAGATTCGGGGTTGAATTTCATTCTTCAAAATGGTGTTTTTCATAGCTTTTAAAAATTAAGAATTTTTTGGTGTCCGGGGAAGAAAATTCCTAATGCCGAAGGCAAGGCAAGGCAAGGCAAAGCAAGGCAAGGCAAGGCAAATTTCAAATTTCAAATTTCAAATTTCAAATTTCAAATTTCAAATTTCAAATTTCAAATTTCAAATTTCAAATTTCAAATTATTTCAAATTATTTCAAATTATTTCAAATTATTTCAAATTATTTCAAATTATTTCAAATTATTTCAAATTATTTCAAATATCAAATTTCAAATTTCAAATTTCAAATTTTTTTAATTTTATTTAATTTAATTTAAAATCCCAAAGTCTAGGCCAGACAATTCAAAAAACCAGGTTTTTAAGTCCCGGCGATTTTTGTGCCCAGGAGGTGAAATTTTTTTTCAACCCAAATGTATGAATAGACACCAGAATGAGATTCGGGGTTGAATTTCGTCCTTCAAAATGGTGTTTTTCATAGATTTTTAATTCAAAATTTTTTTGGTGTGTGGGGAAGAAAATTCCTGATGCCGGAGTCAGGGACTTTTGTGCCCAGGAGGTGAAATTATTTTCCACCGAAATGTAAAAACGCACACCAGAATGAAATTCGGGCTTGAATTTCATTCTTAAAAATGATGTTTTTCATAGCTTTTAAAAATCAAGAATTTTTTGGTGTTCGGGGAAGAAAATTCCTGTTGCCGGAGTCAGGGATTTTTGTGCCCAGGAGGTGAAATTTTTTTTTCCACCCAAATGTAAAAACGGACACCAGAATGAGATTCGGGGTTGAATTTCTTCCTTAAAAATGGTGTTTATCATAATTTTTAAAAATCAAGATTTTGTTGGGAAGAAAATTCCTGATGCCGGAGTAAGGGATTTTTGTGCCCAGGAGGTGAAATTTTTTTCCACCCAAATGTAAAAACGCACACTAGAATGAGATTGGGGGTTGAATTTCATTCTTCAAAATGGTGTTTTTCATAGCTTTTAAAAATTAAGAATTTTTTGGTGTCCAGGGAAGAAAATTCCTAATGCCGAAGGCAAGGCAAGGCAAGGCAAAGAAAGGCAAGGCAAGGCAAATTTCAAATTTCAAATTTCAAATTTCAAATTTCAAATTTCAAATTTCAAATTTCAAATTTCAAATTTCAAATTTCAAATTTCAAATTTCAAATTTCAAATTTCAAATTTCAAATTTCAAATTTCAAATTTCAAATTTCAAATTTCAAATTTCAAATTTCAAATTTCAAATTTCAAATTTCAAATTTCAAATTTCAAATTTCAAATTTCAAATTTCAAATTTCAAATTTCAAATTTCAAATTCAAATTATTTCAAATTTCAAATTTCAAATTTCAAATTTCTTTAATTGTATTTAATTTAATTTAAAATCCCTCAGTCCTGGCCAGACAATTCAAACAACTAGGTTTTTAAGTCCCGGCGATTTTTGTGCCCAGGATGTTAAATTTTTTTTCAACCCAAATGTATAAATAGACACCAGAATGAGATTCGGGGTTGAATTTCGTCCTTCAAAATGGTGTTTTTCATAGATTTTAAATTCAAGATTTTTTTGGTGTGCGGGGAAGAAAATTCCTGATGCCGGAGTCAGGGATTTTTGTGCCCAGGAGGTGAATGTTTTTTTTTACTCAAATCCAAAAACGGACACCAGAATGAGATTCGGGGTTGAATTTCGTCCTTCAAAATGGTGTTTTTCATAGATTTTAAATTCACGATTTTTTTGGTGTCCGGGGAAGAAAATTCCTGATGCCGGAGTCAGGGACTTTTGTGCCCAGGAGGTGAAATTATTTTCCAACGAAATGTAAAAACGCACACCAGAATGAAATTTGGGCTTGAATTTCATTCTTAAAAATGATGTTTTTCATAGCTTTTAAAAATCAAGAATTTTTTGGTGTCCGGGGAAGAAAATTCCTGATGCCGGAGTCAGGTATTTTTGTGCCCAGGAGGTGAAAAAAAAATTCTGACTCAAATCTAAAAACGGACACCAGAATGTGCTTAAAAATGTCATTTTTCATAGCATTTAAAAATCAAGATTTTTTTGGTGTGCGGGGAAGAAAATTCCTGATCAGGGATTTTTGTGCCCAAGAGGTGAAATTTTTTTCCCACCCAAATCTAAAAACGGACACCAGAATGAGATTCGGGGTTGAATTTCATTCTCAAAAATGGTGTTTTTCATTGCTTTTAAAAATCAAGATTTTTTTGGTGTCCGGGGAAGAAAATTCCTTATGCCAGGGTCAGGGATTTTTGTGCCCAGGAGGTGAAAATTTTTTTTCCACCCAAATCTATAAACGGACGCCGGAATGAGATTCGGGGTTGAATTTCCTGCTTAAAAATGGTGTTTTTCATAGCTTTTAAAAATCAAGATTTTTTTGGTGTCCGGGGAAGAAAATTCCTGATGCTGGAGTCAGGGACTTTTGTGCCCAGGAGGTGAAATTATTGTCCAACGAAATGTAAAAACGCACACCAGAATGAAATTCAGGCTTGAATTTCATTCTTAAAAATGATGTTTTTCATAGCTTTTAAAAATCAAGATATTTTTGGTGTCCGGGGAAGAAAATTCCTGATGCCAGGGTCAGAGATTTTTGTGCCCAGGAGGTGAATGTTTTTTTTTACTCAAATCCAAAAACGGACACCAGAATGAGATTCGGGGTTGAATTTCGTCCTTCAAAATGGTGTTTTTCATAGATTTTAAATTCAAGATTTTTTTGGTGTCCGGGGAAGAAAATTCCTGATGCCGGAGTCAGGGACTTTTGTGCCCAGGAGGTGAAATTATTTTCCAACGAAATGTAAAAACGCACACCAGAATGAAATTCGGGCTTGAATTTCATTCTTAAAAATGATGTTTTTCATAGCTTTTAAAAATCAAGAATTTTTTGGTGTCCGGGGAAGAAAATTCCTGATGCCAGAGTCAGGGATTTTTGTGCCCAGGAGGTGAAATTTTTTTTCCACCCAAATGTAAAAACGGACACCAGAATGAGATTCGGGGTTGAATTTGTTCCTTAAAAATGGTGTTTTTCATAGTTTTTAAAAATCAAGATTTTTTTGGTGTCCAGGGAAGATAATTCCTGATGCCGGAGTCAGGGATTTTTGGGCCCAGGAGGTGAATTTTTTTTTTTTGACTCAAATGTAAAAACGGACACCCGAATAGATTCAGGGTTGAATTTTGTCCTTAAAAATGGTGTTTTTCATAATTTTTAAAAATCAAGATTTTGTTGGGAAGAAAATGACTGATGCCGGAGTCAGGGATTTTTGTGCCCAGGAGGTGAAATTTTTTTTTCCACCCAAATGTAAAAACGGACACCCGAATGAGATTCGGGGTTGAATTTGTTCCTTAAAAATGGTGTTTATCATAATTTTTAAAAATCAAGATTTTGTTGGGAAGAAAATTCCTGATGCCGGAGTAAGGGATTTTTGTGCCCAGGAGGTGAAATTTTTTTCCACCCAAATGTAAAAACGCACACTAGAATGAGATTCGGGGTTGAATTTCATTCTTCAAAATGGTGTTTTTCATAGCTTTTAAAAATTAAGAATTTTTTGGTGTATGGGGAAGAAAATTCCTAATGCTGAAGGCAAGGCAAGGCAAGGCAAGGCAAATTTCAAATTTCAAATTTCAAATTTCAAATTTCAAATTTCAAATTTCAAATTTCAAATTTCAAATTTCAAATTTCAAATTTCAAATTTCAAATTTCAAATTTCAAATTTCAAATTTCAAATTTCAAATTTCAAATTTCAAATTTCAAATTATTTCAAATTATTTCAAATTTCAAATTTCAAATTTCAAATTTCAAATTATTTCAAATTTCAAATTTCAAATTTCAAATTTCTTTAATTTTATTTAATTTAATTTAAAATCCCTCAGTCCTGGCCAGACAATTCAAACAACCAGGTTTTTAAGTCCCGGCGATTTTTGTGCCCAGGAGGTTAAATTTTTTTTCAACCCAAATGTATAAATAGACACCAGAATGAGATCCGGGGTTGAATTTCGTCCTTCAAAATGGTGTTTTTCATAGATTTTAAATTCAAGATTTTTTTGGTGTGCGGGGAAGAAAATTCCTGATGCCGGAGTCAGGGATTTTTGTGCCCAGGAGGTGAATGTTTTTTTTTACTCAAATCCAAAAACGGACATCAGAATGAGATTCAGGGTTGAATTTCGTCCTTCAAAATGGTGTTTTTCATAGATTTTAAATTCAAGATTTTTTTGGTGTCCGGGGAAGAAAATTCCTGATGCCAGGGTCAGGGATTTTTGTGCCGAGGAGGTGAATATTTTTTTTGACCCAAATGTAAAAACGGATGCCAGAATTAGATTTGGGGTTGAATTTCGTCCTTCAAAATGGTGTTTTTCATAGTTTTTAAAAATCAAGATTTTTTTGGTGTCCAGGGAAGATAATTCCTCATGCCGGAGTCAGGGATTTTTGGGCCCAGGAGGTGAATTTTTTTTTTTTGACTCAAATGTAAAAACGGACACCCGAATAGATTCAGGGTTGAATTTTGTCCTTAAAAATGGTGTTTTTCATAATTTTTAAAAATCAAGATTTTGTTGGGAAGAAAATGACTGATGCCGGAGTCAGGGATTTTTGTGCCCAGGAGGTGAAATTTTTTTTTCCACCCAAATGTAAAAACGGACACCAGAATGAGATTCGGGGTTGAATTTGTTCCTTAAAAATGGTGTTTATCATAATTTTTAAAAATCAAGATTTTGTTGGGAAGAAAATTCCTGATGCCGGAGTAAGGGATTTTTGTGCCCAGGAGGTGAAATTTTTTTCCACCCAAATGTAAAAACGCACACTAGAATGAGATTCGGGGTTGAATTTCATTCTTCAAAATGGTGTTTTTCATAGCTTTTAAAAATTAAGAATTTTTTGGTGTCCGGGGAAGAAAATTCCTGATGCTGGAGTCAGGGATTTTTGTGCCCAGGAGGTGAAATTTTTTTTCCACCCAAATGTAAAAACGGACACCAGAATGAGATTCGGGGTTGAATTTGTTCCTTAAAAATGGTGTTTTTCATAGTTTATAAAAATCAAGATTTTTTTGGTGTCCGGGGAAGAAAATTCCTGATGCCAGGGTCAGGGATTTTTGTGCCCAGGAGGTGAATATTTTTTTTGACCCAAATGTAAAAACGGATGCCAGAATTAGATTTGGGGTTCAAATTTGAAATTTGAAATTTGAAATTTGAAATTTTAAATTTGAAATTTGCCTTGCCTTGCCTTGCCTTGCCTTCGGCATTAGGAATTTTCTTCCCCATACACCAAAAAATTCTTAATTTTTAAAAGCTATGAAAAACACCATTTTTAAGAATGAAATTCAACCCCGAATCTCATTCTAGTGTGCGCTTTTACATTTGGGTGGAAAAAAAAATTTCACCTCCTGGGCACAAAAATCCCTGACTCCGGCATCAGTCATTTTCTTCCCAACAAAATCTTGATTTTTAAAAATTATGAAAAACACCATTTTTAAGGACAAAATTCAACCCTGAATCTATTCGGGTGTCCGTTTTTACATTTGAGTCAAAAAAAAAATTCACCTCCTGGGCCCAAAAATCCCTGACTCCGGCATCAGGAATTATCTTCCCCGGACACCAAAAAAATCTTGATTTTTATAAACTATGAAAAACACCATTTTTAAGGAACAAATTCAACCCCAAATCTCATTCTGGTGTCCGTTTTTACATTTGGGTGGAAAAAAAATTTCACCTCCTGGGCACAAAAATCCCTGACTCCGGCAACAGGAATTTTCTTCCCCGGACACCAAAAAATTCCTAATTTTTAAAAGCTATGAAAAACACCATTTTGAAGAATGAAATTCAACCCCGAATCTCATTCTAGTGTGCGTTTTTACATTTGGGTGGAAAAAAATTTCACCTCCTGGGCACAAAAATCCCTTACTCCGGCATCAGGAATTTTCTTCCCAACAAAATCTTGATTTTTAAAAATTATGATAAACACCATTTTTAAGGAACAAATTCAACCCCGAATCTCATTCTGGTGTCCGTTTTTACATTTGGGTGGAAAAAAAAATTTCACCTCCTGGGCACAAAAATCCCTGACTCCGGCATCAGGAATTTTCTTCCCAACAAAATCTTGATTTTTAAAAATTATGATAAACACCATTTTTAAGGAACAAATTCAACCCCGAATCTCATTCTGGTATCCGTTTTTACATTTGGGTGGAAAAAAAAATTTCACCTCCTGGGCACAAAAATCCCTGACTCCGGCATCAGTCATTTTCTTCCCAACAAAATCTTGATTTTTAAAAATTATGAAAAACACCATTTTTAAGGACAAAATTCAACCCTGAATCTATTCGGGTGTCCGTTTTTACATTTGAGTCAAAAAAAAATAATTCACCTCCTGGGCCCAAAAATCCCTGACTCCGGCATCAGGAATTATCTTCCCTGGACACCAAAAAAATCTTGATTTTTAAAAACTATGAAAAACACTATTTTGAAGGACGAAATTCAACCCCAAATCTAATTCTGGCATCCGTTTTTACATTTGGGTCAAAAAAAATATTCACCTCCTCGGCACAAAAATCCCTGACCCTGGCATCAGGAATTTTCTTCCCCGGACACCAAAAATATCTTGATTTTTATAAACTATGAAAAACACCATTTTTAAGGAACAAATTCAACCCCGAATCTCATTCTGGTGTCCGTTTTTACATTTGGGTGGAAAAAAAATTTCACCTCCTGGGCACAAAAATCCCTGACTCCGGCATCAGGAATTTTCTTCCCCGGACACCAAAAAATTCTTGATTTTTAAAAGCTATGAAAAACATCATTTTTAAGAATGAAATTGAAGCCCGAATTTCATTCTGGTGTGCGTTTTTACATTTCGTTGGAAAATAATTTCACCTCCTGGGCACAAAAGTCCCTGACTCCGGCATCAGGAATTTTCTTCCCCGGACACCAAAAAAATCTTGAATTTAAAATCTATGAAAAACACCATTTTGAAGGACGAAATTCAACCCTGAATCTCATTGTGGTGTCCGTTTTTGGATTTGAGTAAAAAAAAACATTCACCTCCTGGGCACAAAAATCCCTGACTCCGGCATCAGGAATTTTCTTCCCCGCACACCAAAAAAATCTTGAATTTAAAATCTATTAAAAACACCATTTTGAAGGACGAAATTCAACCCCGAATCTCATTCTGGTGTCTATTTATACATTTGGGTTGAAAAAAAATTTAACATCCTGGGCACAAAAATCGCCGGGACTTAAAAACCTGGTTGTTTGAATTGTCTGGCCAGGACTGAGGGATTTTAAATTAAATTAAATACAATTAAAGAAATTTGAAATTTGAAATTTGAAATTTGAAATAATTTGAATTTGAAATTTGAAATTTGAAATTTGAAATTTGAAATTTGAAATTTGAAATTTGAAATTTGAAATTTGAAATTTGAAATTTGAAATTTGAAATTTGAAATTTGAAATTTGAAATTTGAAATTTGAAATTTGAAATTTGAAATTTGAAATTTGAAATTTGCCTTGCCTTGCCTTGCCTTGCTTTGCCTTGCCTTGCCTTGCCTTAGGCATTAGGAATTTTCTTCCCCATACACCAAAAAATTCTTAATTTTTAAAAGCTATGAAAAACACCATTTTTAAGAATGAAATTCAACCCCGAATCTCATTCTAGTGTGCGTTTTTACATTTTGGTGGAAAAAAATTTTACCTCCTGGGCACAAAAATCCCTGACTCCGGCATCAGGAATTTTATTCCCAACAAAATCTTGATTTTTAATAATTATGATAAACACCATTTTTAAGGAAGAAATTCAACCCCGAATTTCATTCTGGTGTCCGTTTTTACATTTGGGTGGGGAAAAAATTTCACCTCCTGGGCACAAAAATCCCTGACTCCGGCATCAGGAATTTTCTTCCCCGGACACCAAAAAATTCTTGATTTTTAAAAGCTATGAAAAACATCATTTTTAAGAATGAAATTCAAGCCCGAATTTCATTCTGGTGTGCGTTTTTACATTTGGGTGGAAAGGAATTTCACCTCCTGGGCACAAAAATCCCTGACCCTGGAATCAGGAATTTTCTTCCCCGGACACCAAAAAATTCTTAATTTTTAAAAGCTATGAAAAACACCATTTTGAAGAATGAAATTCAACCCCGAATCTCATTCTAGTGTGCGTTTTTACATTTCGGTGGAAAAAAATTTCACCTCCTGGGCACAAAAATCCCTTACTCCGGCATCAGGAATTTTCTTCCCAACAAAATCTTGATTTTTAAAAATTATGATAAACACCATTTTTAAGGACAAAATTCAACCCTGAATCTATTCGGGTGTCCGTTTTTACATTTGAGTCAAAAAAAAATATTCACCTCCTGGGCCCAAAAATCCCTGACTCCGGCATCAGGAATTATCTTCCCTGGACACCAAAAAAATCTTGATTTTTAAAAACTATGAAAAACACCATTTTGAAGGACGAAATTCAACCCCAAATCTAATTCTGGCATCCGTTTTTACATTTGGGTCAAAAAAAAATATTCACCTCCTCGGCACAAAAATCCCTGACCCTGGCATCAGGAATTTTCTTCCCCGGACACCAAAAATATCTTGATTTTTATAAACTATGAAAAACACCATTTTTAAGGAACAAATTCAACCCCGAATCTCATTCTGGTGTCCGTTTTTACATTTGGGTGGAAAAAAAATTTCACCTCCTGGGCACAAAAATCCCTGACTCCGGCATCAGGAATTTTCTTCCCCGGACACCAAAAAATTCTTGATTTTTAAAAGCTATGAAAAACATCATTTTTAAGAATGAAATTCAAGCCCGAATTTAATTCTGGTGTGCGTTTTTACATTTCGTTGGAAAATAATTTCACCTCCTGGGCACAAAAGTCCCTGACTCCGGCATCAGGAATTTTCTTCCCCGGACACCAAAAAAATCTTGAATTTAAAATCTATGAAAAACACCAGTTTGAAGGACGAAATTCAACCCCGAATCTCATTCTGGTGTCCGTTTTTGGATTTGAGTAAAAAAAAACATTCACCTCCTGGGCACAAAAATCCCTGACTCCGGCATCAGGAATTTTCTTCCCCGCACACCAAAAAAATCTTGAATTTAAAATCTATGAAAAACACCATTTTGAAGGACGAAATTCAACCCCGAATCTCATTCTGGTGTCTATTTATACATTTGGGTTGAAAAAAAATTTAACCTCCTGGGCACAAAAATCGCCGGGACTTAAAAACCTGGTTGTTTGAATTGTCTGGCCAGGACTGAGGGATTTTAAATTAAATTAAATAAAATTAAAGAAATTTGAAATTTGAAATTTGAAATTTGAAATAATTTGAAATTTGAAATTTGAAATAATTTGAAATAATTTGAAATTTGAAATTTGAAATTTGAAATTTGAAATTTGAAATTTGAAATTTGAAATTTGAAATTTGAAATTTGAAATTTGAAATTTGAAATTTGAAATTTGAAATTTGAAATTTGAAATTTGAAATTTGAAATTTGAAATTTGAAATTTGAAATTTGAAATTTGAAATTTGAAATTTGCCTTGCCTTGCCTTGCCTTGCCTTCGGCATTAGGAATTTTCTTCCCCATACACCAAAAAATTCTTAATTTTTAAAAGCTATGAAAAACACCATTTTTAAGAATGAAATTCAACCCCGAATCTCATTCTAGTGTGCGTTTTTACATTTGGGTGGGAAAAAAAATTTCACCTCCTGGGCACAAAAATCCCTGACTCCGGCATCAGTCATTTTCTTCCCAACAAAATCTTGATTTTTAAAAATTATGAAAAACACCATTTTGAAGGACGAAATTCAACCCCGAATCTCATTCTGGTGTCTATTTATACATTTGGGTTGAAAAAAAATTTAACCTCCTGGGCACAAAAATCGCCGGGACTTAAAAACCTGGTTGTTTGAATTGTCTGGCCAGGACTGAGGGATTTTAAATTAAATTAAATAAAATTAAAGAAATTTGAAATTTGAAATTTGAAATTTGAAATAATTTGAAATTTGAAATTTGAAATTTGAAATAATTTGAAATAATTTGAAATTTGAAATTTGAAATTTGAAATTTGAAATTTGAAATTTGAAATTTGAAATTTGAAATTTGAAATTTGAAATTTGAAATTTGAAATTTGAAATTTGAAATTTGAAATTTGAAATTTGAAATTTGAAATTTGCCTTGCCTTGCCTTGCCTTGCCTTCGGCATTAGGAATTTTCTTCCCCATACACCAAAAAATTCTTAATTTTTAAAAGCTATGAAAAACACCATTTTTAAGAATGAAATTCAACCCCGAATCTCATTCTAGTGTGCGTTTTTACATTTGGGTGGGAAAAAAAATTTCACCTCCTGGGCACAAAAATCCCTGACTCCGGCATCAGTCATTTTCTTCCCAACAAAATCTTGATTTTTAAAAATTATGAAAAACACCATTTTGAAGGACGAAATTCAACCCCGAATCTCATTCTGGTGTCTATTTATACATTTGGGTTGAAAAAAAATTTAACCTCCTGGGCACAAAAATCGCCGGGACTTAAAAACCTGGTTGTTTGAATTGTCTGGCCAGGACTGAGGGATTTTAAATTAAATTAAATAAAATTAAAGAAATTTGAAATTTGAAATTTGAAATTTGAAATAATTTGAAATTTGAAATTTGAAATTTGAAATTTGAAATAATTTGAAATAATTTGAAATTTGATATTTGAAATTTGAAATTTGAAATTTGAAATTTGCCTTGCCTTGCCTTGCCTTGCCTTCAGCATTAGGAATTTTCTTCCCCATACACCAAAAAATTCTTAATTTTTAAAAGCTATGAAAAACACCATTTTGAAGAATGAAATTCAACCCCGAATCTCATTCTAGTGTGCGTTTTTACATTTCGGTGGAAAAAAATTTCACCTCCTGGGCACAAAAATCCCTTACTCCGGCATCAGGAATTTTCTTCCCAACAAAATCTTGATTTTTAAAAATTATGATAAACACCATTTTTAAGGAACAAATTCAACCCCGAATCTCATTCTGGTGTCCGTTTTTACATTTGGGTGGAAAAAAAAATTTCACCTCCTGGGCACAAAAATCCCTGACTCCGGCATCAGTCATTTTCTTCACAACAAAATCTTGATTTTTAAAAATTATGAAAAACACCATTTGTAAGGACAAAATTCAACCCTGAATCTATTCGGGTGTCCGTTTTTACATTTGAGTCAAAAAAAAAATTCACCTCCTGGGCCCAAAAATCCCTGACTCCGGCATCAGGAATTATCTTCCCTGGACACCAAAAAAATCTTGATTTTTAAAAACTATGAAAAACACCATTTTGAAGGACGAAATTCAACCCCAAATCTAATTCTGGCATCCGTTTTTACATTTGGGTCAAAAAAAATATTCACCTCCTCGGCACAAAAATCCCTGACCCTGGCATCAGGAATTTTCTTCCCCGGACACCAAAAATATCTTGATTTTTATAAACTATGAAAAACACCATTTTTAAGGAACAAATTCAACCCCGAATCTCATTCTGGTGTCCGTTTTTATATTTGGGTGGGAAAAAAAATTTCACCTCCTGGGCACAAAAATCCCTGACTCCGGCATCAGGAATTTTCTTCCCCGGACACCAAAAAATTCTTCATTTTTAAAAGCTATGAAAAACATCATTTTTAAGAATGAAATTCAAGCCCGAATTTCATTCTGGTGTGCGTTTTTACATTTGGGTGGAAAAAAATTTCAACTCCTGGGCACAAAAGTCCCTGACTCCGGCATCAGGAATTTTCTTCCCCGCACACCAAAAAAATCTTGAATTTAAAATCTATGAAAAACACCATTTTGAACGACGAAATTCAACCCCGAATCTCATTCTGGTGTCTATTTATACATTTGGGTGGAAAAAAAATTTCACCTCCTGGGCACAAAAATCACCGGGACTTAAAAACCTGGTTTTTTGAATTGTCTGGCCTGGACTTTGGGATTTTAAATTAAATTAAATAAAATTAAAGAAATTTGAAATTTGAAATTTGAAATTTGAAATTTGAAATTTGATATTTGAAATAATTTGAAATAATTTGAAATTTGAAATTTGAAATTTGAAATTTGAAATTTGAAATTTGAAATTTGAAATTTGAAATTTGCCTTGCCTTGCCTTGCTTTGCCTTGCCTTGCCTTGCCTTCGGTATTAGGAATTTTCTTCCCCGGACACCAAAAAATTCTTAATTTTCAAAAGCTATGAAAAACACCATTTTGAAGAATGAAATTCAACCCCGAATCTCATTCTAGTGTGCGTTTTTACATTTGGGTGGAAAAAAATTTCACCTCCTGTTCACAAAAATCTCTTACTCCGGCATCAGGAATTTTCTTCCCAACAAAATCTTGATTTTTAAAAATAATGATAAACACCATTTTTAAGGACAAAATTCAACCCTGAATCTATTCGGGTGCCCGTTTTTACATTTGAGTAAAAAAAAAAAATTCACCTCCTGGGCCCAAAAATCCCTGACTCCGGCATTAGGAATTATCTTCCCTGGACACCAAAAAAATCTTGATTTTTAAAAACTATGAAAAACACCATTTTGAAGGACGAAATTCAACCCCAAATCTAATTCTGGCATCCGTTTTTACATTTGGGTCAAAAAAAATATTCACCTCCTGGGCACAAAAATCCCTGACCCTGGCATCAGGAATTTTCTTCCCCGGACACCAAAAAAATCTTGATTTTTATAAACTATGAAAAACACCATTTTTAAGGAACAAATTCAACCCCGAATCTCATTCTGGTGTCCGTTTTTACATTTGGGTGGAAAAAAAATTTCACCTCCTGGGCACAAAAATCCCTGACTCCGGCATCAGGAATTTTCTTCCCCGGACACCAAAAAATTCTTGATTTTTAAAAGCTATGAAAAACATCATTTTTAAGAATGAAATTCAAGCCCGAATTTAATTCTGGTGTGCGTTTTTACATTTCGTTGGAAAATAATTTCACCTCCTGGGCACAAAAGTCCCTGACTCCGGCATCAGGAATTTTCTTCCCCGGACACCAAAAAAATCTTGAATTTAAAATCTATGAAAAACACCATTTTGAAGGACGAAATTCAACCCCGAATCTCATTCTGGTGTCCGTTTTTGGATTTGAGTAAAAAAAAACATTCACCTCCTGGGCACAAAAATCCCTGACTCCGGCATCAGGAATTTTCTTCCCCGCACACCAAAAAAATCTTGAATTTAAAATCTATGAAAAACACCATTTTGAAGGACGAAATTCAACCCCGAATCTCATTCTGGTGTCTATTTATACATTTGGGTTGAAAAAAAATTTAACCTCCTGGGCACAAAAATCGCCGGGACTTAAAAACCTGGTTGTTTGAATTGTCTGGCCAGGACTGAGGGATTTTAAATTAAATTAAATAAAATTAAAGAAATTTGAAATTTGAAATTTGAAATTTGAAATAATTTGAAATTTGAAATTTGAAATTTGAAATAATTTGAAATAATTTGAAATTTGAAATTTGAAATTTGAAATTTGAAATTTGAAATTTGAAATTTGAAATTTGAAATTTGAAATTTGAAATTTGAAATTTGCCTTGCCTTGCCTTGCCTTGCCTTCGGCATTAGGAATTTTCTTCCCCATACACCAAAAAATTCTTAATTTTTAAAAGCTATGAAAAACACCATTTTTAAGAATGAAATTCAACCCCGAATCTCATTCTAGTGTGCATTTTTACATTTGGGTGGGAAAAAAAATTTCACCTCCTGGGCACAAAAATCCCTGACTCCGGCATCAGTCATTTTCTTCCCAACAAAATCTTGATTTTTAAAAATTATGAAAAACACCATTTTGAAGGACGAAATTCAACCCCGAATCTCATTCTGGTGTCTATTTATACATTTGGGTTGAAAAAAAATTTAACCTCCTGGGCACAAAAATCGCCGGGACTTAAAAACCTGGTTGTTTGAATTGTCTGGCCAGGACTGAGGGATTTTAAATTAAATTAAATAAAATTAAAGAAATTTGAAATTTGAAATTTGAAATTTGAAATAATTTGAAATTTGAAATTTGAAATTTGAAATTTGAAATAATTTGAAATAATTTGAAATTTGATATTTGAAATTTGAAATTTGAAATTTGAAATTTGCCTTGCCTTGCCTTGCCTTGCCTTCAGCATTAGGAATTTTCTTCCCCATACACCAAAAAATTCTTAATTTTTAAAAGCTATGAAAAACACCATTTTGAAGAATGAAATTCAACCCCGAATCTCATTCTAGTGTGCGTTTTTACATTTCGGTGGAAAAAAATTTCACCTCCTGGGCACAAAAATCCCTTACTCCGGCATCAGGAATTTTCTTCCCAACAAAATCTTGATTTTTAAAAATTATGATAAACACCATTTTTAAGGAACAAATTCAACCCCGAATCTCATTCTGGTGTCCGTTTTTACATTTGGGTGGAAAAAAAAATTTCACCTCCTGGGCACAAAAATCCCTGACTCCGGCATCAGTCATTTTCTTCACAACAAAATCTTGATTTTTAAAAATTATGAAAAACACCATTTGTAAGGACAAAATTCAACCCTGAATCTATTCGGGTGTCCGTTTTTACATTTGAGTCAAAAAAAAAATTCACCTCCTGGGCCCAAAAATCCCTGACTCCGGCATCAGGAATTATCTTCCCTGGACACCAAAAAAATCTTGATTTTTAAAAACTATGAAAAACACCATTTTGAAGGACGAAATTCAACCCCAAATCTAATTCTGGCATCCGTTTTTACATTTGGGTCAAAAAAAATATTCACCTCCTCGGCACAAAAATCCCTGACCCTGGCATCAGGAATTTTCTTCCCCGGACACCAAAAATATCTTGATTTTTATAAACTATGAAAAACACCATTTTTAAGGAACAAATTCAACCCCGAATCTCATTCTGGTGTCCGTTTTTATATTTGGGTGGGAAAAAAAATTTCACCTCCTGGGCACAAAAATCCCTGACTCCGGCATCAGGAATTTTCTTCCCCGGACACCAAAAAATTCTTGATTTTTAAAAGCTATGAAAAACATCATTTTTAAGAATGAAATTCAAGCCCGAATTTCATTCTGGTGTGCGTTTTTACATTTGGGTGGAAAAAAATTTCAACTCCTGGGCACAAAAGTCCCTGACTCCGGCATCAGGAATTTTCTTCCCCGCACACCAAAAAAATCTTGAATTTAAAATCTATGAAAAACACCATTTTGAACGACGAAATTCAACCCCGAATCTCATTCTGGTGTCTATTTATACATTTGGGTGGAAAAAAAATTTCACCTCCTGGGCACAAAAATCACCGGGACTTAAAAACCTGGTTTTTTGAATTGTCTGGCCTGGACTTTGGGATTTTAAATTAAATTAAATAAAATTAAAGAAATTTGAAATTTGAAATTTGAAATTTGAAATTTGAAATTTGATATTTGAAATAATTTGAAATAATTTGAAATTTGAAATTTGAAATTTGAAATTTGAAATTGGAAATTTGAAATTTGAAATTTGAAATTTGCCTTGCCTTGCCTTGCTTTGCCTTGCCTTGCCTTGCCTTCGGTATTAGGAATTTTCTTCCCCGGACACCAAAAAATTCTTAATTTTCAAAAGCTATGAAAAACACCATTTTGAAGAATGAAATTCAACCCCGAATCTCATTCTAGTGTGCGTTTTTACATTTGGGTGGAAAAAAATTTCACCTCCTGTTCACAAAAATCTCTTACTCCGGCATCAGGAATTTTCTTCCCAACAAAATCTTGATTTTTAAAAATAATGATAAACACCATTTTTAAGGACAAAATTCAACCCTGAATCTATTCGGGTGTCCGTTTTTACATTTGAGTCAAAAAAAAAAATTCACCTCCTGGGCCCAAAAATCCCTGACTCCGGCATTAGGAATTATCTTCCCTGGACACCAAAAAAATCTTGATTTTTAAAAACTATGAAAAACACCATTTTGAAGGACGAAATTCAACCCCAAATCTAATTCTGGCATCCGTTTTTACATTTGGGTCAAAAAAAATATTCACCTCCTGGGCACAAAAATCCCTGACCCTGGCATCAGGAATTTTCTTCCCCGGACACCAAAAAAATCTTGATTTTTATAAACTATGAAAAACACCATTTTTAAGGAACAAATTCAACCCCGAATCTCATTCTGGTGTCCGTTTTTACATTTGGGTGGAAAAAAAATTTCACCTCCTGGGCACAAAAATCCCTGACTCCGGCATCAGGAATTTTCGTCCCCGGACACCAAAAAAATCTTGAATTTAAAATCTATGAAAAACACCATTTTGAAGGACGAAATTCAACCCCGAATCTCATTCTGGTGTCCGTTTTTGGATTTGAGTAAAAAAAAACATTCACCTCCTGGGCACAAAAATCCCTTACTCCGGCATCAGGAATTTTCTTCCCCGCACACCAAAAAAATCTTGAATTTAAAATCTATGAAAAACACCATTTTGAAGGACGAAATTCAACCCCGAATCTCATTCTGGGGTCTATTTATACATTTGGGTTGAAAAAAAATTTAACCTCCTGGGCACAAAAATCGCCGGGACTTAAAAACCTGGTTGTTTGAATTGTCTGTCCAGGACTGAGGGATTTTAAATTAAATTAAATAAAATTAAAGAAATTTGAAATTTGAAATTTGAAATTTGAAATAATTTGAAATTTGAAATTTGAAATTTGAAATTTGAAATTTGAAATTTGAAATTTGAAATTTGAAATTTGAAATTTGAAATTTGAAATTTGAAATTTGAAATTTGAAATTTGAAATTTGAAATTTGAAATTTGAAATTTGAAATTTGAAATTTGAAATTTGAAATTTGAAATTTGAAATTTGCCTTGCCTTGCCTTGCTTTGCCTTGCCTTGCCTTGCCTTCGGCATTAGGAATTTTCTTCCCCATACACCAAAAAATTCTTAATTTTTAAAAGCTATGAAAAACACCATTTTTAAGAATGAAATTCAACCCCGAATCTCATTCTAGTGTGCGTTTTTACATTTGGGTGGAAAAAAATTTCACCTCCTGGGCACAAAAATCCCTGACTCCGGCATCAGGAATTTTATTCCCAACAAAATCTTGATTTTTAATAATTATGATAAACACCATTTTTAAGGAAGAAATTCAACCCCGAATCTCATTCTGGTGTCCGTTTTTACATTTGGGTGGGGAAAAAATTTCACCTCCTGGGCACAAAAATCCCTGACTCCGGCATCAGGAATTTTCTTCCCCGGACACCAAAAAAATCTTGATTTTTAAAAGCTATGAAAAACATCATTTTTAAGAATGAAATTCAAGCCCGAATTTCATTCTGGTGTGCGTTTTTACATTTGGGTGGAAAGTAATTTCACCTCCTGGGCACAAAAATCCCTGACCCTGGAATCAGGAATTTTCTTCCCCGGACACCAAAAAATTCTTAATTTTTAAAAGCTATGAAAAACACCATTTTGAAGAATGAAATTCAACCCCGAATCTCATTCTAGTGTGCGTTTTTACATTTGGGTGGAAAAAAATTTCACCTCCTGGGCACAAAAATCCCTTACTCCGGCATCAGGAATTTTCTTCCCAACAAAATCTTGATTTTTAAAAATTATGATAAACACCATTTTTAAGGAACAAATTCAACCCCGAATCTCATTCTGGTGTCCGTTTTTACATTTGGGTGGAAAAAAAAATTTCACCTCCTGGGCACAAAAATCCCTGACTCCGGCATCAGGAATTTTCTTCCCCATACACCAAAAAATTCTTAATTTTTAAAAGCTATGAAAAACACCATTTTTAAGAATGAAATTCAACCCCGAATCTCATTCTAGTGTGCGTTTTTACATTTGGGTGGAAAAAAAAATTTCACCTCCTGGGCACAAAAATCCCTGACTCCGGCATCAGTCATTTTCTTCCCAACAAAATCTTGATTTTTAAAAATTATGAAAAACACCATTTTTAAGGACAAAATTCAACCCTGAATCTATTCGGGTGTCCGTTTTTACATTTGAGTCAAAAAAAAAAAATTCACCTCCTGGGCCCAAAAATCCCTGACTCCGGCATCAGGAATTATCTTCCCTGGACACCAAAAAAATCTTGATTTTTAAAAACTATGAAAAACACCATTTTGAAGGACGAAATTCAACCCCAAATCTAATTCTGGCATCCGTTTTTACATTTGGGTCAAAAAAAAATATTCACCTCCTCGGCACAAAAATCCCTGACCCTGGCATCAGGAATTTTCTTCCCCGGACACCAAAAATATCTTGATTTTTATAAACTATCAAAAACACCATTTTTAAGGAACAAATTCAACCCCGAATCTCATTCTGGTGTCCGTTTTTACATTTGGGTGGAAAAAAAATTTCACCTCCTGGGCACAAAAATCCCTGACTCCGGCATCAGGAATTTTCTTCCCCGCACACCAAAAAAATCTTGAATTTAAAATCTATGAAAAACACCATTTTGAAGGACGAAATTCAACCCCGAATCTCATTCTGGTGTCTATTTATACATTTGGGTTGAAAAAAAATTTAACCTCCTGGGCACAAAAATCGCCGGGACTTAAAAACCTGGTTGTTTGAATTGTCTGGCCAGGACTGAGGGATTTTAAATTAAATTAAATAAAATTAAAGAAATTTGAAATTTGAAATTTGAAATTTGAAATAATTTGAAATTTGAAATTTGAAATTTGAAATAATTTGAAGAAATTTGAAATTTGAAATTTGAAATTTGAAATTTGAAATTTGAAATTTGAAATTTGAAATTTGAAATTTGAAATTTGAAATTTGAAATTTGAAATTTGAAATTTGAAATTTGAAATTTGAAATTTGAAATTTGAAATTTGAAATTTGAAATTTGAAATTTGAAATTTGAAATTTGAAATTTGAAATTTGAAATTTGAAATTTGAAATTTGAAATTTGAAATTTGAAATTTGAAATTTGAAATTTGAAATTTGCCTTGCCTTGCCTTGCCTTCGGCATTAGGAATTTTCTTCCCCATACACCAAAAAATTCTTAATTTTTAAAAGCTATGAAAAACACCATTTTTAAGAATGAAATTCAACCCCGAATCTCATTCTAGTGTGCGTTTTTACATTTGGGTGGAAAAAAAAATTTCACCTCCTGGGCACAAAAATCCCTGACTCCGGCATCAGTCATTTTCTTCCCAACAAAATCTTGATTTTTAAAAATTATGAAAAACACCATTTTGAAGGACGAAATTCAACCCCGAATCTCATTCTGGTGTCTATTTATACATTTGGGTTGAAAAAAAATTTAACCTCCTGGGCACAAAAATCGCCGGGACTTAAAAACCTGGTTTTTTGAATTGTCTGGCCAGGACTGAGGGATTTTAAATTAAATTAAATAAAATTAAAGAAATTTGAAATTTGAAATTTGAAATTTGAAATAATTTGAAATTTGAAATTTGAAATTTGAAATTTGAAATTTGAAATAATTTGAAATAATTTGAAATTTGAAATTTGAAATTTGAAATTTGAAATTTGCCTTGCCTTGCCTTGCCTTGCCTTCAGCATTAGGAATTTTCTTCCCCATACACCTAAAAATTCTTAATTTTTAAAAGCTATGAAAAACACCATTTTGAAGAATGAAATTCAACCCCGAATCTCATTCTAGTGTGCGTTTTTACATTTGGGTGGAAAAAAATTTCACCTCCTGGGCACAAAAATCCCTTACTCCGGCATCAGGAATTTTCTTCCCAACAAAATCTTGATTTTTAAAAATTATGATAAACACCATTTTTAAGGAACAAATTCAAGCCCGAATCTCATTCTGGTGTCCGTTTTTACATTTGGGTGGAAAAAAAAATTTCACCTCCTGGGCACAAAAATCCCTGACTCCGGCATCAGTCATTTTCTTCCCAACAAAATCTTGATTTTTAAAAATTATGAAAAACACCATTTTTAAGGACAAAATTCAACCCTGAATCTATTCAGGTGTCCGTTTTTACATTTGAGTCAAAAAAAAAAAATTCACCTCCTGGGCCCAAAAATCCCTGACTCCGGCATCAGGAATTATCTTCCCTGGACACCAAAAAAATCTTGATTTTTAAAAACTATGAAAAACACCATTTTGAAGGACGAAATTCAACCCCAAATCTAATTCTGGCATCCGTTTTTACATTTGGGTCAAAAAAAATATTCACCTCCTCGGCACAAAAATCCCTGACCCTGGCATCAGGAATTTTCTTCCCCGGACACCAAAAATATCTTGATTTTTATAAACTATGAAAAACACCATTTTTAAGGAACAAATTCAACCCCGAATCTCATTCTGGTGTCCGTTTTTACATTTGGGTGGAAAAAAAATTTCTCCTCCTGGGCACAAAAATCCCTGACTCTGGCATCAGGAATTTTCTTCCCCGGACACCAAAAAATTCTTGATTTTTAAAAGCTATGAAAAACATCATTTTTAAGAATGAAATTCAAGCCCGAATTTCATTCTGGTGTGCGTTTTTACATTTCGTTGGAAAATAATTTCACCTCATGGGCACAAAAGTCCCTGACTCCGGCATCAGGAATTTTCTTCCCCGGACACCAAAAAAATCTTGAATTTAAAATCTATGAAAAACACCATTTTGAAGGACGAAATTCAACCCCGAATCTCATTCTGGTGTCCGTTTTTGGATTTGAGTAAAAAAAAAACATTCACCTCCTGGGCACAAAAATCTCTGACCCTGGCATCAGGAATTTTCTTCCCCGGACACCAAAAATATCTTGATTTTTATAAACTATGAAAAACACCATTTTTAAGGAACAAATTCAACCCCGAATCTCATTCTGGTGTCCGTTTTTACATTTGGGTGGAAAAAAAATTTCACCTCCTGGGCACAAAAATCCCTGACTCCGGCATCAGGAATTTTCTTCCCCGGACACCAAAAAATTCTTGATTTTTAAAAGCTATGAAAAACATCATTTTTAAGAATGAAATTCAAGCCCGAATTTCATTCTGGTGTGCGTTTTTACATTTCATTGGACAATAATTTCACCTCCTGGGCACAAAAGTCCCTGACTCCAGCATCAGGAATTTTCTTCCCCGGACACCAAAAAAATCTTGATTTTTAAAAGCTATGAAAAACACCATTTTTAAGCAGGAAATTCAACCCCGAATCTCATTCCGGCGTCCGTTTATAGATTTGGGTGGAAAAATTTTTTTCACCTCCTGGGCACAAAAATCCCTGACCCTGGCATAAGGAATTTTCTTCCCCGGACACCAAAAATATCTTGATTTTTATAAACTATGAAAAACACCATTTTTAAGGAACAAATTCAACCCCGAATCTCATTCTGGTGTCCGTTTTTACATTTGGGTGGAAAAAAAATTTCACCTCCTGGGCACAAAAATCCCTGACTCCGGCATCAGGAATTTTCTTCCCCGCACACCAAAAAAATCTTGAATTTAAAATCTATGAAAAACACCATTTTGAAGGACGAAATTCAACCCCGAATCTCATTCTGGTGTCTATTTATACATTTGGGTTGAAAAAAAATTTAACCTCCTGGGCACAAAAATCGCCGGGACTTAAAAACCTGGTTGTTTGAATTGTCTGGCCAGGACTGAGGGATTTTAAATTAAATTAAATAAAATTAAAGAAATTTGAAATTTGAAATTTGAAATTTGAAATAATTTGAAATTTGAAATTTGAAATTTGAAATAATTTGAAATAATTTGAAATTTGAAATTTGAAATTTGAAATTTGAAATTTGAAATTTGAAATTTGAAATTTGAAATTTGAAATTTGAAATTTGAAATTTGAAATTTGAAATTTGAAATTTGAAATTTGAAATTTGAAATTTGAAATTTGAAATTTGAAATTTGAAATTTGAAATTTGAAATTTGAAATTTGAAATTTGAAATTTGAAATTTGAAATTTGAAATTTGAAATTTGAAATTTGCCTTGCCTTGCCTTGCCTTCGGCATTAGGAATTTTCTTCCCCATACACCAAAAAATTCTTAATTTTTAAAAGCTATGAAAAACACCATTTTTAAGAATGAAATTCAACCCCGAATCTCATTCTAGTGTGCGTTTTTACATTTGGGTGGAAAAAAAAATTTCACCTCCTGGGCACAAAAATCCCTGACTCCGGCATCAGTCATTTTCTTCCCAACAAAATCTTGATTTTTAAAAATTATGAAAAACACCATTTTGAAGGACGAAATTCAACCCCGAATCTCATTCTGGTGTCTATTTATACATTTGGGTTGAAAAAAAATTTAACCTCCTGGGCACAAAAATCGCCGGGACTTAAAAACCTGGTTTTTTGAATTGTCTGGCCAGGACTGAGGGATTTTAAATTAAATTAAATAAAATTAAAGAAATTTGAAATTTGAAATTTGAAATTTGAAATAATTTGAAATTTGAAATTTGAAATTTGAAATTTGAAATTTGAAATAATTTGAAATAATTTGAAATTTGAAATTTGAAATTTGAAATTTGAAATTTGCCTTGCCTTGCCTTGCCTTGCCTTCAGCATTAGGAATTTTCTTCCCCATACACCTAAAAATTCTTAATTTTTAAAAGCTATGAAAAACACCATTTTGAAGAATGAAATTCAACCCCGAATCTCATTCTAGTGTGCGTTTTTACATTTCGGTGGAAAAAAATTTCACCTCCTGGGCACAAAAATCCCTTACTCCGGCATCAGGAATTTTCTTCCCAACAAAATCTTGATTTTTAAAAATTATGATAAACACCATTTTTAAGGAACAAATTCAACCCCGAATCTCATTCTGGTGTCCGTTTTTACATTTGGGTGGAAAAAAAAATTTCACCTCCTGGGCACAAAAATCCCTGACTCCGGCATCAGTCATTTTCTTCCCAACAAAATCTTGATTTTTAAAAATTATGAAAAACACCATTTTTAAGGACAAAATTCAACCCTGAATCTATTCAGGTGTCCGTTTTTACATTTGAGTCAAAAAAAAAAAATTCACCTCCTGGGCCCAAAAATCCCTGACTCCGGCATCAGGAATTATCTTCCCTGGACACCAAAAAAATCTTGATTTTTAAAAACTATGAAAAACACCATTTTGAAGGACGAAATTCAACCCCAAATCTAATTCTGGCATCCGTTTTTACATTTGGGTCAAAAAAAATATTCACCTCCTCGGCACAAAAATCCCTGACCCTGGCATCAGGAATTTTCTTCCCCGGACACCAAAAATATCTTGATTTTTATAAACTATGAAAAACACCATTTTTAAGGAACAAATTCAACCCCGAATCTCATTCTGGTGTCCGTTTTTACATTTGGGTGGAAAAAAAATTTCTCCTCCTGGGCACAAAAATCCCTGACTCTGGCATCAGGAATTTTCTTCCCCGGACACCAAAAAATTCTTGATTTTTAAAAGCTATGAAAAACATCATTTTTAAGAATGAAATTCAAGCCCGAATTTCATTCTGGTGTGCGTTTTTACATTTCGTTGGAAAATAATTTCACCTCATGGGCACAAAAGTCCCTGACTCCGGCATCAGGAATTTTCTTCCCCGGACACCAAAAAAATCTTGAATTTAAAATCTATGAAAAACACCATTTTGAAGGACGAAATTCAACCCCGAATCTCATTCTGGTGTCCGTTTTTGGATTTGAGTAAAAAAAAAACATTCACCTCCTGGGCACAAAAATCTCTGACCCTGGCATCAGGAATTTTCTTCCCCGGACACCAAAAATATCTTGATTTTTATAAACTATGAAAAACACCATTTTTAAGGAACAAATTCAACCCCGAATCTCATTCTGGTGTCCGTTTTTACATTTGGGTGGAAAAAAAATTTCACCTCCTGGGCACAAAAATCCCTGACTCCGGCATCAGGAATTTTCTTCCCCGGACACCAAAAAATTCTTGATTTTTAAAAGCTATGAAAAACATCATTTTTAAGAATGAAATTCAAGCCCGAATTTCATTCTGGTGTGCGTTTTTACATTTCATTGGACAATAATTTCACCTCCTGGGCACAAAAGTCCCTGACTCCAGCATCAGGAATTTTCTTCCCCGGACACCAAAAAAATCTTGATTTTTAAAAGCTATGAAAAACACCATTTTTAAGCAGGAAATTCAACCCCGAATCTCATTCCGGCGTCCGTTTATAGATTTGGGTGGAAAAAATTTTTTCACCTCCTGGGCACAAAAATCCCTGACCCTGGCATAAGGAATTTTCTTCCCCGGACACCAAAAAAATTTTGATTTTTAAAAGCAATGAAAAACACCATTTTTGAGAATGAAATTCAACCCCGAATCTCATTCTGGTGTCCGTTTTTAGATTTGGGTGGGAAAAAAATTTCACCTCTTGGGCACAAAAATCCCTGATCAGGAATTTTCTTCCCCGCACACCAAAAAAATCTTGATTTTTAAATGCTATGAAAAATGACATTTTTAAGGACAAAAAGCAACCCCGAATCTCATTCTGGTGTCCGTTTTTAGATTTGAGTCAGAATTTTTTTTTCACCTCCTGGGCACAAAAATCCCTGACTCCGGCATCAGGAATTTTCTTCCCCGGACACCAAAAAATTCTTGATTTTTAAAAGCTATGAAAAACATCATTTTTAAGAATGAAATTCAAGCCCGAATTTCATTCTGGTGTGCGTTTTTACATTTCGTTGGAAAATAATTTCACCTCCTGGGCACAAAAGTCCCTGACTCCGGCATCAGGAATTTTCTTCCCCGGACACCAAAAAAATCGTGAATTTAAAATCTATGAAAAACACCATTTTGAAGGACGAAATTCAACCCCGAATCTCATTCTGGTGTCCGTTTTTGGATTTGAGTAAAAAAAAACATTCACCTCCTGGGCACAAAAATCCCTGACTCCGGCATCAGGAATTTTCTTCCCCGCACACCAAAAAAATCTTGAATTTAAAATCTATGAAAAACACCATTTTGAAGGACGAAATTCAACCCCGAATCTCATTCTGGTGTCTATTTATACATTTTGGTTGAAAAAAATTTAACATCCTGGGCACAAAAATCGCCGGGACTTAAAAACCTGGTTGTTTGAATTGTCTGGCCAGGACTGAGGGATTTTAAATTAAATTAAATACAATTAAAGAAATTTGAAATTTGAAATAATTTGAAATAATTTGAAATTTGAAATTTGAAATTTGAAATTTGAAATTTGAAATAATTTGAAATAATTTGAAATTTGAAATTTGAAATTTGAAATTTGAAATTTGAAATTTGAAATTTGAAATTTGAAATTTGAAATTTGAAATTTGAAATTTGAAATTTGAAATTTGAAATTTGAAATTTGAAATTTGAAATTTGAAATTTGAAATTTGAAATTTGAAATTTGAAATTTGAAATTTGAAATTTGAAATTTGAAATTTGAAATTTGAAATTTGAAATTTGAAATTTGAAATTTGCCTTGCCTTGCCTTGCTTTGCCTTGCCTTGCCTTGCCTTCGGCATTAGGAGTTTTCTTCCCTGGACACCAAAAAATTCTTAATTTTTAAAAGCTATGAAAAACACCATTTTGAAGAATGAAATTCAACCCCCAATCTCATTCTAGTGTGCGTTTTTACATTTGGGTGGAAAAAAATTTCACCTCCTGGGCACAAAAATCCCTTACTCCGGCATCAGGAATTTTCTTCCCAACAAAATCTTGATTTTTAAAAATTATGATAAACACCATTTTTAAGGAAGAAATTCAACCCCGAATCTCATTCTGGTGTCCGTTTTTACATTTGGGTGGAAAAAAAAATTTCACCTCCTGGGCACAAAAATCCCTGACTCCGGCATCAGGAATTTTCTTCCCCGGACACCAAAAAATTCTTGATTTTTAAAAGCTATGAAAAACATCATTTTTAAGAATGAAATTCAAGCCCGAATTTCATTCTGGTGTGCGTTTTTACATTTCGGTGGAAAATAATTTCACCTCCTGGGCACAAAAGTCCCTGACTCCGGCATCAGGAATTTTCTTCCCCACACACCAAAAAAATCTTGAATTAAAAATCTATGAAAAACACCATTTTGAAGGACGAAATTCAACCCCGAATCTCATTCTGGTGTCTATTTATACATTTGGGTTGAAAAAAAATTTCACTTCCTGGGCACAAAAATCGCCGGGACTTAAAAACCTGGTTTTTTGAATTGTCTGGCCTAGACTTTGGGATTTTAAATTAAATTAAATAAAATTAAAAAAATTTGAAATTTGAAATTTGAAATTTGATATTTGAAATAATTTGAAATAATTTGAAATAATTTGAAATAATTTGAAATAATTTGAAATAATTTGAAATAATTTGAAATAATTTGAAATAATTTGAAATTTGTAATTTGAAATTTGAAATTTGAAATTTGAAATTTGAAATTTGAAATTTGAAATTTGAAATTTGAAATTTGAAATTTGAAATTTGAAATTTGAAATTTGCCTTGCCTTGCCTTGCTTTGCCTTGCCTTGCCTTGCCTTTGGCATTAGGAATTTTCTTCCCCGGACACCAAAAAATTCTTAATTTTTAAAAGCTATGAAAAACACCATTTTGAAGAATGAAATTCAACCCCGAATCTCATTCTAGTGTGCGTTTTTACATTTGGGTGGAAAAAAATTTAACCTCCTGGGCACAAAAATCCCTTACTCCGGCATCAGGAATTTTCTTCACAACAAAATATTGATTTTTAAAAATTATGATAAACACCATTTTTAAGGAAGAAATTCAACCCCGAATCTCATTCTGGTATCCATTTTTACATTTGGGTGGAAAAAAAAATTTCACCTCCTGGGCACAAAAATCCCTGACTCCGACATCAGGCATTTTCTTCCCAACAAAATCTTGATTTTTAAAAATTATGAAAAACAAGATTTTTAAGGACAAAATTCAACCCTGAATCTATTCGGGTGTCTGTTTTTACATTTGAGTCAAAAAAAAAAAATTCACCTCCTGGGCCCAAAAATCCCTGACTCCGGCATCAGGAATTATCCTCCCTGGACACCAAAAAAAATCTTGATTTTTAAAAACTATGAAAAACACCATTTTGAAGGATGAAATTCAACCGCAAATCTAATTCTGGCATCCGTTTTTACATTTGGGTCAAAAAAAATATTCACCTCCTGGGCACAAAAATCCCTGACCCTGGTATCAGGAATTTTCTTCCCCGGACACCAAAAAAATCTTGATTTTTATAAACTATGAAAAACACCATTTTTAAGGAGCAAATTCAACCCCGAATCTCATTCTGGTGTCTGTTTTTACATTTGGGTGGAAAAAAAATTTCACCTCCTGGGCACAAAAATCCCTGACTCCGGCATCAGGAATTTTCTTCCCCGGACACCAAAAAATTCTTGATTTTTAAAAGCTATGAAAAACATCATTTTTAAGAATGAAATTCAAGCCCGAATTTCATTCTGGTGTACGTTTTTACATTTCGTTGGAAAATAATTTCACCTCCTGGGCACAAAAGTCCGTGACTCTGGCATCAGGAATTTTCTTCCCCGGACACCAAAAAAATCTTCATTTTTAAAAGCTATGAAAAACACCATTTTTAAGAATGAAATTCAACCCCGAATCTCATTCTAGTGTGCGTTTTTACATTTTAAATTAAATTAAATAAAATTAAAGAAATTTGAAATTTGAAATTTGAAATTTGAAATTTGAAATAATTTGAAATTTGAAATTTGAAATAATTTGAAATAATTTGAAATTTGAAATTTGAAATTTGAAATAATTTGAAATAATTTGAAATTTGAAATTTGAACTTTGAAATTTGAAATTTGAAATTTGAAATTTGAAATTTGAAATTTGAAATTTGAAATTTGAAATTTGCCTTGCCTTGCCTTGCCTTGCCTTCGGCTTTAGGAATTTTCTTCCCCATACACCAAAAAATTCTTAATTTTTAAAAGCTATGAAAAACACCATTTTTAAGAATGAAATTCAACCCCGAATCTCATTCTAGTGTGCGTTTTTACATTTGGGTGGAAAAAAAAATTTCACCTCCTGGGCACAAAAATCCCTGACTCCGGCATCAGTCATTTTCTTCCCAACAAAATCTTGATTTTTAAAAATTATGAAAAACACCATTTTTAAGGACAAAATTCAACCCTGAATCTATTCGGGTGTCCGTTTTTACATTTGAGTCAAAAAAAAAAATTCACCTCGTGGGCCCAAAAATCCCTGACTCCGGCATCAGGAATTATCTTCCCTGGACACCAAAAAAATCTTGATTTTTAAAAACTATGAAAAACACCATTTTGAAGGACGAAATTCAACCCCAAATCTAATTCTGGCATCCGTTTTTACATTTGGGTCAAAAAAAATATTCACCTCCTGGGCACAAAAATCCCTGACCCTGGCATCAGGAATTTTCTTCCCCGGACACCAAAAAAATCTTGATTTTTATAAACTATGAAAAACACCATTTTTAAGGAACAAATTCAACCCCGAATCTCATTCTGGTGTCGGTTTTTACATTTGGGTGGAAAAAAAATTTCACCTCCTGGGCACAAAAATCCCTGACTCCGGCATCAGGAATTTTCTTCCCCGGACACCAAAAAATTCTTAATTTTTAAAAGCTATGAAAAACACCATTTTGAAGAATGAAATTCAACCCCGAATCTCATTCTAGTGTGCGTTTTTACATTTGGGTGGAAAAAAATTTCACCTCCTGGGCACAAAAATCCCTTACTCCGGCATCAGGAATTTTCTTCCCAACAAAATCTTGATTTTTAAAAATTATGATAAACACCATTTTTAAGGAAGAAATTCAACCCCGAATCTCATTCTGGTGTGCGTTTTTACATTTGGGTGGAAAAAAAAAATTTCACCTCCTGGGCACAAAAATCCCTGACTCCGGCATCAGTCATTTTCTTCCCAACAAAATCTTGATTTTTAAAAATTATGAAAAACACCATTTTTAAGGACAAAATTCAACCCTGAATCTATTCGGGTGTCCGTTTTTACATTTGAGTCAAAAAAAAATTCACCTCCTGGGCCCAAAAATCCCTGACTCCGGCATCAGGAATTTTCTTCCCTGGACACCAAAAAAATCTTGATTTTTAAAAACTATGAAAAACACCATTTTGAAGGACGAAATTCAACCCCAAATCTAATTCTGGCATCCGTTTTTACATTTGGGTCAAAAAAAATATTCACCTCCTCGGCACAAAAATCCCTGACCCTGGCATCAGGAATTTTCTTCCCCGGACACCAAAAATATCTTGATTTTTATAAACTATGAAAAACACCATTTTTAAGGAACAAATTCAACCCCGAATCTCATTCTGGTGTCCGTTTTTACATTTGGGTGGAAAAAAAATTTCACCTCCTGGGCACAAAAATCCCTGACTCCGGCATCAGGAATTTTCTTCCCCGGACACCAAAAAATTCTTGATTTTTAAAAGCTATGAAAAACATCATTTTTAAGAATGAAATTCAAGCCCGAATTTCATTCTGGTGTGCGTTTTTACATTTCATTGGACAATAATTTCACCTCCTGGGCACAAAAGTCCCTGACTCCGGCATCAGGAATTTTCTTCCCCGGACACCAAAAAAATCTTGAATTTAAAATCTATGAAAAACACCATTTTGAAGGATGAAATTCAACCCCGAATCTCATTCTGGTGTCCGTTTTTGGATTTGAGTAAAAAAAAACATTCACCTCCTGGGCACAAAAATCTCTGACCCTGGCATCAGGAATTTTCTTCCCCGGACACCAAAAATATCTTGATTTTTATAAACTATGAAAAACACCATTTTTAAGGAACAAATTCAACCCCGAATCTCATTCTGGTGTCCGTTTTTACATTTGGGTGGGAAAAAAATTTCACCTCTTGGGCACAAAAATCCCTGATCAGGAATTTTCTTCCCCGCACACCAAAAAAATCTTGATTTTTAAATGCTATGAAAAATGACATTTTTAAGGACAAAAAGCAACCCCGAATCTCATTCTGGTGTCCGTTTTTAGATTTGAGTCAGAAATTTTTTTTCACCTCCTGGGCACAAAAATCCCTGACTCCGGCATCAGGAATTTTCTTCCCCGGACACCAAAAAATTCTTGATTTTTAAAAGCTATGAAAAACATCATTTTTAAGAATGAAATTCAAGATCGAATTTCATTCTGGTGTGCGTTTTTACATTTCGTTGGAAAATAATTTCACCTCCTGGGCACAAAAGTCCCTGACTCCGGCATCAGGAATTTTCTTCCCCGGACACCAAAAAAATCGTGAATTTAAAATCTATGAAAAACACCATTTTGAAGGACGAAATTCAACCCCGAATCTCATTCTGGTGTCCGTTTTTGGATTTGAGTAAAAAAAAACATTCACCTCCTGGGCACAAAAATCCCTGACTCCGGCATCAGGAATTTTCTTCCCCGCACACCAAAAAAATCTTGAATTTAAAATCTATGAAAAACACCATTTTGAAGGACGAAATTCAACCCCGAATCTCATTCTGGTGTCTATTTATACATTTGGGTTGAAAAAAAATTTAACCTCCTGGGCACAAAAATCGCCGGGACTTAAAAACCTGGTTGTTTGAATTGTCTGGCCAGGACTGAGGGATTTTAAATTAAATTAAATAAAATTAAAGAAATTTGAAATTTGAAATTTGAAATAATTTGAAATTTGAAATTTGAAATTTGAAATAATTTGAAATAATTTGAAATTTGAAATTTGAAATTTGAAATTTGAAATTTGAAATTTGAAATTTGAAATTTGAAATTTGAAATTTGAAATTTGAAATTTGAAATTTGAAATTTGCCTTGCCTTGCCTTGCCTTGCCTTCGGCATTAGGAATTTTCTTCCCCATACACCAAAAAATTCTTAATTTTTAAAAGCTATGAAAAACACCATTTTTAAGAATGAAATTCAACCCCGAATCTCATTCTAGTGTGCGTTTTTACTTTTGGGTGGAAAAAATAATTTCACCTCCTGGGCACAAAAATCCCTGACTCCGGCATCAGTCATTTTCTTCCCAACAAAATCTTGATTTTTAAAAATTATGAAAAACACCATTTTTAAGGACAAAATTCAACCCTGAATCTATTCGGGTGTCCGTTTTTACATTTGAGTCAAAAAAAAAAATTCACCTCCTGGGCCCAAAAATCCCTGACTCCGGCATCAGGAATTATCTTCCCTGTACACCAAAAAAATCTTGATTTTTAAAAACTATGAAAAACACCTTTTTGAAGGACGAAATTCAACCCCAAATCTAATTCTGGCATCCGTTTTTACATTTGGGTCAAAAAAAATATTCACCTCCTGGGCACAAAAATCCCTGACCCTGGCATCAGGAATTTTCTTCCCCGGACACCAAAAAAATCTTGATTTTTATAAACTATGAAAAACACCATTTTTAAGGAACAAATTCAACCCCGAATCTCATTCTGGTGTCCGTTTTTACATTTGGGTGGAAAAAAAATTTCACCTCCTGGGCACAAAAATCCCTGACTCCGGCATCAGGAATTTTCTTCCCCGGACACCAAAAAATTCTTAATTTTTAAAAGCTATGAAAAACACCATTTTGAAGAATGAAATTCAACCCCGAATCTCATTCTAGTGTGCGTTTTTACATTTGGGTGGAAAAAAATTTCACCTCCTGGGCACAAAAATCCCTTACTCCGGCATCAGGAATTTTCTTCCCAACAAAATCTTGATTTTTAAAAATTATGATAAACACCATTTTTAAGGAACAAATTCAACCCCGAATCTCATTCTGGTGTCCGTTTTTACATTTGGGTGGAAAAAAAAATTTCACCTCCTGGGCACAAAAATCCCTGACTCCGGCATCAGGAATTTTCTTCCCCGGACATCAAAAAATTCTTAATTTTTAAAAGCTATGAAAAACACCATTTTGAAGAATGAAATTCAACCCCGAATCTCATTCTAGTGTGCGTTTTTACATTTGGGTGGAAAAAAATTTCACCTCCTGGGCACAAAAATCCCTTACTCCGGCATCAGGAATTTTCTTCCCAACAAAATCTTGATTTTTAAAAGTTATGATAAACACCATTTCTAAGGAAGAAATTCAACCCCGAATCTCATTCTGGTGTGCGTTTTTACATTTGGGTGGAAAAAAAAATTTCACCTCCTGGGCACAAAAATCCCTGACTCCGGCATCAGTCATTTTCTTCCCAACAAAATCTTGATTTTTAAAAATTATGAAAAACACCATTTTTAAGGACAAAATTCAACCCTGAATCTATTCGGGTGTCCGTTTTTACATTTGAGTCAAAAAAAAAATTCACCTCCTGGGCCCAAAAATCCCTGACTCCGGCATCAGGAATTATCTTCCCTGGACACCAAAAAAATCTTGATTTTTAAAAACTATGAAAAACACCATTTTGAAGGACGAAATTCAACCCCAAATCTAATTCTGGCATCCGTTTTTACATTTGGGTCAAAAAAAATATTCACCTCCTCGGCACAAAAATCCCTGACCCTGGCATCAGGAATTTTCTTCCCCGGACACCAAAAATATCTTGATTTTTATAAACTATGAAAAACACTATTTTTAAGGAACAAATTCAACCCCGAATCTCATTCTGGTGTCCGTTTTTACATTTGGGTGGAAAAAAAATTTCACCTCCTGGGCACAAAAATCCCTGACTCCGGCATCAGGAATTTTCTTCCCCGGACACCAAAAAATTCTTGATTTTTAAAAGCTATGAAAAACATCATTTTTAAGAATGAAATTCAAGCCCGAATTTCATTCTGGTGTGCGTTTTTACATTTCATTGGAAAATAATTTCACCTCCTGGGCACAAAAGTCCCTGACTCCGGCATCAGGAATTTTCTTCCCCGGACACCAAAAAAATCTTGAATTTAAAATCTATGAAAAACACCATTTTTAAGGAACAAATTCAACCCCGAATCTCATTCTGGTGTCCGTTTTTACATTTGGGTGGAAAAAAAAATTTCACCTCCTGGGCACAAAAATCCCTGACTCCGGCATCAGGAATTTTCTTCCCCGGACATCAAAAAATTCTTAATTTTTAAAAGCTATGAAAAACACCATTTTGAAGAATGAAATTCAACCCCGAATCTCATTCTAGTGTGCGTTTTTACATTTGGGTGGAAAAAAATTTCACCTCCTGGGCACAAAAATCCCTTACTCCGGCATCAGGAATTTTCTTCCCAACAAAATCTTGATTTTTAAAAGTTATGATAAACACCATTTCTAAGGAAGAAATTCAACCCCGAATCTCATTCTGGTGTGCGTTTTTACATTTGGGTGGAAAAAAAAATTTCACCTCCTGGGCACAAAAATCCCTGACTCCGGCATCAGTCATTTTCTTCCCAACAAAATCTTGATTTTTAAAAATTATGAAAAACACCATTTTTAAGGACAAAATTCAACCCTGAATCTATTCGGGTGTCCGTTTTTACATTTGAGTCAAAAAAAAATTCACCTCCTGGGCCCAAAAATCCCTGACTCCGGCATCAGGAATTATCTTCCCTGGACACCAAAAAAATCTTGATTTTTAAAAACTATGAAAAACACCATTTTGAAGGACGAAATTCAACCCCAAATCTAATTCTGGCATCCGTTTTTACATTTGGGTCAAAAAAAATATTCACCTCCTCGGCACAAAAATCCCTGACCCTGGCATCAGGAATTTTCTTCCCCGGACACCAAAAATATCTTGATTTTTATAAACTATGAAAAACACTATTTTTAAGGAACAAATTCAACCCCGAATCTCATTCTGGTGTCCGTTTTTACATTTGGGTGGAAAAAAAATTTCACCTCCTGGGCACAAAAATCCCTGACTCCGGCATCAGGAATTTTCTTCCCCGGACACCAAAAAATTCTTGATTTTTAAAAGCTATGAAAAACATCATTTTTAAGAATGAAATTCAAGCCCGAATTTCATTCTGGTGTGCGTTTTTACATTTCATTGGAAAATAATTTCACCTCCTGGGCACAAAAGTCCCTGACTCCGGCATCAGGAATTTTCTTCCCCGGACACCAAAAAAATCTTGAATTTAAAATCTATGAAAAACACCATTTTGAAGGACGAAATTCAACCCCGAATCTCATTCTGGTGTCCGTTTTTGGATTTGAGTAAAAAAAAACATTCACCTCCTGGGCACAAAAATCTCTGACCCTGGCATCAGGAATTTTGTTCCCCGGACACCAAAAATATCTTGATTTTTATAAACTATGAAAAACACCATTTTTAAGGAACAAATTCAACCCCGAATCTCATTCTGGTGTCCGTTTTTACATTTGGGTGGAAAAAAAATTTCACCTCCTGGGCACAAAAATCCCTGACTCCGGCATCAGGAATTTTCTTCCCCGGACACCAAAAAATTCTTGATTTTTAAAAGCTATGAAAAACATCATTTTTAAGAATGAAATTCAAGCCCGAATTTCATTCTGGTGTGCGTTTTTACATTTCGTTGGACAATAATTTCACCTCCTGGGCACAAAAGTCCCTGACTCCAGCATCAGGAATTTTCTTCCCCGGACACCAAAAAAATCTTGATTTTTAAAAGCTATGAAAAACACCATTTTTAAGCAGGAAATTCAACCCCGAATCTCATTCCGGCGTCTGTTTATAGATTTGGGTGGAAAAAAAATTTTCACCTCCTGGGCACAAAAATCCCTGTCCCTGGCATAAGGAATTTTCTTCCCCGGACACCAAAAAAATCTTGATTTTTAAAAGCAATGAAAAACACCATTTTTGAGAATGAAATTCAACCCCGAATCTCATTCTGGTGTCCGTTTTTAGATTTGGGTGGGAAAAAAATTTCACCTCTTGGGCACAAAAATCCCTGATCAGGAATTTTCTTCCCCGCACACCAAAAAAATCTTGATTTTTAAATGCTATGAAAAATGACATTTTTAAGGACAAAAAGCAACCCCGAATCTCATTCTGGTGTCCGTTTTTAGATTTGAGTCAGAAATTTTTTTTCACCTCCTGGGCACAAAAATCCCTGACTCCGGCATCAGGAATTTTCTTCCCCGGACACCAAAAAATTCTTGATTTTTAAAAGCTATGAAAAACATCATTTTTAAGAATGAAATTCAAGCCCGAATTTCATTCTGGTGTGCGTTTTTACATTTCGTTGGAAAATAATTTCACCTCCTGGGCACAAAAGTCCCTGACTCCGGCATCAGGAATTTTCTTCCCCGGACACAAAAAAAATCGTGAATTTAAAATCTATGAAAAACACCATTTTGAAGGACGAAATTCAACCCCGAATCTCATTCTGGTGTCCGTTTTTGGATTTGAGTAAAAAAAAACATTCACCTCCTGGGCACAAAAATCCCTGACTCCGGCATCAGGAATTTTCTTCCCCGCACACCAAAAAAATCTTGAATTTAAAATCTATGAAAAACACCATTTTGAAGGACGAAATTCAACCCCGAATCTGATTCTGGTGTCTATTTATACATTTGGGTTGAAAAAAAATTTAACCTCCTGGGCACAAAAATCGCCGGGACTTAAAAACCTGGTTGTTTGAATTGTCTGGCCAGGACTGAGGGATTTTAAATTAAATTAAATAAAATTAAAGAAATTTGAAATTTGAAATTTGAAATTTGAAATAATTTGAAATTTGAAATTTGAAATTTGAAATTTGAAATAATTTGAAATAATTTGAAATTTGAAATTTGAAATTTGAAATTTGAAATTTGAAATTTGAAATTTGAAATTTGAAATTTGAAATTTGAAATTTGCCTTGCCTTGCCTTGCCTTGCCTTCGGCATTAGGAATTTTCTTCCCCATACACCAAAAAATTCTTAATTTTTAAAAGCTATGAAAAACACCATTTTTAAGAATGAAATTCAACCCCGAATCTCATTCTAGTGTGCGTTTTTACATTTGGGTGGAAAAAAAAATTTCACCTCCTGGGCACAAAAATCCCTGACTCCGGCATCAGTCATTTTCTTCCCAACAAAATCTTGATTTTTAAAAATTATGAAAAACACCATTTTTAAGGACAAAATTCAACCCTGAATCTATTCGGGTGTCCGTTTTTACATTTGAGTCAAAAAAAAAAATTCACCTCCTGGGCCCAAAAATCCCTGACTCCGGCATCAGGAATTATCTTCCCTGTACACCAAAAAAATCTTGATTTTTAAAAACTATGAAAAACACCATTTTGAAGGACGAAATTCAACCCCAAATCTAATTCTGGCATCCGTTTTTACATTTGGGTCAAAAAAAATATTCACCTCCTGGGCACAAAAATCCCGGACTCCGGCATCAGGAATTTTCTTCCCCGGACACCAAAAAATTCTTAATTTTTAAAAGCTATGAAAAACACCATTTTGAAGAATGAAATTCAACCCCGAATCTCATTCTAGTGTGCGTTTTTACATTTGGGTGGAAAAAAATTTCACCTCCTGGGCACAAAAATCCCTTACTCCGGCATCAGGAATTTTCTTCCCAACAAAATCTTGATTTTTAAAAATTATGATAAACACCATTTTTAAGGAAGAAATTCAACCCCGAATCTCATTCTGGTGTGCGTTTTTACATTTGGGTGGAAAAAAAAATTTCACCTCCTGGGCACAAAAATCCCTGACTCCGGCATCAGTCATTTTCTTCCCAACAAAATCTTGATTTTTAAAAATTATGAAAAACACCATTTTTAAGGACAAAATTCAACCCTGAATCTATTCGGGTGTCCGTTTTTACATTTGAGTCAAAAAAAAAATTCACCTCCTGGGCCCAAAAATCCCTGACTCCGGCATCAGGAATTATCTTCCCTGGACACCAAAAAAATCTTGATTTTTAAAAACTATGAAAAACACCATTTTGAAGGACGAAATTCAACCCCAAATCTAATTCTGGCATCCGTTTTTACATTTGGGTCAAAAAAAATATTCACCTCCTCGGCACAAAAATCCCTGACCCTGGCATCAGGAATTTTCTTCCCCGGACACCAAAAATATCTTGATTTTTATAAACTATGAAAAACACCATTTTTAAGGAACAAATTCAACCCCGAATCTCATTCTGGTGTCCGTTTTTACATTTGGGTGGAAAAAAAATTTCACCTCCTGGGCACAAAAATCCCTGACTCCGGCATCAGGAATTTTCTTCCCCGGACACCAAAAAATTCTTGATTTTTAAAAGCTATGAAAAACATCATTTTTAAGAATGAAATTCAAGCCCGAATTTCATTCTGGTGTGCGTTTTTACATTTCATTGGAAAATAATTTCACCTCCTGGGCACAAAAGTCCCTGACTCCGGCATCAGGAATTTTCTTCCCCGGACACCAAAAAAATCTTGAATTTAAAATCTATGAAAAACACCATTTTGAAGGACGAAATTCAACCCCGAATCTCATTCTGGTGTCCGTTTTTGGATTTGAGTAAAAAAAAACATTCACCTCCTGGGCACAAAAATCTCTGACCCTGGCATCAGGAATTTTGTTCCCCGGACACCAAAAATATCTTGATTTTTATAAACTATGAAAAACACCATTTTTAAGGAACAAATTCAACCCCGAATCTCATTCTGGTGTCCGTTTTTACATTTGGGTGGAAAAAAAATTTCACCTCCTGGGCACAAAAATCCCTGATCAGGAATTTTCTTCCCCGCACACCAAAAAAATCTTGATTTTTAAATGCTATGAAAAATGACATTTTTAAGGACAAAAAGCAACCCCGAATCTCATTCTGGTGTCCGTTTTTAGATTTGAGTCAGAAATTTTTTTTCACCTCCTGGGCACAAAAATCCCTGACTCCGGCATCAGGAATTTTCTTCCCCGGACACCAAAAAATTCTTGATTTTTAAAAGCTATGAAAAACATCATTTTTAAGAATGAAATTCAAGCCCGAATTTCATTCTGGTGTGCGTTTTTACATTTCGTTGGAAAATAATTTCACCTCCTGGGCACAAAAGTCCCTGACTCCGGCATCAGGAATTTTCTTCCCCGGACACCAAAAAAATCGTGAATTTAAAATCTATGAAAAACACCATTTTGAAGGACGAAATTCAACCCCGAATCTCATTCTGGTGTCCGTTTTTGGATTTGAGTAAAAAAAAACATTCACCTCCTGGGCACAAAAATCCCTGACTCCGGCATCAGGAATTTTCTTCCCCGCACACCAAAAAAATCTTGAATTTAAAATCTATGAAAAACACCATTTTGAAGGACGAAATTCAACCCCGAATCTCATTCTGGTGTCTATTTATACATTTGGGTTGAAAAAAAATTTAACCTCCTGGGCACAAAAATCGCCGGGACTTAAAAACCTGGTTGTTTGAATTGTCTGGCCAGGACTGAGGGATTTTAAATTAAATTAAATAAAATTAAAGAAATTTGAAATTTGAAATTTGAAATAATTTGAAATTTGAAATTTGAAATTTGAAATTTGAAATAATTTGAAATAATTTGAAATTTGAAATTTGAAATTTGAAATTTGAAATTTGAAATTTGAAATTTGAAATTTGAAATTTGAAATTTGAAATTTGAAATTTGAAATTTGAAATTTGAAATTTGAAATTTGCCTTGCCTTGCCTTGCCTTGCCTTCGGCATTAGGAATTTTCTTCCCCATACACCAAAAAATTCTTAATTTTTAAAAGCTATGAAAAACACCATTTTTAAGAATGAAATTCAACCCCGAATCTCATTCTAGTGTGCGTTTTTACATTTGGGTGGAAAAAAAAATTTCACCTCCTGGGCACAAAAATCCCTGACTCCGGCATCAGTCATTTTCTTCCCAACAAAATCTTGATTTTTAAAAATTATGAAAAACACCATTTTTAAGGACAAAATTCAACCCTGAATCTATTCGGGTGTCCGTTTTTACATTTGAGTCAAAAAAAAAAATTCACCTCCTGGGCCCAAAAATCCCTGACTCCGGCATCAGGAATTATCTTCCCTGTACACCAAAAAAATCTTGATTTTTAAAAACTATGAAAAACACCATTTTGAAGGACGAAATTCAACCCCAAATCTAATTCTGGCATCCGTTTTTACATTTGGGTCAAAAAAAATATTCACCTCCTGGGCACAAAAATCCCTGACCCTGGCATCAGGAATTTTCTTCCCCGGACACCAAAAAAATCTTGATTTTTATAAACTATGAAAAACACCATTTTTAAGGAACAAATTCAACCCCGAATCTCATTCTGGTGTCCGTTTTTACATTTGGGTGGAAAAAAAATTTCACCTCCTGGGCACAAAAATCCCTGACTCCGGCATCAGGAATTTTCTTCCCCGGACACCAAAAAATTCTTAATTTTTAAAAGCTATGAAAAACACCATTTTGAAGAATGAAATTCAACCCCGAATCTCATTCTAGTGTGCGTTTTTACATTTGGGTGGAAAAAAATTTCACCTCCTGGGCACAAAAATCCCTTACTCCGGCATCAGGAATTTTCTTCCCAACAAAATCTTGATTTTTAAAAATTATGATAAACACCATTTTTAAGGAACAAATTCAACCCCGAATCTCATTCTGGTGTCCGTTTTTACATTTGGGTGGAAAAAAAAATTTCACCTCCTGGGCACAAAAATCCCTGACTCCGGCATCAGTCATTTTCTTCCCAACAAAATCTTGATTTTTAAAAATTATGAAAAACACCATTTTTAAGGACAAAATTCAACCCCGAATCTCATTCTGGTGTCCGTTTTTACATTCGGGTGGAAAAAAAAATTCACCTCCTGGGCACAAAAATCCCTGACTCTGGCATCAGGAATTTTCTTCCCCGGACACCAAAAAATTCTTGATTTTTAAAAGCTATGAAAAACATCATTTTTAAGAATGAAATTCAAGCCCGAATTTCATTCTGGTGTGCGTTTTTACATTTCGTTGGAAAATAATTTCACCTCCTGGGCACAAAAGTCCCTGACTCCGGCATCAGGAATTTTCTTCCCCGGACACCAAAAAAATCTTGAATTTAAAATCTATGAAAAACACCATTTTGAATGACGAAATTCAACCCCGAATCTCATTCTGGTGTCCGTTTTTGGATTTGAGTAAAAAAAAACATTCACCTCCTGGGCACAAAAATCTCTGACCCTGGCATCAGGAATTTTCTTCCCCGGACACCAAAAATATCTTGATTTTTATAAACTATGAAAAACACCATTTTTAAGGAACAAATTCAACCCCGAATCTCATTCTGGTGTCCGTTTTTACATTTGGGTGGAAAAAAAATTTCACCTCCTGGGCACAAAAATCCCTGACTCCGGCATCAGGAATTTTCTTCCCCGGACACCAAAAAATTCTTGATTTTTAAAAGCTATCAAAAACATCATTTTTAAGAATGAAATTCAAGCCCGAATTTCATTCTGGTGTGCGTTTTTACATTTCGTTGGACAATAATTTCACCTCCTGGGCAAAAAAGTCCCTGACTCCAGCATCAGGAATTTTCTTCCCCGGACACCAAAAAAATCTTGATTTTTAAAAGCTATGAAAAACACCATTTTTAAGCAGGAAATTCAACCCCGAATCTCATTCCGGCGTCCGTTTATAGATTTGGGTGGAAAAAAAATTTTCACCTCCTGGGCACAAAAATCCCTGACCCTGGCATAAGGAATTTTCTTCCCCGGTCACCAAAAAAATCTTGATTTTTAAAAGCAATGAAAAACACCATTATTGAGAATGAAATTCAACCCTGAATCTCATTCTGGTGTCCGTTTTTAGATTTGGGTGGGAAAAAAATTTCACCTCTTGGGCACAAAAATCCCTGATCAGGAATTTTCTTCCCCGCACACCAAAAAAATCTTGATTTTTAAATGCTATGAAAAATGACATTTTTAAGGACAAAAAGCAACCCCGAATCTCATTCTGGTGTCCGTTTTTAGATTTGAGTCAGAAATTTTTTTTCACCTCCTGGGCATAAAAATCCCTGACTCCGGCATCAGGAATTTTCTTCCCCGGACACCAAAAAATTCTTGATTTTTAAAAGCTATGAAAAACATCATTTTTAAGAATGAAATTCAAGCCCGAATTTCATTCTCGTGTGCGTTTTTACATTTCGTTGGAAAATAATTTCACCTCCTGGGCACAAAAGTCCCTGACTCCGGCATCAGGAATTTTCTTCCCCGGACACCAAAAAAATCGTGAATTTAAAATCTATGAAAAACACCATTTTGAAGGACGAAATTCAACCCCGAATCTCATTCTGGTGTCCGTTTTTGGATTTGAGTAAAAAAAAACATTCACCTCCTGGGCACAAAAATCCCTGACTCCGGCATCAGGAATTTTCTTCCCCGCACACCAAAAAAATCTTGAATTTAAAATCTATGAAAAACACCATTTTGAAGGACGAAATTCAACCCCGAATCTCATTCTGGTGTCTATTTATACATTTGGGTTGAAAAAAAATTTAACCTCCTGGGCACAAAAATCGCCAGGACTTAAAAACCTGGTTGTTTGAATTGTCTGGCCAGGACTGAGGGATTTTAAATTAAATTAAATAAAATTAAAGAAATTTGAAATTTGAAATTTGAAATTTGAAATAATTTGAAATAATTTGAAATTTGAAATTTGAAATTTGAAATTTGAAATTTGAAATTTGAAATTTGAAATTTGAAATTTGAAATTTGAAATTTGAAATTTGAAATTTGAAATTTGAAATTTGCCTTGCCTTGCTTTGCCTTGCCTTGCCTTGCCTTCGGCATTAGGAATTTTCTTCCCCGGACACCAAAAAATTCTTAATTTTTAAAAGCTATGAAAAACACCATTTTGAAGAATGAAATTCAACCCCGAATCTCATTCTAGTGTGCGTTTTTACATTTGGGTGGAAAAAAATTTAACCTCCTGGGCACAAAAATCCCTTACTCCGGCATCAGGAATTTTCTTCACAACAAAATATTGATTTTTAAAAATTATGATAAACACCATTTTTAAGGAAGAAATTCAACCCCGAATCTCATTCTGGTATCCATTTTTACATTTGGGTGGAAAAAAAAATTTCACCTCCTGGGCACAAAAATCCCTGACTCCAGCATCAGGCATTTTCTTCCCAACAAAATCTTGATTTTTAAAAATTATGAAAAACACCATTTTTAAGGACAAAATTCAACCCTGAATCTATTCGGGTGTCTGTTTTTACATTTGAGTCAAAAAAAAAAAATTCACCTCCTGGGCCCAAAAATCCCTGACTCCGGCATCAGGAATTATCTTCCCTGGACACCAAAAAAATCTTGATTTTTAAAAACTATGAAAAACACCATTTTGAAGGACGAAATTCAACCCCGAATCTCATTCTGGTGTCCGTTTTTACATTTGGGTGGAAAAAAAATTTCACCTCCTGGGCACAAAAATCCCTGACTCCGGCATCAGGAATTTTCTTCCCCGGACACCAAAAAATTCTTGATTTTTAAAAGCTATGAAAAATATCATTTTTAAGAATGAAATTCAAGCCCGAATTTCATTCTGGTGTGCGTTTTTACATTTCGTTGGAAAATAATTTCACCTCCTGGGCACAAAAGTCCCTGACTCCGGCATCAGGAATTTTCTTCCCCGGACACCAAAAAAATCGTGAATTAAAAATCTATGAAAAACACCATTTTGAAGGACGAAATTCAACCCCGAATCTCATTCTGGTGTCCGTTTTTGGATTTGAGTAAAAAAAAACATTCACCTCCTGGGCACAAAAATCCCTGACTCCGGCATCAGGAATTTTCTTCCCCGCACACCAAAAAAAATGTTGAATTTAAAATCTATGAAAAACACCATTTTGAAGGACGAAATTCAACCCCGAATCTCATTCTGGTGTCTATTTATACATTTGGGTTGAAAAAAAATTTAACCTCCTGGGCACAAAAATCGCCGGGACTTAAAAACCTGGTTGTTTGAATTGTCTGGCCAGGACTGAGGGATTTTAAATTAAATTAAATAAAATTAAAGAAATTTGAAATTTGAAATTTGAAATTTGAAATAATTTGAAATTTGAAATTTGAAATTTGAAATTTGAAATTTGAAATTTGAAATTTGAAATTTGAAATTTGAAATTTGAAATTTGAAATTTGAAATTTGAAATTTGAAATTTGAAATTTGCCTTGCCTTGCCTTGCTTTGTCTTGCCTTGCCTTGCCTTCGGCATTAGGAATTTACTTCCCCATACACCAAAAAGTTCTTAATTTTTAAAAGCTATGAAAAACACCATTTTTAAGAATGAAATTCAACCCCGAATCTCATTCTGGTGTCCGTTTTTACATTTGGGTGGAAAAAAAAATTTCACCTCCTGGGCACAAAAATCCCTGACCCTGGCATCAGGAATTTTCTTCCCCGGACACCAAAAAAATCATGATTTTTATAAACTATGAAAAACACCATTTTTAAGGAACAAATTCAACCCCGAATCTCATTCTGGTGTCCGTTTTTACATTTGGGTGGAAAAAAAATTTCACCTCCTGGGCACAAAAATCCCTGACTCCGGCATCAGGAATTTTCTTCCCCGGACACCAAAAAATTCTTGATTTTTAAAAGCTATGAAAAATATCATTTTTAAGAATGAAATTCAAGCCCGAATTTCATTCTGGTGTGCGTTTTTACATTTCGTTGGAAAATAATTTCACCTCCTGGGCACAAAAGTCCCTGACTCCGGCATCAGGAATTTTCTTCCCCGGACACCAAAAAAATCGTGAATTAAAAATCTATGAAAAACACCATTTTGAAGGACGAAATTCAACCCCGAATCTCATTCTGGTGTCCGTTTTTGGATTTGAGTAAAAAAAAACATTCACCTCCTGGGCACAAAAATCCCTGACTCCGGCATCAGGAATTTTCTTCCCCGCACACCAAAAAAAATGTTGAATTTAAAATCTATGAAAAACACCATTTTGAAGGACGAAATTCAACCCCGAATCTCATTCTGGTGTCTATTTATACATTTGGGTTGAAAAAAAATTTAACCTCCTGGGCACAAAAATCGCCGGGACTTAAAAACCTGGTTGTTTGAATTGTCTGGCCAGGACTGAGGGATTTTAAATTAAATTAAATAAAATTAAAGAAATTTGAAATTTGAAATTTGAAATTTGAAATAATTTGAAATTTGAAATTTGAAATTTGAAATTTGAAATTTGAAATTTGAAATTTGAAATTTGAAATTTGAAATTTGAAATTTGAAATTTGAAATTTGAAATTTGAAATTTGAAATTTGCCTTGCCTTGCCTTGCTTTGTCTTGCCTTGCCTTGCCTTCGGCATTAGGAATTTACTTCCCCATACACCAAAAAGTTCTTAATTTTTAAAAGCTATGAAAAACACCATTTTTAAGAATGAAATTCAACCCCGAATCTCATTCTGGTGTCCGTTTTTACATTTGGGTGGAAAAAAAAATTTCACCTCCTGGGCACAAAAATCCCTGACTCCGGCATCAGGAATTTTCTTCCCCGGACACCAAAAAAATCTATTTTTATAAACTATGAAAAACACCATTTTTAAGGAAGAAATTCAACCCCAAATCTAATTCTGGCATCCGTTTTTACATTTGGGTCAAAAAAAAAAATTCACCTCCTGGGCCCAAAAATCCCTGACTCCGGCATCAGGAATTTTCTTCCCCGGACACCAAAAAATTCTTGATTTTTAAAAGCTATGAAAAACATCATTTTTAAGAATGAAATTCAAGCCCGAATTTCATTCTGGTGTGCGTTTTTACATTTCGTTGGAAAATAATTTCACCTCCTGGGCACAAAAGTCCCTGACTCCGGCATCAGGAATTTTCTTCCCCGGACACCAAAAAAATCGTGAATTAAAAATCTATGAAAAACACCATTTTGAAGGACGAAATTCAACCCCGAATCTCATTCTGGTGTCCGTTTTTGGATTTGAGTAAAAAAAAACATTCACCTCCTGGGCACAAAAATCCCTGACTCCGGCATCAGGAATTTTCTTCCCCGCACACCAAAAAAAATGTTGAATTTAAAATCTATGAAAAACACCATTTTGAAGGACGAAATTCAACCCCGAATCTCATTCTGGTGTCTATTTATACATTTGGGTTGAAAAAAATTTTAACCTCCTGGGCACAAAAATCGCCGGGACTTAAAAACCTGGTTGTTTGAATTGTCTGGCCAGGACTGAGGGATTTTAAATTAAATTAAATAAAATTAAAGAAATTTGAAATTTGAAATTTGAAATTTGAAATAATTTGAAATTTGAAATTTGAAATTTGAAATTTGAAATTTGAAATTTGAAATTTGAAATTTGAAATTTGAAATTTGAAATTTGAAATTTGAAATTTGCCTTGCCTTGCCTTGCTTTGTCTTGCCTTGCCTTGCCTTCGGCATTAGGAATTTACTTCCCCATACACCAAAAAGTTCTTAATTTTTAAAAGCTATGAAAAACACCATTTTTAAGAATGAAATTCAACCCCGAATCTCATTCTGGTGTCCGTTTTTACATTTGGGTGGAAAAAAAAATTTCACCTCCTGGGCACAAAAATCCCTGACTCCGGCATCAGGAATTTTCTTCCCCGGACACCAAAAAAATCTATTTTTATAAACTATGAAAAACACCATTTTTAAGGAAGAAATTCAACCCCAAATCTAATTCTGGCATCCGTTTTTACATTTGGGTCAAAAAAAATATTCACCTCCTGGGCACAAAAATCCCTGACCCTGGCATAAGGAATTTTCTTCCCCGGACACCAAAAAAATCTTGATTTTTAAAAGCAATGAAAAACACCATTTTTGAGAATGAAATTCAACACCAAATCTCATTCTGGTGTCCGTTTTTAGATTTGGGTGGGGAAAAAATTTCACCTCCTGGGCACAAAAATCCCTGACCCCGGCATCAGGAATTTACTTCCCCGCACACAAAAAAAATCTTGATTTTTAAATGCTATGAAAAATGACATTTTTAAGGACAAAAAGCAACCCCGAATCTCATTCTGGTGTCCGTTTTTAGATTTGAGTCAGAAATTTTTTTTCACCTCCTGGGCACAAAAATAGGCATAAGGAATTTTCTTACCCAGACACCAAAAAAATCTTGATTTTTAAAAGCTATGAAAACACCATTTTTAAGGATGAAATTCAACCCCGAATCTCATTCTGGTGTCCGTTTTTAGATTTTCGTAAAAAAAAAACATTCACCTCCTGGGCACAAAAATCCCTGACTCCGGCATCAGGAATTTTCTTCCCCGCACACCAAAAAAATCTTGAATTTAAAATCTATTAAAAACACCATTTTGAAGGACGAAATTCAACCCCGAATCTCATTCTGGTGTCTATTTATACATTTGGGTTGAAAAAAAATTTCACCTCCTGTGCACAAAAATCGCCGGGACTTAAAAACCTGGTTGTTTGAATTGTCTGGCCAGGACTGAGGGATTTTAAATTAAATTAAATAAAATTAAAGAAATTTGAAATTTGAAATTTGAAATTTGAAATAATTTGAAATTTGAAATTTGAAATTTGAAATTTGAAATTTGAAATTTGAAATTTGAAATTTGAAATTTGAAATTTGAAATTTGAAATTTGAAATTTGAAATTTGCCTTGCCTTGCCTTGCTTTGTCTTGCCTTGCCTTGCCTTCGGCATTAGGAATTTACTTCCCCATACACCAAAAAGTTCTTAATTTTTAAAAGCTATGAAAAACACCATTTTTAAGAATGAAATTCAACCCCGAATCTCATTCTGGTGTCCGTTTTTACATTTGGGTGGAAAAAAAAATTTCACCTCCTGGGCACAAAAATCCCTGACTCCGGCATCAGGAATTTTTTTCCCCGGACACCAAAAAAATCTATTTTTATAAACTATGAAAAACACCATTTTTAAGGAAGAAATTCAACCCCAAATCTAATTCTGGTATCCGTTTTTACATTTGGGTCAAAAAAAATATTCACCTCCTGGGCACAAAAATCCCTGACCCTGGCATAAGGAATTTTCTTCCCCGGACACCAAAAAAATCTTGATTTTTAAAAGCAATGAAAAGCACCATTTTTGAGAATGAAATTCAACACCAAATCTCATTCTGGTGTCCGTTTTTAGATTTGGGTGGGAAAAAAATTTCACCTCCTGGGCACAAAAATCCCTGACCCCGGCATCAGGAATTTACTTCCCCGCACACAAAAAAAATCTTGATTTTTAAATGCTATGAAAAATGACATTTTTAAGGACAAAAAGCAACCCCGAATCTCATTCTGGTGTCCGTTTTTAGATTTGAGTCAGAAATTTTTTTTCACCTCCTGGGCACAAAAATAGGCATAAGGAATTTTCTTACCCAGACACCAAAAAAATCTTGATTTTTAAAAGCTATGAAAACACCATTTTTAAGGATGAAATTCAACCCCGAATCTCATTCTGGTGTCCGTTTTTAGATTTTCGTAAAAAAAAAACATTCACCTCCTGGGCACAAAAATCCCTGACTCCGGCATCAGGAATTTTCTTCCCCGCACACCAAAAAAATCTTGAATTTAAAATCTATTAAAAACACCATTTTGAAGGACGAAATTCAACCCCGAATCTCATTCTGGTGTCTATTTATACATTTGGGTTGAAAAAAAATTTCACCTCCTGTGCACAAAAATCGCCGGGACTTAAAAACCTGGTTGTTTGAATTGTCTGGCCTGGACTGAGGGATTTTAAATTAAATTAAATAAAATTAAAGAAATTTGAAATTTGAAATTTGAAATTTGAAATAATTTGAATTTGAAATTTGAAATTTGAAATTTGAAATTTGAAATTTGAAATTTGAAATTTGAAATTTGAAATTTGAAATTTGAAATTTGAAATTTGAAATTTGAAATTTGAAATTTGAAATTTGAAATTTGAAATTTGAAATTTGAAATTTGAAATTTGAAATTTGCCTTGCCTTGCTTTGCCTTGCCTTGCCTTGCCTTCGGCATTAGGAATTTTCTTCCCCATACACCAAAAAATTCTTAATTTTTAAAAGCTATGAAAAACACCATTTTTAAAAATGAAATTCAACCCCGAATCTCATTCTAGTGTGCGTTTTTACATTTGGGTGGAAAAAAATTTCACCTCCTGGGCACAAAAATCCCTGACTCCGGCATCAGGAATTTTATTCCCAACAAAATCTTGATTTTTAATAATTATGATAAACACCATTTTTAAGGAAGAAATTCAACCCCGAATCTCATTCTGGTGTCCGTTTTTACATTTGGGTGGGGAAAAAATTTCACCTCCTGGGCACAAAAATCCCTGACTCCGGCATCAGGAATTTTCTTCCCCGGACACCAAAAAAATCTTGATTTTTAAAAGCTATGAAAAACATCATTTTTAAGAATGAAATTCAAGCCCGAATTTCATTCTGGTGTGCGTTTTCACATTTGGGTGGAAAGTAATTTCACCTCCTGGGCACAAAAATCCCTGACCCTGGAATCAGGAATTTTCTTCCCCGGACACCAAAAAAATCTTGATTTTTATAAACTATGAAAAACACCATTTTTAAGGAAGAAATTCAACCCCGAATTTCATTCTGGTGTCAGTTTTTACATTTGAGTCAATAAAAAAATTTCACCTCCTGGGCACAAAAATCCCTGACCCCAGCATCAGGAATTTTCTTCCCCGGACATGAAATAAATCTTGATTTTTAAAAGCTATGAAAAACACCATTTTTGAGAATGAAATTCAACCCCTAATCTCATTCTGGTGTCCGTTTTTAGATTTGGGTGGGAAAAAAATTTCACCTCCTGGGCACAAAAATCCCTGACCCCGGCATCAGGAATTTTCTTCCCCGCACACAAAAAAAATCTTGATTTTTAAGTGCTATGAAAAATGACATTTTTAAGGACAAAAAGCAACCCCGAATCTCATTCTGGTGTCCGTTTTTAGATTTGAGTCAGAAATTTTTTTTCACCTCCTGGGCACAAAAATCGGCATAAGGAATTTTCTTACCCAGACACCAAAAAAATCTTGATTTTTAAAAGCAATGAAAAACACCATTTTTGAGAATGAAATTCAACCCCGAATCTCATTCTGGTGTCCGTTTTTAGATTTGGATGGGAAAAAAATTTCACCTCCTGGGCACAAAAATCCCTGACCCCGGCATCAGGAATTTTCTTCCCCGCACACCAAAAAAATCTTGATTTTTAAATGCTATGAAAAATGACATTTTTAAGGACAAAAAGCAACCCCGAATCTCATTCTGGTGTCCGTTTTTAGATTTGAGTCAGAAATTTTTTTTCACCTCCTGGGCACAAAAATCGGCATAAGGAATTTTCTTACCCAGACACCAAAAAAATCTTGATTTTTAAAAGCTATGAAAACACCATTTTTAAGGACAAAATTCAACCCTGAATCTATTCGGGTGTCCGTTTTTACATTTGAGTCAAAAAAAAAAATTCACCTCCTGGGCCCAAAAATCCCTGACTCCGGCATCAGGAATTATCTTCCCTGGACACCAAAAAAATCTTGATTTTTAAAAACTATGAAAAACACCATTTTGAAGGACGAAATTCAACCCCAAATCTAATTCTGGCATCCGTTTTTACATTTGGGTCAAAAAAAATATTCACCTCCTGGGCACAAAAATCCCTGACCCTGGTATCAGGAATTTTCTTCCCCGGACACCAAAAAAATCTTGATTTTTATAAACTATGAATAACACCATTTTTAAGGAACAAATTCAACCCCGAATCTCATTCTGGTGTCCGTTTTTACATTTGGGTGGAAAAAAAATTTCACCTCCTGGGCACAAAAATCCCTGACTCCGGCATCAGGAATTTTCTTCCCCGGACACCAAAAAATTCTTAATTTTTAAAAGCTATGAAAAACACCATTTTGAAGAATGAAATTCAACCCCGAATCTCATTCTAGTGTGCGTTTTTACATTTGGGTGGAAAAAAATTTCACCTCCTGGGCACAAAAATCCCTTACTCCGGCATCAGGAATTTTCTTCCCAACAAAATCTTGATTTTTAAAAATTATGATAAACACCATTTTTAAGGAACAAATTCAACCCCGAATCTCATTCTGGTGTCCGTTTTTACATTTGGGTGGAAAAAAAAAATTCACATCCTGGGCACAAAAATCCCTGACTCCGGCATCAGTCATTTTCTTCCCAACAAAATCTTGATTTTTAAAAATTATGAAAAACACCATTTTTAAGGACAAAATTCAACCCTGAATCTCATTCTGGTGTCGGTTTTTAGATTTAGTCAGAAATTTTTTTTCACCTCCTGGGCACAAAAATCGGCATCAGGAATTTTCTTCCCCGGACACCAAAAAAATCTTGATTTTCATTAACTATGAAAAACACCATTTTTAAGGACGAAATTCAACCCCGAATCTCATTCGGGTGTCTGTTTTTAGATTTGAATAAAAAAAAACCATTCACCTCCTGGGCACAAAAGTCCCTGACCCCGGCATCAGGAATTTTCTTCCCCGCACACCAAAGAAATCTTGATTTTTAAATGCTATGAACAACACCATTTTAAAGAATGAAATTCAACCGCGAATCTCATTCTGGTGTCCGTTTTTAGATTTGGGTGGAAAAAAATTTCACCTCCTGGGCACAAAAATCCCTGACTCCGGCATCAGGCATTTTCTTCCCAACAAAATCTTGATTTTTAAAAATTATGAAAAACACCATTTTTAAGGACAAAATTCAACCCTGAATCGATTCGGGTGTCTGTTTTTACATTTGGGTCAAAAAAAATATTCACCTCCTGGGCACAAAAATCCCTGACCCTGGCATCAGGAATTATCTTCCCCGGACACCAAAAAAATCTTGATTTTTAAAAGCTATGAAAAACACCATTTTTGAGAATGAAATTCAACCCTGAATCTCATTCTGGTGTCCGTTTTTAGATTTGAGTAAAAAAAAACATTCACCTCCTGGGCACAAAAATCCCTGACCTCGGCATCAGGAATTTTCTTCCCCGGACACCAAAAAAATCTTGATTTTTAAAAGCTATGAAAAACACCATTTTTAAGGAAGAAATTCAACCCCGAATCTCATTCTGGTGTCCGTTTTTAGATTTGAGTGAGAAATTTTTTTTCACCTCCTGGGCATAAAAATCGGCATCAGGAATTTTCTTCCCCGGACACCCAAAAATTCTTGATTTTTAAAAATTATGAAAAACACCATTTTTAAGGATGAAATTCAACCCCAAATCTCATTCTGGTGTCCGTTTTTAGATTTGAGTGAGAAAATTTTTTTCACCTCCTGGGCACAAAAATCGGCATCAGGAATTTTCTTCCCCGGACACCAAAAAAATCTTGATTTTCATAAACTATGAAAAATACCATTTTTAAGGACGAAATTCAACCCCGAATCTCATTCGGGTGTCCGTTTTTAGATTTGAGTAAAAAAAAATTTTTCACCTCCTGGGCACAAAAATCCCTGACCTCGGCATCAGGAATTTTCTTCCCAACAAAATCTTGATTTTTAAAAATTATGAAAAACACCATTTTTAAGGACAAAATTCAACCCTGAATCTCATTCGGGTGTCTGTTTTTACATTTGAGTCAAAAAAAAAATTTCACCTCCTGGGCACAAAAATCCCTGACTCCGGCATCAGGAATTTTCTTCCCCGCACACCAAAAAAATCTTGATTTTTAAATGCTATGAACAACACCATTTTAAAGAATGAAATTCAACCCCAAATCTCATTCGGGTGTCCATTTTTAGATTTGAGTCAAAAAAAATTTTTCACCTCCTGGGCACAAAAATCCCTGACTCCGGCATCAGGAATTTTCTTCTCCGCACACCAAAAAAATCTTGATTTTCATTAACTATGAAAAACACCATTTTTAAGGACGAAATTCAACCCTGAATCTCATTCGGGTGTCTGTTTTTACATTTGAGTCAAAAAAAAATTTCACCTCCTGGGCACAAAAATCCCTGACCTCGGCATCAGGAATTTTCTTCCCCGGACACCAAAAAAAATCTTGATTTTTAAAAGCTATAAAAAACACCATTTTTAAGGAAGAAATTCAACCCCGAATCTCATTCTGGTGTCGGTTTTTAGATTTGAAATTTTTTTTCACCTCCTGGGCACAAAAATCAGCATCAGGAATTTTCTTCCCCGGACACCAAAAAAATCTTGATTTTTAAAAGCTATAAAAAACACCATTTTTAAGGAAGAAATTCAACCCCGAATCTCATTCTGGTGTCGGTTTTTAGATTTAGTCAGAAATTTTTTTTCACCTCCTGGGCACAAAAATCGGCATCAGGAATTTTCTTCCCCGGACACCAAAAAATCTTGATTTTCATTAACTATGAAAAACACCATTTTTAAGGACGAAATTCAACCCCGAATCTCATTCGGGTGTCTGTTTTTAGATTTGAGTAAAAAAAAAAACCATTCACCTCCTGGGCACAAAAGTCCCTGACCCCGGCATCAGGAATTTTCTTCCCTGGACACCAAAAAAATCTTGATTTTTAAAAACTATGAAAAACACCATTTTGAAGGACGAAATTCAACCCCAAATCTAATTCTGGCATCCGTTTTTACATTTGGGTCAAAAAAAATATTCACCTCCTCGGCACAAAAATCCCTGACCCTGGCATCAGGAATTTTCTTCCCCGGACACCAAAAATATCTTGATTTTTATAAACTATGAAAAACACCATTTTTAAGGAACAAATTCAACCCCGAATCTCATTCTGGTGTCCGTTTTTACATTTGGGTGGAAAAAAAATTTCACCTCCTGGGCACAAAAATCCCTGACTCCGGCATCAGGAATTTTCTTCCCCGGACACCAAAAAATTCTTGATTTTTAAAAGCTATGAAAAACATCATTTTTAAGAATGAAATTCAAGCCCGAATTTCATTCTGGTGTGCGTTTTTACATTTCATTGGAAAATAATTTCACCTCCTGGGCACAAAAGTCCCTGACTCCGGCATCAGGAATTTTCTTCCCCGGACACCAAAAAAATCTTGAATTTAAAATCTATGAAAAACACCATTTTGAAGGACGAAATTCAACCCCGAATCTCATTCTGGTGTCTATTTATACATTTGGGTTGAAAAAAAATTTAACCTCCTGGGCACAAAAATCGCCAGGACTTAAAAACCTGGTTGTTTGAATTGTCTGGCCAGGACTGAGGGATTTTAAATTAAATTAAATAAAATTAAAGAAATTTGAAATTTGAAATTTGAAATTTGAAATAATTTGAAATAATTTGAAATTTGAAATTTGAAATTTGAAATTTGAAATTTGAAATTTGAAATTTGAAATTTGAAATTTGCCTTGCCTTGCCTTGCTTTGTCTTGCCTTGCCTTGCCTTCGGCATTAGGAATTTACTTCCCCATACACCAAAAAGTTCTTAATTTTTAAAAGCTATGAAAAACACCATTTTTAAGAATGAAATTCAACCCCGAATCTCATTCTGGTGTCCGTTTTTACATTTGGGTGGAAAAAAAAATTTCACCTCCTGGGCACAAAAATCCCTGACCCTGGCATCAGGAATTTTCTTCCCCGGACACCAAAAAAATCATGATTTTTATAAACTATGAAAAACACCATTTTTAAGGAACAAATTCAACCCCGAATCTCATTCTGGTGTCCGTTTTTACATTTGGGTGGAAAAAAAATTTCACCTCCTGGGCACAAAAATCCCTGACTCCGGCATCAGGAATTTTCTTCCCCGGACACCAAAAAATTCTTGATTTTTAAAAGCTATGAAAAATATCATTTTTAAGAATGAAATTCAAGCCCGAATTTCATTCTGGTGTGCGTTTTTACATTTCGTTGGAAAATAATTTCACCTCCTGGGCACAAAAGTCCCTGACTCCGGCATCAGGAATTTTCTTCCCCGGACACCAAAAAAATCGTGAATTAAAAATCTATGAAAAACACCATTTTGAAGGACGAAATTCAACCCCGAATCTCATTCTGGTGTCCGTTTTTGGATTTGAGTAAAAAAAAACATTCACCTCCTGGGCACAAAAATCCCTGACTCCGGCATCAGGAATTTTCTTCCCCGCACACCAAAAAAAATGTTGAATTTAAAATCTATGAAAAACACCATTTTGAAGGACGAAATTCAACCCCGAATCTCATTCTGGTGTCTATTTATACATTTGGGTTGAAAAAAAATTTAACCTCCTGGGCACAAAAATCGCCGGGACTTAAAAACCTGGTTGTTTGAATTGTCTGGCCAGGACTGAGGGATTTTAAATTAAATTAAATAAAATTAAAGAAATTTGAAATTTGAAATTTGAAATTTGAAATAATTTGAAATTTGAAATTTGAAATTTGAAATTTGAAATTTGAAATTTGAAATTTGAAATTTGAAATTTGAAATTTGAAATTTGAAATTTGAAATTTGAAATTTGAAATTTGAAATTTGCCTTGCCTTGCCTTGCTTTGTCTTGCCTTGCCTTGCCTTCGGCATTAGGAATTTACTTCCCCATACACCAAAAAGTTCTTAATTTTTAAAAGCTATGAAAAACACCATTTTTAAGAATGAAATTCAACCCCGAATCTCATTCTGGTGTCCGTTTTTACATTTGGGTGGAAAAAAAAATTTCACCTCCTGGGCACAAAAATCCCTGACTCCGGCATCAGGAATTTTCTTCCCCGGACACCAAAAAAATCTATTTTTATAAACTATGAAAAACACCATTTTTAAGGAAGAAATTCAACCCCAAATCTAATTCTGGCATCCGTTTTTACATTTGGGTCAAAAAAAAAAATTCACCTCCTGGGCCCAAAAATCCCTGACTCCGGCATCAGGAATTTTCTTCCCCGGACACCAAAAAATTCTTGATTTTTAAAAGCTATGAAAAACATCATTTTTAAGAATGAAATTCAACCCCGAATCTCATTCTAGTGTGCGTTTTTACATTTGGGTGGAAAAAAATTTAACCTCCTGGGCACAAAAATCCCTTACTCCGGCATCAGGAATTTTCTTCACAACAAAATATTGATTTTTAAAAATTATGATAAACACCATTTTTAAGGAAGAAATTCAACCCCGAATCTCATTCTGGTATCCATTTTTACATTTGGGTGGAAAAAAAAATTTCACCTCCTGGGCACAAAAATCCCTGACTCCAGCATCAGGCATTTTCTTCCCAACAAAATCTTGATTTTTAAAAATTATGAAAAACACCATTTTTAAGGACAAAATTCAACCCTGAATCTATTCGGGTGTCTGTTTTTACATTTGAGTCAAAAAAAAAAAATTCACCTCCTGGGCCCAAAAATCCCTGACTCCGGCATCAGGAATTATCTTCCCTGGACACCAAAAAAATCTTGATTTTTAAAAACTATGAAAAACACCATTTTGAAGGACGAAATTCAACCGCAAATCTAATTCTGGCATCCGTTTTTACATTTGGGTCAAAAAAAATATTCACCTCCTGGGCACAAAAATCCCTGACCCTGGTATCAGGAATTTTCTTCCCCGGACACCAAAAAAATCTTGATTTTTATAAACTATGAAAAACACCATTTTTAAGGATGAAATTCAACCCCGAATCTCATTCTGGTGTCCGTTTTTAGATTTTCGTAAAAAAAAACATTCACCTCCTGGGCCCAAAAATCCCTGACTCCGGCATCAGGAATTTTCTTCCCCGCACACCAAAAAAATCTTGAATTTAAAATCTATTAAAAACACCATTTTGAATGACGAAATTCAACCCCGAATCTCATTCTGGTGTCTATTTATACATTTGGGTTGAAAAAAAAATTCACCTCCTGTGCACAAAAATCGCCGGGACTTAAAAACCTGGTTTTTTGAATTGTCTGGCCTTGACTGAGGGATTTTAAATTAAATTAAATAAAATTAAAGAAATTTGAAATTTGAAATTTGAAATTTGAAATTTGAAATTTGAAATTTGAAATTTGAAATTTGAAATTTGAAATTTGAAATTTGAAATTTGAAATTTGAAATTTGCCTTGCCTTGCCTTGCTTTGTCTTGCCTTGCCTTGCCTTCGGCATTAGGAATTTACTTCCCCATACACCAAAAAGTTCTTAATTTTTAAAAGCTATGAAAAACACCATTTTTAAGAATGAAATTCAACCCCGAATCTCATTCTGGTGTCCGTTTTTACATTTGGGTGGAAAAAAAAATTTCACCTCCTGGGCACAAAAATCCCTGACCCTGGCATCAGGAATTTTCTTCCCCGGACACCAAAAAAATCATGATTTTTATAAACTATGAAAAACACCATTTTTAAGGAACAAATTCAACCCCGAATCTCATTCTGGTGTCCGTTTTTACATTTGGGTGGAAAAAAAAATTTCACCTCCTGGGCACAAAAATCCCTGACTCCGGCATCAGGAATTTTCTTCCCCGGACACCAAAAAAATCTATTTTTATAAACTATGAAAAACACCATTTTTAAGGAAGAAATTCAACCCCAAATCTAATTCTGGCATCCGTTTTTACATTTGGGTCAAAAAAAAAAATTCACCTCCTGGGCCCAAAAATCCCTGACTCCGGCATCAGGAATTTTCTTCCCCGGACACCAAAAAATTCTTGATTTTTAAAAGCTATGAAAAACATCATTTTTAAGAATGAAATTCAACCCCGAATCTCATTCTAGTGTGCGTTTTTACATTTGGGTGGAAAAAAATTTAACCTCCTGGGCACAAAAATCCCTTACTCCGGCATCAGGAATTTTCTTCACAACAAAATATTGATTTTTAAAAATTATGATAAACACCATTTTTAAGGAAGAAATTCAACCCCGAATCTCATTCTGGTATCCATTTTTACATTTGGGTGGAAAAAAAAATTTCACCTCCTGGGCACAAAAATCCCTGACTCCAGCATCAGGCATTTTCTTCCCAACAAAATCTTGATTTTTAAAAATTATGAAAAACACCATTTTTAAGGACAAAATTCAACCCTGAATCTATTCGGGTGTCTGTTTTTACATTTGAGTCAAAAAAAAAAAATTCACCTCCTGGGCCCAAAAATCCCTGACTCCGGCATCAGGAATTATCTTCCCTGGACACCAAAAAAATCTTGATTTTTAAAAACTATGAAAAACACCATTTTGAAGGACGAAATTCAACCGCAAATCTAATTCTGGCATCCGTTTTTACATTTGGGTCAAAAAAAATATTCACCTCCTGGGCACAAAAATCCCTGACCCTGGTATCAGGAATTTTCTTCCCCGGACACCAAAAAAATCTTGATTTTTATAAACTATGAAAAACACCATTTTTAAGGAGCAAATTCAACCCCGAATCTCATTCTGGTGTCCGTTTTTAGATTTGGGTGGGGAAAAAATTTCACCTCCTGGGCACAAAAATCCCTGACCCCGGCATCAGGAGTTTTCTTCCCCGCACACCAAAAAAATCTTGATTTTTAAATGCTATGAAAAATGACATTTTTATGGACAAAAAGCAAACCCGAATCTCATTCTGGTGTCCGTTTTTAGATTTGAGTCAGAATTTTTTTTCACCTCCTGGGCACATACATCGGCATAAGGAATTTTCTTACCCAGACACCAAAAAAATCTTGATTTTTAAAAGCTATGAAAACACCATTTTTAAGGATGAAATTCAACCCCGAATCTCATTCTGGTGTCCGTTTTTAGATTTTCGTAAAAAAAAACATTCACCTCCTGGGCCCAAAAATCCCTGACTCCGGCATCAGGAATTTTCTTCCCCGCACACCAAAAAAATCTTGAATTTAAAATCTATTAAAAACACCATTTTGAATGACGAAATTCAACCCCGAATCTCATTCTGGTGTCTATTTATACATTTGGGTTGAAAAAAAAATTCACCTCCTGTGCACAAAAATCGCCGGGACTTAAAAACCTGGTTTTTTGAATTGTCTGGCCTTGACTGAGGGATTTTAAATTAAATTAAATAAAATTAAAGAAATTTGAAATTTGAAATTTGAAATTTGAAATTTGAAATTTGAAATTTGAAATTTGAAATTTGAAATTTGAAATAATTTAAAATTTGAAATTTGAAATTTGAAATTTGAAATTTGAAATTTGAAATTTGCCTTGCCTTGCTTTGCCTTGCCTTGCCTTGCCTTCGGCATTAGGAATTTTCTTCCCCGGACACCAAAAAATTCTTAATTCTTAAAAGCTATGAAAAACACCATTTTAAAGAATGAAATTCAACCCCGAATCTCATTCTAGTATGCGTTTTTACATTTGGGTGGAAAAAAATTTCACCTCCTGGGCACAAAAATCCCTTACTCCGGCATCAGGAAGTTTCTTCCCAACAAAATCTTGATTTTTAAAAATTATGATAAACACCATTTTTAAGGAAGAAATTCAACCCCAAATCTCATTCTGGTGTCCGTTTTTATATTTGGGTGGAAAAAAAAATTTCACCTCCTGGGCACAAAAATCCCTGACTCCAGCATCAGGAATTTTCTTCCCCGGACACCAAAAAATTCTTGATTTTTAAAAGCTATGAAAAACATCATTTTTAAGAATGAAATTCAAGCCAGAATTTCATTCTGGTGTGCGTTTTTACATTTGGGTGGAAAAAAATTTCACCTCCTGGCCACAAAAGTCCCTGACTCCGGCATCAGGAATTTTCTTCCCCGCACACCAAAAAAATCTTGAATTTAAAATCTATGAAAAACACCATTTTGAAGGATGAAATTCAACCCCGAATCTCATTCTGGTGTCTATTTATACATTTGGGTGGAAAAAAAATTTCACCTCCTGGGCACAAAAATCGCCGGGACTTAAAAACCTGGTTTTTTGAATTGTCTGCCCTAGACTTTGGGATTTTAAATTAAATTAAATAAAATTAAAGAAATTTGAAATTTGAAATTTGAAATTTGATATTTGAAATAATTTGAAATAATTTGAAATTTGAAATTTGAAATTTGAAATTTGAAATTTGCCTTGCCTTGCTTTGCCTTGCCTTGCCTTGCCTTCGGCATTAGGAATTTTCTTCCCCGGACACCAAAAAATTCTTAATTTTTAAAAGCTATGAAAAACATCATTTTGAAGAATGAAATTCAACCCCGAATCTCATTCTAGTATGCGTTTTTACATTTGGGTGGAAAAAAATTTCACCTCCTGGGCACAAAAATCCCTTACTCCGGCATCAGGCATTTTCTTCCCAACAAAATCTTGATTTTTAAAAATTATGAAAAACACCATTTTTAAGGACAAAATTCAACCCTGAATCTATTCGGGTGTCTGTTTTTACATTTGAGTAAAAAAAAAAAAATTCACCTCCTGGGCCCAAAAATCCCTGACCCTGGCATCAGGAATTTTCTTCCCCGGACACCAAAAAAATCATGATTTTTATAAACTATGAAAAACACCATTTTTAAGGAACAAATTCAACCCCGAATCTCATTCTGGTGTCCGTTTTTACATTTGGGTGGAAAAAAAATTTCACCTCCTGGGCACAAAAATCCCTGACTCCGGCATCAGGAATTTTCTTCCCCGGACACCAAAAAATTCTTGATTTTTAAAAGCTATGAAAAACATCATTTTTAAGAATGAAATTCAAGCCCGAATTTCATTCTGGTGTGCGTTTTTACATTTCGTTGGAAAATAATTTCACCTCCTGGGCACAAAAGTCCCTGACTCCGGCATCAGGAATTTTCTTCCCCGGACACCAAAAAAATCGTGAATTAAAAATCTATGAAAAACACCATTTTGAAGGACGAAATTCAACCCCGAATCTCATTCTGGTGTCCGTTTTTGGATTTGAGTAAAAAAAAACATTCACCTCCTGGGCACAAAAATCCCTGACTCCGGCATCAGGAATTTTCTTCCCCGCACACCAAAAAAAATGTTGAATTTAAAATCTATGAAAAACACCATTTTGAAGGACGAAATTCAACCCCGAATCTCATTCTGGTGTCTATTTATACATTTGGGTTGAAAAAAAATTTAACCTCCTGGGCACAAAAATCGCCGGGACTTAAAAACCTGGTTGTTTGAATTGTCTGGCCAGGACTGAGGGATTTTAAATTAAATTAAATAAAATTAAAGAAATTTGAAATTTGAAATTTGAAATTTGAAATTTGAAATAATTTGAAATTTGAAATTTGAAATTTGAAATTTGAAATTTGAAATTTGAAATTTGAAATTTGAAATTTGAAATTTGAAATTTGAAATTTGAAATTTGAAATTTGAAATTTGCCTTGCCTTGCTCTGCTTTGCCTTGCCTTGCCTTGCCTTCGGCATTAGGAATTTTCTTCCCCGGACACCAAAAAATTCTTAATTTTTAAAAGCTATGAAAAACACCATTTTGAAGAATGAAATTCAACCCCGAATCTCATTCTAGTGTGCGTTTTTACATTTGGGTGGAAAAAAATTTAACCTCCTGGGCACAAAAATCCCTTACTCCGGCATCAGGAATTTTCTTCACAACAAAATATTGATTTTTAAAAATTATGATAAACACCATTTTTAAGGAAGAAATTCAACCCCGAATCTCATTCTGGTATCCATTTTTACATTTGGGTGGAAAAAAAAATTTCACCTCCTGGGCACAAAAATCCCTGACTCCAGCATCAGGCATTTTCTTCCCAACAAAATCTTGATTTTTAAAAATTATGAAAAACACCATTTTTAAGGACAAAATTCAACCCTGAATCTATTCGGGTGTCTGTTTTTACATTTGAGTCAAAAAAAAAAAATTCACCTCCTGGGCCCAAAAATCCCTGACTCCGGCATCAGGAATTATCTTCCCTGGACACCAAAAAAATCTTGATTTTTAAAAACTATGAAAAACACCATTTTGAAGGACGAAATTCAACCGCAAATCTAATTCTGGCATCCGTTTTTACATTTGGGTCAAAAAAAATATTCACCTCCTGGGCACAAAAATCCCTGACCCTGGTATCAGGAATTTTCTTCCCCGGACACCAAAAAAATCTTGATTTTTATAAACTATGAAAAACACCATTTTTAAGGAGCAAATTCAACCCCGAATCTCATTCTGGTGTCCGTTTTTAGATTTGGGTGGGGAAAAAATTTCACCTCCTGGGCACAAAAATCCCTGACCCCGGCATCAGGAGTTTTCTTCCCCGCACACCAAAAAAATCTTGATTTTTAAATGCTATGAAAAATGACATTTTTATGGACAAAAAGCAAACCCGAATCTCATTCTGGTGTCCGTTTTTAGATTTGAGTCAGAATTTTTTTTTCACCTCCTGGGCACATACATCGGCATAAGGAATTTTGTTACCCAGACACCAAAAAAATCTTGATTTTTAAAAGCTATGAAAACACCATTTTTAAGGATGAAATTCAACCCCGAATCTCATTCTGGTGTCCGTTTTTAGATTTTCGTAAAAAAAAACATTCACCTCCTGGGCCCAAAAATCCCTGACTCCGGCATCAGGAATTTTCTTCCCCGCACACCAAAAAAATCTTGAATTTAAAATCTATTAAAAACACCATTTTGAATGACGAAATTCAACCCCGAATCTCATTCTGGTGTCTATTTATACATTTGGGTTGAAAAAAAAATTCACCTCCTGTGCACAAAAATCGCCGGGACTTAAAAACCTGGTTTTTTGAATTGTCTGGCCTTGACTGAGGGATTTTAAATTAAATTAAATAAAATTAAAGAAATTTGAAATTTGAAATTTGAAATTTGAAATTTGAAATTTGAAATTTGAAATTTGAAATTTGAAATTTGAAATTTGAAATAATTTAAAATTTGAAATTTGAAATTTGAAATTTGAAATTTGAAATTTGAAATTTGCCTTGCCTTGCTTTGCCTTGCCTTGCCTTGCCTTCGGCATTAGGAATTTTCTTCCCCGGACACCAAAAAATTCTTAATTCTTAAAAGCTATGAAAAACACCATTTTAAAGAATGAAATTCAACCCCGAATCTCATTCTAGTATGCGTTTTTACATTTGGGTGGAAAAAAATTTCACCTCCTGGGCACAAAAATCCCTTACTCCGGCATCAGGAAGTTTCTTCCCAACAAAATCTTGATTTTTAAAAATTATGATAAACACCATTTTTAAGGAAGAAATTCAACCCCAAATCTCATTCTGGTGTCCGTTTTTATATTTGGGTGGAAAAAAAAATTTCACCTCCTGGGCACAAAAATCCCTGACTCCAGCATCAGGAATTTTCTTCCCCGGACACCAAAAAATTCTTGATTTTTAAAAGCTATGAAAAACATCATTTTTAAGAATGAAATTCAAGCCAGAATTTCATTCTGGTGTGCGTTTTTACATTTGGGTGGAAAAAAATTTCACCTCCTGGGCACAAAAGTCCCTGACTCCGGCATCAGGAATTTTCTTCCCCGCACACCAAAAAAATCTTGAATTTAAAATCTATGAAAAACACCATTTTGAAGGATGAAATTCAACCCCGAATCTCATTCTGGTGTCTATTTATACATTTGGGTGGAAAAAAAATTTCACCTCCTGGGCACAAAAATCGCCGGGACTTAAAAACCTGGTTTTTTGAATTGTCTGCCCTGGACTTTGGGATTTTAAATTAAATTAAATAAAATTAAAGAAATTTGAAATTTGAAATTTGAAATTTGATATTTGAAATAATTTGAAATAATTTGAAATAATTTGAAATTTGAAATTTGAAATTTGAAATTTGCCTTGCCTTGCTTTGCCTTGCCTTGCCTTGCCTTCGGCATTAGGAATTTTCTTCCCCGGACACCAAAAAATTCTTAATTTTTAAAAGCTATGAAAAACATCATTTTGAAGAATGAAATTCAACCCCGAATCTCATTCTAGTATGCGTTTTTACATTTGGGTGGAAAAAAATTTCACCTCCTGGGCACAAAAATCCCTTACTCCGGCATCAGGCATTTTCTTCCCAACAAAATCTTGATTTTTAAAAATTATGAAAAACACCATTTTTAAGGACAAAATTCAACCCTGAATCTATTCGGGTGTCTGTTTTTACATTTGAGTAAAAAAAAAAAAATTCACCTCCTGGGCCCAAAAATCCCTGACCCTGGCATCAGGAATTTTCTTCCCCGGACACCAAAAAAATCATGATTTTTATAAACTATGAAAAACACCATTTTTAAGGAACAAATTCAACCCCGAATCTCATTCTGGTGTCCGTTTTTACATTTGGGTGGAAAAAAAATTTCACCTCCTGGGCACAAAAATCCCTGACTCCGGCATCAGGAATTTTCTTCCCCGGACACCAAAAAATTCTTGATTTTTAAAAGCTATGAAAAACATCATTTTTAAGAATGAAATTCAAGCCCGAATTTCATTCTGGTGTGCGTTTTTACATTTCGTTGGAAAATAATTTCACCTCCTGGGCACAAAAGTCCCTGACTCCGGCATCAGGAATTTTCTTCCCCGGACACCAAAAAAATCGTGAATTAAAAATCTATGAAAAACACCATTTTGAAGGACGAAATTCAACCCCGAATCTCATTCTGGTGTCCGTTTTTGGATTTGAGTAAAAAAAAACATTCACCTCCTGGGCACAAAAATCCCTGACTCCGGCATCAGGAATTTTCTTCCCCGCACACCAAAAAAAATGTTGAATTTAAAATCTATGAAAAACACCATTTTGAAGGACGAAATTCAACCCCGAATCTCATTCTGGTGTCTATTTATACATTTGGGTTGAAAAAAAATTTAACCTCCTGGGCACAAAAATCGCCGGGACTTAAAAACCTGGTTGTTTGAATTGTCTGGCCAGGACTGAGGGATTTTAAATTAAATTAAATAAAATTAAAGAAATTTGAAATTTGAAATTTGAAATTTGAAATAATTTGAAATTTGAAATTTGAAATTTGAAATTTGAAATTTGAAATTTGAAATTTGAAATTTGAAATTTGAAATTTGAAATTTGAAATTTGAAATTTGAAATTTGAAATTTGAAATTTGCCTTGCCTTGCCTTGCTTTGTCTTGCCTTGCCTTGCCTTCGGCATTAGGAATTTACTTCCCCATACACCAAAAAGTTCTTAATTTTTAAAAGCTATGAAAAACACCATTTTTAAGAATGAAATTCAACCCCGAATCTCATTCTGGTGTCCGTTTTTACATTTGGGTGGAAAAAAAAATTTCACCTCCTGGGCACAAAAATCCCTGACTCCGGCATCAGGAATTTTCTTCCCCGGACACCAAAAAAATCTATTTTTATAAACTATGAAAAACACCATTTTTAAGGAAGAAATTCAACCCCAAATCTAATTCTGGCATCCGTTTTTACATTTGGGTCAAAAAAAAAAATTCACCTCCTGGGCCCAAAAATCCCTGACTCCGGCATCAGGAATTTTCTTCCCCGGACACCAAAAAATTCTTGATTTTTAAAAGCTATGAAAAACATCATTTTTAAGAATGAAATTCAAGCCCGAATTTCATTCTGGTGTGCGTTTTTACATTTCGTTGGAAAATAATTTCACCTCCTGGGCACAAAAGTCCCTGACTCCGGCATCAGGAATTTTCTTCCCCGGACACCAAAAAAATCGTGAATTAAAAATCTATGAAAAACACCATTTTGAAGGACGAAATTCAACCCCGAATCTCATTCTGGTGTCCGTTTTTGGATTTGAGTAAAAAAAAACATTCACCTCCTGGGCACAAAAATCCCTGACTCCGGCATCAGGAATTTTCTTCCCCGCACACCAAAAAAAATGTTGAATTTAAAATCTATGAAAAACACCATTTTGAAGGACGAAATTCAACCCCGAATCTCATTCTGGTGTCTATTTATACATTTGGGTTGAAAAAAAATTTAACCTCCTGGGCACAAAAATCGCCGGGACTTAAAAACCTGGTTGTTTGAATTGTCTGGCCAGGACTGAGGGATTTTAAATTAAATTAAATAAAATTAAAGAAATTTGAAATTTGAAATTTGAAATTTGAAATAATTTGAAATTTGAAATTTGAAATTTGAAATTTGAAATTTGAAATTTGAAATTTGAAATTTGAAATTTGAAATTTGAAATTTGAAATTTGAAATTTGAAATTTGAAATTTGAAATTTGCCTTGCCTTGCCTTGCTTTGTCTTGCCTTGCCTTGCCTTCGGCATTAGGAATTTACTTCCCCATACACCAAAAAGTTCTTAATTTTTAAAAGCTATGAAAAACACCATTTTTAAGAATGAAATTCAACCCCGAATCTCATTCTGGTGTCCGTTTTTACATTTGGGTGGAAAAAAAAATTTCACCTCCTGGGCACAAAAATCCCTGACTCCGGCATCAGGAATTTTCTTCCCCGGACACCAAAAAAATCTATTTTTATAAACTATGAAAAACACCATTTTTAAGGAAGAAATTCAACCCCAAATCTAATTCTGGCATCCGTTTTTACATTTGGGTCAAAAAAAATATTCACCTCCTGGGCACAAAAATCCCTGACCCTGGCATAAGGAATTTTCTTCCCCGGACACCAAAAAAATCTTGATTTTTAAAAGCAATGAAAAACACCATTTTTGAGAATGAAATTCAACACCAAATCTCATTCTGGTGTCCGTTTTTAGATTTGGGTGGGGAAAAAATTTCACCTCCTGGGCACAAAAATCCCTGACCCCGGCATCAGGAATTTACTTCCCCGCACACAAAAAAAATCTTGATTTTTAAATGCTATGAAAAATGACATTTTTAAGGACAAAAAGCAACCCCGAATCTCATTCTGGTGTCCGTTTTTAGATTTGAGTCAGAAATTTTTTTTCACCTCCTGGGCACAAAAATAGGCATAAGGAATTTTCTTACCCAGACACCAAAAAAATCTTGATTTTTAAAAGCTATGAAAACACCATTTTTAAGGATGAAATTCAACCCCGAATCTCATTCTGGTGTCCGTTTTTAGATTTTCGTAAAAAAAAAACATTCACCTCCTGGGCACAAAAATCCCTGACTCCGGCATCAGGAATTTTCTTCCCCGCACACCAAAAAAATCTTGAATTTAAAATCTATTAAAAACACCATTTTGAAGGACGAAATTCAACCCCGAATCTCATTCTGGTGTCTATTTATACATTTGGGTTGAAAAAAAATTTCACCTCCTGTGCACAAAAATCGCCGGGACTTAAAAACCTGGTTGTTTGAATTGTCTGGCCAGGACTGAGGGATTTTAAATTAAATTAAATAAAATTAAAGAAATTTGAAATTTGAAATTTGAAATTTGAAATAATTTGAAATTTGAAATTTGAAATTTGAAATTTGAAATTTGAAATTTGAAATTTGAAATTTGAAATTTGAAATTTGAAATTTGAAATTTGAAATTTGAAATTTGCCTTGCCTTGCCTTGCTTTGTCTTGCCTTGCCTTGCCTTCGGCATTAGGAATTTACTTCCCCATACACCAAAAAGTTCTTAATTTTTAAAAGCTATGAAAAACACCATTTTTAAGAATGAAATTCAACCCCGAATCTCATTCTGGTGTCCGTTTTTACATTTGGGTGGAAAAAAAAATTTCACCTCCTGGGCACAAAAATCCCTGACTCCGGCATCAGGAATTTTTTTCCCCGGACACCAAAAAAATCTATTTTTATAAACTATGAAAAACACCATTTTTAAGGAAGAAATTCAACCCCAAATCTAATTCTGGTATCCGTTTTTACATTTGGGTCAAAAAAAATATTCACCTCCTGGGCACAAAAATCCCTGACCCTGGCATAAGGAATTTTCTTCCCCGGACACCAAAAAAATCTTGATTTTTAAAAGCAATGAAAAACACCATTTTTGAGAATGAAATTCAACACCAAATCTCATTCTGGTGTCCGTTTTTAGATTTGGGTGGGAAAAAAATTTCACCTCCTGGGCACAAAAATCCCTGACCCCGGCATCAGGAATTTACTTCCCCGCACACAAAAAAAATCTTGATTTTTAAATGCTATGAAAAATGACATTTTTAAGGACAAAAAGCAACCCCGAATCTCATTCTGGTGTCCGTTTTTAGATTTGAGTCAGAAATTTTTTTTCACCTCCTGGGCACAAAAATAGGCATAAGGAATTTTCTTACCCAGACACCAAAAAAATCTTGATTTTTAAAAGCTATGAAAACACCATTTTTAAGGATGAAATTCAACCCCGAATCTCATTCTGGTGTCCGTTTTTAGATTTTCGTAAAAAAAAAACATTCACCTCCTGGGCACAAAAATCCCTGACTCCGGCATCAGGAATTTTCTTCCCCGCACACCAAAAAAATCTTGAATTTAAAATCTATTAAAAACACCATTTTGAAGGACGAAATTCAACCCCGAATCTCATTCTGGTGTCTATTTATACATTTGGGTTGAAAAAAAATTTCACCTCCTGTGCACAAAAATCGCCGGGACTTAAAAACCTGGTTGTTTGAATTGTCTGGCCTGGACTGAGGGATTTTAAATTAAATTAAATAAAATTAAAGAAATTTGAAATTTGAAATTTGAAATTTGAAATAATTTGAATTTGAAATTTGAAATTTGAAATTTGAAATTTGAAATTTGAAATTTGAAATTTGAAATTTGAAATTTGAAATTTGAAATTTGAAATTTGAAATTTGAAATTTGAAATTTGAAATTTGAAATTTGAAATTTGAAATTTGAAATTTGAAATTTGAAATTTGAAATTTGAAATTTGAAATTTGAAATTTGAAATTTGAAATTTGAAATTTGCCTTGCCTTGCTTTGCCTTGCCTTGCCTTGCCTTCGGCATTAGGAATTTTCTTCCCCATACACCAAAAAATTCTTAATTTTTAAAAGCTATGAAAAACACCATTTTTAAAAATGAAATTCAACCCCGAATCTCATTCTAGTGTGCGTTTTTACATTTGGGTGGAAAAAAATTTCACCTCCTGGGCACAAAAATCCCTGACTCCGGCATCAGGAATTTTATTCCCAACAAAATCTTGATTTTTAATAATTATGATAAACACCATTTTTAAGGAAGAAATTCAACCCCGAATCTCATTCTGGTGTCCGTTTTTACATTTGGGTGGGGAAAAAATTTCACCTCCTGGGCACAAAAATCCCTGACTCCGGCATCAGGAATTTTCTTCCCCGGACACCAAAAAAATCTTGATTTTTAAAAGCTATGAAAAACATCATTTTTAAGAATGAAATTCAAGCCCGAATTTCATTCTGGTGTGCGTTTTCACATTTGGGTGGAAAGTAATTTCACCTCCTGGGCACAAAAATCCCTGACCCTGGAATCAGGAATTTTCTTCCCCGGACACCAAAAAAATCTTGATTTTTATAAACTATGAAAAACACCATTTTTAAGGAAGAAATTCAACCCCGAATTTCATTCTGGTGTCAGTTTTTACATTTGAGTCAATAAAAAAATTTCACCTCCTGGGCACAAAAATCCCTGACCCCAGCATCAGGAATTTTCTTCCCCGGACATGAAATAAATCTTGATTTTTAAAAGCTATGAAAAACACCATTTTTGAGAATGAAATTCAACCCCTAATCTCATTCTGGTGTCCGTTTTTAGATTTGGGTGGGAAAAAAATTTCACCTCCTGGGCACAAAAATCCCTGACCCTGGCATAAGGAATTTTCTTCCCCGGACACCAAAAAAATCTTGATTTTTAAAAGCAATGAAAAACACCATTTTTGAGAATGAAATTCAACACCAAATCTCATTCTGGTGTCCGTTTTTAGATTTGGGTGGGAAAAAAATTTCACCTCCTGGGCACAAAAATCCCTGACCCCGGCATCAGGAATTTACTTCCCCGCACACAAAAAAAATCTTGATTTTTAAATGCTATGAAAAATGACATTTTTAAGGACAAAAAGCAACCCCGAATCTCATTCTGGTGTCCGTTTTTAGATTTGAGTCAGAAATTTTTTTTCACCTCCTGGGCACAAAAATAGGCATAAGGAATTTTCTTACCCAGACACCAAAAAAATCTTGATTTTTAAAAGCTATGAAAACACCATTTTTAAGGATGAAATTCAACCCCGAATCTCATTCTGGTGTCCGTTTTTAGATTTTCGTAAAAAAAAAACATTCACCTCCTGGGCACAAAAATCCCTGACTCCGGCATCAGGAATTTTCTTCCCCGCACACCAAAAAAATCTTGAATTTAAAATCTATTAAAAACACCATTTTGAAGGACGAAATTCAACCCCGAATCTCATTCTGGTGTCTATTTATACATTTGGGTTGAAAAAAAATTTCACCTCCTGTGCACAAAAATCGCCGGGACTTAAAAACCTGGTTGTTTGAATTGTCTGGCCTGGACTGAGGGATTTTAAATTAAATTAAATAAAATTAAAGAAATTTGAAATTTGAAATTTGAAATTTGAAATAATTTGAATTTGAAATTTGAAATTTGAAATTTGAAATTTGAAATTTGAAATTTGAAATTTGAAATTTGAAATTTGAAATTTGAAATTTGAAATTTGAAATTTGAAATTTGAAATTTGAAATTTGAAATTTGAAATTTGAAATTTGAAATTTGAAATTTGAAATTTGAAATTTGAAATTTGAAATTTGCCTTGCCTTGCTTTGCCTTGCCTTGCCTTGCCTTCGGCATTAGGAATTTTCTTCCCCATACACCAAAAAATTCTTAATTTTTAAAAGCTATGAAAAACACCATTTTTAAAAATGAAATTCAACCCCGAATCTCATTCTAGTGTGCGTTTTTACATTTGGGTGGAAAAAAATTTCACCTCCTGGGCACAAAAATCCCTGACTCCGGCATCAGGAATTTTATTCCCAACAAAATCTTGATTTTTAATAATTATGATAAACACCATTTTTAAGGAAGAAATTCAACCCCGAATCTCATTCTGGTGTCCGTTTTTACATTTGGGTGGGGAAAAAATTTCACCTCCTGGGCACAAAAATCCCTGACTCCGGCATCAGGAATTTTCTTCCCCGGACACCAAAAAAATCTTGATTTTTAAAAGCTATGAAAAACATCATTTTTAAGAATGAAATTCAAGCCCGAATTTCATTCTGGTGTGCGTTTTCACATTTGGGTGGAAAGTAATTTCACCTCCTGGGCACAAAAATCCCTGACCCTGGAATCAGGAATTTTCTTCCCCGGACACCAAAAAAATCTTGATTTTTATAAACTATGAAAAACACCATTTTTAAGGAAGAAATTCAACCCCGAATTTCATTCTGGTGTCAGTTTTTACATTTGAGTCAATAAAAAAATTTCACCTCCTGGGCACAAAAATCCCTGACCCCAGCATCAGGAATTTTCTTCCCCGGACATGAAATAAATCTTGATTTTTAAAAGCTATGAAAAACACCATTTTTGAGAATGAAATTCAACCCCTAATCTCATTCTGGTGTCCGTTTTTAGATTTGGGTGGGAAAAAAATTTCACCTCCTGGGCACAAAAATCCCTGACCCCGGCATCAGGAATTTTCTTCCCCGCACACAAAAAAAATCTTGATTTTTAAGTGCTATGAAAAATGACATTTTTAAGGACAAAAAGCAACCCCGAATCTCATTCTGGTGTCCGTTTTTAGATTTGAGTCAGAAATTTTTTTTCACCTCCTGGGCACAAAAATCGGCATAAGGAATTTTCTTACCCAGACACCAAAAAAATCTTGATTTTTAAAAGCAATGAAAAACACCATTTTTGAGAATGAAATTCAACCCCGAATCTCATTCTGGTGTCCGTTTTTAGATTTGGATGGGAAAAAAATTTCACCTCCTGGGCACAAAAATCCCTGACCCCGGCATCAGGAATTTTCTTCCCCGCACACCAAAAAAATCTTGATTTTTAAATGCTATGAAAAATGACATTTTTAAGGACAAAAAGCAACCCCGAATCTCATTCTGGTGTCCGTTTTTAGATTTGAGTCAGAAATTTTTTTTCACCTCCTGGGCACAAAAATCGGCATAAGGAATTTTCTTACCCAGACACCAAAAAAATCTTGATTTTTAAAAGCTATGAAAACACCATTTTTAAGGACAAAATTCAACCCTGAATCTATTCGGGTGTCCGTTTTTACATTTGAGTCAAAAAAAAAAATTCACCTCCTGGGCCCAAAAATCCCTGACTCCGGCATCAGGAATTATCTTCCCTGGACACCAAAAAAATCTTGATTTTTAAAAACTATGAAAAACACCATTTTGAAGGACGAAATTCAACCCCAAATCTAATTCTGGCATCCGTTTTTACATTTGGGTCAAAAAAAATATTCACCTCCTGGGCACAAAAATCCCTGACCCTGGCATCAGGAATTTTCTTCCCCGGACACCAAAAAAATCTTGATTTTTATAAACTATGAATAACACCATTTTTAAGGAACAAATTCAACCCCGAATCTCATTCTGGTGTCCGTTTTTACATTTGGGTGGAAAAAAAATTTCACCTCCTGGGCACAAAAATCCCTGACTCCGGCATCAGGAATTTTCTTCCCCGGACACCAAAAAATTCTTAATTTTTAAAAGCTATGAAAAACACCATTTTGAAGAATGAAATTCAACCCCGAATCTCATTCTAGTGTGCGTTTTTACATTTGGGTGGAAAAAAATTTCACCTCCTGGGCACAAAAATCCCTTACTCCGGCATCAGGAATTTTCTTCCCAACAAAATCTTGATTTTTAAAAATTATGATAAACACCATTTTTAAGGAACAAATTCAACCCCGAATCTCATTCTGGTGTCCGTTTTTACATTTGGGTGGAAAAAAAAAATTCACATCCTGGGCACAAAAATCCCTGACTCCGGCATCAGTCATTTTCTTCCCAACAAAATCTTGATTTTTAAAAATTATGAAAAACACCATTTTTAAGGACAAAATTCAACCCTGAATCTCATTCTGGTGTCGGTTTTTAGATTTAGTCAGAAATTTTTTTTCACCTCCTGGGCACAAAAATCGGCATCAGGAATTTTCTTCCCCGGACACCAAAAAAATCTTGATTTTCATTAACTATGAAAAACACCATTTTTAAGGACGAAATTCAACCCCGAATCTCATTCGGGTGTCTGTTTTTAGATTTGAATAAAAAAAAACCATTCACCTCCTGGGCACAAAAGTCCCTGACCCCGGCATCAGGAATTTTCTTCCCCGCACACCAAAGAAATCTTGATTTTTAAATGCTATGAACAACACCATTTTAAAGAATGAAATTCAACCGCGAATCTCATTCTGGTGTCCGTTTTTAGATTTGGGTGGAAAAAAATTTCACCTCCTGGGCACAAAAATCCCTGACTCCGGCATCAGGCATTTTCTTCCCAACAAAATCTTGATTTTTAAAAATTATGAAAAACACCATTTTTAAGGACAAAATTCAACCCTGAATCGATTCGGGTGTCTGTTTTTACATTTGGGTCAAAAAAAATATTCACCTCCTGGGCACAAAAATCCCTGACCCTGGCATCAGGAATTATCTTCCCCGGACACCAAAAAAATCTTGATTTTTAAAAGCTATGAAAAACACCATTTTTGAGAATGAAATTCAACCCTGAATCTCATTCTGGTGTCCGTTTTTAGATTTGAGTAAAAAAAAACATTCACCTCCTGGGCACAAAAATCCCTGACCTCGGCATCAGGAATTTTCTTCCCCGGACACCAAAAAAATCTTGATTTTTAAAAGCTATGAAAAACACCATTTTTAAGGAAGAAATTCAACCCCGAATCTCATTCTGGTGTCCGTTTTTAGATTTGAGTGAGAAATTTTTTTTCACCTCCTGGGCATAAAAATCGGCATCAGGAATTTTCTTCCCCGGACACCCAAAAATTCTTGATTTTTAAAAATTATGAAAAACACCATTTTTAAGGATGAAATTCAACCCCAAATCTCATTCTGGTGTCCGTTTTTAGATTTGAGTGAGAAAATTTTTTTCACCTCCTGGGCACAAAAATCGGCATCAGGAATTTTCTTCCCCGGACACCAAAAAAATCTTGATTTTCATAAACTATGAAAAATACCATTTTTAAGGACGAAATTCAACCCCGAATCTCATTCGGGTGTCCGTTTTTAGATTTGAGTAAAAAAAAATTTTTCACCTCCTGGGCACAAAAATCCCTGACCTCGGCATCAGGAATTTTCTTCCCAACAAAATCTTGATTTTTAAAAATTATGAAAAACACCATTTTTAAGGACAAAATTCAACCCTGAATCTCATTCGGGTGTCTGTTTTTACATTTGAGTCAAAAAAAAAATTTCACCTCCTGGGCACAAAAATCCCTGACTCCGGCATCAGGAATTTTCTTCCCCGCACACCAAAAAAATCTTGATTTTTAAATGCTATGAACAACACCATTTTAAAGAATGAAATTCAACCCCAAATCTCATTCGGGTGTCCATTTTTAGATTTGAGTCAAAAAAAATTTTTCACCTCCTGGGCACAAAAATCCCTGACTCCGGCATCAGGAATTTTCTTCTCCGCACACCAAAAAAATCTTGATTTTCATTAACTATGAAAAACACCATTTTTAAGGACGAAATTCAACCCTGAATCTCATTCGGGTGTCTGTTTTTACATTTGAGTCAAAAAAAAATTTCACCTCCTGGGCACAAAAATCCCTGACCTCGGCATCAGGAATTTTCTTCCCCGGACACCAAAAAAAATCTTGATTTTTAAAAGCTATAAAAAACACCATTTTTAAGGAAGAAATTCAACCCCGAATCTCATTCTGGTGTCGGTTTTTAGATTTGAAATTTTTTTTCACCTCCTGGGCACAAAAATCAGCATCAGGAATTTTCTTCCCCGGACACCAAAAAAATCTTGATTTTTAAAAGCTATAAAAAACACCATTTTTAAGGAAGAAATTCAACCCCGAATCTCATTCTGGTGTCGGTTTTTAGATTTAGTCAGAAATTTTTTTTCACCTCCTGGGCACAAAAATCGGCATCAGGAATTTTCTTCCCCGGACACCAAAAAATCTTGATTTTCATTAACTATGAAAAACACCATTTTTAAGGACGAAATTCAACCCCGAATCTCATTCGGGTGTCTGTTTTTAGATTTGAGTAAAAAAAAAAACCATTCACCTCCTGGGCACAAAAGTCCCTGACCCCGGCATCAGGAATTTTCTTCCCCGCACACCAAAAAAATCTTGATTTTTAAATGCTATGAACAACACCATTTTAAAGAATGAAATTCAACCGCGAATCTCATTCTGGTGTCCGTTTTTAGATTTGGGTAGAAAAAAATTTCACCTCCTGGTCACAAAAATCCCTGACTCCGGCATCAGGCATTTTCTTCCCAACAAAATCTTGATTTTTAAAAATTATGAAAAACACCATTTTTAAGGACAAAATTCAACCCTGAATCGATTCGGGTGTCTGTTTTTACATTTGGGTCAAAAAAAATATTCACCTCCTGGGCACAAAAATCCCTGACCCTGGCATCAGGAATTATCTTTCCCGGACACCAAAAAAATCTTGATTTTTAAAAGCTATGAAAAACATCATTTTTGAGAATGAAATTCATCCCCGAATCTCATTCTGGTGTCCGTTTTTAGATTTGAGTAAAAAAAAACATTCACCTCCTGGGCACAAAAATCCCTGACCTCGGCATCAGGAATTTTCTTCCCCGGACACCAAAAAAATCTTGATTTTTAAAAGCTATGAAAAACACCATTTTTAAGGAAGAAATTCAACCCCGAATCTCATTTTGGTGTCCGTTTTTAGATTTGAGTCAGAATTTTTTTTTCACCTCCTGGGCATAAAACTCGGCATCAGGAATTTTCTTCCCCGGACACCAAAAACTCTTGATTTTTAAAAATTATGAAAAACACCATTTTTAAGGATGAAATTCAACCCCGAATCTCATTCTGGTGTCCGTTTTTAGATTTTAGTGAGAAATTTTTTTTCACCTCCTGGGCACAAAAATTGGCATCAGGAATTTTCTTCCCCGGACACCCAAAAATTCTTGATTTTTAAAAGCTATGAAAAACACCATTTTTAAGGATGAAATTCAACCCCGAATCTCATTCTGGTGTCCATTTTTAGATTTGAGTGAGAAATTTTTTTTCACCTACTGGGCACAAAAATCGGCATCAGGAATTTTCTTCCCCGGACACCAAAAAATTCTTGATTTTTAAAAGCTATGAAAAACACCATTTTTAAGAATGAAATTCAACCCCAAATCTCATTCTAGTGTGCGTTTTTACATTTGGGTGGAAAAACATTTCACCTCCTGGGCACAAAAATCCCTGACTCCGGCATCAGGAATTTTCTTCCCAACAAAATCTTGATTTTTAAAAATTATGAAAAACACCATTTTTAACGACAAAATTCAACCCTGAATCTCATTCGGGTGTCTGTTTTTACATTTGAGTCAAAAAAAAAAATTCACCTCCTGGGCACAAAAATCCCTGACTCCGGCATCAGGAATTTTCTTCCCCGCACACCAAAAAAATCTTGATTTTTAAATGCTATGAACAACACCATTTTAAAGAATGAAATTCAACCCTAAATCTCATTCGGGTGTCCATTTTTAGATTTGAGTCAAAAAAAAATTTTCACCTCCTGGGCACAAAAATCCCTGACTCCGGCATCAGGAATTTTCTTCTCCGCACACCAAAAAAATCTTGATTTTCATTAACTATGAAAAACACCATTTTTAAGGACGAAATTCAACCCTGAATCTCATTCGGGTGTCTGTTTTTACATTTGAGTCAAAAAAAAAATTTCACCTCCTGGGCACAAAAATCCCTGACCTCGGCATCAGGAATTTTCTTCCCCGGACACCAAAAAAAATCTTGATTTTTAAAAGCTATAAAAAACACCATTTTTAAGGAAGAAATTCAACCCCGAATCTCATTCTGGTGTCGGTTTTTAGATTTGAAATTTTTTTTCACCTCCTGGGCACAAAAATCAGCATCAGGAATTTTCTTCCCCGGACACCAAAAAAATCTTGATTTTTAAAAGCTATAAAAAACACCATTTTTAAGGAAGAAATTCAACCCCGAATCTCATTCTGGTGTCGGTTTTTAGATTTAGTCAGAAATTTTTTTTCACCTCCTGGGCACAAAAATCGGCATCAGGAATTTTCTTCCCCGGACACCAAAAAATCTTGATTTTCATTAACTATGAAAAACACCATTTTAAAGGACGAAATTCAACCCCGAATCTCATTCGGGTGTCTGTTTTTAGATTTGAGTAAAAAAAACAACCATTCACCTCCTGGGCACAAAAGTCCCTGACCACGGCATCAGGAATTTTCTTCCCCGCACACCAAAAAAATCTTGATTTTTAAATGCTATGAACAACACCATTTTAAAGAATGAAATTCAACAGTGAATCTCATTCTGGTGTCCGTTTTTAGATTTGGGTAGAAAAAAATTTCACCTCCTGGTCACAAAAATCCCTGACTCCGGCATCAGGAATTTTCTTCCCAACAAAATCTTGATTTTTAAAAATTATGAAAAACACCATTTTTAAGGACAAAATTCAACCCTGAATCGATTCGGGTGTCTGTTTTTACATTTGGGTCAAAAAAAATATTCACCTCCTGGGCACAAAAATCCCTGACCCTGGCATCAGGAATTATCTTTCCCGGACACCAAAAAAATCTTGATTTTTAAAAGCTATGAAAAACACCATTTTTGAGAATGAAATTCAACCCCGAATCTCATTCTGGTGTCCGTTTTTAGATTTGAGTAAAAAAAAACATTCACCTCCTGGGCACAAAAATCCCTGACCTCGGCATCAGGAATTTTCTTCCCCGGACACCAAAAAAATCTTGATTTTTAAAAGCTATGAAAAACACCATTTTTAAGGAAGAAATTCAACCCCGAATCTCATTTTGGTGTCCGTTTTTAGATTTGAGTCAGAATTTTTTTTTCACCTCCTGGGCATAAAAATCGGCATCAGGAATTTTCTTCCCCGGACACCAAAAACTCTTGATTTTTAAAAATTATGAAAAACACCATTTTTAAGGATGAACTTCAACCCCGAATCTCATTCTGGTGTCCGTTTTTAGATTTTAGTGAGAAATTTTTTTTCACCTCCTGGGCACAAAAATTGGCATCAGGAATTTCTTCCCCGCACACCAAAAAAATCTTGATTTTTAAATGCTATGAACAACACCATTTTAAAGAATGAAATTCAACGGTGAATCTCATTCTGGTGTCCGTTTTTGGGTAGAAAAAAATTTCACCTCCTGGGCACAAAAATCCCTGACTCCGGCATCAGGAATTTTCTTCCCAACAAAATCTTGATTTTTAAAAATTATGAAAAACACCATTTTTAAGGACAAAATTCAACCCTGAATCTCATTCGGGTGTCTGTTTTTACATTTGGGTCAAAAAAAATATTCACCTCCTGGGCACAAAAATCCCTGACCCTGGCATCAGGAATTATCTTTCCCGGACACCAAAAAAATCTTGATTTTTAAAAGCTATGAAAAACACCATTTTTGAGAATGAAATTCAACCCCGAATCTCATTCTGGTGTCCGTTTTTAGATTTGAGTAAAAAAAAAACATTCACCTCCTGGGCACAAAAATCCCTGACCTCGGCATCAGGAATTTTCTTCCCCGGACACCAAAAAAATCTTGATTTTTAAAAGCTATGAAAAACACCATTTTTAAGGAAGAAATTCAACCCCGAATCTCATTTTGGTGTCCGTTTTTAGATTTGAGTCAGAATTTTTTTTTCACCTCCTGGGCATAAAAATCGGCATCAGGAATTTTCTTCCCCGGACACCAAAAACTCTTGATTTTTAAAAATTATGAAAAACACCATTTTTAAGGATGAACTTCAACCCCGAATCTCATTCGGGTGTCTGTTTTTAGATTTGAGTAAAAAAAACAACCATTCACCTCCTGGGCACAAAAGTCCCTGACCACGGCATCAGGAATTATCTTTCCCGGACACCAAAAAAATCTTGATTTTTAAAAGCTATGAAAAACACCATTTTTGAGAATGAAATTCAACCCCGAATCTCATTCTGGTGTCCGTTTTTAGATTTGAGTAAAAAAAAAACATTCACCTCCTGGGCACAAAAATCCCTGACCTCGGCATCAGGAATTTTCTTCCCCGGACACCAAAAAAATCTTGATTTTTAAAAGCTATGAAAAACACCATTTTTAAGGAAGAAATTCAACCCCGAATCTCATTTTGGTGTCCGTTTTTAGATTTGAGTCAGAATTTTTTTTTCACCTCCTGGGCATAAAAATCGGCATCAGGAATTTTCTTCTCCGGACACCAAAAACTCTTGATTTTTAAAAATTATGAAAAACACCATTTTTAAGGATGAAATTCAACCGCGAATCTCATTCTGGTGTTTGTTTTTAGATTTGGGTGGAAAAAAATTTCACCTCCTGGGCACAAAAATCCCTGACTCCGGCATCAGGCATTTTCTTCCCAACAAAATCTTGATTTTTAAAAATTATGAAAAACACCATTTTTAAGGACAAAATTCAACCCTGAATCGATTCGGGTGTCTGTTTTTACATTTGGGTCAAAAAAAATATTCACCTCCTGGGCACAAAAATCCCTGACCCTGGCATCAGGAATTATCTTCCCCGGACACCAAAAAAATCTTGATTTTTAAAAGCTATGAAAAACACCATTTTTGAGAATGAAATTCAACCCTGAATCTCATTCTGGTGTCCGTTTTTAGATTTGAGTAAAAAAAAACATTCACCTCCTGGGCACAAAAATCCCTGACCTCGGCATCAGGAATTTTCTTCCCCGGACACCAAAAAAATCTTGATTTTTAAAAGCTATGAAAAACACCATTTTTAAGGAAGAAATTCAACCCCGAATCTCATTCTGGTGTCGGTTTTTAGATTTGAAATTTTTTTTCACCTCCTGGGCACAAAAATCAGCATCAGGAATTTTCTTCCCCGGACACCAAAAAAATCTTGATTTTTAAAAGCTATAAAAAACACCATTTTTAAGGAAGAAATTCAACCCCGAATCTCATTCTGGTGTCGGTTTTTAGATTTAGTCAGAAATTTTTTTTCACCTCCTGGGCACAAAAATCGGCATCAGGAATTTTCTTCCCCGGACACCAAAAAATCTTGATTTTCATTAACTATGAAAAACACCATTTTTAAGGACGAAATTCAACCCCGAATCTCATTCGGGTGTCTGTTTTTAGATTTGAGTAAAAAAAACAACCATTCACCTCCTGGGCACAAAAGTCCCTGACCACGGCATCAGGAATTTCTTCCCCGCACACCAAAAAAATCTTGATTTTTAAATGCTATGAACAACACCATTTTAAAGAATGAAATTCAACGGTGAATCTCATTCTGGTGTCCGTTTTTGGGTAGAAAAAAATTTCACCTCCTGGTCACAAAAATCCCTGACTCCGGCATCAGGAATTTTCTTCCCAACAAAATCTTGATTTTTAAAAATTATGAAAAACACCATTTTTAAGGACAAAATTCAACCCTGAATCGATTCGGGTTTCTGTTTTTACATTTGAGTCAAAAAATTTTTTTCACCTCCTGGGCACAAAAATCCCTGACTCCGGCATCAGGAATTTTCTTCCCCGGACACCAAAAAATTCTTGATTTTTAAAAGCTATGAAAAACACCATTTTTAAGAATGAAATTCAACCCCGAATCTCATTCTAGTGTGCGTTTTTACATTTGGGTGGAAACAAATTTCACCTCCTGGGCACAAAAATCCCTGACTCCGGCATCAGGCATTTTCTTCCCAACAAAATCTTGATTTTTAAAAATTATGAAAAACACCATTTTTAAGGACAAAATTCAACCCTGAATCTATTCGGGTGTCCGTTTTTACATTTGAGTCAAAAAAATTTTTTCACCTCCTGGGCACAAAAATCCCTGACTCCGGCATCAGGAATTTTCTTCCCCGGACACCAAAAAATTCTTGATTTTTAAAAGCTATGAAAAACACCATTTTTGAGAATGAAATTCAACCCCGAATCTCATTCTGGTGTCCGTTTTTAGATTTGAGTAAAAAAAAACATTCACGTCCTGGGCACAAAAATCCCTGACCTCGGCATCAGGAATTTTCTTCCCCGGACACCAAAAAAATCTTGATTTTTAAAAGCTATGAATAACACCATTTTTAAGGAAGAAATTCAACCCCGAATCTCATTTTGGTGTCCGTTTTTAGATTTGAGTCAGAATTTTTTTTTCACCTCCTGGGCATAAAAATCGGCATCAGGAATTTTCTTCCCCGGACACCAAAAACTCTTGATTTTTAAAAATTATGAAAAACACCATTTTTAAGGATGAACTTCAACCCCGAATCTCATTCTGGTGTCCGTTTTTAGATTTTAGTGAGAAATTTTTTTTCACCTACTGGGCACAAAAATCGGCATCAGGAATTTTCTTCCCCGGACACCAAAAAATTCTTGATTTTTAAAAGCTATGAAAAACACCATTTTTAAGAATGAAATTCAACCCCAAATATCATTCTAGTGTGCGTTTTTACATTTGGGTGGAAAAACATTTCACCTCCTGGGCACAAAAATCCCTGACTCCGGCATCAGGAATTTTCTTCCCAACAAAATCTTGATTTTTAAAAATTATGAAAAACACCATTTTTAAGGACAAAATTCAACCCTGAATCTATTCGGGTGTCCGTTTTTACATTTGAGTCAAAAAAAAAATTTCACCTCCTGGGCACAAAAATCCCTGACTCCGGCATCAGGAATTTTCTTCCCCGGACACCAAAAAATTCTTGATTTTTAAAAGCTATGAAAAACACCATTTTTAAGAATGAAATTCAACCCCGAATCTCATTCTAGTGTGCGTTTTTACATTTGGGTGGAAAAAAATTTCACCTCCTGGGCACAAAAATCCCTGACTCCGGCATCAGGAATTTTCTTCCCAACAAAATCTTGATTTTTAAAAATTATGAAAAACACCATTTTTAAGGACAAAATTCAACCCTGAATCTCATTCGGGTTTCTGTTTTTACATTTGAGTCAAAAAAATTTTTTCACCTCCTGGGCACAAAAATCCCTGACTCCGGCATCAGGAATTTTCTTCCCCGGACACCAAAAAATTCTTGATTTTTAAAAGCTATGAAAAACACCATTTTTAAGAATGAAATTCAACCCCGAATCTCATTCTAGTGTGCGTTTTTACATTTGGGTGGAAAAAAATTTCACCTCCTGGGCACAAAAATCCCTGACTCCGGCATCAGGCATTTTCTTCCCAACAAAATCTTGATTTTTAAAAATTATGAAAAACACCATTTTTAAGGACAAAATTCAACCCTGAATCTATTCGGGTGTCCGTTTTTACATTTGAGTCAAAAAAATTTTTTCACCTCCTGGGCACAAAAATCCCTGACTCCGGCATCAGGAATTTTCTTCCCCGGACACCAAAAAATTCTTGATTTTTAAAAGCTATGAAAAACACCATTTTTGAGAATGAAATTCAACCCCGAATCTCATTCTGGTGTCCGTTTTTAGATTTGAGTAAAAAAAAACATTCACGTCCTGGGCACAAAAATCCCTGACCTCGGCATCAGGAATTTTCTTCCCCGGACACCAAAAAAATCTTGATTTTTAAAAGCTATGAAAAACACCATTTTTAAGGAAGAAATTCAACCCCGAATCTCATTTTGGTGTCCGTTTTTAGATTTGAGTCAGAATTTTTTTTTCACCTCCTGGGCATAAAAATCGGCATCAGGAATTTTCTTCCCCGGACACCAAAAACTCTTGATTTTTAAAAATTATGAAAAACACCATTTTTAAGGATGAACTTCAACCCCGAATCTCATTCTGGTGTCCGTTTTTAGATTTTAGTGAGAAATTTTTTTTCACCTCCTGGGCACAAAAATTGGCATCAGGAATTTTCTTCCCCGGACACCAAAAACTCTTGATTTTTAAAAGCTATGAAAAACACCATTTTTAAGGATGAAATTCAACCCCGAATCTCATTCTGGTGTCCATTTTTAGATTTGAGTGAGAAATTTTTTTTCACCTACTGGGCACAAAAATCGGCATCAGGAATTTTCTTCCCCGGACACCAAAAAATTCTTGATTTTTAAAAGCTATGAAAAACACCATTTTTAAGAATGAAATTCAACCCCAAATATCATTCTAGTGTGCGTTTTTACATTTGGGTGGAAAAACATTTCACCTCCTGGGCACAAAAATCCCTGACTCCGGCATCAGGAATTTTCTTCCCAACAAAATCTTGATTTTTAAAAATTATGAAAAACACCATTTTTAAGGACAAAATTCAACCCTGAATCTATTCGGGTGTCCGTTTTTACATTTGAGTCAAAAAAAAAATTTCACCTCCTGGGCACAAAAATCCCTGACTCCGGCATCAGGAATTTTCTTCCCCGGACACCAAAAAATTCTTGATTTTTAAAAGCTATGAAAAACACCATTTTTAAGAATGAAATTCAACCCCGAATCTCATTCTAGTGTGCGTTTTTACATTTGGGTGGAAAAAAATTTCACCTCCTGGGCACAAAAATCCCTGACTCCGGCATCAGGAATTTTCTTCCCAACAAAATCTTGATTTTTAAAAATTATGAAAAACACCATTTTTAAGGACAAAATTCAACCCTGAATCTCATTCGGGTTTCTGTTTTTACATTTGAGTCAAAAAAATTTTTTCACCTCCTGGGCACAAAAATCCCTGACTCCGGCATCAGGAATTTTCTTCCCCGGACACCAAAAAATTCTTGATTTTTAAAAGCTATGAAAAACACCATTTTTAAGAATGAAATTCAACCCCGAATCTCATTCTAGTGTGCGTTTTTACATTTGGGTGGAAAAAAATTTCACCTCCTGGGCACAAAAATCCCTGACTCCGGCATCAGGCATTTTCTTCCCAACAAAATCTTGATTTTTAAAAATTATGAAAAACACCATTTTTAAGGACAAAATTCAACCCTGAATCTATTCGGGTGTCCGTTTTTACATTTGAGTCAAAAAAATTTTTTCACCTCCTGGGCACAAAAATCCCTGACTCCGGCATCAGGAATTTTCTTCCCCGGACACCAAAAAATTCTTGATTTTTAAAAGCTATGAAAAACACCATTTTTGAGAATGAAATTCAACCCCGAATCTCATTCTGGTGTCCGTTTTTAGATTTGAGTAAAAAAAAAATTCACGTCCTGGGCACAAAAATCCCTGACCTCGGCATCAGGAATTTTCTTCCCCGGACACCAAAAAAATCTTGATTTTTAAAAGCTATGAAAAACACCATTTTTAAGGAAGAAATTCAACCCCGAATCTCATTTTGGTGTCCGTTTTTAGATTTGAGTCAGAATTTTTTTTTCACCTCCTGGGCATAAAAATCGGCATCAGGAATTTTCTTCCCCGGACACCAAAAACTCTTGATTTTTAAAAATTATGAAAAACACCATTTTTAAGGATGAACTTCAACCCCGAATCTCATTCTGGTGTCCGTTTTTAGATTTTAGTGAGAAATTTTTTTTCACCTCCTGGGCACAAAAATTGGCATCAGGAATTTTCTTCCCCGGACACCCAAAAATTCTTGATTTTTAAAAGCTATGAAAAACACCATTTTTAAGGATGAAATTCAACCCCGAATCTCATTCTGGTGTCCATTTTTAGATTTGAGTGAGAAATTTTTTTTCACCTACTGGGCACAAAAATCGGCATCAGGAATTTTCTTCCCCGGACACCCAAAAATTCTTGATTTTTAAAAGCTATGAAAAACACCATTTTTAAGAATGAAATTCAACCCCAAATATCATTCTAGTGTGCGTTTTTACATTTGGGTGGAAAAACATTTCACCTCCTGGGCACAAAAATCCCTGACTCCGGCATCAGGAATTTTCTTCCCAACAAAATCTTGATTTTTAAAAATTATGAAAAACACCATTTTTAAGGACAAAATTCAACCCTGAATCTATTCGGGTGTCCGTTTTTACATTTGAGTCAAAAAAAAAATTTCACCTCCTGGGCACAAAAATCCCTGACTCCGGCATCAGGAATTTTCTTCCCCGGACACCAAAAAATTCTTGATTTTTAAAAGCTATGAAAAACACCATTTTTAAGAATGAAATTCAACCCCGAATCTCATTCTAGTGTGCGTTTTTACATTTGGGTGGAAAAAAATTTCACCTCCTGGGCACAAAAATCCCTGACTCCGGCATCAGGCATTTTCTTCCCAACAAAATCTTGATTTTTAAAAATTATGAAAAACACCATTTTTAAGGACAAAATTCAACCCTGAATCTCATTCGGGTTTCTGTTTTTACATTTGAGTCAAAAAAATTTTTTCACCTCCTGGGCACAAAAATCCCTGACTCCGGCATCAGGAATTTTCTTCCCCGGACACCAAAAAATTCTTGATTTTTAAAAGCTATGAAAAACACCATTTTTAAGAATGAAATTCAACCCCGAATCTCATTCTAGTGTGCGTTTTTACATTTGGGTGGAAAAAAATTTCACCTCCTGGGCACAAAAATCCCTGACTCCGGCATCAGGCATTTTCTTCCCAACAAAATCTTGATTTTTAAAAATTATGAAAAACACCATTTTTAAGGACAAAATTCAACCCTGAATCTATTCGGGTGTCCGTTTTTACATTTGAGTCAAAAAAAATTTTTCACCTCCTGGGCACAAAAATCCCTGACTCCGGCATCAGGAATTTTCTTCCCCGGACACCAAAAAATTCTTGATTTTTAAAAGCTATGAAAAACACCATATTTAAGAATGAAATTCAACCCCGAATCTCATTCTAGTGTGCGTTTTTACATTTGGGTGGAAAAAAATTTCACCTCCTGGGCACAAAAATCCCTGACTCCGGCATCAGGCATTTTCTTCCCAACAAAATCTTGATTTTTAAAAATTATGAAAAACACCATTTTTAAGGACAAAATTCAACCCTGAATCTATTCGGGTGTCCGTTTTTAGATTTGAGTAAAAAAAAACATTCACCTCCTGGGCACAAAAATCCCTGACCTCGGCATCAGTTATTTTCTTCCCCGGACACCAAAAACTCTTGATTTTTAAAAGCTATAAAAAACACCATTTTTAAGGAAGAAATTCAACCCCGAATCTCATTCTGGTGTCGGTTTTTAGATTTGAGTCAGAATTTTTTTTTCACCTCCTGGGCACAAAAATCGGCACAAAAATCCCTGACCTCGGCATCAGGAATTTTCTTCCCCGGACACCAAAATATCTTGATTTTCATTAACTATGAAAAACACCATTTTTAAGGACGAAATTCAACCCCGAATCTCATTCGGGTGTCCGTTTTTAGATTTGAGTAAAAAAAAAAAATACCTCCTGGGCACAAAAATCGGCACAAAAATCCCTGACCCTGGCATCAGGAATCATCTTCCCCGGACACCAAAAAAATCTTGATTTTTAAAAGGTATGAAAAACACCATTTTAAGCATGAAATTCAACCCCAAATGCAATTCTAGCCTCCGTTTTTTCATTTGGGTCAAAAAAAAAAAAAAAAGATTTCACCTCCTGTGCACAAAAATCCCTGTCTTCAGCATCAGGAATTTTCTTCCCCGGAAACCCAAAAAATATTCATTTACAAAAACTATAAAAAACACAATTTTTAAGGATGAAATTCGACCCCGAATCTAATTCTGGCGTCTGTTTTTACATTTGGGTGGAAAAAAATTTCACCTCCTGGGCACAAAAATCCCTGTCTCCGGCATCAGGCATTTTCTTCCCAACAAAATCTTGATTTTTAAAAATTATGAAAAATACCATTTTTAAGGAGAAAATTCAACCCTGAAAAAAAATCTTGATTTTTAAAATCTATAAAAAACACCATTTTCAAGGATGAAATTGAACCCCGAATCTCATTCTGGCATCTGTTTTTTCACCTCCTGGTCACAAAAATCCTTGACTCCAGCATCAGGAATTTTCTTCCCCGGACACCAAAAAATCTTGATTTTTAAAATAAAAAACACACCATTTTTAAGCATGAAATTCAACCCCGAATCTAATTCTGGTGTCCATTTTTACATTTGGGTAAAAAAAAAATACCTCCTGGGCATAAAAATCCCTGACTCCGGCATCAGGAATTTTCTTCGCCGGACACCAAAAAAATCTTGATTTTTAACATCTATTAAAAACACTATTTTAAGCATGAAATTCAACCCCGAATGCAATTCTAGCCTCCCTTTTTACATTTGGGTAAAAAAAAAAAAAGATTTCACCTCCTGGGCACAAAAATCGGCCTCAGGAATTTTCTTCCCCGGACACCAAAAAAATCTTGATTTTCATAAACTATGAAAAATACCATTTTTAAGGACGAAATTCAACTCCGAATCTCATTCGGGTGTCCGTTTTTAGATTTGAGTAAAAAAAAAAATTTCACCTCCTGGGCACAAAAATCCCTGACTTCGGCATCAGGAATTTTCTTCCCCGGAAACCCAAAAAATCTTCATTTACAAAAACTATAAAAAAAAAACACCATTTTTAAGGATGAAATTCAACCCCGAATCTAATTCTGGCGTCTGTTTTTACATTTGGGTGGAACAAAAATATCACCTCCTGGGCGCAAAAATCCCTGACCCCGGCATCAGGAATTTTCTTCCCCGTACACCAAAAAAATCTTCATTTACAAAAAGTATAAAAAACAGCATTTTAAAGGAAGATATTCAACCCCGAATTTTCTTCCCTGGACACCAAAAAATGCTTGATTTTTAAAAACTATAAAAAACACCATTTTTAAGGATGAAATTCAACCCCGAATCTCATACTGGCATCCGTTTTTACATTTCTGTCAAAAAAATGTTTTCACCTCCTGGGCACAAAAATCTCTCACCCTGGCATCAGGAATTTTCTTCCCCGGATACCAAAAAATGTTTGATTTTTAAAAAGTATAAAAAACACCATTTTTAAGGACGAAATTCAACCCCGAATATAATTCTGGCGTCCGTTTTTACATTTGGGTCAAAAAGATAAAATTTACCTCCTGTGCACAAAAATCCCTGACTTCGGCATCAGGAATTTTCTTCTCCGGATGCCAAAAAAGCTTGATTTTTAAAAACTGTAAATCCATAATTTTTAAGGATGAAATTCAACCCCGAATCTCATTTTGGTGTCCGTTTTTACATTTGGGTGAAAAATATTTTTTCACCTCATGAACACAAAAATCCCTTACACTGGCATCAGGAATTTTCTTCCCCAGACACCAAAAAAGCTTGATTTTTAAACACTATAAAAACTACCATTTTTTAGGATGAAATTTAACAACGAATCTGATTCTGGTATCCATTTTTACATTTGTGTAAAAGAAAAATTTTCACCTCGTGGGCACAAAAATCCCTGATCCCGGTGTCAGGAATTTTCTTCCCCGGACACCATAAAAAGCTTGATTTTTAAAAACTATGAAAAACACCATTTTTAAGGACGAAATTCAACCCTGAATCTAATTCTGGCATCCATTTTTACATTTGGATCAAAGATGATTTATCACCTCCTGGGCACAAAAATCCCTGACCCCGGCATCAGGAATTTTCTTCCCCGGACACCAAAAAATTCTTGATTTTTAATAAATATAAAAAACACCATTTTTAAGGATGAAATTCAACCCCGAATCTAATTCTGGCATCCGTCTTTACATTTGGATAAAAAAAATTCATCTCCTGGGCACAAAAATCCCTGTCCGTTTTAATGTTCGGGTCAAAAAAACTTTTACATCTCCTTGGCACAAAAATCCCGGACCCCGGCATCAGGAATTTTCTTACGAGGACACCAAAAAATGCTTGATTTTTGAAAACTACAAAAACCACCATTTTTAATCATGAAATGTAACCCCAAATCTCATTCTGGTGTCTGGTTTTACATTTGGATCAAAAAAAAAAATTCACATCCTGGGCACAAAAATTCCTTACCTTGGCATCAGGAATTTTCTTCCCCACACGCCAAAAAAGCTTGTTTTTTAAAAACTATAAAAAACACCATTTTTAAGGTCGAAATTCAACCCCAAATCTCATTCTGGTGTATATTTGGGTTTTAAAAAAAAAATTCACCTCCTGGGGACCTCCTGGAAAAACACAATTTTTAAGCATGAAATTTAACCCTGAATCTCATTCTGGCGTCCGTTGTTTACATTTGGGTGAAAAAAATTTTTTTCCTCCTAGGCAGAAAAATCCCTGACCCCGGCATCAGGAATTTTCTTCCCAGCTCAACACAAAATGCTTCAATTTTAAGAACTATTAAAAACAGCATTTTTAAGCATAAAATTTACCCCCAAATCTCATTCTGGCATCCCTTTTTACATTTGGGTGAAAAAAAAAATTCACATCCCGGGCACAAAATTCCCTGAATTTCCCTGAATTCAGGAATTTTCTTCTCCAGACACCAAAAAATGCTTGATTTTTAAAAATTAGAAAAAACACCATTTTAAGCATGAAATTTAACCCCGAATCTCATTCTAGCATCCATTTTTACATTTGGGTCGAAAAATTTTTTGCATCCTGTGCACCGAAATCCCTTTTCTCTCTCATGAATGTTCTCCACTGGAGAGTATATATGTTCAATATTTTTTTAAAAGGAAAGAAAATCATTTTTAAGCATTAAATTCAACCGTGAATCTTCTTCCAGCATCTGTTTTAACATTTCAATTGAAAAAAATATTGGACTGTTGCATTTCTGACTCTGGCATCTTGAATTTTCATCTTTGGGATCCAAATATGTTTGATTTTTTTAATTAAGTAAACAACACGATATTGAAGCATGAAATTCAACCTTGAATCTTGTCTCAGCATCCATTTTAGCATTCTGGTTGAAAAAAATATTGGCCTTCCCAGGGCTTTTTTTCTCATAGAACGCTCAGAACGGAGTTCCGGCACCTTTTTTGGATGGAACCTTGTAGGGTAGGGCAAGGCGAGTTGTATGACATGTGTGAGTTCCGGCACCATTTTCTTTTACAAAAAAAGCACTGGGCCTTCCACATCCCTGACCTGGTGGCTTCATGAATTTTCATCACTGGTGCCCAAATATGGTTGATTTTTTTTAAAAAGAAAAGAACACCATTTTTAAGCATGAAATTCACCCAGAATCTTGTCCCGGCATCTGTTTAGCATTTTGATTGAAAAAATTTTTGGCCTCCCATATTGCTGACCCCAGCATCATGAATTTTCATTGCTGGGGACCAAATATGGTCAATTTTATGAAAAAGAAAACAACACAATTTTTAAACATGAAATTGAACCCCCTGAATCTTATCCCAGCATCTGTTTTCACATTTTGGTTGAAAAAAAAAATTGGCCTACTGGTCTCCTGCATCCCTGAACCCCAGCATCATGAATTTTCATCGCTGGAGACGAAATATGGTCATTTTTTTCAAAAAGCAAACAATACCATTCTTAAGTATGAAATTCAACCCTAAATCTTGTCCTGCCATCTGTTTTAGCATTTCGGTTGGGGAAAAAAATTGGCCTCCCTTATTGAAGTCACTCCAGTAGAGAAAAAGCAATTTTGCAAATCAGAGGAGGTGATAAAGACCATATTCAACCACTCATTTCTTATAAAAAGAAAAAAAACCCAGCTACTTGTAGCTAAAATTTGTCTTGGTTTCTACAATACCCTGAACCACAAACTAGCAAACTACATTCTGGCCTAAGGTATCATGTTCAAATCTAGAAACTTGAACATTGTTAACTATGGGTGAAGATTATAAAAGCCATTGTTATTAACGGTTCAGAAACAAAGTTCTGCATTTTTTTATGGTTGCCACTTTTCCTGTACTGTATCAAAATCAGCTCGCATGGATTACACACTTTACTGTGCTCAGTACTGTAGGAAGACAGCACACACACTCCCAGAGAAGGAAATAGTTTGTGGGATATTAACAAAAGCAGAATGTATTTCCCCAAAGGAATAATAGAAAATCTTAGGCAGAAACACACACACACACACACACACACACACACAAACCAAGCTCTGCCTCAAGCAGAAACCAGCTCTGTAGAAATGCAGATTTGATAATCCTTTCAGAAAGACTGGAGCCAGGAAGCTTGGAGCTGATGGGATTAGAAAGACAATGATCCCTAGAACCAACAATCCCTCACCCAAAAAATCCAACACAGGATATAACCATCTCCCCAGCCCCAGGGAAGAAGGCCATGACCTTTATGACATAGGAATCCAACCCAACACTCTGTGGCATCATTCAATGAGGGTTGGGTTGGGGGTCTATGGACTGATCAAACTCCAGCATGAAAAGATCTTTTGGATAAATTTATTTTGAAAAGGGATCCTTTGGAAGGTCATTGATGATGCTTATTTTGCATCTATGTGCTTTGGGCTTATCCAATACCTTCCTTGCCCCAGTGACAAGATGCCCTATTTATTATTTGCGGAAGACCATCTTGGTGCCATCCTGAAACAGGGCAGACTGAAGCCATATCAAAATGATCCAACAGGAAAGAGGAAAAAGCAACTTCTTCTTGAACATTCTGACCCTCATGGAGGAAAAGCCTCAGAGAAGTTTATGACTGCAAAAGCTGCTTATGACCCAGCTCCAAAGTTATGATGTCCAGCCCCCCCATCATGTAACTGGATTTTGGTCACCATCCCACATTTATGACAGTTTGCAGCACCCTGCAGTCACATGACCATGGTTTACACTTTTCCCCCCCAGAAACCTGCATTTACTTCCGGTTTCTGGAAAAAAGCACCCCAATAATTTTTTTTATTCATAACAGAGCTGGAAAAATCTATAGTTTCATTTTTGGCCATGTAAGATTACTTATGCAGCACTCAACCAGGATAGAGAAACAAGAATCCTTCAGATCTTCCCTCCCAACTTTCTCTTACACAGCTTTTACTTTAAATAATTTAATGTGAGTAAAAAGAGTAGATTTATTGCTTAATTGATCTAAAAGTTCTGGGTTAACTATTTTTCTGCCAGCAAAGGCTCCTATTACTTTCAGTGTACTCAACATAAGCCCATAGCTTCTCTCCTTGGAGTTAATCAAGGGCTTTATCTATGCTTAGCTGGAAATCCCTTCAGCTGGCAGAATGCGAGCCTTCTTTCTTTCTCTCTTTGGTAATCTGCACAGGGTAGATATGATCCCATGATGCTTTTTTCCATCTTTAGTAATCTTTTTTTCCACTCTGGATTCATTTTCAGCGACCTTTGACCCATTCTATAACAAACGGGTCTTCTCTACTTTGACTTCCATTTTAGAACCAGCACATTTTCGACAGGCAAAGTTACCCAAATCCAAATGAGCTTACTAGCCAAAATCTTTTTTTCCCCTATCGCCAAAACTTCAGGCCCAATTCTTTCTCCCTGACTCATCAGTTGGTTTGCAACCCAATTTCTCTCTGCTTCCCTGCATGTGAAATTGTTTGTGTGGGAAAAAAACCCTTATCTGCTCTTTTTCTAGACCAAACCTATTGCCTTCAGTTTAGCTGCTATGTCTGGGAGATCATATGATAGAAGGGCAAACCATGCTTTGAAAAAATGACTAAGCCATGTTTAATTCAGGCATTCTGTCAGGTTGGTTAGGATGAAGGAATTGATTTGTTGCAAACAGCACAAAGCAGTTAGAGATGGTGGAAACACCGGAGTACAGATTTCATCACAATATGACAGCCAGCACTGCCTATTATCACAGTTGTGGGAATTATCATTAACCCTAACCCTTCTTTAGGGGAAATATAGTTTTCTTAAGGAGCAGGAAGAGAACCGTGATTGTCCTACTGCTACCAGAAACAAATCCTTTTTCTCCAGGCGGGGTCTCTAAGCTCAGAGGAGCCATTGATATTCCAAGAATGAGACTTTTATATTAATAAGATATTGGAAGTTGAGATCTGAAGAGAGCAAGGCTTCTACTTTTTAAAAGAGAGAGGGGGGGGAGAAACTCTCTGCTGGAGAAGCCACAGAGCATGTAAAACCCAATTAAGTTGGACCAAGCTTAACGAATTGACAGCCAAGCTATAACATATCTGCTTTCCTCTGAACCGGACTTCCACAGACAAAATCCTTGCTTTGCTTGCTTCTTTTGTCTGGCACTGTTTTTCCAGGCTCCTGTGATGAATTATTGAAGCTGCGAAGAACAGTCAGTGACAGGGCAGCATTAAGCACATACCCACATGTCAACCTTTGATCATGCCGAAGAGTGTACAGATCAATTCTTAAAGATGAAGCACAGTTAAAAGGGAGGCACAGCTATGCAGAGAATACTGCAGCGGGGAGTGAGATGCTTCCTGCAGAATGAAGGGCAAAGCTCTGTATATGATGCAGAAAAGAATGGGAACAAATTGGACTTCTGCAAGGCATTGGAGATCTGCTTAAGTTTCCTAGCTCTTTCTATTGGCAGGTTCAGTTATAACTGGGTAAGCACCAATAGACTTAAACTCGCTACTGGTCAAATGGAAATGCTATGGGTGGTGGGATGGATGGCAAACATTCACCCTGTTATGTACTGGGCTCATTAGTAATACCACGTGGGTTGCTAGAGCAGCTAACGGCTCTCCAGCAACCCAGACTACGTCTCCAGCGCTACAATTGGCTATCCCTAGGCAGCAATGGTTGCTTAAAACCTATTGACTGCCACCTAGGGGCTAGACTATATATTGTGGCTAGTTGCAGCCATTTGTTCAGTTCAGATTCTGTGAGATGGCCTCACGAGACCGATGGTTCGTTAAGGTGCTTCCAAGTAAAAAGGCAGCATGCAGGGATGCGATCAGATTAAGCTTTATTTAACGATAGAGTAAAGAGAAAGAGTTCCCTGGCATGGAGGCATCCATGCCTGGATTGAGCTCATGGATCACTCCCACAAGAGAGCAACAAGAGAGAGCAAGCAAGCAGAGCGAGAGAGAGAGCAGCCCCTGAGCAGAGGTTTTTATGGGGGTCCTCAGCCCCTCCCTTACCAATTAACTCTCTCCAATGGGGCTGCAGGGGCCGGGGACCCCTGACCCACCAGTGGGAGCAAAGATGCCTCTTTGCTCCCATCTGATGACCTTTTTGGGGAACTGCCATGGCTGGCACAAAAACATCTAACAGATTCTGCATGAAATAAACTATGAGTTTCCCTGTACTCAGTTACCTTGTCTTCATTCTTGCACCAAAGAACCCGCTACTTAACAGTGGCAACGAGGATGGGATGCTGCTTCACTGAAAAAAAGAGTTGAAGTCTATGAGGGGAAGGCAGCGCATGCTGGAGGGAAAAGGCATTCCCCCCCTCTCTCAAGGTCGGCTAGCAAGCTACGCTAGTGACCTTGTGCTCAGTGGACTCATTCCCTGAGCCTGGAAGCAGGATTCGGAAGGAAACGCAGGAACCAGCAAAGAAAGAATGCCAAAGGTTGGGAAACTTCAAGAATTTGATGTGAAGCACCCGGAGGAATGGCCATCCTATTTGTCCCAGGTAGAAAACTACCTCAGGGCAAATCAGATCGCAGAAGAAGGACTGAATGCCGCAATGCTACTCTGCGTGTGCAGCCCAGCAACCTTTGATTTGACCGAGAACCTTTTCATGCTGACACCGATTGAAGCGGTCTCCTACACAGACCTCAAAAAGAAGCTAACCGGACATTTCCAGCCCAAGATGTCTGAAATGGCTTGGTGGTTCAAGTTCAACCAGAGAGTGCAGCAACCCAGTGAATCAGCTTCAGAATTCATAGCGGGCCTGAGGCAGGCCACACACCTTTGCAAATTTTCAAATTTAGAAGAGCAACTACGAGACCGGCTCGTCTGCGGTCTAAGGGACCGAATGCTTCAGCAGAGACTCTTTGCCAGACCAAACTTAACGTTTTCAGAAGCACAAGACAAAGTGATGGCCAACAAAGCCACCGGGGGTGCAGTTCAAACTGTACAGCCCACCAAAACGACAAAGTTTGAAGAAACGGTCCACCTTGAGGACGCCAAACACACCGATGAATCTTCCGAGGAAGAAGAGCCTGAAATCAACAGACTCCAAAAGCAACCCAACACGCAACACCAAAACAGTCAGCAGCGAGAGAACACTTACAACACTTACAAGGCAGTTCTCTTATCTAGAGAACCCAGCAGTGTTAGCCAGTAGGCTTAGGGCTGTTTTGCAGAGACTTCACAAAGCAGGCCTCAAATTAAAAAAGAGCAAGTGTAGTATTGGGGTTCCTTCAACAGAATTCCTGGGTTTCCAAATTGATGCTAATGGCATTTACCCTGCTGATTCTAAAGTGAAGGCCATTAAAATGGCTCCTAAGCCCAAATCCAAAGGAGAGCTACAAGCATTCTTGGGCCTCTTAAATTTTTATCACACATTTCTACCTCATAAGGCCACACTAGCAGAGCCTCTCCACAGTCTTCTAGATAAGAAAGCTCCATGGAAATGGACTAACTTACATGAAAAAAGTTTCCAGGACTTAAAAGAACTATTGTCAGAAAAGTCCACTGTAACTCATTACAAAGAGTCTAAACCAGTATGTCTTGCATGTGATGCATCTCCCTATGGGGTGGGGGCAGTTTTAAGTCACATAGGAAAAAAATGGAACACAGGTTTCTATAGCATTTTACTCAAGGACATTGTCCTCTGCTGAGCACAGCTATGCTCAGATTGACAAAGAGGCCCTAACCATCATTGCTGGAATAAAAAAATTCCATGACTATTTATATGGCAGGGACTTCATGGTCTGTACAGACCACAAACCTCTGTTGGGACTTTTCACAACAGACAAACAAACTCCCCACATACTGTCACCAAGATTGTTGAGATGGTCTATTTTTCTATCTGCATACACTTTTAAATTGATTCACAAACCGGGCAAAGAAATGGGCCATGCTGATGGCCTCAGCAGACTACCACTGCCACTAATGGAACCAATCTGGCTCTGGCTGCTAGAATACTGTCCATACAGGACATACCTGAATTTCCCCTCCATGCGGGAGAGATTGCTGCTGAAACTGCCACAGATAAAACACTTAGTAGAGTATTGTCATGGGTATACATGGACTGGTTGGATGAAAGCCCAGGTTTCTGAATTTCAGAACTATTTTATCAGAAGGCATGAGTTATCTGCCCACAAGGGGTGCGTTTTATGGGGAAACAGAGTCATAATTCCCACTTCCCTAAGAGACAGGTTTTTACAGTCATTACATGAAGGCTATCCAGGCATTGTCAGAATGAAAGCTTTACCTAGAAGCTACCTTTGGTGGCCTGGCCTTGATAAGGACATTGAGGCACAAGTACATGGTTGTTATACATACCAGCAATCTAGGCCTGAAATGCCACAGGCTGCAGTTCACAGGTGGGAGGAAACACACACTCCCTGGTCTAGGATTCACCTAGACTACGCTGGGCCTTTTCAGGGACAGCTCTTCCTTATAGTAGTGGATAGCCACTCCAAATGGCAGGAAGTAATTCCAGTTCCTAACATGACTACTGCTAGGACCATCCAAGTACTGAGAAAACTCTTTGCCACTCATGGGTTGCCAGATGTCTTAGTTTCAGACAATGGGGCCCAATTCACTGCTGCTGAATTTCAGGCCTTCGTTAGAGCTAATCTCATCAGACATGCAATGTTTGTGCCTTTTCATCCATCTTCTAATGGTCAAGCTGAATGCATGGTGAGGACAATGAAGGAATCGCTCAAGCGCATTGTAACAGGTGACTGGCATCACAGATTGGCAGATTTTCTACTCTGCCAGCATTCTACGCCCTGTACTCCCACAGGCAAAAGTCCTGCAGAACTATGTTGGAGGAGGCAATTGATCGCTAAACTGGACAGGTTGCATCCAGATAGAGTGGCAGCAGAAGCCTCTCGACCAAAACTCCCGAGGGGGCTGCACATGGGCGATTGGGTTTGGGCCAGGAACTATGGTCATGGGAATCTGTGGGTTCCTGATCAAATTACCAAAGCATTCGGACCCCTGTCTTATGAAGTGGGGTTAGAGGGAGGGCGAGTTGTCAGCCGACACATTGATCAGCTCAGAAAACAGTTTCCAGAATGGCCACTAAGTGAGGACTGCATCATAAGTCCCTCCCAAGGTCCTCAAACCTGCGACCAAGCCAGTCCTCACATGGACTCTCAGGACTTTTCCTTCATAACTGAGGTGGAACCAGAGGGAGAAGTGGGGAGTCCTGGAATACAACATGGATCCCCTGAAGGAGCAAGCCATCCAAACTTCAGCAACCGCTGTGTTAAGGTATAAATCACCTTAGTAGAGGGCGAAGGACCGTGCTTCAGAGAATGCATGATGTGCATGAAGGAAGGAAATAAAACACGACGCATAATCTTACTAAATACCTTTAATTACAAAAATATAAAAACTAAAATATAAAAACTGAATATATATTATAAAGAGAGCTAGCTGACTACATCCTAACGTAACAGACAGTAACAGCAAAGTGAAAAACAATAAAGAAAACACTGTGAGAACCTCTTCTAGACATGCGCACTAAACAGACTGAAACCATAACATAACTAGTCATATGGGATTCACTATGGTTACCAGATAAGTTATCACAACAGGTGCAGAGAGCAGGGGAAATGTACAGTTAGAAATGAACTTTTCTGACGAACAAAAAAAAATGTGCAGTGACATTCCCCTTCTTTCGTCAGCAAAGTGAAGACTCAAGTAAGGCACATCTTCTCACGCAGATACTCATGCTGGGCTGTAGGAAGTGGTTTGTTCAGCATATCAGCAATTTTATCACGTGTAGGCACATACTGTAATGTCACAAAACCTTGTTTAACCAGTTGCCTTATGTTTTGATATCGGATGTCAATGTGTCTGGACCTTGAACCTGCAAAACGTGTTTCAGAAATATAAACCACAGATTCATTATCTTCCATCACAGTGATTGGTCGAATCGGATGAGTCCAGATATCTGTGACTAAAGCATCAAACCAGGTTAAAGAATTGCATGCATCAGACACACAAGCATACTCAGCTTCTGTAGAGGAACAAGAAACAAAATTCTGTTTACGCACATGCCAGTAAACAGGACATCCATTTAAGAACATCATGTAACCTGATGTACTTTTCCGTGACTTCTTATCACTCGCCCAATCTGAATCTGCATAACAACATAACTCTGCATAGTCAGTATGTGTTGGTTCCAACAGCAACTTCATGTCTTTGGTGTGTTTTAGATACCTCAATAACTTTTTAACACATGTCCAATGAAACTGTTTTGCCTTGCCTACATGTCGTGATAAAAGATTAACACTAAGTGCAATGTCGGGTCTAGTCCAACTACTAATATACAGCAGCGACCCAATGACTGAGCAATATAGTGTTTGATCTTCGAACTCAGGACTTGGTTCATGTGCCAAAATGTGAAAGTCAGTTTGCATGGGTATACTCACAGGCTTAGTGTCCTCCATGTTACAGTGATGTAACAGTTGTTCAATCTTCTCTTCTTGTGTGAGACTAAACCCCTTCTGAGTTTTGGCAATTTGAACACCTAAATAAGTGTTAATACACCCTAAAGACTTCAATGTGAAAAACTTTTGTAAAGCTTGAGCAAAAACCTCACTCATCTGCTTATTTGGACCAATATAAACAATATCATCGACATAAACAAGAATTATCTCATACCTATTACCGGATCTTTTAGTAAACACGCATTCATCTGTTTCGGACTTAATAAAGCCCATTGAATTTAGTTTCTCAGAAAGACATAAGTACCACATTAAACCAGACTGTTTCAGACCATAAAGACTTTTGTGTAGAAACCAGGTATCCCCTTCTTGCTGTCTGAAACCTGGAGGACCTTTGACGTAGATGTCCTCGTCAAGATCAGCGTGTAGATAAGCCATTTCAACGTCGAACTGGAAAACTTCCAGGCCAAGGATAGTTGCAGTGGCTAATGCAATTTTCACACTTTCAGTCCGCACTGTGGGTGAGTATGTATTTGTATAGTCCTCAGGATAACGTTGAGCGAAACCCTGGGCTACAAGTCTGGCCTTGTACAACGACTCACCATTCGGCTTCTTTTTGATCCTGTAGACCCATCGAGTACCAATAACTTTCTTGTTTGCTGGAGGGCTTGCAGGCGCAAACACTTGGAGTTTCTTTAGACTGTCCATTTCAGCCTGCATTGCCTCAAACCATTTATCTTGTTCTGATTCAGGAAGATGTTTGATCTGTGTGAACTTCTCAGGTGGAAGTGTAACATTACAAATCAAAGGTACAGGTGTTTTTGTTACTTGTCACAAATAACGTTTTGGAGGAATTCCCTTTGTGGACCTCTTGGAACGTCTCGGGCCAACCGTCCATTCTTCTTCCGTGTTGTCCTCGTCTTCATCATTGTCACCAGCAGCAACATCAGCGGCTTGTGAAGACGGAACAGTAGGTTGAGAAGAACTCGTGGAAGGAACATTATCTTGTGAATCTTGATCATCAGGTTGCGTGGCATCAGCAACATCATCTCTAGGAAAATAAACTCCAGGATCGTTAGAATGAATCCTGGACCAGTCAGCATCTTCCTCAAAAGTAGCAGATTGTGAAACCACAATAACATGATGAGAGTCAATGTATTTGCTCCATTTTGAATTATCATCAATGCCCATAAATCTCATCCTTTTTGCTGCAGGACCCCCTTTCTTTCTTTGGGCTAAAGGAATATTGACCATAGCATAGGAACCAAATACATGGAGATGTGAGAGATCAGGCTTGTGTCCATACAACATGAAATAAGGGGTCTGATTTATCACACTACTCCAAGTACGGTTGATGATATGGTTAGCATATTTGATAGCTTCACCCCAGTATGGAAGACTGAGGTTAGCATCTTCAAGGAGGCAACGCATCATGGTTTGCAGAACTCCATTTCTGCGTTCTGCCACTCCATTTTCAGCTGGAGTATAAGGAGCAGATGTCTGATGTACTATCCCATTCTCACGCATCCAGTCCTGGAAATGCTGAGACATGAATTCAGCACCGCGATCACTCTGGATTCTGGCAATGTTGACCTCGAATTGGGTATAGACAAGACTAGCAAAGTCTTTAAAGATCTGAAAGGTCTCAGATTTTTCTTTCATAGGATATCCATATCCATATCTAGAATAATTATCAATGATTGTCAAGAAATATCTTTTACCACCAAGTGTTGGTGCAAAAGGACCAACTATGTCAGTGTGTACCAAATCAAAAATGCGTGTTGACAGGCATGTAGCGCGTTTTGGAATTGCTGCTGCTTTGGATTTGGCTTTCTTGCAGACAGCACAGTCCAAGAACACCTTACACCCCTTTAGATCCAAACCTCTTGCGAACTCTGGCATCTTCTTCAGAACATGGAAACTGGCATGACCCAATCTTCTGTGCCACTTATGGATACACCTGGAATGCAAAGGTTTACCTGTTAGTGAATTCTCAGTATTAGCATTTTTATTAGGAACCCCAGGCTTGCTGTGAGCAACCTGTGTCTTTTTTGTATTTTTATCATTATTAGGAACCTTTGGAGTAGCAACAGGATCTCTCTCTGGGATGTCTCTCTCTGGGCCTGTGCTTTTTGGAACGTGTATACTTGCCTGCTCTTGCTGCTTAGACTTTGGTTTTAAATAATAAACACCACCAATCAACATGGTTTCAGCAACAATATCTCCGTCTTTGACTATATAACTTGCTTTTTCAAGATGGTGGACCTGAAAATGAGAAAACCTAGACAAATGACTCTGACTAAGCAAATTACTACTGGCAGACGGAACATAGTAAACATCTGGAATGAGAGCACCGAGCTCTTCAATATAAACAGTTCCTTTTCCCATGACCTGAACAGGATGATTGGAAAAAAAGTAAAGTTCATGAAGTTCAGGTTCAGGCTCGTGCATCTCTGTGTAAAGCTCCTTTCTGTAGGTAACATGTAATGCTGCTCCGCTGTCCAAAGTCCAAAGAAATCGTCTGTCGTACTCTGGTTGAGGCTGTGGATCGTTGGTCACAACCATTGTGACAAGTGGAGCTTGTGGATCACGCCTGGAACCACGACCACGACCTTGTCGTCCGCCTCTACCTCTGCCTCCTCTGGAATCTGTTCCTCTGGGCTGGTATGTGACGGGCGCTGGAACTCGTTGGGGACAATCCCGGGTGGCATGTCCCACATGATTGCAGATGTAGCATCTTGGCATCCTTGGAACGTAGGTCCTTCCATGGAAGGCATGCCTCGCTGAAGCTCTTGATGCAGGTGGTTCCCTTAAATGTGGCGCAGCTTGCATAAGTGCCTCTTCTTCGGTTAAAATCCTGCATACATGATCCACTGTGCGTTGAGCAATAGGCACTTGATTGATCTTGGAAATAGCATCTTTCCACTCATGATTCAAAGAATTGATGATAATGCTGATCATTTGAAAATCATCAATAGGATAGCCTTTTTCACCCAGTTCTTTTCTAATACCTTTCATTTTAGTCAAATGTGCTCCAATATGTTCACCAGGTTTTAATCTGGAACCATGGAACTCAGACAAAAGTAAACATGTAGACTCAATTAATGTAGGCCAATAACATGTCTCTAACTGAGTCCAAATTTGTTGGGCAGTTGCATCTTGTGAAAACGTGAGCTGCAATTCAGTGTCCATTGACATCAATAATGTTGTGCATGCTCTATTATCCAAGTCCCATATGTCAGGAGTCCATGGCTGGGCAGGAGGATTAAACACCATCATGTGAGTACCTTCTCTGCGTAGCAAAAGTCCAACCTCACTGACCCATGCCCTGTAATTCTGTCCTGACTTCTTTAATTTTGAATCACCAGCCAGTGGTACAATGGAAGGTGTTTGATGAGGAATATACAATTGAGGTACTGGCTGTGCAGGTTGTGCAATCCGACCATAACCTGCAGGGGGCACCAGTGGTGTCTGTGCCTGGACATGCAGCAGTTGCATTGAAGCTGCCGGTAGTCTTGGTGCTGGCTGTGACTGTCTTTGAGCTGCTATTCTACCCTGGCCAGCAGGAGGTGCTGGCGCTGGTGCTGGTGCAGTAGCATAACCTGCAGATGACACTGGCCTTCGCATATAAGAACCTGGTGGCAATTGCATGTGGGCTAAATATGGCTGTGCTCTGCCAGGTAGAGGGGCTTGCATAGAAGCAATATTAACAGGAGAAGCAATAGTAACAGGAATCCTTGCACCATCAGGGACTGGAGCCTCAGATAACGGCAGAAATCTTGTATCTCTGAGCAAAGACTCCTGCATGGACAGTTGTGAGAGTGAGAGCTCCAATTCATGTCTTAATGCAGCTTCACCAGTAGGTGGTGCTATAACATTTGCTTCAGGCATCACTGTGGCTCTGTATGGCTTTTGGGACAGCCCATAATCATGTGACATAGGAGCCTCCGGTTCCCATTCGTCTTGCATGACACTCAATGATGGGCGTGACTTTGGCTTTGGGAAAGAAGGAGGCAATATGGCTTCTTCTTGTGGGTGTGGCAATATGGCCAGTTCTTGCTCATAATTCCTCTCATATTGCTGAACCATTGACACATATTCCTTTGCCTGCTGCAAACGCTTTTCAAAACCCCCAATTTGTTCACAGTAGCCTTGCATAGCCCTATCTCGCATAGTTTGCTTGGGGCTTGAAGGAGCATAAGGAATTTTCTTCGGCTGAACTTTAGGTTTCGCTCCAAGCCTTTGAAATTCATCTTGAGCCCCTGGAGTGTGAACATTTTCAAAAGCAGCTGCCAGGGAGCTTGGAAAAGTAGAAAAAGGAGTGACTGACCTTGCATTGTCGACAGGAGCAGGTGCGTCTTCTCCAAGGCATGTGGCTGAAGCGATCGGAGTTCTTAAAGTTGAAGGGAGATGCCCCACAGACAAGCTCCTGGCCTCCCGTTTCAGCCGTGGCTTCCTTCCTGACATGTTTCAGCAGTTAATCACCGCTGCCTCGCTAGCACTAACTAACTGATAACAGCCGCAGAAACATGCATTCTCTAAAAACATAAATCAAACCATCCTCTGCTACCAAAATGTTAAGGTATAAATTACCTTAGTAGAGGGCGAAGGACCGTGCTTCAGAGAATGCATGATGTGCATGAAGGAAGGAAATAAAACACGACGCATAATCTTACTAAATACCTTTAATTACAAAAATATAAAAACTAAAATATAAAAACTGAATATATATTATAAAGAGAGCTAGCTGACTACATCCTAACGTAACAGACAGTAACAGCAAAGTGAAAAACAATAAAGAAAACACTGTGAGAACCTCTTCTAGACATGCGCACTAAACAGACTGAAACCATAACATAACTAGTCATATGGGATTCACTATGGTTACCAGATAAGTTATCACAACAGGTGCAGAGATCAGGGGAAATGTACAGTTAGAAATGAACTTTTCTAACGAACAAAAAAAAACGTGCAGTGACACGCTGTGCCTACTCTGCTGATCAGTCTGACTCTGGGGTGGGCCAACCTGGAGAGGCCAGCCAGAGAGCATCTAATTCCCTTGAGCACAAAGGGAGCACAAAGGGACACAAGTCTACCCAGCCCACTGGGTAAGCTGGTAGACCACAAAGTGTTTGGAACTCCGAGACATTCCACTAGGGCACACAAGCCTCCTTCATATCTTGCTGATTATGTTGTAAAATAAAGAGCTATAATATTGTTGTATTGCTGTTGCCACTATACTACAGAAACTAGTGCTATGTTGTAACGGTCTAAGTGTGCTATCCATGAAGCCTATTCATTCAGACGTTGTTTAATAACGTTGTAACCTATATGGGTTTTTTTCTATTACTTTTATTTTAGTGTGTTTTGATAATGAGTCTTGATAATTGCATTGAGACCAACTTGTGTTAATATTGTCTGATCTAAGAGGGGAGGGGTGTTATGTACTGGGCTCATTAGTAATACCACGTGGGTTGCTAGAGCAGCTAACGGCTCTCCAGCAACCCAGACTATAAGTCTCCAGTGCTACAATTGGCTATCCCTAGGTGGCAATGGTTGCTTCAAACCTATTGGCTGCCGCCTAGGGGCTAGACTATATATTACGGCTAGTTGCAGTCATTTGTTCAGTTCAGATTCTGCACGAAATAAACAATGAGTTTCCCTGTACTCAGTTACCTCATCTTCATTCCTGCACCAAAGAACCCGCTACTTAACACACCCAATTTTGTACAGTTGCTCTGAAAAGTTTAGACTGGTATCTTGGAAGTTCTCACTGATCTAGGTTTGTCATTGGAGAAACGGTAAGATATCCTCAAGTCACATGTGTCTTCTGTCTTAGTATTTAGTTGTTCCACTTCTCCAGTTACTTTCTGCATTGTTTGTTCTTTGGTTGTAGTCAAGATCTGGGTTTGTGTATCTAAGCTGGCATCTTGTTCCTTTATGTTGCCTCTTATTTTGTTACACATTGAAAGAATGATTTCGTGTATTGATTTCAACATAGAAACAATTTTTTCCTGATCTTCATCCATAGTCTCTTGATAATGTATTAAGTTGAAGATTTTAAAATCAAACATTAATAATAGTTTTTTTGTTTTTTATAATTAGGTATGGGACATCTATTTCACATGTTGTGGGTAGTCTTTATAGTGGAAATTGTTTGCCAAGTAAGAATTTATAGTCCAAAGTATTCCATCATCTCGTGTAATAACAGATGCTTCTCATGTAAAGAAATAGGAACACAATTTTCCACGTATAACTCTAAAAATCAGTAAAGGTTTACTTTCATAGTTCAAACAGGCCAGAAATGCCACCCTAAACTTCCTTCTTTACATCTGAGCTTTTCACAGGTGGTATCTGTCAAGAACAAGAGAGTTTCTTCTAGATTCTGGGCTTCCAGCCAAGTCTCTTTTAGTCATTAACAAGTTTTAATACCATACTTCGCCACAAGATGTCAGCGATGCCATTTAAAACTTTTTAAGTCCCAAGTTTTTATAATAGTTTTTCAAGGTTTATTTCTTTTCTTTTTAAATAAAAACCAATGTCACCAGTAAGAATAAGAAAACTTTTAGTCCTGCAATTTCAAAAGTATATGCATGCAATTAGATTAAAGTTGTTTTTATAATTGTTTTGTTTTCCCTGGGTAGTCAGTTGCTTCTGTTCTTAGAGGGAGTGGTGGAAATTCCCTTCCTTCTCTCCTCACAGGGGGAAAAATACTTTAGGCAGCTTTTGTAGGAAAAGATATTTAAAGTCTTAAAGAGAAGATCAGATCTCACTCAGTTTCATCGGCGTTGCTTTAAAGGTGCTAGGTAGTAATTATGACTTCAGCTGTCAGCAGCTTAATGACAAGCCATATTGCTATGGCTGGTCTTCCCCCCCACTGGAGAGATGCCATGGATCAAATGTAAGGGCTGCCACCCTTCCGCGATCAAGCGGAGTTTCCCTCCTTGCTCGTCATCCCTACAGGGTGACTTTTGACCCTTTCCAGGGTCCCCCAGCGAGATGAAACCAGACGCAGAAGACGGAGATCGCCTTCATGCGTCCACAGGTGCCGTGATGGCAAATTGGAAGTCAGGAAATCTGGATTCTTAACATCTGTTCGACTGATTTAACAACTGCAGTGATTCACTTAACAAGAAAAGTCATAAAATCAGGTATGACTCTCTTAATCTTGCTTACCAATGGTAATTCTGGTTATAAGTCAAGGACTACCTATACTTCATAAGCTTGTGTTATCAATAACAAAAGACAAATACTGGAAAGTTTATTTATTTATTAGATGTTTATTCCATCTTTATTACAATATATATATACCCAGCCAGCCAGTTTTTGTGTCTAAGACAGGACTACAACTTCCAGTCTCCTGGTTTCTAGACCAGCATCTTAACCACTACACCAAACTGGCTCTTTTTATCCTAGTAACTCTTGCTTTGGTTTTTTGTGATTTCATCATGTCCATAGTTTTTCACAGTTTATAACCTTAAGAATGAGATTTTTTAAAAAGGAAAAAGGAATGGATAAAAAGTAATTCATGACACATTGCGAACAGAATAGCAAAACTGCAAATAAACCAGCAAAGATTAGAGAGATGGGTTGGAGATACGTTGTAGAAATCAAATTCTAAACCAGTTCAGGGTTTCATAAAATTTGTGAGTTTGAATTAATTTAATGCCCATCAACTTCCACTCCCATTAATGTTGTGATCAAATGAGACTACAGATGGATGCAAAGGATCACACATAAAAGAACAGCCAGCAAATTGACCTTTTGTTGTACCTGATAGACGTTTGAGAGCTCCTGATCTCTCTAGATAATTTAATGTAATTGGGAAAATAATTGCTTTTATTGGGCCATAAGATATAGAGCTCAATTAGGCCTCTTCATCAATTGCTCCAAGACACCCCAACCATCCTCACCTCTCTCCGTTTCTGTCTTGTCTTTGTAGTGCACAATGTGTGAGCTTCTGTATTCTGCATTATTCGATGCCCATAATTGATGTTAAAAGATATTAACAGCTAATGGAAACCAATGTCTAACATCAAAGCAAAAGGAAAAATCTTTTCTGCCATTTAGCACAATGCAGGCCACTTGATGCAATATTCCATCTCAAGTCATGGTTGGCTTTGACATTTTAAAATGAAAAAAAAGAATCCACAAAATCCTAGGAGGAAAATAAGTTTTGATCTCCAGCTGGCTTCTGCCAAGACATCAGATTAAAAATCTTCCTACAAAACCCTTATAAAACCAGCCATATCTCATGTAAAACAAATGAGGGATTTTTTTTTCCTTCCCATGTGCTCTCTAGCAACTCTGCCCTTGTTCATCCAAATGCCTTCCAACCTTCCCTATTTTGGACAGCAAACCAGCTATCTTGTCTCAAAACCAGTCCTTTTAAGCCAAAGATAGGTACAACTGCTGGGTTTGTCTGAAAGACCGGAAACAAATGTAGCTGCAGAGGAACCTAAGTAAGAGTGCTTTCAGTTTTCTTTGCGTTCCTATGGCAAATGTTCAGTTTAGATGGGTCTGTAGAAATACTTCTGAAATCTCGTTATATTTTTGCATTTGGAGGCTCAAATCTACATGCTGTTCATGTCTGGGACCACAAAGAGCCAGTACTGTGCAGCACCACAGGTGGACTGAATAACAGAATAATATGAGTTGGAAGGGACCTTGAATGTCTTCTAACTAATCCAACCCCCTGGTCAGGTAGAAAACCCTATACCATTTCAGACAGATGGTTGTCTAAACTCTTCTTTAAAACCTTCAGTATTGAAGCCCCCACAACTTCTGGAGGCAAGTCATTCCACTGATTAATTGTTCTAACTGTCAGAATGGTCACACCTTGTTATTTTCAAAGAAAGATACCAAAACTTTTACTTATTTATTTTTTAGTTAGATCTCAGTATCCAGACCAGTGGGCTATCTTGCAAACATTATGGATGCAACATGGACAAGTGTTTTGGTTCACTCTCAGTTCAATGCATCTTGAATATGATTTGAGAATACGATTTTGAAAAATCTGGATGATGGACTGCTGGCTCGCAATGTGTTTCATCTCAGAAAGACTAGCTAGTCAAATGTGTTTTGCTAAAACACAGTGTGCTTAACCAGGATGACTTCAATTCAAATCTTGTAAATAGAAAATGAAGACCCTGAATTAAGGACCTTAGAGAAACACTTCATTGAAAAGGTGAAGGACTGATAATCAAATTTCCAGATGACAAATACCTGAGTGAGGTAGCTAGCTTCCCAGAAGGTAAGAATAAAATCCAAAGCAATCATCATATATAAGTTAAAGAGATGGGCTGAAAGTAACAGACAATTTTTTAGCCATTTAATTTCACCTAGGAAGCAAAACTCAAGTGCACAAACACAGTATGGAGCTATTTGGCTTAGTTACATTAATTCTGAAAGAGATCTTAGGGCAGCAGTTGATTGCAAACTAAGTATGAGTCAGCGCTATGATGTGGCTGCAAAAATACTAATTTTAGATTAAAGGTAAAGGTAAAGGTTCCCCCGCACATGCGTGCTAGTCGTTTCCAACTCTAGGGGCTCATCTCTGTTTCAAAGCTGGAGAGCCAGCGCTTAATAATAATAATAATAAAGTTGGAAGGGACCTTGGAGGTCATCTAGTCCAACCCCCTGCTCAGGCAGGAAACCTTATACCATTTCAGGCAAATGGCTGTCCAGTCTCTTCTTAAAAACCTCCAGTGTTGGAGCATTCACCACCTCTGGAGGCAGGTTGTTCCACTGGTTAATTGTTCTAACTGTCAGGAAGTTTCTCCTTAGTTCTAGGTTGCTTCTCTCCTTGACTAGTTTCCATCCGTTGCTTCTTGTCCTGCTTTCAGGTGCTTTGGAGAATAGCTTGACTCCCTCTTCTTTGTGGCAGCCCCTGAGATATTGGAACACTGCTATCATGTCACCCCTCACCCTACTCTTCGTTAAACTACACATACCCAATTCCAGCAACCGTTCCCTATATGTTTTAGCCTCCAGTCCCCTAATCATCTTTGTTGCTCTTCTCTGTACCCTTTGACATCTTTTTTACATCGTGGTGACCAAAACTGGATGCAGTATTCCAGGTGTGGCCTTACCAAAGCATTGTAAAGTGGTATTAGTACTTCACTTGATCTTGATTCTATCCCTCTGTTAATGCAGCCTAGCACTGTGTTGGCTTTTTTGGCAGCTGCAGCACACTGCTGGCTCATATTGAAGTGATTGTCTACTAAGACTCCGAGATCCCTCTCACAGTTACTACTATTGAGCAAGGTACCACCTATACTATACCTATGCATTTGATTTTTCCTGCCTAAGTGTAGAACCTTACTTTTTTCACCATTGAATTTCATTTTGTTAGATAGTGCCCAGTGTTCGAGTCTGTCCAGATCCTTCTGTATCTTAAGCCTATCTTCTGGAGTATTGGCTATTCCTGCCAGCTTGGTGTCGTCTGCAAATTTGATGAGTTCCCCATCTATCCCCTCATCCAAATCATTAATGAAGAAATTGAAGAGCACTGGGCCCAGAACAGAGCCCTGGGGCACCCCACTACACACTTCCTTCCATGTAAATGCGGTTCCATTGAGGACCACATGCTGAGTACGGCCTGTCAGCCAGCTACGAATCCATCTGGTGGTAATGCTATTTAACCCACATTTTTCTATCTTATCAAGTAGTAGGTTGTGATCTACTTTATCAAATGCCTTACTGAAGTCCAAGTAAATTATATCTACAGCATTCCTCTGGTCCACTAGTTTTGTCACTTGGTCAAAGAATGTAATAAGATTTGTCTGGCATGATCTGTTTTTGACAAAGCCATGTTGACTTTTAGTGATGACTTTGTTTGCATCAAGGTGTTCGCTGGTTTGTTGTTTGATTATCTTTTCCAGAATCTTCCCAGGTATTGAGGTCAGGCTGATAGGTCTGTAGTTTCCTGGATCTATTTTTTTCCTTTTTTTGAAGATGGGAACTACATCAGCTCTCTTCCAGTCCTCTGGTAGTTCCCCAGTGCTCCAGGATCTTTGAAAAATATAGTTCAGTGGTTCTGAGATCACGTCTGCCAGTTCCTTGAGAACCTTGGGGTGTAATCCATCTGGTCCTGGTGATTTGAACTCGTCTAGGCTGGACAGGTGCTCACTTACCATTTTCTTGCCTATCTTAACTTGCGTTTCTATTCTGTTTTTTATGGCACTGGTTTGGGTAGGTTGGACTGTTTTTTCCCTTTGTGTAAAGACAGATGCAAAAAACGAATTAAATAGTTCTGCTTTCTCCCTATTGCTTGTCACCTTCTTGCCACTTTCCCCCACTAATGGACCAATCATTTCCTTAACTTTTTTCTTGTTTTTTATTTGTTGAAAGAAGCATTTTTTGTTATTTTTGACTTTGGTCGCAAGCCTTAGTTCATTTTGAGCCTTAGCTTTCCTCACTTCATCTTTGCAGGCACGGGCTATTTGCTGATATTCTGACTTAGTTATGTGCCCCTCTTTCCAATTCTTATACTTGTCCTTTTTATCTTTCAATTTATCAGAGAGTTCTTTATGCAGCCATGCTGGTTTCTTTTGAGAGCTGTTATTTTTCTTCTTTGTTGGTATTGTACTAGACTGGGCCTTTATTATCTCACTTTTCAAAATTTCCCAAGCTTCTTGAGTTGTTTTCCCCTTTAGGATTCTCATCCATGGAATTCTTCCCATGGTCTCTCTAAGTTTATTGAAATTAGCTCTTTTAAAATCCAAAACTCTAGTTTGGCTGTGTTCTATTGCTTGTGCCTCCAGAATGTTGAATTCCAATATTGCATGATCACTTCCCCCCAAGGTTCCTGTGGCTTCGACACCTTCTATCATTTCATCTCTGTTTGTGAGAATTAAATCCAATATGGCTAATCCCCTAGTTCCCTTCTCTACTTTTTGGGAGAGAAAGTTGTCTGCTAGGTTTGTCAGGAATCTGTTTGATCTTCCACTTGGTGCAGAGTTTGTCTCCCAGTTGCTTGTCTGAAGACATCTCTGTGGTCATGTGGCCGGCATGACTAGATGCCAAAGGCAAATGGAATGCTGTTACCTTCCCACCGTAGTGGTCCCTATTTTTCTACTTGCATTTTTACGTGCTTTCGAACTTCTAGGTTGGCAGAAGCTGGGACGAGTAACAGGCGCTCACTCTGTTACGTGGTATTGTGTAGTGGGTCCAACGCAAGGAAGAGACGCCAGCCGGTGTGTGAGTTCAGCTCCTTATTGGAGGGGGGTAGCGAACTGGGGAATGAGGGTTACCTGGCCTCCTTAATTACCTAGCCAGGTAAGCAGACAGCCAATGGGGTTGGCCCTAGGTTTCCTGCCGAAACTGGGTTTCCCGCCAAAAACCGTTCAGGCCAATGCTCCCTGGTGGCTGTTGCTATGCAGGTGCCTGCATACATAACACGCGGCACTCAGGATTCGACCCGCCAAACTGCTGACCTTCTAATTGACAAGCTCAGCGTCCTAACCCGCTGAGCCACCGCATCCCTAATTTTAGATTACATCAATAGAAATACTATTTTCAAATTACAGAAAATTAGTTGTTGCTGTTCAGCCATTCAAATGCTTCAAACTTTATTCTGTCTTAGTTGGATTCCACTGAAGTCTTGTTTCTTGTGTTTAAAACTTTAAGAATTCAGACAACTTTTAACAAGTTCAGAGAAGAGCAACAAGGATGATTGGAGGACAAGAAAAACCCCAAGTCCTATGAAAAGAGATTGAAGGAGCTGGTCAAGTATTGCCTTGAGAAAAGATGATCGAGAGGTTTCAAAATGCCTGAAAAGACATTGTATAGAAAAAGACCATTGTTCTGGAGTGCTGGGCATAAGATCTACTAAGGAGGTGGATCCCCAGGCGGGATGCGATGCATTCCAGAGGGATACGAGACAACTTAGTCCAGATATTTTGTGTGAGAGAAAGAGGGAAAAGACAGCCCCTCCCTAATTGTTCTCAGAGTATAGGGTAGATGCATATAATAGAGAGCTTAGTCAGGCAAGATTCTGTTATAGGTAGTGGAACTCAGCAGAGACGAATCACCACATATCATTCTTGATTTGGGAACCTGACATGTGATTCTTATTGAGTGCTTTTAAAAAAAATATCTAATAGCAATAGGACAATGGAACCAATTAACCAGAGAACCGGATGTGTTCAATCGTAGGCTAGACAACAATAATCATGGATGCTAAAATGGTTTAAGTATCTTTTCTAACTCTGTGATTCTCAATTCAAGATTACTGTGTATGTGTAGGCTACTCCAGGCACACTTAGACAGAATTTTAGATAATGACATCAGGCAAAGTTGTCCAATTATTATTCTTTGCTTGGAAAATTGTCTCACAACAGGATTTATCAAAGATCAATGGATACTTGGAAAAAGATCTGGGTGAGAAATGTAAAATTTACACAGGCCCAAAACTTAAGAGAGAACTTTTATAAAATGTTTTATAGGTGGCATTTAGATCCTAAAAAATTAGCAACTATGTATCCGAACTGCCAGCCCAAATGTTGGAGGTGTGGTTGTGAGGATGCAACGTATTTTCATATATGGTGGACTTGTAAAAGGGTTAAAGCTTTTTGGATTAAAATTTGGTGGAATATGCAAAAGATATTCAAGAAAAGGATAAAGTTTTGTCCGCAACTGTTTTTATTGGGTATTATTACAGATACTACTGTTGTGGACACTAAGCTGATGCTGAATTTAATTACGGCAGCGAGACTTTTAGTAGTGCAATATTGGAAGAAGGAAGAACTGCCGACTATAGAAGAATGGACTTTAAAAGTTTCCAATTTGGCGGAAATGGCAAAGATTTCAGCGTATATGAAAGACCAATCGCAACAGAGATATACTGTGGAGTGGAGAAGATGGATTGATTATATCCAGAATAAATATGGGACTAAAAAGTTTCACTTAGCATTTGAATAAGTAGTGGATTTATATGATGTATAACTAGCTTGTAGTTATTTTATTAAGAGTTAAAGTGCGATAGAATTTAATATTTTATTGTTGTTTGCATATTGTAGATTATGTTTGTTTGTATTTTTATACCCTGTATTTAGCTCTGGGAAGTCGGGGAGGGGGGAGGGGGAGGGGAGGGGAGAGTTGGGGAGGTTTCGGGAGAGGGGAGGGGGTTGGGAGGGGTTTTGTATTTAAAAATGTACTGTAAAACTTTTCAATAAAAAACAAAAACAAAGACTAAATAAATGATCAGGGATTGTTCTTGAAAGGAAAGCATTTTTGAGAGGTGTATCTTTCAAGCACAAAAATGAAACTCATTAAGAAAGAAGAGAAATAGAGCTGAATTGCTTCTTCAAGTTTCTTGGGGAGCTGTTGGTCCTATAGGAATTTGCTATGGGACTAATGAATTTTGGGACATTTGCAGTATGTAATCTGTATAGAGATCTCCATGCAGATTTTGAGTTTTTAAATGACACAAATATTACAAATCTGTGATAAGCAGTGTTGAAGGAAAAATCTTCATCAGGGTCCAGTCCAAGCCGGGAATAAACAAACATGGAATCTGCTTTAGAAAGAAGGTTGTAGTTTATTGAAGAGGAGAGCCAGACAGAAAAATGGCTCTGGAAAAAAAGAGTGACAAACATGTAGATTGAAAACAAAATGCTAATAACCAATCTCCATGTGTATGGAGATCAAGATCTAATATATCTACTCTAGCAGGTAGTACAATTATATGCTTTAATTTACACTATTTAAAGGATTCATCATTATCATACAAACATATATGACACACGAAAATTTTAAAAAAATCAGAGGCATCAGATCTATCATATACAGCTGACATCTCTGCCTGGGGCTATACCCAAAGAAATAATTATTTTATGGTATTATGATGATAGAAGCATATAGGATCTATGGTACCTGTCCTCAGGCAATCATATAATTTTTTACAAATACCCTAAAGCCATTTCCTAATCAGAGGTCACTTTTGTTTATTCAACTGTAGTGTAAAATACTCAGATCTTCTAGTTTTGCTGAGATAGATAGATCCAAGCCAAAAATTGACATAGATTTTCCTGGCTTTCATATGTACACACACACACACACACACAAAAACCAAAAACAAACCCCTCCTTTTTATTATAGTTGTAGATATATGGATTTAGACCTAGATTCCTGAGTTATACGTATTTATATTAGATCTGTATAATCTCCTGTTGTGGCCCAGCAGATGAAGTTTCTAGTTCTGTTTATATAAAATATATAAAAATATTTTCGAAAAAAGTGGGAATAAATAGAAAATGGGGGAAAAAGGAAAAGAAGATAAGGAAGAAAAGATAGATAAAAGATTACTATCCCCACCCTCTGAGCAAGTATAATTTGGCTAATTTAACATTTTCTTTAGTACTTCAATTTAAAAAAGTTCTTCTTCCAATATCTGATCCCTTACTGCTAATCAAATTACAAAAAAAGTCACATCATTCAATGCTAATCAGCAAAAGCCTATTATGACCTACCAGAAATATTAAATATATATTTTAATGTTAATCAAAAACTAATCCTTGATCAAAAAATAATTTTTTAATTCAAACCTATCCTTTTCTCTAAGAAATAAGGCAGAATAAATCTCTCCCCACTTCTAAACTAATTTGTAAAATCATTTCATACAATGTTGTTTTTTTTCATTTTTAAAAAAAATGGTATTTGGTCCCATCAAGTATTGTCCCACAAGTTGTTTTCTTATCACTTTCTGTTGTCTCCTTCCAGGAACAGCTTGAGGAATTCCTTTTTGTCTCTTCTCAGCAAGTGTTTCCTTGATTCTACATGTTTCTTAAATTCTAAGTAGGAAGGCTTTCTGTTTGGTTCTAATTGACGAGGACTCAGAGTGGTTTAACAATGAACGAGTTTATTGAATACACAAAGTCAACTGTCAACTGTCAAATGTTGCAACCCCTTTATAGAGAAAGCCTTTGAACTGTAACCAATCAATGGAGTCTCTTTTCCCGCTCCTAGGTTGTGGCGTCCAATGAATGCACCTTAATTTCCCGCTCTGAACCTTGCTAAGCTGCAATGTGTTTGCAATCTCTTACTTGCCTTGTTAATAACTATTTACATACACAACACCCCTTACCCCCCAGCTGATGTTATTTCTTTACAAAATCCTTTAGGTATTTTGGTGGCCTATGTATTCTAGAAGGGTATCTGTTACTTTGGCTGCTAGGGACCCCTCTTCCTGGTTGACTGCTTGGCTGCTTGTCACTGCTGGGCCTGGGCTCTGGGTTACTGGCTTCAGATGTGCTGTCTTGTGTATTAGTTTGTGTTTGTAATTCAGTGGTCACTGGCCTACTTCGCAGGGGTATTTCCCATTCAATTTGACTGAATTGTTGTTGTTGGGTACGAGGGGATGAGTCATTTTGCCCCTCCTCTACGCCACTCTCTGGCCTGTTGTTATCTGTACTGTTACCCCCTACTATGCTTTGGTCCCCCTCAACTGGCACACAACCACTAGATCTTTTCCTCAGCTGGTCTATGTGTCTTTTACAGATCCTGTTCCCTTCCCCCTCAATAGTGTACGACAGGGGACCTAAGATTTCAGTCACCACCCCTGGAATCCATTTGTCCCCTTGAGCATAGTTTCTGGCCCAGATCAAATCCCCCACTTTAAATGTTCTGTTAGGAATGTCTAATTCAATGTTTGTTTGCAGTCTGTCAGGGTGCAATCTGTCCAATTTGGTGGATAGTCTCCTGCCCCACCTCATTTCAGCTGGACTTTTCCCTGTAGCAGAACATGGGGTCGTGTGCTGAGCCAACAAGAACTCTGCCAGTCTCTGATGCCAGTCACCTCGAATAATTCTTTTTAAAGCGTCCTTCGTGGTCCTCACATTTCTTTCAGCCAATCCGTTGGTGGAGGGGTGGAAGGGTGCTGAAGTCTTGTGCTTAATCGAGTTGGCCTTGAGGAAATCCTGAAATTCAATAGATGTGAATTGTGGCCCATTATCAGACACAATTAAATCCGGCAACCCGTGAGTGGCAAAGAGGCCCCTTAATGCCTGTATTGTTCTGCCTGAAGTTACTGAACTGACCGGTACTACCTCTAGCCATCTAGAGTAGCTGTCAACCACTACTAGGAACGTTAACCCTTGGAAGGGTCCAGCAAAGTCAATATGAATCCTGGACCAAGGATTCCTAGCTTGTTCCCATTTATGTGTGCGGATATGTTGTTGTTCAGGCCTGGAACGTTGGCACAGATGGCAATTGGCAACACATTCCTCAATGTCGTTGTCCAGTCCTGGCCACCACAAGTGACTCCTAGCCAACGCCTTCATCCTTACTATTCCAGGATGTCCCTCATGCAATTCTAGTAGAATAGCTGATTTGTGGATTCCTGGAATAACTACACGAGTTCCCCAGAGTAAGCATCCCAAATGAACTGACAGTTCATCTTTCCTTCTGAAATATGGACTGTATATTTCGTCCGGTTTGGTGTTAGGCCAACCGCTCATGACCCAGGCCATTACTCTCCTTAAGGTGAGGTCCTTATAGGTTGCCTCAGCAATGTCTTTTGCAGTTAAGGGCAAATCAGGAATGTCCTGTAGGGACATTATTTGTCCCACTGGGGCAGGGTCCTCCTCTGTTGTGCTTAGGGGCAATCTGCTAAGAGCGTCTGCATGACCCATGTCCTTACCTGGTCTGTATTGGAGGGAAAATGAGTATGCTGAGAGGAAAATGGACCACCTCAGCATCCTGGGTGACATAATTTGGGGAGTCTGTTTATCTGTGGTAAACAGTCCCAGCAAGGGTTTGTGGTCCGTCAGTATAGTAAAGTTCCTACCATACAGGTAGTCGTGGAACTTTTTAACTCCTGCCACTATGGCTAATGCCTCCCTGTCTATTTGCGCATAGTTCCGCTCTGCCTTGGTTAGTGTGCGGGAGTAGTATGCAATGGGTCTTTGTATTCCTTGGTTGTCTAAGTGGCTGATCACAGCCCCTACGCCATATGGCGAAGCATCGCACGCCAGGTAGATTGGTTTGTTTTCTATAAAGTGGGTTACAGTTGAATTACTGGAAAGGATGTCTTTTAAAGTTTGGAAACTCACTTTGTGCTTGTTCTGCCATTGCCTAGGGGTCTTCTTATCTAAGAGTCTGTGTAAGGGTTCTGCAATGGCAGCCTTGTGTGGCACAAACGTGTGGTAAAAATTTACCAAGCCAAGGAAGGCCTGTAGTTCCGCCTTGTTCCTTGGTTCTGGGGCCCCTTTGATTGCTTTAATTTTTTCAGGGGTAGGGTGGATTCCACTTTTGTCAATCCTGAACCCCAAAAAATCAGTGGATTTAACCCCTATGCTACATTTTTCCTTCTTTAGTTTCAATCCAGCCTTCCTAAATCTACCCAGTACCTGTTCCAGCCGCTCTACTAACATTCCTTCATCCCTTCCGGCTATTAGGACATCATCGAAGTAAGGGCATACTCCAGGTATGCCCTTTAAGGTCCTCTCCATCACTTCTTGGAAGATGCCTGGAGCTGCTGCAATTCCAAATTGCAGTCTGTGGACTCGGAACGCCCCCTTGTGGGTAACGATCGTCTGTGCCTCTGCAGCCTCTTTAGAAACAGTCAACTGTAAGTACGCATGCGCCAAGTCTAGCTTGGCGAATATGGCGGCGTCCTGGATCGTGGCGAGGACCTGCTTCACCGTCGGGACCGGGTAAGCATGCTTTTTCATTCCAATGTTGAGGGTGGCTTTGTAGTCAGCGCAGATTCTCACATCCCCATTGGGTTTGAGGGGTGTGACAATCGGCGTTTCCCACAAACCGCCCTCAATAGGTTCTAATACTCCTTGGCCTACAAGCCGGTCGAGCTCGGCCTCGATTTTTCCCTTTAAGGCAAAAGTTACCCTTCGGGCCTTAAGCCTGATTGGTTTTACTGAGGGGTCTAGGTTGAAGTTAATGGGGGGCCCTTTGTACTTGCCCAGAGATCCATCGAATACGTCTGCAAATTCATTGCAGACGGATTCGAGGGTCTTATTTTTAATCACTGAATTTATTCCCCCGATCCAAATTCCCAGGGCAGGGAACCAATTAAGTCCGATTAAGCTAGTCCTATTCCCCTCTGTAACTATTAGTTCTAAGACCCCCTTAAACCCCTTAAATTTTACACTAAGGCTGGTCTTTCCTTTTACTTTTATTGGACTTTTTTGAAAGTCCGTTAATTGAATATTTGTTGGACTAAGTGGAATTCTTTTTCCACTTATTTGTTCAATTCTCTCAAGGGTTTCAGTGGAAATTATCGACACTGAAGCCCCTGAGTCAATTTCCATTCTGCAAGGGACCCCTTGCAGAAGGACTGTGATTTTTAATTTTCCATCCGGAAAATTGTGACCACTTCCCAGCCTTCTCCTATTGATTCGCGCCACCTCCCCTAGATTTGGAATTTTAACCCGGTTTTTAGGGGTCTCCTTGCCACTAGCATTAGGGGTTACCTTACCCTCAGGCCACACATCGACTTCGTTCAGACGGTTGTCGCGAGCGCGGTTTCTGCAGATGGCCTGGATGTGGCCGGTCTTGCCGCATGCCCTGCACTTGGCGGTACGGAATCGGCAGGATGCGCGGGGATGGTTGCCGCCGCAGCTGCCGCATCGGTTCTGGCTATCGTTGTCGCGCGGTCTGGTTGCGGTGTCCCGCCACGGTCGTTGTGCCCCGGTCGGTTGTCTTTGCGGAGTTGCGGGTTGTTGCCGGCGGCCAGGTTCGGGCCCCTCGCTTCTGGGTTGTCTAGGTGCCATCTTTCCAAATCGCCTGGAGACTTCGGCGATCTCTTCCTCCCACTGCTGGTCCACCTCCCCGCAGTCCACATAGCCCGCTTGGTTGATCTCGGGCGCTGCTGCCATGCTACTGTGGGGGGGGGTCGCGATACCCGGTTGACTCGTAAGTTAGAAGTTCGTCGAGCACTTCCTGCAAATCGCCGGTGGGTTTGGCGATTATTCTGTTTTGTAGTTGTTCATCACGCAAGCCCAGTACTACTCTGTCCCGAATTCTTATTTCTAAATTATCATATTTACATCGTACTGCGGCTTCCCTGACGGCAGCGACAAATTTTTGTATGGACTCTCCCGGTCTCTGATTCCTCTTTTCGAAGATGCGCCGCCAAAAGAGTTCGGACCTTCGGGGTGTAAAGTGGACCTTTAATTTAGCGAGGAGGTCGGCATAAGGCACGCTAGAGACTGGTTGCGGTTGACACAGTCCGACAGCGACTCTGTAGACCGGTGTGCCGCAGATCGTCAATAATGCCGCCACTTTTTTACGGTCGTCTGTGATTCCATTCACTAACAGGAACCCTTCGACTTGACCGATGTATTCTTCCCAATCTTCGGGGAAGTTTGGGTCGAATTCCTTCAATGACCCGATTTGCGCCATTCGGAGAATTTTTTTCTTATTCTGCCGCGGCCGCTCGGTTGACTGTGACTCGCTCTGAATTTGCCGCCTTTCGCGACAATTCCGCCAATTCTCTGGTCTTCTGTCAATCCCACCTTCGTCGCCAGTTGTTTGGTTCTAATTGACGAGGACTCAGAGTGGTTTAACAATGAACGAGTTTATTGAATACACAAAGTCAACTGTCAACTGTCAAATGTTGCAACCCCTTTATAGAGAAAGCCTTTGAACTGTAACCAATCAATGGAGTCTCTTTTCCCGCTCCTAGGTTGTGGCGTCCAATGAATGCACCTTAATTTCCCGCTCTGAACCTTGCTAAGCTGCAATGTGTTTGCAATCTCTTACTTGCCTTGTTAATAACTATTTACATACACAACACTTTCCAAGTCAGTTTTCTGATTTATCGTTTATATGTCTCTTTTGATTATTAAGATGTAAACTGATTTCATTTGTAAATCCATTTTGGCAACGTTTTCCATATCACAATTACCTTCTTTTATTTTTAAATCTATTTTCAGATCTACAACTTATCTTTAAACTCTAAATCCATCCTCAAATCACTCTTTGTTTTATTCTATAAAATATATTGTTGTTCTATATCCTCTGCTATAATATCACCCAATCTTGTCAGTTAAGTTCTTAGTAAATTGTTCCCAAATAATTTTATTTTCTTCTACAGTAAAGAGTGTTGCGAGGGACGCGGTGGCTCAGCGGGTTAGGACGCTGAGCTTGTCAATCAGAAGGTCAGCAGTTTGGCGGGTCGAATCCCGAGTGCCGCATAACAGAGTGAGCGCCTGTTACTCGTCCCAGCTTCTGTCAACCTAGCAGTTCGAAAGCACGTAGAAATGCAAGTAGAAAAATAGGGACCACTACAGTGGGAAGGTAACAGCATTCCGTGCGCCTTTGGCATCTAGTCATGCCGGCCACATGACCACAGATATGTCCTCAGACAAGTGCTGGCTCTTCGGCTTTGAAACGGATATGAGCACCGGCCCATAGAGTTGGAAACGACTAGCACGCATATGCGGGGGAACCTTTAGCTTTTTAAAGAGTGTTGTCCCATTGTATTAATGGGTCTGTTTGCCTTTAAGGATAATTTTTTGTGCTTTCCTTCAAATCCCATTATTATCTGTTTATTTTCCAACCAACAAAACTTTCCCATAGGAACATATCTTAGAGTTTCAAAGATTTCATATGCTGTTTTATAAATTTTTAAGCACCCCACAGGAAACATTCTTTCAAGTCCATCCAGCTCCTTAGCTTTCCAAAATCAACATTTTAGCTCCCCTTTTGCTGTTTCCAAAAATTAAAGCTTCCCTTGTTAATCAAACTTATTCAGAGCTTCTTTCGTCCAGGGTGGAAGGAAAATCTCCTGGTGTAGTACAACTTGTCTTTAGGAAATTTCTCAACTCCAAAGAAATCAATAATAAGCAACTTCCTAAAGTATCTTTCAAAGAGAAACTGCATTCACCTAAAGCAGCTTGATTTTTTTTTCAGGCTTTTGCACTTGAAAAAGTTGGTACAAAGTTGCTGCCACTTTAAAAGGTACATTAACCTTACTTGAATGGTTTTCTTAAAGCACAGGCATCTTTTTTCAGTACTCCCTGAAATTTTCTCAGAAAAAGTTTTAGAAGTGGTTTGAAACCTTTGTCTGCTTCCTAGGCTTGAGAGAAAGGGACTGGCCCAAGGTCACCAACTGACTTCCTGCCTAAGGAAGGAATAGGACTCATGGTCTTCCTGTTTCCAGCCTGGTGCTTTAAGCACCATATCAAACTAGGTATCTATAAAGCGCACACACTTCTTATAACAACCTGCCACTCAGTCAAGGGTGCTTGCTAATAATTTGTAGCACTGCTTTCTGCAGTCTCCTATGTGTAGTTTAAGCAGTCCTTTGAAAGATAAGCTATGCAATTTGTTGTGAAACGGTAGAATATACAGTTCCAGTAATTGACTAACATTTATTGTGGGGGAAAAAAATCTCTAAATGAGGTGGCCAAACCTATTTCTACCACCTGAATGTGATACATTTGACTATAGGAAGTTGTTGAGTCAGACTCAAGCAACTGGTTGCTGTAGCTAGTATTATCCACCTTATATCAACTACAATTCTCCCAAATTATCAGGCGGTGGTCTTTATTCATCTTCCTCTGAGATTATAGAACTAAAAGGAGAAATGTTGAGTAAGACAATCCTAATTTAATTTAGTCTAGAATGATTGGCAGCCTGCTCCATCAAATTCAGAGAAGAATGGTTGCAGTCCTTTAAGGAATTGACTAAAAGATTTATGACGCACGCAACCAGAATTACATTTGTTCCATAATATTTTTTCTGTTGCTATTCTTGGAGAGGAAACCCAATGAATGAAAGTTAAAGACATAGTGACTAACATAAACTTTTGGGTTTCCATGCCATTGTTCAGAAGGAATACAGTGTCAGCCTTACCAGGTAGATCAAACAGGAAACCCAACCAGATAACCTAATTCTTCTTTATTGTAAATGTATATTAACAGAATCTTGCAAGTCTCAAAACACAATTCTCCCGCTACCTCCTTTACAGCCAAAGAAACAGTTCAGATTGTAAACAGCTGGGTATCTGAAGGATTCTGCAGCACAGATGAATGAATGAATGAACTTATATGAATGAATGAAATTATATAAATTACATGAAGAAATAAGGCCTGCAGTTAGATTCCTGTGACAGTTCTCCTAAACCATCAGACACAGCCTTGCTTCCCTAATGGATAATAATGGAGAGGCAGACATGAAATCTATTGTGTGTTCTGTTTCAGCCCCAATCTGAGGATGGCTCATTAGCCTTGAATGGGGCTGTGACAAAGCAGAACTGATGCCTGCCAATCTTGCCACTCCAAACTAGCCTTCAGAAATGTCCAGGATCCTCTGTATGGACAGGCTTCAATCAAGAGAAGTTTTAACATGTCCACTTGCATTAACTCAGCAAAGCAGACTGTAGGCTTAGAAATAAGAGGAAGGAAAGTCCATTCATGGTCTGCTTTAAGGATACCTAGTGGATCCCAGGGTCAGTTCACAGGTAGAGCCCTTCTTTTACTCTGTCTGTATTGTATAAGATGCACTTGCACTGAGACATTTTGACTTCTATTGATGGCAGATTATTTTTTAAATTTACTTCTATCTCTATGGCCATTTCCCTACCTGAGTGCATCCTGGGAAATGAACTTTAGTCAACAAAATTTCATAGCCCAATAATTTTTTAGGATACCAGTAGGTCAGACATCACCAATATGGAGTCTTCTGCATACAACTATAATGCCCGTGATTCCAGTTAGTACATTCTGGTGCTAGCTGGGGTCAATGACCATTGTAATTTAATTACTCCAGAGAGGGCATTTAGTGGGGAAACATACTGCAAAATTGCCTTTGTATTTCCAATTATATTTGGTAACACCCCCCCCCCAATTGATATGCTTTCCATATCTATTGGCACTAGAATTCCCAGTATTTGGGAGTCATTGGCCTGATACATTTGAAGGACCCCAAATCTTTTCAGCACCATAGCAACAGGAGCCAAGAATATCCAAGTTCAAACTTTGTAAAGTTAAGAGGAAGGGGAGTTGCACAATATGTAAGAGAACACTACATATCTACACAAATGCATATGATCAAACATAAAATCTCTCCAGAATGTATATGGGTCAATATAAAAGAGAAAAAAAGTGACATTGCCATAGGTTTATATTACAGGCCACCCAACCAATCAGAAGAAACAGATGAACTCTTTGCCAACCAGTTAATAAATGTTTGTAGGAAGCACACCACAGTAGTAATGGGAGACTTCAACTATCCAGATATCAACTGGGAGACAAACTTTTCAGTGAGTGGGAGATCAAACAGATTCCTAACCAATCTAGCCGACAACTTTGTCACCCAAAAGGTGGAGTTGGGAACTAGATGTAAAGCTAGTTAATCCTTACTAATAGAGAAGAAGCAATAGAAGGAATTGAAATTGCCAGAACCTTGGGTGAAAGTGACCATGTCATACTGGAATTTAACATAATGCAAATACTAGCAATAGAAAACAATCCAACCAGTGTCTTCAACTTCAAAAGAGCTGACTTTAACAAACTCAGAAAGAACCTAGGAAAGATCCCATGGATGAAAATCTTAAACTCTGAAAAATGCGATCATAAAAGCCTAGACTAGCACAATACCACTGAAAAAGAAAAACAAGAAATTCAAGAAGAAACCAGCATGGCTGCACAACAATCTCTCTGACAAACTGAAAGACAAAAAGGACAAATACAAAAAATGGAAAGAGGGGCACATAACTAAGGCCAGAACATGCAAAGATGAAGTCAGGAAAGCAAAGGCTCAGAACAAAAAAAGACTTGCAACAGAAATCAAGGATAATAAAAGTTTCTTCCAACATATTAACAACAATAAAAAAAGTCAAGGAAACTGTAGGTCTACTAAAGAGAGATGATGACAAGGAAATAACAGGCAACAGGGATTGCTTAACTCATACTTTGCATCAGTCTTCACACAAAAAAAACTACACCCAACATACCAAAAAAACCACTGCAAAAAACAAACTAGAAACAAAAATTAAAATAAGCAAGAAAATGGTAAGAGAATGCCTATGCGACCTTGACGAATATAAATCACCGGGACCTGACAGATTACATACCAGAGTTCTAAAGGAGCTGGCAGATGTTGTCTCAGAACCATTACACCACATCTTTTATAAATTCTGGAGCACTGAGGAAGTACCTGAGGATTGGGAAAGGGCTGATGTGATTTCCATCTTCAAGAAAGGGGGAAAAAAGGACCCAGGAAACTACAGACCAATCAGTTTAACATCAATATCTGGGAAGATCCTAGAAAAGATAATAAAAAACTGAACTGTGAACAACTAGAAGCAAACAAATTTATAACTAGTAGCCACCACAGGTTCATTAAAAAGAGATCATGCCAAACAAATCTTATCTCATTCTTCAATAAAGTGACTATTAGTTGATCAGTGAAATGCTGTGGATGTAGTATATTTAGATTTCAGTAAGGCATTTGATAAAGTAGACCACAACCTACTCCTTGGTAAGTTACAAAAAGGTGGAATAGACAATATCACTACCAGATGGATCTGTAGCTGGCTGGAAAACCGAACTCAATGAGTAGTCCTCAATGGCACCACATCCACATGGAGAGAAGTAAGCAGCGGGGTACCACAAGGTTCTGTCTTAGGCCCAGTACTCTTCAATATCTTCAGAAATGACTTAGATGAGGGAATTGAAAGGGAACTCTTCAAATTGCAGATGACACCAAACTGACAGGAGTAGCCAACACCCCAGAAGACAAACTCAGAATCCAAAAAGATCTAGACAAACTTGAACAATGGGCCCTATCCAACAAAATTAGTTTCAGTGTGGAGAAAAGCAAAGTTTTACATTTAGGCAGGAAAAATCAAATGTACAAGTACAGATTGGGTGAGACCTGGTTCAAAAACTAACTGTGAGAGGGACCTTGGAGTCCTAGTGGACGATCACTTGACTATGAGCCATCAATGTGCAGCAGCCGCCAAAAAATCTAATACAATGCTGGGTTGTATAAACAGAGGCACAGAATCAAGATCATGTGAAGTATTAGTACCGCTTTATAAAACCCTAGTAAGACCACACCTGGAATACTGCAGCCAAGTTTGCTCACCATATCACAAAAAAGATGTTGAGAGTTCGGAAAAAATTCAGAGAAGAGCAACTAAGATGATCAAAGGCCTGGAGACTAAAACATACGAAGAATGGCTGTGGGACTTGGGTTTGGCTAGTCTAAAGAAAAAAAGAAATAGGGGAGACATGATAGCACTATTCCAATATTTGAGGGGCTGCCACAAAGAAGAGGGGGTCACATTATTGACCAACAGCAGAGGGAAGGATGAGAAACAATGGTTGGAAACTGATCAAAGAGAGAAGCAATCTGGAATTAAGGAGAAACTTCCTGACAGCGAGGACAGTTAACCAGTAGAATAGCTTGCCTCCAGAAATCATGGGCATTCCATCACTGGAGACTTTTAAGAAGAGACTAGACAGTCACTTGTCTGAGATGGTGCTCCTGCTTGAGTGGGGGGACTGGACTAGATGACCTCCAAGGTCCCTTCAGCTCTATTCTATTCTATTCTATTCTATTCTATTCTATTCTATTCTATTCTATTCTATTCTATTCTATTCTATTCTATTCTATTCTATTCTATTCTATTCTATTCTATTCCACAAAGTTATCCCTGTAACAGAATTTGGTTTCTCAAGCTTTATATTAGAAGGGGGAGGAAGTCTGGGAATGGGGGGAGGGGCAGGAGTATATTATTGTGGAGGTCAAGGTCAGGTATCACTGCAGCCTCAAGGAATTCTTTCCTATGTAAACTCTGAGGAAGGATTTTATTTATTTTGGGATTTTGGAGAATTGAAATCCAAAACGTCTGGGGAAAGCACAAGGATTGCCCTTCCTTATCTGGACCCGCTGTTTAATCCATTTGATTGCCCACCACTGGAAGTAGGAAGTGGGGTTAGATGAGCTTGGCTTGGCCCAGCAGGCCTGAATGAAGATGCTGAGGATGAAACTCTGTGATCCTCAGAAGTGCAATAGGCTGAGGTAGAAGTGACAGGTCTTGACGTGGGTTGCGTGCAAAGAATTGAATGGAATTGGTGGCTCACCTGGGACCAGCTCCTGCCTCAACTGGCACTGCTTAAGATGCAGCCAGTGCTGCTGGTGTGCCTGTCCTTGTCACAGCCAATTAGAATCAGGGCAGGCGGGACCTGGAGACTCTGAACAGCGCTGTAGCTGGCATCCCCATCATATGAATATTAAAGATTCCCTGAATTACACATTAATGTAAATGGGTGGGAGGGGAAGATAGTGAAGGAAGTGAAAGAAAAAAGAAGAAGAATGGTCTTCAGAATGGGCAATGGTACTTGTAATCCAACACAATTGGTGGACACAGTATGGGAAGGCTAATAGTTATCGAGCATACCTTTAAAAAAAACAGAAGCTTATCAGCCTTTTGATCGGTGATGTCACTGCCGTGTCATCTGCTAGAAGAGATCTTATTGGTCCAGAACTGGTTATGTGGAAGTGATGTCACTGATCAAGACTGGATATGTGGAAGTGATCAAAATGTACGTCCTATAATTACTAAGGTCGTTCCAGTCCCACCTTCCATGTTGTTCCATTGCTACCTTCTTCCAGCTCTGAACTTTTCCAGACAAAAATTACCCTCATCAGGACAGAAATTCTTAGTTCCTGGAGAGTAGGACTACCCAGTCATAGCCTCTTGGCAGAGCCTGTTTTTCTTGTGATGAGATAACATGGAGGCATGCAGTCTTCAAATGATCTTGGAAGAGTACAGTTGGGTACCAATAAAACTACATCAAATTGGGCAGAAATACCTAGTGGCAATAGAGTTCTTTTGCCTCTTGGCAGCACTTTATGTCTTTTTTTTATTACGGCTGCAAGACATGGGCTGCAAAATCTAGCAAAGAATAGTGGTGCTCACCTATTACACCAAATCACAATATGTGCCCTTTTGGTTTTGGTTCTGAATGTTGTATGAATTGTGATTTATTTTATAAAATTTAGTTCAACTATCCATAGCTTTGTATGGTGAGTGAACCTAGTCTGTATGAAGGTTATCTGTAGGATGTCTGCTTCAGGCTTCTCTGAAACACCATTTGCAGGTATTTTGCCTCAGTGTAGAAGAGCAGGCTGAGCTGGAAGGCAGAGTTAAACATGTCATCAGTTGGAGTCATTGCATTGCCACTAGAGACCCAAATCCATTTCCCCATGAATTCCATTGACCTTTATCTAGAGCCAATTTAGCTTTGATCATTAGTTGACTACATAGAGGTAGCAATAATAAGCTCTTCTGTGCTTTGAACTCAATGAATACTTCTGCTTAATTTGCACCCAACCCTCGGTTTCTCCATCCTCCTCCTTTCCTGAGAATGTTGGTTCTCTTGAAGTGAGAAATGAGATATCTGTTCTTTTTTTTTAAGGGAAATATTTGAAAGAAAAGAAATTTCCCTTCTCTCTCCATCCCTCCCTCCCCCCTCCCTCTCTCTCTCTCTCTCTCTCTCTCTCTCTCTCTCTCTCACACACACACACACACACACACATGCACACACAAACACTATGGCTATATTTCTACTTTTGCTGGATTGTCCTGCATCTGCTAATACTCTGCACAGAATACAATTAGTGCTGGAGCAAGATATCTTTATATCTTGAATTAGAATCTTCCCAATGATATGCAGGTATAATAATATGTGTTCTAGAAAAAGAGACATGTTTTTAAAACAAGGAATAAATAAACGGTGCTCCTTAATCTGTTCCATATCTACCCGAAAGATAACTCCTACTACTACTACAGTATTAAGATGCTATAGCAACATATTTTTTTATACCATGTCTCCATGGCATAGCTTTCATCTTGTCTTCAGCCCACCTGTGAGATAGTAACAGTGTTAAATAATACCCCAACACATACTACATCTGACAACCTTAAGTTCTGAAAAACATGTTAGGGGATTTTTTTTTGTCCTGTTGCCTTGGATAATAAAGAAGTAGATAAGGAGTGGCATGATTTGGGAGCCTAGTGCCTATTAAGACTGTACTTATTCCTGCCATATATATGCTGGTATATAGTCCTAAATTAACATTATGGGTGGATTCCTGCAAAATGAATTGGCATGACAGTATGCCTTAGCAGGGGTGTCAAACTGCTGGCCCGCGGGCCACTTTCATGATACCGAAGCTACACCCGTCCCATTGCCAGCAATTCAAAAAGAGTTGCGATACATCGCAATACCTCACATGACATGGTGAGTTTGACACCCATGCCTTAGAGGAAATAGTTCTGGGAACAGAACAATACAATTTACCACATAGTGGAATCCTGTGCAGAATAACTTTAACTATCCAATGTGTTAGAACACAAGATGCTCTAACAGGTGGACTGATGGGGAGAAGAAATTATATTCTGTTTGTTTTTGGCCCTCGTCTCAACTCAGCCAAAGCCTGCTTCTGTCTGTCATTCTGCTTTGGGATCCTCTCCTTTGCTGGGGCTCAGTGCAGGCACAAACATTGCAAACCTCCCAAGCCAGTTTTGGAGTTGGGAAAAGGAATAAAAAGTTTTCATGCTAACCTAGTTTTCTGTCACTCAGGATAGGTTATGGAATTCAGAAGCTGAAAAAGACCCAAATACTAACATGCTAAGCATGTTCCTAATATAAACACTCAACCTAGCATTAGTTGACATTTTATGTCTCTTTTTCTCCCAGAAGAAAATGTAAAAGAAATGAGGTTTTGTGCCATTATGGAAATGGAAGGATTGACCAAACAAGGTATTTACTTATAACACCTTCTTCCTAGGAGGAATCACACTTTATAATAACAAAACAATTATTAAGCCATTAGATGGCAGCAGAGTTGGGGGAGAGCAGCTTTTTGTCTGTTTGCTGCCCTCTAGTGGTTGTCCAGATAATTATATAAAATATTCTTTATTTATTTATTTATTTTTGGGACTTATATGCCGCCCTATCTCCCGAAGGACTCAGGGCGGCTAACAACAATAAAAACAACAATACAAAAGTTAAAAGAAATTAAATAAACAGCCCCAAAATAAATTAACTAAACAATTACAAATTAAAACATTTTAAAAACCCGTCGTCAATCCAGGTCAGCCTGATGAAAAAGGAATGTTTTGAGGTTGCGGCGAAAGGACCAGAGATCCGGGGCCATCCGGAGCTCAACGGGGAGTTGGTTCCACAGGGCTGGCACTCCCACAGAGAAGGCCCTCTCCCTGGGGGTCGCCAGCCGACATTGTCTAGCCAACGGCACCCTGAGGAGGCCCTCTCTGTGTGAGCGCACTGAGCGACAGGAAGTCGTCCCCGGCAGCAGATGGTCCTGCAAATATCCCGGGCCTAGGCCATGTAGGGCTTTAAAGGTAAGTACCAGCACCTTAAATCTCACCCGGAAGACAACCGGTAACCAATGTAGCTCACGCAGGAGGGGTGTAATATGGGAGTATCGAGATGCTCCCATCACAACCCGTGCGGCCGCATTCTGTACCAGCTGGAGCCTCCGGGTGGTCTTCAAGGGCAGCCCCATGTAGAGAGCATTGCAGTAATCTATCCGAGAGGTAACAAGTGCATGAGTGACTGTACGTAGGGCATCTCGGTCCAGATAGGGGTGCAACTGGCGCACCAGGCGAACCTGGGCAAATGCCCCCCTGGCCACGACTCCAATATGATCTTCAAAACTGAGTCGTGAGTCCAGGAGGATGCCTAAATTGCGTGCCCTATCAACGGGAGGTAACACCTCTCCTCCCATAATCAAAGATGGAACCTCTTGGACAAGTCGAGATGCCGGTACGTAAAGCCACTCAGTCTTGGCCAGGTTGAGCTGGAGCCTGTTCTTCCCCATCCAAATCCGTACCACTTCCAGGCAACGGGACATCACATTGAGGGCATCACTGGGTTGGTTCGGGGTGGAGATAAAAAGCTGGGTATCTTCAGCATATTGATGATACCTCACCCCAAAACCACGGATGATCTCACCCAGCGGCTTCATATAGATGTTGAACAGGAGGGGCGAGAGTACCGACCCCTGAGGCACCCCACAACTAAGGGGCCTAGGGGTTGACCTCTGCCCTCCTGCCAACACCGTCTGTGAATGGCCTGAGAGGTAGGAGGAGAACCACCGTAAAATGGTGCCTCCCACTCCCAACCCCTGAAGACTTTGCAGCAAGATACCATGGTCGATGGTATCAAAAGCCGCTGAGAGGTCTAAAAGGACCAGGACAGAGGAATAACCCCTGTCTTGGGCCTGCCAGAGATCATCCACCAGCGCGACCAATGCCGTCTCCGTGCTGTACCCGGGCCTGAAACCCAATTGGTATGGATCCAGATACTCAGTTTCCTCCAGGACCAAAGGGCGCTGCCATGCCACCACGCTCTCAACAACCTTCGCAAGGAAGCGAAGGTTGGAGACAGGACGAAAGTTATTTAAAATAGCTGGATCCAAGGCAGGTTTCTTGAGGAGGGGCCTTACCACCGCCTCTTTCAAGGCGGCAGGGAAGCACCCCTCACTCAAGGAAGCATTGATAACTGCCAGGAGCCAGCCTCGTGTAACCTCCTGAGCCGCATAAACCAGCCAGGAGAGACACGGGTCCAACAAACACATGGCGGCACTTAATTTCCCCATGATCCTGTCCACTTCATCCAGAGTCACAGGATCGAACTCTTCCCAAATATTATCGGCCAAACCCATCGTTTCCCCTTCGTCAGATACTGCCCAGTCGGAGTCCAAGCCAGCCCGAATCTGAGCGATTTTATCCACCAGATACTCACTAAACTCCTCAGCCTGTCCCTGCAAGGGGTCCTCTCCCGTCCCCTGATTTAAAAGGGAACGGGTCACCCTAAACAGGGCGGCCGGGTGGTTATCTGTGGATGCAATGAGGGTGGCGAAGTGAGCACGCTTCGCCACCTCCATTGCCACAAGATAAGATCTAGAAAAGGATCTTAACTGTGTTCGGTCAGACTCGGACTGACTGGACCTCCAAATGCTCTCTAGGCCCCTTCTCCGGCGCTTCATCTCTCGCAGGTCCATGGAGAACCAAGCAGCGAGCTGGGATCTGCGCCGGGTCAGAGGCCGCAAAGGCACAACACGGTTGAGAGCCTCCGAAGCAGCCCGTTGCCAGGCACCAACTAAGGTCTCGACTGGGCTGTGGGAAAGGGAGGAAGGAATCAGTCCAAGCGCCATCTGGAACCTATCTGGGTCCATCAGGCGCCTGGGGTGGAACCATCTGGTCAGTTCTGCCTCCCAGCAGCGGGGAGTGGCATGACAGAGGCCCAACCGCAGGAGATAATGGTCTGTCCATGAAAGGGGTTGAGATGTTGGAGTAACCCCACCCAGACCATTAAGCCACTGCCCAGAGATAAAAATAAGGTTGGGCATGTTTCCCCCCTCGTGAGTCAGACCCTGAATAATCTGGGTCAGGTCCATGGCTATCATGGAAGCCATGAACTCTCGGGCCACCCCCGATGCACCACCCAGGGAAGGCAGGTTAAAATCTCCCAGAACCATAAGCCTGGGAAACTCAACCACCAACCCCGAGAGAGCATCGAGTAGCCCGGGCAGGGCCATTGCCACGCAGCTGGGAGAAAGGTACGTGAGCAACAGACCCAACTGACCCCCAGGACCCCACCTCAGGAGAAGGGACTCACATCCGCCTATCTGAGGGGCAGTGGTCTCCCACAGACAAAGGGCCTCCTTAATAACAACTGCCACCCCTCCGCCCCTACCCTGAGCCCGAGGCTGGTGAAGCACATGGAAGCCTGGTGGGCATAATTTAATTAAAGGGACCCCTCCCTCCGGGCCCAACCAGGTTTCAGTGATGCATGCCAGGTCTGCGTCTTCCTCCTCAATCAATTCCCGAATGAGGGGAACTTTATTCACCACAGACCTGGCATTCAAATAAACCAGCCTGAGCTCAGGTACCTGTCCTCCCCCACCCCCGGAAAAGCAGGATGAAGCCAGAGGGTCAGAGCATGCCACCGCTCGGAGATAGTGGGGGCGCGATCCCAAGTTTCAATATGGCCCTCTGTTCATCCGTCTGCCGCCATTCCCAATCTCCGTGGGTATCACTGTCCCCACCCCATCCCCTCGGGCCCCAAGACCCTCCCCCCCACCGCCACGACCATTTACCAACCTGGATTGAGAAAGATCCAGCAAAATCCCCCCATCTTTCTGCTGGAACTTACATCCCTCCCCCCTCCCTAACCCATTAAAAAGTTTACATAAAAAATCCTTAAGCCTCCTTTTTGTGCCATGCCACCTCTCGGGATCCCAGGATCCATCATTAAGGAACCGGCGGCACAAACCAGAGGGCCACACCTGGGAGAGGGGGGAATCTCTCAGGGCAAGCAATATGCCCACGGAATAAATCATCAATAAGATAAAAAGATAAAATAAGCTAAAAGCAGGAGGAGATGAATCGGCAGGAATCGATACAACAACAATTGATGATAAAATTACAGAGCTGGACAGCAACTCCCGAGTGAAGTCATCCTCTCACAGTGCCAAGAAGATCTTCCGGCATCAGGGAATGCCATTATCCAGCTCTGGGCAGGTCGCAGAGAGGGAAAAGAAAAATCCAATGACTGGGAGGTAGTAATAGTCCATTTGTTGGTGGAGGCGTCCATAGTTCCAATAATGAATGGATGTAATCAAGTCTCTAGCTTCAGGTTCCAGGTCCGGTCAATAACAGCCGGGCCCCCCTGCCGCCCAACATCGCCAGGCCCCACCGACAACACCTCCAAAGCCACCACAGATGGAAAATGGCAGCAATAAAGTTCAACCAGTCATGCATCCCCATCTCCAGTTAAACTCACGACCAAAGGGCTATAGCAAGCCTCAGAATATAAATATCATCCAGGGAAATAGGGTGGTCTCACCATGATCTTCTTCGGGCGGCATCGTCGGCAGCCTCCATCCTCCAAAAAGTGGCCCCAAAAGGGCCTTCGCAGAGGAGGAAAAGCTCGTGGCCCCTCGGTCGGCATGTCTCCACCCCCGCGGAACTTCCACCGGAGGGGAAAATCCACCAACCAATCGTCAGTTGGGCACTCAGCCATCCCAGGCCAAGCGATTCATTCTCTGATTCATTCATCTGATTCATTCTCTTGTCTTGAATATATTGTGCTTTCTCCTTTCTTCACCATCAGGAAGGTGTATTTGTGTCTCTTTGTGCCTTCACCATTCATTCAGAGGATGGGAATAATCTGGTTTTGCTTGTATGGTACGAATGGTGTATACTTTATATCCCCCTGGATATTTGCCTATGTTGTATGTTGTTCCTTTTTCCCCCAATTATCTGCAAATTTTATTTTATTTATTTAATTTTATACATTTGGGTACTGTCAACAGTTTCCCCCCAAAACTCCTGCACTGAAATGCAGACAGAAATAATACTAGTACAAGGAGACTCAGCATAATCCCTTGCATAAAAACTAGCATGTGAAAAAACCAGATAAAAAGGTGTAATGTCTGGCATTGGGATAACAAATGCATATTTGAAGATTAAAAGCAAACCATACAGTCTACCTGAGGATTTCTGGGTGTGAGTTTATTGATGGGGAACAAGCATTATTTCAGAATCTAAAATAATGAGCTCTGAACTGTGTTTAGGAATTGACTTACAGATACTGCTGTTCTTAGCCATTGGCTAATAGCCATTGCTCGGCCTGAAAAATTCTCTTGAGGACCTTTCTAATTCAGTTGTCATGGATTCTGAGTGAAAGAGATAATGGGTAAAAGTGAGCAGGTGGTTTATGGCCTAGAAAAATTCATTGATCCATACATTTTCTTACAAATTATCTTCAGTGACCAATGTGTACCTGATGGGAGGTCTCTGTCCCCTCCCTCCAAGGCATTAATCATTGAAAGAGAGAGTAAGAAGCAAGTGGCTTGTCATTTGGGGAACAGATGCAATATGTGGAAGATCTGAGTGAGTGTCTTGGAGGGTTTCTCTTGCCTTCGGAGCAGTGAACACTCTATTCAGCACGCCTGTTGTAAATAAATGCAAATATCGCAAATCATCAGTAAATCTCTAATGATTTACTCCTTAGGAATCCAAGGCTGAATACATGCAGGGAGCTGAGAGGAAGGGAACTGATTGATTTATATTGATTAATTGATTGATTGATTGATTATGTGCCATCAAATCATTTTCAACTCCTAACCACATACTGTAGATGGGGGGAAGGATAATCCAAGGGAAGAATGGACTGGACTGCACTGGACTGGACTGGACTAGACTAGACTAGACAAGACAAGACTACTTTATTTGACCAACTCTTGTTAGACACACAAGGAATATATCTGGTACAGAAGCACTCAGTATACATGCAATCCAACCAAGATAACTTTTCCCATTCCCTTCAACATACAGCTTCCTCCTTTTCCTTCACCTATAAGGAATCTTTCTATCTGAAGCAGAAGGCTTCCATCCCCAGTTTTGCTGTAAAGGCAGAGGGATGCTTGCCTCATCTCTTCCCCATCTGATTCCATGTCCCCACAGTTGCATCGTTAGATGCCAAGGCCAGCTAATAGTGACAGCACCGCAATCTTGACTTCATGAACATGCTGCTAATAAAATGGCCTCACAGCACCCACACCATGGTCCCCGAGAAAAGCAATTGCAATCTGTCCAGCAGCTATCTGCTTCAGTTCAGAGTTAATGAGCCAGGCCTGGGCTCCTAAGTCATCCTGCCACCTCTGCTGATTTTTCTTGATTACTGTAATGAAATGGTCAGAGGGTTATTAAACAACTTGCTCCTGAACTAGGAACATGGCACCACTATCATGCTGCACCCTGCCTGGCTCTATAATAAAATAGGCTGACAGTGATACATTACCTCTCCATTTGTCTAGCCCCTGCCAAGAAGAAATAGATCCCCTTACCGGGAAGCTATACAATGATAAAGGAAGATATATTGGGTTGTGCTTAATCAACACAAGCTGTTTTTCCTTCATGGCACAACCAGGCCTAAGGTCCTGCATGAATACAGTTCTGGGTTCACGTTCACACTCTTCAGTGACTTTAGCTGTGTGACTTCTCTTAGATGGTCGTTGTGAGGATAAGACAGTATTCCCTCATTGGCCACCATGATTTCTTTGAGGTAAGGTGGAAAAGATGCATTGTTGGCCTGTTGTGAATCTCAATTCTTTATTGTGGCTTCCTGAAACCACTTACAACAGTTCATTTAGTGACTGCTCAAAGTTGCAACAGCATTGAAAAAAGTGACTTATGATTGTGCAGGGCTTTCCTTGTTTACTACTTCTCTTGCTGATCCATTGCCCAACTTACTCCTCTACCCCTTTTCCTGATTTATGTAACCTTCCCCATGAAGTGTTCTTTAATTGCTTGTAGTCCTTGAGTTACAACAGTTCATTTACGGATCGTTCAAACTTACAACGGCACTGAAAAAGCAATTTATGACTGTTTTTCACAGTTTTGCAGCCATCCCCATGATCATGTGATCAAAATTCAGATGCTTGGCAGCTGGTTCGTATTTATGACCATTGCAGTGTCCCAAGGTCATGTGATCACCTTTTGTGACCTTCTGACAAGCAAAGTCAATGGGGAAGCCAGATTCATTTAACAACCGGATTACTAACTTATCAACTTTTGTGATTCACTTAATAGCTGTGGCAAGAAAAGTCGTAAAATGGGGCAAACTCATTTAATAAATGTCTCACTTAACAACAGAAATTGTGCTCAATCGTGGTCATAAGTCAAGGACTACCTGTATAATGTCCCAAACCTTCCAGCATATACCTCCAAATAGCTTATAACTCCAACTATCACTTCATAGAAGTCCTACTTGTATGTATCTGGATTACAATCCCTACAACCTCTTTATTGCTAGAATGACTAGGGTTGAGGGCATTAAGGCAGAAAATTTTTTTGCTGGCTTCATTCAGTCTGGAAAACTTATTTCCCCAATCCTTTTGTAATTGTTTATTACAAATATTGTCACTGATCATCAAGAGCTCTTAAGCAAACAATGCAACTAGGTCAGGTTCCACCCCCCCCCCACACACACCATCTATTGAAAAAATATGTTTCCCTGAACTGTCTTCACAAATTCTGATTTCCTGTTACCAGTAGCCATCCTCTCTAAATTTCTCATCAGCCACAACCTTTATTTTTTACTGGCTACTGATTAAAGTTTATATGAAAACTTGGAAGAGAAGTAAGCCTGTGCTAGAGGACAGTTAAGTTGGGATCGGGTGATTATTTGTGGTGATGCAGAACTGAGATGGGGTAGAGGTAGAAAAGTGTTGATGAAGATTTTTAGCTTCATCAGTGTGTATGTTCAAGTTGGATTGCCTGACATCATCATATTCACAGTGTAATGGCAAGAATTGACTGGTGGGGGGGGGGCGGATCTGCAACAATTTCACATTCATTGTGTGTGATCCCTGACTGGCAGGAATTGTCCTTTTAGAAAGGAAAATTCCAAGTTTAAAACTTTGCAGAATCAGGAACGTGTTAAGAGAAATAACACACCAACACACATATAAGATACAATTACCTTAAACTAATTTTACAGAACATTTCAGCCTCCTTAAAAACTCATAAGCACGGGTGTCATCACATGATGTATCCCAACGTATCCCAACTTTTTTTTGCATTGCTTGAGCTGGGGTGGGTGCGGCCTCTGCATGATGCAACCGGCCCAAGAGCCAGCAGTTTGACACCCCTGCTCATAAGGGTTACCAGATTCCAGCTGCAAAAATCATTACCTACCACTAGATTGTAGCATTTGGTGAAACCCTTAGACCACATCAAGATTTTGCTCTTTCAGTGTAGTTAATGATGATGATGTTGTTGTTAGTTGCGAAGTCGTGTCCAACCCATCGCGACCCTATGGACAATGTTCCTCCAGGCCTTCCTGTCCTCTACCATCTTCTGGAGTCCATTTAAGCTCACACCTACTGCTTCAGTGACTCCATCCAGCCACCTCATTCTCTGTCGTCCCCTTCTTCTATTGCCCTCAATCTTTCCCAGCATTAGGCTCTTCTCCAGTGAATCCTTCCTTCTCATTAGGTAGCCAAAGTATTTGAGTTTTAGCTTCAGGATCTGGCCTTCTAAAGAGTACTCGTGATTTAAATCAGCAGCAGGAGAACCCTTTAGCAAATGAACATTATAATTACAATAGTTCATTATTATTTTTTTCTCTAAAACTGGGCAGTTCAGATTTGGATTGAGTATTTGACTGCTACTTCTACTTTGAAGGTTGGAGTGTGAACATCCATATTCATACAACTGCATTTCTAACAATCCAGTGCTTAGCTGAGAAGAAACCTAGTTTGATTCACATTTGGTACATATGACAGGAGACTTCTGGTGAGGCCACAGAGAGACAGCTGAGGTGGAATGGTGTTTATGGCTGAGATTGACAGCCTGGATACAGAATCTTGGCTGACAAAATCTTTCTGGAGAAAGGATAGATCATGAAATTGCCCACATGCACTCCAGACAGCTACTTCTTGTGAGTAGATTGCAGGAATCAAGGTTTTTGTGGTTGATTTATGAGTCAAGAACCAGGGGTTGAAGGATTATATCTAAACTATAAGAAATGGCATCTGGCATTGGGTATGTCTAGTCTAATGAAGAGAAGGACGAGGGGTGACATGATAGCAGTGTTCCAGTATCTCATGGAGTCAAGCTATTCTCCAAAGCACCTGAAGGCAGGACAAGAAGCAACGGATGGAAACAAACCAAAGAGAGAAGCAACCTAGAACTAAGGAGAAATTTCCTGACAGTTAGAACAATTAATCAGTGGAACAATCTGCTTCCAGAAGCTCTGAATGCTCCAACACTGGAAGTTTTTAAGAAGAGACTGGACAGCCATTTGTCTGAAATGGTATAGGGCTTCCTGCTCGAGCAGGGGGTTAGACTAGATGACCTTCCAACTTGTTGTTGTTGTTGTTGTTGTTGTTGTTGTTGTTGTTGTTGTTGTTCTTCTTCTTCTTCTTCTTCTTCTTCTTCTTATTCTTCTTCTTCTTCTTCTTCTTATTATTATTATTATTATTATTATTATTATTATTATTATTATTATTATTATTATTATTAATTATTATTATTCAATTCACAGGTATAACAGAAACTGAGTTTCATTTCTTAATCATTTGGAATGACTTTTTATTGTTTTAGAAATATTAAAAAACTTCATAATGTTAAGTTTTTATGGACAGGTCTTCTTCAGAAAAGTAGCTTAAAATATGAGTTTAAATATTAAATATTTTAGAATAAACAATAAGAAGGTGTTTAAAGTGTTGATTTTGGAAAAATAAAAAAGGACTAATGGTCCAGATGGATTTTAAATAAGAATTTGAAATTATTATAGGATTCCTCCCCAGAAGAAAATGTACAGTAGTTGTTTTGGTTCTTTATTTAAATTTAAAAAATGGGACTTTGAATATTGGACACGAAGAAGAAACTAAGGATTATAATTAAAGGAGAAGAATGCTCAGGTTTGACAAGTTTGAATAGAATGGAGCAAAGCGTTCCAAAAGGCAGTGGAGCACTTTGATAGTAAATGTTTGTGAACTATGGACTCAGAAATTAATTTTAAGAATATTTAACATCATAGATGGGTGGTGTGCAAATTACAGAAGATAAATAGGTTATACCGAGTAGGACTGAAATTGATTTGAAAGTGGATTTAAACATGACAAGTTACAAGAACAATGTGGAAAAAGAGAATACACTGGATATACAAATGAAACTGGTTGATATCTTGATATTTGAAAAGGCCATACAAGTATTATACCAGAGGAGTGATTTGACTACCTTTTTTTTAACTGAATTTACAAAAGAGGTCTGTTAAGATTTTGATGGATTTACTAAGACTAGACAAAGAGAAGATAAAAAAAACCAAGTTCGAGGACATTATTTGAAGGGATTAAAAGCCAAGATTGGTAAAAGTATAGAGAAGAATATAAAGTTGACATATTTGATCAATGTTAAAATAGTTACTTAGTTATTTCTGGTAGCCCTTAATAGACTTTTGCTGACTAGGACTGAATGATGAGTCTTTAAGATTTTGTTTATAATTATGAAATGAGATTTGGGAAGAGGAGAGTAGTTGTATTTTAAGAGATGGTGATAAGTTACAAAACTCTTTGTACTTATTGTGATGAAAGGGAAAATTGTTTATTTTTTATGTTTTATATTTTTTTCCTAATCCTTCTATTTTTCTTTGTTAGTCTTATATTTCATGTAGTTTGTATTAGTTTTTATTTTTTCTAATTGTAAATTTTAATAAAACAAATATTTTAAAAAACATATTGGATGTCATGGTTCCTACAGACAGAGACAAATAAAGCCGAACTCCGAGGCTTACAAATTCCTCAAAGAATATGTTTATTAGTTACAAAGTATCGTCACTGTCAAGAGTGAAACCAAGTCTGGATTCACAAGTAACAATTTCCCCAAACAAAGTTAAATGTCCCACCCATAAAACTATGCAAGCAACTATGTTCCCCAATATGATTATTTGGTAGGCTTTTCATGCCACACCCAGTCCTTAGTCTTGGGAGCAGCTGATGACCTTGGTTCCCATGGGACAAAAGATTATTTTGACTAACAAAGCACCTGGGCAACCCCCTCCTTCTGTTCTATGTGGCAACCTAAAAAGAGAAGGAAAATGTCTGCAGCCATGCTCATTTGTAGAGGTGACATTGAGTACATATAACAGCCTGTGATTGCCCATATTTGTTTAACAGAGACACATTATTGCTACATGGCACAATGCTGTATGTTATTTCATGCCACCTACGTTTTAAACCTGACTTCAAACTGAGTTTATGATTAAGTGAACCAATATGTATCCATTCGTTTACTTTAATTTTATACTACTACATTCTCTAGGGGGTCACAGGAATTTGGAGATGTTTTTAGATGGCTCCATTGTGGCTGATCATTTACTCTCTGAATATGGTTGTGTATTTTAAATTATTTTGTGTTTTTTATTTTTAATGACTTTTTACATTTTTAGAATGTTGGATCTATCTTGAATAGTGTCATGCATCCATCCATGCATCCATCCATGCATCCATCCATCCATCCTTGTCTATTCCAAAGGGCGTTGCCCTACTTTGTTATTCAAATGTGCAAAAAGAACATTTCCATCTTCAGATAGTGAATGTATGGGCATTTCTCAACTTACAATCAGAATTGGGACTGGAACTTTGGTCATAAGTAATTGCAATCGTAGGTTGAGGCACTATGTGATTGAACTTAATTTTATGACTACTTTTACAATGGTCATTCAATAGGCAGTATGGTTGTTAAGCAAATCAGGACAAGTGAACCATATGTCATAGGTGCAAATCCATTTTATCCAATGGGCTTTTTGCTAGAAAACGGCAAAAAACATTGTAAAATGCAATCCCATGACATGATGCTATAATTAGTCATAAATGTGAGCAGTTGCCAAGTACCCAAAATATGATCGCATGACTGTGGAGGTGATGCAGCAGTTGTAACTTGGAGGACAAGACCTAAATAACTTCAGTCATTAAGCGATTGGTAGTAAGTCAAGGACTAGCTGTAGTAGATGAAACAAGGGCTTTTAAATAGACGCTATTTTGCCCTTTCCCCAATGACCTGAGCCTTGCATGCAGTGTTATGGGCACAGAGGGCTCCATTCAGTATTTTCAACAACCTTGCAAGCTTTACAACAGCCAACCAATACAATCCAAGGTGGAGAACACTGAACAAATTAAAGTTATTTTGCTCCAAATCCAAGCCTCTATCCTCTACACCAGGGGTGTCAAACTCAATTTCATTGAGGGCTGAATCAGCATTGTGGTTGCCCTCAGGGGGCCAGGTGGGTATGGCCAGGGTGGGTGTGGCCTACTGGGTGGGCGTGGCTAGAGTGCGTATGGCCTACTGGATGGGCATGGCCAGCTCTACATCATTCGCATCAAGGGTGCCTATGGGGGCCTGGGCAGGAGTCGGACAGATTTGAGGGTCTCTGGCAGAAGGAGGGTCTCTGGGCCAGGGCCAAGGCAATGGGGGCTGTTCCCTCACTGTTTCCAGGATGGCTTCGTGGGCCGCATGAAACCACTTCGCGGGCCGCATCCGGCCCCTGGGCCTTGTGTTTGACATGTCTGCTCTACACAAACTCATCTGTAAGGTATGGAATTCATTAGGAAAAGTAAATTTGAATCTATTCCCAAATCTATTGAGGGCTTTGCATCATCCATGCAGAGAATATGGAAACAGAAGCATACATATTAATTCTTGCAAGGTAGCTTCTATTTATCCTCCTCCTGGGCCCAATTTACAATTATTTTTGGATGAGTTTTCAACATGACTCTGAATCTCTTTTTCCAAGCTATCTTGAACTGATTTGTGGGACTTTAATACTCATATTGATTCCTCACCAGCTGCATGGGATTTATTTTTCTGTCCTGTACTCTCTAGTTGGTCTCTCTAGTTTCCACCCCCCCCCCACTTCTTCTACTCATAATAGTAGAAGACTTGAGACTTGGTATTCTTGTTAATGATGAAATCTTCTCTGGGCTTAGTTTTTCCCAGTCTTCTCTACTTTTGTCACCATCTCCACTTCCATCTCGCCTCTACTCAGTTTTCACATGATTCATTTTCAGCTGTGCTTTCAGACATCTCACATCTGCACATTGTACTTTGGGACATTTATCTTCTTCTGCCTCTTCCTAACCTGTGGAGTCCATCACTGCTAATTGTTTAGCTGACCTGATTATTACTACTACAGGCAGTCCTCAATTTACGGCCACAACTGAGCCCAAAATTTATGTCGCTAAACAAGAGATTTGTTAAGTGAGTTTTGCCCCATGTCATGACTGTTCTTGCCAGAGTTGTGAAGTTGTTAAGTTAGTAACACGGCTGTTAAGTGAACCTGGCTTCCCCCACTGATTTTGCTTGTTGGAAGGGGGGTCCCATGACCCCACTGGGGATGCTGCAACTGTCATAAATATGAACTGGTTTATCAAGCATCCAAATGGAAATCACGTGTCCATGGGGATGCTGCAGTGATCACAAGTGTGAAAAATGGTCATAAGTCTTTTTTTTCAGTGCTGTTGTAACTTCAAACTGTCACTAAATGAACTGTTGAAAGTTGAGGATCACCTGTACTGTATCAAAGTTGCTTTGGTTCAGGTTGGTCCTGGCCATGAAAGCCCGCAGAGTTGGACTTTGAGAATGGAGATGACGATGACAACAACAACATCATCATCATAGACAACAGCAACAACAACAACAACAACAATAATAATGTTGGAAGGGACCTTGGAGGTCATCTAGTCCAACCCCCTGCTCAGGCAGGAAACCCTATACCATTACAGACAAATGGCTGCAGTGGCGTAGCGTGGGTTGTCAGCACCCGGGGCAAGGCAAGTAATTTGCACCCCCCCTCCACAGTGGGCGGCGACCCGGCGGCTCGGATCGGATTTGCACAGCCAGCACTGCAGTGAGAGAGAGTGAGTGAGCCAGGCAGGGGCAGAGAGCTGCGAGTGTGAGCGCGCCCCCCAGATGTTGCACCCGGTGCGGCCGGCCCCCCCTGCACCCCCCACGCTACGCCACTGAATGGCTGTCCAGTCTCTTCTTAAGAACTTCCAGTGTTGGAGCATTCACAGCTTCTGGAGGCAGGTTGTTCCTCTGTTTAATTGTTCTAACTGTCAGGAAGTTTCTCCTTAGTTCTAGGTTGCTTCTCTCCTTGATTAGTTTTCATCTGTTGCTTCTTGTCCTGCCTTCAGGCGCTTTGGAGAATAGCTTGACTCCCTCATCTTTGTGGCACCCCTGAGATATTGGAACACTGCTATCATGTCCCACCTTGTCCTTTTCTTCGTTAAACTAGACATACCCAATTCCAGCAACCGTTCCTTATATGTTTTAGCCTCCAGTCCCCTAATCATCTTTGTGGCTCTTCTCTGCACTCTTTCTAGAGTCTCTAACCAGATGGTCCTGGTTAGACGACTGAAGGGCGCCTGGAGGGGGGGGGGTTCTCTCCCTTGCTGTGGACACACACAGAAACACTCTAGTTAATTTTTTTTCACCACTTACTTACTTACTTACTTACTTATTTATTTATTTATTTATTTATTTATTTATTTATTTATTTATTTAGGTTTCTATAGCGCCCTATTCCCAAAGGACTCAGGGCGGTTTACAGGGCAATATTTAAAAGACAATATAAATTAAGATACAAATAGAATTAAAAAGAATTAAATTAATAATAGCCCAACGATAAAACAATGTTAAAACTTAAAACTAAAACCCCCCTCAGTCCAGACCAGATAGATCGAAAACCCAGGTTTTCAGGTCCTGGCGAAACGAGCGCAGGTCAGGGGCAGTCCGGAGTTCCACAGGTAAATCATTCCATAGGGCAGGCACACCCACAGAGAATGCCCTCCCTCTGGGGATCACCCGCCGGCATTCCCTGACCGGCGGCACCCTAAGGAGGCCCTCCCTATGGGAGCGCACAGGACGATGGGAAGTTGATGCCGGCAGCAGGTGTTCCCTTAGATAGTCTGGACCCAAGCCATTTAGGGCTTTATAGGTCATCACCAGCACCTTGAATCTCACCCAAGGGCAATTGGAAGCCAATGCAGCTCGTGGAGAAGAGGTGTTACACGGGAGTATCGGGAGACTCCCATCACAACTCGCACGGCCGCATTCTGCACCAGCTGAAGCCTCCAAGCGGTCCTCAAGGGCAGCCCCATGTAGAGCGTTGCGGTAGTCTAACCGGGAGGTCACGAGCGCATGAGTGACTGTGCGCAGGGCATCTCGGTCCAAATAGGGGCGCAACTGGCGCACCAGGTGAACCTGGGCAAAAGCCCCCCAGGTCACGGCTCCTACATGATCTTCCAAACTGAGCCGTGAATCCAGGAGAACACCCAAGTTGCGAGCCCTATCAACAGGGGGGTAACACCTCACCCCCGGTTGATAGAAGCAAAGAGGTTTCTTTTCAGGCTGCCGTTCTTTCTTAGTTCAGAACACCTCACCAGGTTTTCTCTACAGCAGGGGTGCCCAACCCCTGGTCCTTGGACCGGTACCGGGCCGCAGCATGCCAGGCCATGTAAAGAAGTGAAACCCCATCCACGAAATGCAGGCAGCACACAAAACCACATCCCCTCTGGTCCATGGAAAAAACTCTCTTCGCAGCAACCAGGACTAGCCCTGGTGCCCAAAAGGCTGGGGCCCACTGCTCTACAGGAAGTCCTCGACTTACAACTATTCATTTAGTAACCATTCAAAGTTACGATGGCACTGGAAAAAGTGACTTATGACCATTTTTCACACTTACGACCATCGCAGCACCCCCAAGGTCACATGGCTAAAATTCAGACGTTTGGCAACTGGCTCTTATTTATGACGGTTGCGGCGTCCCAGGGTCATGTGGCAAGAAAGGTTGCAAAATGGGATAAAACTCAACCCTCTGGCTTTGCAATGGAAAGTTTGGGCTCAATTGTGGTCATAAGTCAAGGACTATCTGGACTTCTCCTTCTTTTATTAGTACTGCCCATTCCTGGTTTGGAGGATATGTGGAGGACACTTTTATCAAATAAAGCAATGAATATTGTTCGTTGTTTCCCTTCTTCTTTCCTTCCTCTGTCATTTATCATCTCCTTCCATTTACTCCTGCTTTTGAATTTATCCCTAACTTGGAAAGTGGCATTCACCAAATTGTGCAGGGCTTTCCTTATTTACTACTTCTCTTGCTGATCCATTGCCCAACTTACTCCTCTCCCCCTTTTCCTGATTTATGTAACCCTCCCCATGAAGTGTTCTTTAATTGCTTGTAATCCTTGAGTTACAAGAGTTCATTTAGGAATCGTTCAAAGTTACGATGACACTGAAAAAAGGGACTTACGACTGTTTTTCAGTTACAACCTTTGCAGCCATCCCTATGATCATGTGATCAAAATTCAGACACCTGGCAACTGGTTCATATTTATGACCATTGCTTTGCCCCAAGGTCACATGAGCCCTTTTTTGTGACCTTCTGACAAGCACAGTCAGTGGGGGGAGCCAGATTCACTTAACAGCTGTGTTGCTAACTTAACAACTTCACAACTGTGGCAAGAACAGTCATGACTTGGGGCAAAACTCGCTTAACAAATCTCTCGCTTAGCGACATAAATTTGGGGCTCAGTTGTGGCCGTAAGTCGAGGACTGCTTGTAGTAGTAAATTTAGCAAATTAAGCTGTTAAAGGGGATAAAGATTGGAGGGCAGAGGTGGGGAATTTAGTTTTAGTACCTAATTTGGGGAGGGGGAGAAAGATGAACACATTTGTCCCTTCCAGCTTTTTTTTTTCCTTGCTTGAAGAGATGTTGGTTTTGGGTGGGAGGAAAGAGATAAAGGAAGGGAAAGGTTTTGGGAAGCGCATCCTGAAGCTGCCACTTTAGCAGGCACGATCTGGTTTTCCAAAGCTTAGCAAGATCCAGGAATGGTTTGTAGTCTCCCAATGCTCAGCTGATCAGGGCAAAAAGCTGGAAAGCAGCTGCCATTTCTGCAAGGACTTGTTGGAGCAATAGTGGCTGCTTCCAGAAGGCATGTGAAGCAGGCCTAAGTGCTGTGAGGTCCTGTAAGGACAGGATAGGGGGAAGAAAGGCAGGGGTGCTGCAGTATCCCCATGGTCACCCCTAAGGCAAGTGGCTGTGGGGCCCTTGCAACTTTAAAACAAGGTTTTATGTATGTAACTTGAGGGCATCTGTTGTAACTTTGAACATTTGTTAAGTGACCTGTTGTATCTCAAGGATTACCTGTAATTCCTCTACTTTCTGGGTCATGTGAAGCCGTCAGTTCACATGCTGGAGGATGAATTTCATGAAGGATTTTGAATAAAGGCAGGACTTCCCACTGTTGTGATTCAGGGTCAGCCTGTGGGTCCGGCAGCCGGCTCGGATGTCTCGGATGACTCAGACGAGGGGGAGGAGGAGGGTGTTGAAGACGGACTTGCTGATGATGGCTTGGAGGCTTCGCAGAGCCCCCAGCCAGGCCCCTCTGGCTTGGTGGAGACTCAGCTGCGAGAGGCCGACAGTGCAGATGAAGAGGACCCACAGCTGGCTCTGTTCAAGGACACCCGACGCAGGAGGCAGACCAGTAGAAGCAAGCAGAGAAAGGCTGTGGGACTCCTCGGAAGGAGGCACAGGGAGGCCACGCCCTGAACTCTAATAAAGGGAGTGTTTGGGGATGGGCTGGTTGCTGAAAGCAACCGCTCCGTTTGAGGATCAAAGTTCCGGTATCTTGTTTCTTGTTCTGTTGTTTGTTTGTGTAATAAATCTTGGCAGACGCTCTCCAGCCTCTGCCGTTTGTACAGGGGTTGCCTTTCTGCAAGGCCGGTAGCAGGCTGGTACAGAACACCCACCTCAAAGGAGTCGACAGTTGTCCGAAGGACCTAAACAATGTCAGGTTTGGCTTCTGCTCCAAACTGAACCACAGTTCCACTGAAGTTACTTAATTGCACCCCTATCTACATGCACTAATTGCACTTGGTTGCCATTATCACATCCTAACTAGGGAGAAAAATTTGAAATGCAAATGTTTATTAATTAACAATTTATTGTCGCCTATCTCTAGCAGAAATCCAGATGAACATTCATGTATTGCTTATTTCTGAACAACTGTCATCATCCATGGTTATTCTGAAAACCTGGGAAGTTCAGTCCTAAATCATAACACTTCAGTACTTTATCTTGGGGTCTAATTGATCTAGGTTGACTTTTAGGATTAAATCTCTCAAACTCCCCCAAACACAGTATAAATCAGTAGCACTGCTACCACCTACTGAATGAGCAGGGGAACTTCTTAATAGTTAGAGGAGTAGCTACTTCAGTTTAGGAGATTTATAGGATTTACAGAAGGATAACTCTGCCAGGCTCTAATCTCTAGCCTCTAAACTGCTTGCAGCAGATGTATTCTCCAAAATATGGCCCAAGCACCAAGGCCAAGAAAAGCTTATTAAGAGCCGCCGCAAATTCAGGTTAGAATTACTATTTAGCGCTACATAGAATAGAGCAGATGACATACAATAAAGCAGGCTGTGGTCTGCAAACCCCCCAATTAATCTGGTAGTTTCTAAAGCGTCACTAGATTTCCTAAGATATTCCTTGCTTACAGCATATTAATACAGCAGCATTTTACCACAAAAATAGCAAAGAACCAAGAAGCAACATTTCTGATTTTTTTAAAAAATACTCTCTCTGAAGTACTTGGTCCTTTGCTGCTTATGTTTTTTTATGCAGCATTCCTAAGCAAGCTGAACTTTGGTAATCGATATCCCCCTTGGCCAAATTTTCCAAGGACTTAACACACAACGTGGTAGAAAGGTACACTGTTTTCAATAAATCTGACAGTGATGTCAATGGGAGTGGAAGGTACTGATAGGGTCATCCTTCCATTAAGATTAAAAGGGGAACAGTAAAGATCATAATAATTGACGGTGGAGGAACTCTGAGGGTATAAGGGAAATCACCCACTTAAGAGGAGGAACTCCAGAATCAATTCTGGAAGAAAGAGTGGCAAATCACTTCTCTACTGTTGCCAATAAAATTGTAGTCATGGCAGAAACATTAAGATGAGCTTTGATGCAAGATGATAAAAAACTGTAAGTAGGAATATTTCTCTCTAATTATACTGGGGGATAACACTGAATCTCCATGAGTAAATTTGAGGGTGATACTATGGCCAAACCAAAGCTGCTAGGAAGCATCTTACTGCAAGAGAAATTTCTTATTTTACCCAACAATAAGAGCATGGAATGTGAAAAGGATGGATCAAGGAGAGCATATAATTGTCAAAATAGAAATCAAATGAAATAAACAATGTTTTTAGAATAACATAACTTGGGTGGACTGTAATGGTAGACTGATTTAAATGAGATAGTACCATACTTAATGGAGAAGCTCGACAATTAAAATGGACATTCCTATATTATATTCTTATATATTATATTCTTCTTATTCTTGTCCAATAACAGACAAAAATACATCTTGTTGAAAGAAAAATCTTCATCAGGGTCCAGTCCATGCCAGGAATAAACAAAATGGAGACTGCTTTAGAAAGAAGGTTGTAGTTTATTGAAGAGCAGAGCCAGACAGAAATGAGGCTTTGTGAAAGCTGACCATATGTAGCTGGGAGTGGTGGGATATTATACCTTCTGGGCTTTTGTGTTTGGAGTTGTTTCCTGTTCCTGTGGCATGAACTTTGACCTGAGCTTTTGAGTGTGTCCTTTTTGGTATTCTGATGGTGATGGGTTAATCCTACTATGTTCTAAAGGTCATATCCTGCTTCCCTGGAGCTGTGGCTGATGACTATGTCCTGTGTTGGATTTCTTTTGGTGAGGGGTTATTGATTCTTTGTCTTTCTAATCTCATCAGCTCCAAGCTACAGTTTTTCTGAAAGGATTATCAAATCTGCATTTCTAAAAGCTGGCCTGCTTGGCTTCTGCTTGGGGGAGGGAGACTTGGGGCTGTCTTTGCCTAAGATTTTTCATTACTCCTTTGGAGAAATATAATATTCTGTTCTTTTTAATATCCCCCCCAAAATATTTCCTTCTCTAGGAGGGTGGGTGCTGATTTCCAAAAATTAGAATTAGGTAGCTATCTTGTGAATATTAGTATTGTACAAGTCTAGCTCCCTTAACACTGATTCAATGATAGAAAACATTGAACAATTTTGTGGCAAAAATATAATTAAGAAAAAACACTACTAATGGAGTTCAGAAGATGAAGAAATTGAAAATTTGAAATTTCAACAAGATTTAATCTGAGAAATTAAATAATAAAAGAGGTGTGCTTAATTATACAGCAAAAATATTATTAGAATTGCAATATATGGAAGCTGGAATCAAAATAGGAAGTTGAACTAGTCCTCCTTTTTATTAATTCATTTAGTCATTCATTCTTCAACATACGGTGTTCCATTTATAAAGTTGTCAAGTGGCTTACTTAATAAAGTTAAAATTAACAGAACACAAAAGTAACAAAGAACAAATATGCATAATGCACTAAAGTACTTTATTAACTGAAAATAAATAACTCATTATGATATAAAAATGAAATAGGAAAATGTGAGTTAATGCTAAATATGAAGAAGGCAAAGATAATGTCCACCAATATGTTTACTGAATGCAGAGTTGACAGTAAAAAAGTGAAGTTGTAGATAGTTTTGTTTCAAGAATAGATAAATAAAACAGAGTGCTGGGGAAGTAAATAGGAGATTAGTCATATGGAAGACAATGATAAATCTAAACAAGATCATGAAGGATAAGGATATTTCTATGACAACAACAATCAGAATAGTAAAAGTAATGCCTTTTCCAGTGGTAATGTAAGGCTGTGAAAGCTGGATGTTGAGAAAGAACGAGAGAAATAAGATGATGCCTTCAAATTATAGATCTGTAAATAGTTAGTAAGAACATTGTGGATTCAGGAAGAGCTAATCAATCAGGTCTAGGCCAAATAAAGACTGCCTCCTCCCTTGAGGCAAACAGAAACCCACATAATTTGGGCATGTGATACAAGTGCATGATGAATTACAAAAAAATAGCACTATGCTTAGCAACTTTGAAGGAAATAGAAGAAGGAGAAGACAATAAATAAGGTAGATGGATAAGTCCAGAGAGATTGTAGGACTGTCCTTGAAACAGCTAAAGATTATCTTTAAAGACAGGTTGTGATTGCAAGCATTTGTTCATGCTGTCACCAAGGGTTGATCCTAACTCAGTGGCATCTAAGTTGGCTTAGGATCACAGTGAATGCAAAATTGAATGAGTACAGCTTTCTCTTTCTCCAGATTAAGCTTTCCTACCAAAATACTGGTTAATCCTGCTGAGACAACCTTTCCCAGAATTCCCAGCTATACTCTGTAACATCTCTGGTTATAAAAGTAGTCCACCTTGGAAAGGCAGAAAGGCAATATATGAGATCCACTGAGAAGTGGAAGGCCTATGCTATAGACCAGTGTTTCTCAGCCTTGACAACTTCAATTCCTAGAATTACCCAGCCAGCATGCTGTAGATAATTGTACTGAAGGGATTTTATTATGCTTAAGGTTGATGTTAGTAATATTGATATTAGTCATCTTTGTTTATGTGCTTTATATTGTAGGTGCTTTATATTGAGAAGTTAGTTATATAAAAGCAAATGTTTCATGCTTTAGGTACAGGGGATGGCTTACATGAAACGAGCATGGTGAGGGGAGGGAGGAAAAGGAGTTATGGTGGAACCTGGGTTGTTGTGTATGAGTCATCATCTAGGAATTATTTTTCTGTACCTTTGGGTTCCTAGTACCAAGACCAGATCTCTTTGTTCTGAAGGGGTATAAAAGGTGGAAGACATCTTTCCTGGTTGTTGTCTTCATCTCTCTACCAGCCATGAAGAGAGATGTGGCCACCCAACTCTATTTTGATCAAAATAAAAGTTCTTTGCTTGCTGAAACCTTGGCTCAGGAGTTTCCTTTGGCTCTTTTAAATTCCTGAATAATGCTGGGGCAATTGTGAGGCTAAGTGTAAAACCTTACAGTATAAATAAATCAACCTAAATAACCTATACTCATAAGCATTAGCATGTCACAGAAAGTTAGAAGAAAAAGCTACATTGTGTTTTGCTTAATGTGAAACAAGAACTAGGAATTCTGGTTTGTTCTCCAAACAAAACAGTTAACAAAGTTATAGTTTAATCTTGGCTTTTGATTAAAGCAGGAGCTGGTAAACATTTTCAGGGCTTTGGTGCTTGCCCCCACAGCCATGCTAAACATTTCACAAGGTAACTAATATCCCATAACATATGGTGAGTTTGATTTTGGGTCCCCCCCCAAATTATTTAAATTTCATTGGAAGTCTTTTTAAGATGTGCAAATGCTCCAATATCCAGAGATGTGAGAGACAGACTAGCTAGTGAAAAAGGGAGGGTGCAGGGAAAGGACAATAACCATATTTATTAATGACAGAAAACCCTTTAAGGACATTTTACCGAAGAAAGAAAAAAATGAACTTATGGGTTTGATGATTAGAAAGGATAGACTGTGGAAAGAAGGAAAATATTATGTAATCTTAGAATGATAAAATATAAATGCATTCATAACTGTTATTAAGAAGATTGGAAGCTGCTTCTTTATACAGGTAGGCCTCAAGTTACAACCACAAATGAGCCCAAAATTTCTGTTGCTAAGCAAAACATTTGATAAGTGAGTTTTGCCCCATTTTACGATTTTTGTTACCACAATTGTTAAGTGAATCATTGCAGTTGGTAAATTCATAACATGGTTGTTAAGTGAATCTGGCTTCCCCATTGACTTTGCCTGTCAGGTCGCAAAATATGATCACTTGACCCAGGGACACTGCAAACATCGTCAATATGAGTCAGTTGCCAAGTGTCTGAATTTTTATCATATCACCATGGGGATGCTGTGATGGTCGTTAAGTGTGAAAAATGGCCATAAGTCACTTTTTCAGTGACATTGTAACTTTGAAGGGCCACTAAATGAACTATTGTAATTTGTGGACTACCTGTAACTTATGCTTTCCTTTTAAAAGATTTCTTAATTTCTTTTTTGTCCATTCACTATTTCTCTTCATTTTATTTCTCCTCTAAGCAATCTGTATTGCTTTCATTTTACTAAAACTGTTTGTTTATAAAAATTAGTAATAAAAATATTCTAACAATACTTTGGCATACAGGAAAAGGTGTCTGCACGTAAGCAGAAATAACAGAGGGAACTGACCCACTGTTGGGACCAAAAAAAACCAACAACAACCCACCACCCAAAAACCCAGCATTGCAATACAAAGGGAAATCAGACTGGAAGTTGACCAAGTACTGCATTCAGGGCTTTTTTTCTCATAGAACGCTCAGAACGGAGTTCCGGCACCTTTTTTGGATGGAACCTTGTAGGGTAGGCAAGGCGGGTTGTATGACATGTGTGAGTTCCGGCACCTTTTTCTTTTACAAAAAAAGCACTGACTGCATTAATGAGTCTTGCTCAGTCAGCTACTGTAGCTTAGTGGAGCTTCTTTATAAAGAGGTAGTCTACATGTTACAGGTCTTATGTTTACCTTATATGCAACTCTATCGTTCATCTCTATTGTATTTCCTGTGTCACACTGCTACTCTATGATTCATCTCTATTATGCCTGTGGTGCTTTGCCTGTGGTTCCTGTTGTATTCTCGCTCTCTTAAGATGGCTTCTGCACAGTGATGGCTTGTATTGTGTTTACTTATTCCACGTGATGTGTTAGTAGGTTCCTAGAGTCATTTGTCTGGCAGTGCTGTGTATAGAAAAAGGGGAGCAGGCCTCTCGCCTCCTTGGGGATTCTAATGGCTTTATGATGTCACCCATCCAGGCTCAACTGTCAGTTTCTGTCAGTTAACGGTTATCAGAGTGAAGATGGCTTCCGAGAGGTAAGTTGGTCTTCAGAAGGGTTGCTGGACTCTGAGGAACCGTCCCTCTTTTAGTAGCCAACTTATCAGAGGGGTGTAAATGCTGATTTGGGCTCTTTTTAGGAAAGGCAAGCAGGGAGAAGACTTAGTCCAGAGAACATCTACCTCCTTCTCCTGTTACTTTTCATTTTTTGGTGGATCGTTTTTAATCAATTGGTATCACACAGTCCCTTTTACTTGCCCTGAATTATGCGTGTTTTTTTTTTGAATTTTGCCTCATTGCCACAGTCTGCTTTAGTACTTAATGTGGTTTTTTTCATTTGAAGGGGAGAAAAGGCTTGGGGGGGAAGCTGATTAAACAAGACATCTAGGATCTGATGTTCAAAGTTCTTCAGAGGGAGCAACACACCCAGGATATCAGTTACTATGTAAAGCAATGGAGAAAATAAAATATATAATTCTTGGTATTGGTCTCTAAAAGCATCAGAGGGAGAAGACCCTTTGTCCCAGGATGGGGAAAGTGAAAGGGGTAAGGTAGGAAAGGAATATTTTCAGTACTGGGCTCCCTCACAGAGATTTAGACAGGAACTTGTCTCTTTTCCCAAATGCTCTCTTTGGCCCAAAGGTAGAGTACAGGCCAGACCTTTTCTGATACCCCCAGAATTCCTTCCTCTTCTGATCACCCTTGTTTTCCTTTGAGGTTTTCTGCCTTCCAAGGGAGCCTTCCAGGAAACCTCTCAGGTGTTTTTTGTCAAAGAGCTTAAAGTCACATTGGCAAATTTAGACTGATTTTCCTAAGGTTCTGAAAAACATAAGAAATTATCTTAATGTTGCAGTAGAGGGGAAAGGGAAGAGTCTTCACCCAAGTAGAAACAATGGTGGGAGCTGACGTAAGAGACAAGGATGTAGGGACATGCACAGATAACATGTTTCCAAAAGTCAGTGAGTCTTGCTCAAGCAGCCAGTTCAATGGAACTTCCACATTAAGAGGTAGTTTTATATCGAAGGAGCTAGTCCTCCTCAGGAGCAAGATGGAAAATAGGCTGTTATTGTGATTTTAGGGGAGTAACTTCCCAAAGGCATTGGCCTGGCATTGCTGGTCTGCAGAAATGCTGGGCTAGGTGATCACTCTCAACACCTCACAATTAATGGCAAGGAGGCCTGGTATCTCCTGGGAAACTCCAGGACCTTTATGCCTTCATTCATCTACCCTTGGGTTTAACTCTATTCACCGTCCTCAGTGAAATGAAAAGTTCCATTTCAAGATGTAAGTTGGCTTTCTTAAGGGCTGATGGATTGCGGGGAACCCTCCCCATTTTGTAACCAACTTTTCAGAGGATTGGGATATTCCATGGGGGGAAAGTACCCATTTGCTGTCTTCTTAGGAAAGGAAAATGGGGCATACACGTCCCAGAGCAGTTTTATTTTTTTATTCCTTATAGGTGTTAAACTGGGTTGACTACTTTTCCAGGTGATAGGGATCACATAGCATAGCTTTTTAAATTTGATAAAGTCATGTGGCTGTGGAATACATCCAATCACACAAAAGCAACCAAGGTTAAAACTAATCATTTCAACACAGAAGTATTATTATTGTTCCACCCTGACTGCTTTCCATCACAGGGATGTTGTTATGGGATTTACCTGAATCAAAGTGATTCTGGAAAACAGGCTTTAGTTCATTCCTTTCCTTAGACTCCCTTTTCTCTTTTCTAGGGGATTCAACTGTTTTTACTGTTTTGGAAGAAAAACAAGGAAGGTTAGGACAACAAGCGATCCAGGAGCTGGTACTCAATATTCTCCAACATGCAAACGAGGACACAAGAATGTCTCCTAGGAGAAAAAAAAAGTATTGTGGATATGGCTCTCCAAAAAGTGGAGCAATGTGGTAAGTGGGCACTGAGTTGAAATGGGACATTGAGAGCAAAAGGGAAGGAATTCCTTCAGGAGTGGACTCTTCCGTGTAGACATATGCAGGGGCCACTTCTACATTATTCCAGATTCAAGGTTGCACACAGAGACAGGGCAGAGGCAACAAGCACCTTTCCTCCTGAACCTCCTGAGTCCATCTTGACTTTCCACAAGTTGTTCTGCTTCCATGGGACTCTGGGGAAATTTCAAGATGGTTTAGTGGAACCTATCTACATATTTGCAAATGGGGAGGGGAATATAGAAAATGGAATTTGCCTTGGGTTCCTATCAAGGCCAGCTCTGTGAACCACAAAAGCTTTTGAATAACAGAATAACACAGTTGGAAGGGACTTTGGAGATCTTTACTCCAACTCCCTGCTCAAGCAGGAGACCCTATGCCAGTGGTGGCGAACCTTTTGGAGACCGAGTGCCCAAACTGCAACCCAGAACCCACTTATGTATCATTGGGTGCTGGGTGGGCATGGCCCATTGGGTGGGTGTGGCTCATTGGGCGTGGCTGTAGTAATGGCGGATTGGGTGGGACTAAAAAGTTCAATCAATTCCAACTTTGCGAGATCTTTTTTTTCCTGCAAGAAGTTTAAATTGATTGATTGATTGAACCTTTTTTTTTGCACATGGCAGCGGAGGCCTAAAGCGAAAAGGTTTTATAAAACCCAGCTGAAGGCCTGGAACTGGGGCAACAGTGCATGTGCTCACAGAGGGCCCTGTGTGCCACCTGTGCCACACGTGCCATAGGTTCGCCACTACGGCCCTATACCATTTCAGACAAATGGTTGTCTTAAGAACCTGCATTATTGGAACACCCACAATTTCTGGAGGCTGATTAATGGTTGTAACTGTCAGGAAATTTCTCCTTAGTTCTAGGTTGATTCTCTCCTTGATTAGTTTCCATCCATTGCTTCTTGTCCTACTTAACAGATGGAATCAGATCTCCAAGGGAAGGATGCTGCAAGACAGGCCTGATTTTGGTGGCTTTTCTTCATCTGGTGGAGACCTAAAAATTGCTGAGGATCCTACCACCTACCTACCACTTTCCCAGATTTCCCCATAAAGGGCAGCCCAGGGAAAAGGAAGCTCCTCTTCAAAAAAATAATACCTCCAGCAAGAAGCCCAACTGTGTAAGAAAAGACTGGTGGACCAGACAAAACCTGTAGCAAGAGGTCAATGAGGGGACTGGCAAGGCAGCCCAAACAGTAAGTAAAGTACCCTTTGGAAGCAGAGATAACTGTGGCTGGGCTTTGCCTGCAGGTTTGAATCCTACTCTCTTTTGCCCAATCTCAGGGTGGTGCAAAATATTCCTCAGGATGGACAAGGTCTCAGAGGGGTTTCAAGGGTCCCTTCTGAAAGGAGACCCTAGGAGCAAGATGCCCCACAGCCTCCCTGACTTACAGCCTGACTCTTTTCTGTTGCAGCAGGAGCACAACATAAGTCAAGGCCTCAGTGAGATTGCTGCTCTGCTTCAACTGAAGCAAAGAGGGGAAATGAAAGAGTGGGCTCCCTGGAACAAGAACCCTATAGTCAAGCTGTCCTGGTTAAGTAAGTGGGAGATAGATGGTAATTAGTAGCAAGCAGTGGAGGATGGGGAGATACTGGAGGTTGAGAGAGAGTAGAAAAACTATCCTTGGATTTTCAGAAGCTTTATCAGAAGCTCAATTACTTTTGTCAGAGAAAGAATGTAGCTTTCAAAAACTGGTCCAGGAAAAGGGTCCTTAACCTCCAGGTAATTTATCTTTTGACCAAAAGACAAGGTACAGCAGAAGAGCAGGTCAAAAGGGGCTGGGGCAAAGAGACAGGGCTGGAACAGTCTGGTTGACTTTGAATTCTCTGGTTCTCTCAACTCTTGTTTCCTCAGAAGACAATAATTTAAGCATCTTCACTAGGGGACTAGCTGCCTTGCTTAAAGTATATGACAGCAGGTCAGGCTTAGTGGGTAAAGACAATCTATTGTGGTGCTCAGTGAATAAGAAGAGGGAGACCTTTCAGAGAGTCACTCCAGCCCTGGTCACCCTGCAGCTTGATTACTACAACACTTTTTACATAGGGCTGCCCTTGAACATACCCAGAAGCTTCAATTGGACCGTGGCCATTGTGGCCCCTTTCAGCTGAGGGCACTGAATCAAAGGAAAAGTTTTCCTTGTGAAGTGGAGAGAAGGTAGCTTGACCTCCCCACATCTCCTAAAAATTGACCCAGCTTATTCTACTTTTTTTTGGGGGGGGGAATTGAAACTGACGGTTGTTCACTAAGATGAGCACTGATGTCTCTTTCTTCCTTGTCACCTCACAGTAAGGTCCCACCAGCCATGAATGCACCATGATGGAATCCATGCTCCTCAATACCTCTGTATTCCTCAGGATGGCTGTCATGAAGATAAAAAATGAGGATGTTCCTGGGATATCATCCTTACCAACACTTCTGGGATTTCTTTTCTGGTATTGACATGGATGGGAAATTGTTCCCCAAAAGTAGTAGCACTATTTCCGTGTTTCCTTTCAGATTGAGAAGTTGCTGGGTCATTTCTTTGTCAGTTCCACACACTTTGAGCCACATGGCTAGGGATGTTTCTACTTGAACTTGAACAAGCTTCTCTACTTTGGGAACCATTATCCCAGGATCAATGTACGTAGCAAACCTAAAATATCACGAACTGGGGGCTTTGGGTGCCTCATTGCTCTTGGGACCCCATCCTCAGGGAAGGTTTCTTTTTCCTTTTATTCTGTTTGATGGTGGACTAAAGAGTCCCTGGAATGGATGTCTTGCTGGTTAATATTGGTGTCGATGGGCTAAGGGAAGAAGGGGAATTACTCTCCAAGGCATCTTGGCAACAGTGTGGTGCACTTCTTTCCATGTCTTCCAGCTCAATAAAGTCCAACAAGTGTTTGCACAAATTCCAGTGGAAATCTGACATGTTGAAAATAAGGACGGTTTCATTAATAAGGATAACTTTATTTAGAACATTAAGGAGAGGGGGTGAGGGTATCAGCACATGAAGTGACAAAATAGCAACTCCACACTTTGTATCCCCAGTGGGGCACAGACAATCCTCACCTTATGGCTGTTCTCTTAATGAGTGTTCAAATCATGGCAGCTTTGAAAAATGTTACTTAGACATGTCCTCAAAGATACGATAGCTGCACCACCCCTTCGCTTATGTGATCATTTCAGGTGCTTGGCAAGCAGCTCAAATTTACCACCCATTACAGCATCCTATGGTAACTTGATCGTGTTCTGTGATCTTTTTTGTTGTTCTCCAGGGGGGGGAAAGAGGCAAAAACCACCCACTAGATAATCTGAATTTGAACTGATTCATTTAATGGACCACAGGATTCCCTTAACAACTTGTAAAAATGGTCATAAAATAGAGCCCGAATATGTGGTGATTTGATTTAAAACTGCAATGACTTACAGCCAAAGGTTTGGGCTCAGTTGTTGCGACACGCTGAGGACTGCCTGTGTATGTTTTCCAGCTATGTACTAAATAGATTAAATTTCAATATTTTGGTGTCTTTCAATTCTTCTCACTTTATTTAGAGGCATAGGGTTCCCTACCATTTGCCAAATTCCCTCCTGTCTTTTTCTCTCTTCTTTTCCATGCAGGTGTAGAGGAACTGTGACCTCTCCCCTCCCCCCAATTTAAGCAACTAAATAGGGAATAAGTATGGAATCTAGACAGCAGCTGTGAATGGATGTGTGTTTTGAAGCTCCTGAAGCTGGCTGCTGTAAACGGTTTTTTTCCCCTTCTTGCCTGATGCTGCTTTGTAGGGGTGCTACCTCATGGAGGAGGCATTTTTGGCCTCCCAGGGGCTGCAAGACCCTGTCATCAAGCTGTGCCAGCAAGACAGGTGATGAAACAATGGGGGATAAACAAGGTGCTAAGCAGCAGCAGCAATCAGCTGAGTGTTGGCAGAGCAGGGGGGAGTTGCTTAGTAACCTGAGACCTGGGATTTGGGGCCTCCAAGCAAATCTGCTGGAACAAGCCCTGGCAACAGCCAAGTGGTGGTGGTGGCCCAGGCGATCAGCTGGACAGTGCCAGAGCAAGGAAGCTGTAGTTTGGGCCTAAGGTCAGCCCATGGATCTCTGGAGTCCTGCCAATAAGCCTGCTATGGGATGCCAGGAACTGCTAAGCGGTGGTGGCGATGATCAGCTGGGCTTTGGCAGAGCAGGGAAGCAACTGCTCAACTCCAAGACCAGCCCGTGGAACAACTGAACCATCAGCCTACTGGAGAAGCAACTGGTCTGATGCCAGGTTCATTTGGAAGAGAGCTGAGGCACACCCAGATGGTTTGCACAGCTTAGTGGGAAGCAGCTCAGACAGATAAGTGGCCAGAAGAAACTGGGCATCCAGCAGGAGGAGCAGCTCGGGTGGCAGATGCCTGGGTGGTGTTCTGTTCCAGCCTACAACCGGCCCTGTTTGAATGTCAGGGACAACCCCTTTTTATAGTCAACAGGCTGGAAAAAACCAAATTTATTTACAAAGAAATCAAAAGTTCAAACGAGTTAAACCAAAAGTTCAAACGAGTTAAATAGGAATAACAGACCAGGACTCTAGCAGAAGATCTTCAAACAGTTGCCTTCAGCAACCTGCACCTCCCACACCTTCCCCTTTTATCAGGAGTCCCAAGGTGTGGCTTCTCATTGCCTTCTCCTCCTCTCACCGAGTTGCCTCATGGCCTTTCTCTGTTCTACTCTGCTGGAATGCCTCCTGCTCCTAGCATCCCTGAATAGATCCAGCTGTGAATCATCTACGTCCAATAACTTGTGCTCACAAGGCTGAGTCTGATGAGGAACATGACGGGAGGGGCCAGGCTGAGAGTCCTGCAGTGCATCAGAACCTGCCTCTGACACCAAAGGCTCTCCAAACCCCTCCTCCTCCTCCTCTTCAGAATCATCAGACTCAGCTGTTGGTATCACAGGCTGATGCTGAATCACAACAGGTGCCAAGAGCACATGGAAATCAATAAGACCGACCCACCCTAGTTTCAGTTAAGGGCTGGCAGCTGGATTAGACAAAACTGGAGGAAAGGGTGATGTAGGAGAAGAAGAGGCAGAGCCTGGTGGGTGAAGTTAAAAGAGGAATCAGTTTGGAGTCATTATGTTTCCAGAAGCAATCTAAGTCTGGCCTCTCAAATTTTGTTAACCCTTAACTAGCATCGCTACTGCAAAAGTCATTTTTATATTAAATTTGGATTGCCAACAAAGAGTTAAAGGGAGACTGGTATAGCTATTTCGAGCTTTTTAGCTCTCATCAGCCAGCCACACCCTTCTGAGATTCGAACCTGGCCTGCTTGCACATTAGGCAGCTGTGTTGAGCTCTAGGCCACAGGTTCTTTCTCACATTGTCAGCTGTGTCAGGGAGGGAAGAGACCAGGGCAGGAGATATATCTTAAGCTTTTGCCTATATCAGCCCCAATCTAGGGCTGTCCTCAGGCAGCATTCAAATTTAATAAAAACATGACTTTCGCAGTAGCGATGCTGTCTGAGGACAGCTCTATATTGGGGCTGATACAGGCAAAAGCTTTCTTCCCATATCTGGGCTGACCAAGTGCATCGGAAAAAACACAAGATATATCTCCTCCCATAGCTGACAAAGTAAGAAAGAGTCTGTGGCCTAGAGGTCAGCACAGCTGCCTAACATACAAGCAGCCCAGGTTTGAATCTCAGAAGGGTGTGGCTGGCTGATGAGAGCTAAAAAGCTCGAAATAGCTATACCAGTCTCCCTTTAACTCTTTGTTGGCAATCCAAATTTAATATATATTTGTCTGGGTCCACATATTTAACTTAATAATAGTACATCTTAAATTCCTACTCTATTCCATTTTTCTAGCCATTGGTAAAATGTATCTCATGTTTGAAAGTGTTCTGTATTTCTTTTCCTTTCATTTTCAATGTAAGCCTGTCCATTTCCGCACAGTCCAAATTTTTCTTATCTCCAGCTGGTATTTATTCATTTTTCCAATGCTGTGCAAATGTAATTCTTGCTGCTCTTAGTACATGTAATATTAAATATAAACATTTTTTATCATAGTTTTCTGAGGTTATACCTAAAAGAAATGGTTCTGGCTTAAAATCTACATGGTGTCTTAACATTTTCTCTAACCACATATGTATTTTTGCTTTGGGGCATGTCCACCAAAGTTGGTAGTATGTGCCTGGGTTTTGCTTACATTTCCAACAATTGATAGACATGTTTTTAAACATTTTTGCTAACCTTGCAGGTGAATGCCATCTATAAAATATTTTATATAGATTTTCTTTATAAGTAACTGCCCTTGTTATTTTATAGTTTCTTTCCCACAATTTTTGCCATTTTTCTAACTACATTGTGCCCAAAGTTTTTTGCCCATATTATCATTGTTTCTTTGACTTGTTCATCTTCCATCTTTAAATTTAACAAAAAGCTGTACAGTTTCTTAATCAATTTTTCATCTGAAGACAATAGTATCTGGTCAAATACTGGTCTTTGTAAAAACCATGTCTTGGCATCTTTCTCATATCTCATTTGCATTTGCAGGTGCAGCCATCATGATAGCTCAATGCCCTGTTCTTCCAGCTCTCGTTTAGTTTGTAATTTCCCTTCAGTATTCAAAATGTCTCTATAAGTCACAAATTTCTCACAATTAATTAGATTTGGGTGAACAAATCCATCCTGGTATTTTCATATAAAGTTTCACTTTTATCTTTTCCCATACTAGAAGCAGTGGGTTTCTTACATAGTGATTTTGAAAGTATTTATGGATTTCTTTCCATACCATAAAAAGGCATGCCATCCAAGTTGTAAGTTGTGTCCTTCTAACTATAGTAATCTTTTGTGTCTAAGAATTCTTTTAGCCATGTTAATGCAGCTGCTTGATAATATAAAACCCAGTCTGGCAACCCAAACCCATTTTCTTTTGCTTCTTGTAGTATTTTCAGTTTGATTCTGGCTTTTTTTCCCTTGCCAGAAAAATTTCAAAATCGATGCATTTAACTCATCAAAAAAAAAAATTATTCTCAATTTTTATAGGTATTCTTTGAAATAAAAAAGTAGCTTTGGTAAAATATTCATTTTCACCGTCACTATTTTTTTCTAATATTGATAGTTGTAGAATTTTCATTTTTCCAAGCCTAGTTTTATTTGTTTTAATAGTTTTACATAGTTGTCTTCTTTTATTGTAGCACACTTTGCTGTTAGATATATCCCCAGATATTTAACTTAACTACCTGGAGATGTTTTTTCTGACAGTTGTATTTTTATCTGTAAGGTTTTTGACTAACACTTCAGTCTTTTCTTTGTTTATTTTCAGTCCTGCTACTTCTCCAAATTCTTCTATCTTTGTCAATAGTTTAGGGCTTGTCTCCAAATGCACCTTCTAGTATAAATACCAAATCATCTGCGAATACTTGTAATTTGTATATTTCATTTTTTTATCTCAATTCCTTTAATTTCTGGGTCCTGTCTGACATTTCTATTCAGCACTTTCAAAGTTAAAATACTGTATTTTCCAGCGTATAAGACTACTGGGCGTATAAGACGACCCCCAACTTTTGAGATGATTTTCATGGGTTAAAGTCTTATACGCCGGAAAATACGGGTAAGTAGGAAGTCAGGGCTGCTTGTCAATTAGGTGAAGGTGTCGCGGCCCACGGGCGCGACATTCAGCGGGGCCCCTCTTCGCAGCACGACGCACGGGCCTCGCCCGTCTCCCCACGGACGCACCTTCCTCACTACGGGAGCCACCCCCGCCATCCCCGCACGCCACTGACGCAGGCCCACCTCGACTTGTCGTGAGCCAGCCTTCTCCCGCGCGTCGGCTGCATCTCCCGACCGTCCGACGACGCCTTAGAGATCACCCGGCAGCTGGCCAGCGCATGCATGCGCAGGACGTTTCTGCTGGGACTCACCCGATGCTGGCGGGCTTCGCGGCATCCTTGCCCGGGACCGGGCCCGTCCGGGTCGCAGCGAGCCTGGACGCAACGTGGGAGGGGTCATTTGGCGGCGACAGTCTGGCTGAGCGGCGGCTTCAGAATGCGGTGATAGAGGCTGCGCCCGTTACACCTACTAGCCTGGCTGGGAACGTGGCGGCGTCAGAGCCTGTGAAGGCTGAAGAGGGGTCCATGGACTGGAGCTGGGAGGGGGCCATGCACGGGTGGGTGATGGGCATGGTGGGAGGAATGGCGGGCCGCGAGGAGGTGGTCCCTGAGTACAATGGAAGTTTACCTGGCGAGCGGAAGACGCCGGGAGGCAGGGGTGAGGCAGGAGGCATTGTCAGGGAAGGGTGGGGTGGAAAAAGGGAGTGGGCGGGTGTAGGCGTGTATGGGTGGGGTGGGCGGTTTATTTATGAGGAGGCCGTCTTTCGCCATTCTCGAGCGCTGGATTTTTCCGTTTCCACTAACGGCTCTGCTCCCGAGGATTTACTATTTTCCGGCATATAAGGCGACTGGGCGTATAAGACGACCCCCCAACTTTTGAGAAGATTTTCATGCGTTAAAAAGTCGTCTTATACGCCGGAAAATACTGTAAGTAATGAGATAATGGACACCCTTGTCTTCTTCCCTTTTTAATATTAAAGTTCTCTGTAAAATCTCCATTTACAATTACTTTAGCCATTTGTCTATAATAAATTATTTTAATTATATTTATGAAATTTTCTCCAAAATCCATGGAGTTTAATTATTGTAGTATAAATTGCCAGTTTATATTATCAAAGGCTTTCTGTGTGTCTAGAAAGATTAGTACCATTTGCTTCCCTGGATGCATTTCATAGTATTCCAGTATATCTAAAATCATTCTTAAATTGTTCTTTATTTGTCTCTTTGGTAAGAACCCATTATATAAATTCAATCAAAAATCTCTTCAGTCTTTCTGCTATTATTGAAGCAAAGATTTTATAGTCCACATTTAATCGAGATAACGTCTATAGTTCTTTTATCTGGGTCAAGTCTGAGTCTTCTTTTGATATTAAAGTAATATTGGCTTCTGTCCACGTATTTGGTAATTTGGCCTCTGATAATACCTTGTTCACTTTTCATTGATGGGCTTAAAATATCTTGTAGACATTTTTATAATTCTGCAGGTAGCCAATCTGGGCCTAGCATCTTTTCATTTTTTTTGTCTTTTTTAAGCTTCCATCAACTCCATTGTTATTTTTCCATTTAGCATGTTTTTAAAGTTCTCTGAAATTTTTGGTAGTTTGCCTTTTTCTGTATATTGTATTATTTTTGCCTGGGAGATTTCTTCTATATCATAAAGTGTTTCATACAATTCTTTAATTTTGTTCACTGTATCATTTTGAAATTGTAAATCGCCTTTCACATCGCCTTGCAACTTATTTATCAGTTTTTTCTCTCTTTTTTCAGTTTGTAAGCTACCCGGTTTATTAGCATTTTCAAAAAAGTTTTGTTTTGTTTTTTAAATTTGTTGAGCCATTTCTTCAGCTTCTACTAAATTTAATTTGTGTTTTATTATCTCCATTTGTTTTTTAAGGATATTATGTTGTGGGTCTCTTTGTAGTTCTGACTCCAATTTTATAAATTCTTCCTTTAGCTTCATTTGTTGTTTTTTTTTCCTTGTACTTTTTCGCCATATAAATTATGGTTAATCCTCTAAAGCAGAGCTTTTCAACCGGTGACACCGGTGGTACTTTGGCACCTGACAGGTGTTATGCGACCATCCTAGAGAAGTGGGAGTGGGAGTGGAGGGAAAGGAATGAGCTGAAGTGGTGGCAGTGCTGCAGAAGCCTGAGGTACAGACAGCTGGAGCTGCAGAGCTATCAGGGCTTGGCAGAAGCCCCAGGATCAGCGCCGATCTTCAGCTGATTGACGCTTCCAGAAGCTGGAGGTGGGGACTTCCAGTCTTGTGCACAGCGCACCAGTTGAGGGGTTCAGGACTCCATGCCCTCCGGCTGAGTTTCTTCCTGTTAGGGGACCCTAAATGGGCCAGAAGCCTCCCCAGAGACATGGCAAAGAAGTAAGTAAGTCCCGGGGACCTTGGAAAGACGGCGGTCGACCCAATCGGTCCAGGAGAAGCCTTCCGGAACCAACAGGAGAAAGGCTAGCCTAACTTCAGAGTATAGCCCAAGCTGTAAGCAACCAAAGTCAAAAGCACTATTTTAAGCTGATCATAAACAGCGTGCTTGAATCTGGGTAAGAACATTGATTTTCTCTATCCTACCTATTAACTTTCCTGAAGGGGAAAAAAATTCCCAAGAAGCAAAAAAAATCCTCCAAAAGTGAAGGAGGGGGATTTTTGCCCCACCCTTTTGCTAATGAAAGTGGTGAATTAAACTTTTATGGAAGGACCAAAATCTGAAAAATAAACCAGTGCTGACATCTACTAGTGGATAAAGACTATGACAGTTATGGCTTTCATGCAAGACTTGGTAAAATCTGGAAAAAAACTAATCTCTACCTGTGACCTTCAAAGCTAAAAAATATGAACAGCTGTGACAAAAAAGAAAACAATCTGGGCTGCAGATAAAGTGAGACTTACAAACTTTAGGAAACACAAAAAAACTTTTTTGAACTCTGGATTATAAGTATCTAACTCTGACCTTAAAGCTATTTCCGGGGGGGGGGGGGGAAGAGTTGGATTCTTGGTCATCATGGAAAATTAAGAGATTTATAGAAAGAACTTACCAAGAAAAAATAAATACTTTTCAAGAGGAGACATATGACATGTTGCAACTAATTCAAATAATGATTTCAAACCACAAAGAAATCCAAAATAACTTTGAAAATATAAACCAACTCATCTCCAATTCAACTTTATAACAAAAAAAATTCCAGGAAAATACAATAGAGAAGGAACAGATAAAACAACTGAATACAAATCTGAGGATAGAGACTTAAAGACAGAAGCCTACAAAACAAATAAGTATGATTTAATCCAAGTGGGAAAAAACTTACAAGAAATACTGGATTTGGAAAAGAACCTATATTTCAACACCACAAAATAAACTTGAGGATAAGAAAAAAGACTGGAAAACGTGTAATCCACTTCTGTCTTTCAAAACTCCAAACAATTATCCAAAAATCCAGAGTTATCAATCAACCCAGATCTGCAATCCAAAAAGTCCTGTTGTATAGAGTTAATGGTCCACAGGACCTCCCCCAAAGGGAATTTCCAGAAGTCAAATTTCTTCTGTCTCTATATAGTTCTTGAAGTTGAAGATCTATAATCCAATAGGCTCCCCATAAAAAGAAAGGGAGGAGAAGAAAAAAATTATAATCTGCTTTTGTCTTTCCACACCAACTCCAGGCAGTTATCCAAAAATCCAGGGTCATCAGCCAAAATTTCTCATCCTAAAGGTCATATTATTCAAAGTTAATAATCCATAGGACCTCTCCCAAAGAGAATAACCAAAAGTCAGATTTCCTCTGTCTCCAAGTAATTCTTAAAGCTGCAGCTCAAATGATGTTTGTAATGAAGGAAAGCCAGCTGGCTTCAAAATAGTTTATAATTGTTATCCATCGTGCAGAAAAAGAGTTTTTCTTCTTTTCCAGCTGCACTCCGCAAGGCTGAGAAATACAGGCACATCAAAGAACCTGGCTTACTATTTCTGTCTGGGTTTCAGGCCAAGTTCACTCCTTCCAGTCAGAGTGAAAACAAGGTTTTAGCGCTGTTCCTTTTTTCCACCACTATCTTTCAACCAGGACTTGTTTCCCAAAAGTTCAGTCTGGTATTTTTCAAACATAAAGATTTTCAAAGTAGTTTAAGTCCCCCAAATTTTTCAGCATTACATCCTTATATTATTTTCAAATTGATTTTATAATCTATCTGCTTTTCTCCCCAAATATGTTAAACTGCCACTTTTCTTCTAGTGGGAGAGGCAAAAAAAGAAAAAGAAAACCTCACCCCACCCTTTTCTGGGAGCTTTCTTGCTTTGGGGAATTTCTTTTCTCCAGGGAAAGTTTTTGAAATAGTGGAGTAAGGAAAATAGTCTCACCCAGATCCAAATGCATTGCTCACGCTTTGCTAATTAGTGCTTCCCCCCCCGGCTGTCGGTAGCTTCAGACTGGCCACTGGGCTGCGGTCAGTCTTTTTCCTGCCGGTTCAGGCTTCCTCGGATCAAACAGTTTGGCCGCTGTCTCTCCAAGATCTACGAGGGTCCCCTCCTTCTTCATCACCTCTCCAAGTCGGCTTTAGGCCCTTTTCAAGCCCCCAGCAGGGCAAAATGGGTGTGGGGGGCAGAGCCCTGCTTCCCTGCATCCATATCACTAGAAGTCCCAGCAATATATTTTCTTAACGAGCATACTGTGTGGGCCTGATTCTTGTGCCTGACATCTCTGAAGCCAGTTTGCCTTCAAACAGGAAGTGATGTTCGGTTTGAGTGTCTTAACAGATTGTGAATTTAACCATCATGAAGACACTGATGGAAAGATGTTTAGTGATGGAAAGATGTTAGGGGATGCAGGCCTTTGCATGCTGTTACTGGAAAACAAAACATCTATTAAAATCTAAGGCTTTGTATTTCATTAAAGCAGCAATGGTGCATTTTGAGACAATGAATGTTACAAAATACATGAATTGGGAGGAAATTTAAACACATTTCTTCACAAGCTCTGATATAACAAATGGCTGTTTCCATGAAAATTGTATGCAATTGACATGGTGAGCAGTGAAAGTTTAATCACTCACATTGAAATCTTTTCAGACCTAGCAGACAAAATGATAGATTTTTTTCCTTCATATTGTGCTCATGTATATTTCATTCAGAATCCTTTACAAATATTCATTTGCAATTTTGTCTTGGCTGATCTTGAAAACCACTTAGATTGCCTTGGCTGGAAGATCAAGATATGCATTCTGGCTTTCAAGCTTTTCCAAAATAGAAGGCACCATATATTCTGGCTTAAGTCTCCCATACAGTCTTGCTCAAGATTTCTTCTGCAATCTGAATCCAGTTTTTTATTCTGTTTTTTTCCTTCTCCTTCCAACATGCATCACTCACATATACCTGCTTTCCCTTTAAAATGCTCAATGGAAGTCTTACTTCTTATGTTTTCATCACTGATTTTCAAATCCTGTCAACCCTTATTTTAGGCAACCGGTTAAAAACAATGTTATTCTTTGAAGCTTTTAATCAGATGGGTTTTATCTGATTCTGTTTATTACTGTTTTACTCTTGCCTTATTGATATTTCTCCTTGTCTTGTTTCTGCTTTTTATCTCTTTGCCTCTTTTTTATTATGTTTCTATGGTATTTTTATTTTGACAGTTTTATTGATTTTATATTTATTTAAGAGCCAGGAACCTGTGACCCCATTGGAGCTGAGCTAAAACTTCAAGCAGACCAATGATCGTTATAATTAGCAACAATCCTGGTCGAGATGTGGATGATATTGATTTTGGCTACTTCCATGAAATAAATAATGAAATGGCTATTCTGGAATTACAAACGACCTAAAACAACCTTTACCTTGGCTTGTAAGAGTGAGAGAATAGAAGTCCTTAACTTCAACAGTTCCAGTGCTCAGAAAGATGGGAATTGTTAAACATAAAATTGGGAAGAAAGCAGGAAGCAAACTCAAAGAGCAACATTTCCAATGTATAAATATAATTCATTTTTCACAATTATCTGGGAGGTTAATGTTTTAACTAAACCAATGAATAACCAGTAGCTGAGAGGTGGCTGCTTCTTGGACAAAAGTTCAATATTTGGAGCAACCAATAATACTTTTAAGTAGAAATCACCTTCATTTAGCCTTTTTATTTACTTGTTTTTTATGGCTGTATACAAAGAGTAGGTGGACTCAAAGACGAGTTGTTTCAAGCAATATAAAGTATTTTAGTGCTCAACTTGCAATTTCAGGATATTCTTTTAAGAGTTCTATCCAACAAATTCAAGGGTTCCACATGAGGAAATGGAAAGCTGTGAAATTTAATTTTTGTTTTTCAAAAGTTGGGTGATAAAAAGCGGCAGCAACGACAGCCACCCTAGAATTTGTCTCACTTTCTCGGTTTCGCATCTATAATTTTACCAGTTTGTAGCCAGTGATCCATATCTGGAAAAATGTTCACATTACATAAATATTTATTCAACCTAATAAAAATAAAAATGATGCATATGCTATATTTAGGGCACAGTTGATGGCATGATTCTTTCTCCATTATGAATGCCCAATGAAGTCTGTTTAAGCACCCCTCTTCCTCCTGTCTGCTTGATTTTGCAAACACCATTCTCAGGTATCTTGAAAAAGTCTCCCTCCAAAAGGATTTGAGTCACAGCTGAGCAACACAATCCTAACTTTTTTTATCCATTCCCAGAGAGCTCCAAGGAGCTTACTCCTAAAGAGAAAAGGAAGGACTAGGGGTGACATGATAGCAGTATTCCAGTATTTGAGGGGCTACCATGAAGAAAGGAGGCCAACTTTAAAGACAAGAAAGAATGGATGGAAACTAATCAAGGAGAGAACCAACCTGGAATTGAGAAATTTCCTAATAGTGAGAACAACAAGTGGAATGACTTGCCTTCAGAAATTGTAGGGGCTTCATCACTGGAGATTTTTAAGAAGAAACTGGAGCACCACTTGTCTGAAATGGTATAGGGTCTCCTGCTGGAGCAGGGGGCTGGACTAGAAGACATCCAAGGTCCCTTCCAGCTCTATTCTGATTGAATCAGATATTATTGAATAGATATGAACAGGAGGCCACCTTGATTATTGTAAGTAGACCTCTTGGGGGCACAAGCATACATACAGACCAATATACAGTATATTTTTCCTGTGGGGTGGAAAGTGAAGGGAGGGACTCCTGAAATCTCTCTTGTAGAATTAGAAATATTTGTCAGAGCTTGGGGATAGGCAGGGAGTAGGATGGGGGGGATGGGGGAGAGAGAGAAAGGCAATTAGTTGCTTTCTTGCACACACTGGTGATGTATAACCAAAGAGAGGGTTGGGGAACAGCATAATGGCAAGTGAATGGCTGAGTACATTAAAGTCCCCTCCCCCCACCTTAGTCCCTCATGGAACCCAGTGCGAAAACTGAATTATTTGGCTACACTTTAAGCCAGTTGACCTAGGCAAGTTTTGGAACTCTGCTTGGCACATACATTTACATTTACATTTTATTAAATTTGTATACCGCTCTTCTCCTGAAGGACTCAGGGCGGTGAACAGGGCATATATAAATAGCAAATACAAAAATTAAAAGGGAATTAAACAAGTGCCCAGATAAAAAACAATAACAATATAAAAAACCCATTAAAAACCCTAATGTCCCCCATCAGGCCAGACCAGCTTGTTCAAATAAATGGGTCTTCAGACCGCGCCGGAAGGAGCCAAGGTCCAGTGCCATCTGGAGCTCAACCGGCAGTTGGTTCCATAGAGCCGGAGCGCCCACAGAGAAGGTCCTCCCCCTGGGGGCCACCAGTCGACATTCTCTGACCGGAGGCACCCTGAGGAGGCCCTCTCTGTGGGAATGCACAGGGCGGAGGGAAGTTAACACCGGCAGCAGGTGGTCCCCGAGGTACCCCGGACCCATGCCATGTAAGGACTTGAAGATCATAACCAAAACCTTGAATCTCACCCGGAAGACAACTGGTAACCAATGTAGCTCGCGGAGCAAAGGTGTAACATGGGAGTACCGGGAAACTCCCAAGACAACTGTTGCGGCCGCATTCTGTACCAGTTGGAGCCTCCGAGTGGTCTTCAAGGGAAGCCCCATGTAAAGAGCATTGCAGTAGTCCAGGTGAGAGGTCACGAGCGCATGAGTGACCGTACACAGGGCATCCCAGTCCAGATAGGGCCGCAACTGGCGCACCAGGCGAACCTGGGCGAAAGCCCCCCTAGTCACAGCTACTATATGGTCTTCCAGGGTAAGCCGTGAATCTAGGAGGACTCCCAAGTTGTGAGCCCTATCCACAGGGGGTAAAAACTCACCCCCCATAGAGAGAGATGGAATATTTTGAATGTCCCGGGATGCCGCAATGCACAGCCGCTCAGTCTTGTTGAGCTGAAGTCTGTTCCTCCCCATCCAGACCCGAACCGCCTCCAGGCAATGGGACATCACATCGAGGGCATTGCTGGGGTGGTTTGGGGTCGAAATGAAAAGCTGGGTATCATCGGCGTACTGATGATACCCAACTCCAAAACCACGAATGATCTCACCCAGCGGTTTCATGTAGATGTTGAACAGGAGAGGCGAGAGGACCGACCCCTAAGGAACTCCACAAACAGTCCTTGGGGTCGACCTCTGCCCCCCTGCCAACACCGACTGTGAACGTCCCAGGTGATAGGAGGAGAACCACTGAAGAATTGTGCCTCCCACTCCCAATCCCCTGAGACGCCGCAGCAGGATACCATGTTTGATGGTATCGAAAGCCGCCGAGAGGTCTAATAGGACAAGGACAGAGGAATGTCCTCTGTCCCGGGCCCTCCAGAGATCATTCACCAGAGTGACCAATGCCGTCTCCGTGCTGTACCCAGGCCTGAAACCCGATTGGAACGGGTCTATATAATCCGCTTCATCCAGAACCAGGGGGAGCTGATGCGCCACCACACTCTCAACAACCTTCGCAAGAAAGCGAAGGTTGGAGACCGGACGAAAGTTATTCAACACAGCTGGGTCCAGGGCAGGCTTCTTGAGGAGAGGTCTCACCACCGCCTCCTTCAAGACGGGGAAATTACCCTCACTCAAAGAAACAGATATAACTGCCTGGAACCAGCCTCGTGTCCTCTCCCGAGCTGCATAGACCAGCCAAGAAGGGCACGGGTCCAATAAACATGTGGTGGAGCTCAACCTCCCCATAATCCTGTCCACTTCCTCAGGGGTCACAGAATCAAACTCCTCCCAGATAACATCGACAAGACCGCCCGTGTCCTGATCGTCGGACTCTGCCCAGTTGGAGTCCAGACCGGTCCGAATCCAAGCAATTTTATCCAGCAGATGTTGACCAAATTCCTCGGCACGACCCTGCAAGGGTTCCTCCCTCACCTCCTGATTAAGGAGGGAGCGGGTCACCCTAAACAGGGCGGCCGGGTGATTATCTGCGGACGCGATGAGGGCAGAGAAGTAATTACACCTCGCCGCCCTCATCGCTGCGAGATAAGACCTAATAAAGGTTCTTAGTCGCAACCGGTTGGATTTGGATCGGCTGGACCTCCAACAGCTCTCTAGGCCCCGTTTCCGATGCTTCATCTCCCGGAGCTCCGTAGAGAACCATGGAGCTCGTTGGGATCTGCACCGGGTCAGGGGCCGCAAGGGTACAACTCGGTTAAGTGCCCCAGTGGCCGCCCTTTCCCAGGCTTCCACTAGGGCATCTGCCGAGTTGTGAGCAACGGAGGCAGGTGGGGACCCCAGCACTGCCTGGAACCTGTCAGGATCCATTAAGTGCCTGGGGCGGTACCATCTAGTTGGCTCCGTACCCCCATGACGGGGGGTGGCAAAACGGAAGACCAGCTGCAGGAGGTAATGATCGGTCCATGACAGGGGCATAATGAATGGAGAGCCCCCACCAAGATCATCAAACCACCGTCCAGATAAGAAAACCAGGTCAAGGGTGTGGCCTCCCTCATGAGTTGGTTCAGAAATTACTTGCGTCAGGTCCATGGCCATCATGGAAGCCATGAACTCCCGAGCTAACTCAGATGACCCTCCCAAGGATGCTAGATTGAAGTCACCCAAAAACTATAAGTTTGGGGAACTCAATCACCAACCCAGAGACGACATCGAGTAGCTCAGGCAGGGCTGCTGCTGCGCGACTAGGCAAAAAGTACACCAGCAGCAAGCCCAACTGCGCCCCCGGACCAAATCTCAAAAAGAGAGACTCACACCCGACTATCTGAGGAACGGTGGTCTCCCGCGGACATAAGGTCTCCCTGATAGCTACCGCCACACCCACACCCCTACCTTGAGCCCGGGGCCGGTGTAGCACCCGGAAACCTGGTGGGCAGAGATCAACCAAAGGGACCCCACCCTCTGGGCCCAACCAAGTCTCCGTGATGCAAGCCAGGTCCGCATGCTCACCCTCAACTAAATCCCGAACAAGGGGAGCTTTATTTATACCTTCTTCTGTCCATCATGCCTATGATAAATGGTCATGCAATCAGACTCCAGCAATTGCATAGATAGGGCCACATTTTGCAAACAAAGAACAACATGAATTGGGCTCCTAGTGCAGACAGAGAAACTCAGCTTGGTGGACAAAAAAGAAAAACAAATACAGTTCAGCTGCAAAGATATCCCTAGTGACTGATCTGCATAGCTACCAACTGTGCTGACTCCTATAGAGATGATTATCTAAGCCCAATTATTATTTCAAACTTCTGCTAAACACAAAATGATTTCTTCCAACTCATTCACAGAGCCAAGAGTGGTAGGTGCTCAGACTGGCCAGCCTTTTAAAAATGGCTCTGATCTTAGCTTGTTAAGTTTCTGTCTGCAAGAAACTAGAACAACCTCATGAGTAGGCCATAGTCGTTTCTTTGCTTTTATTCTTCTATTTATAAGATAAAGGCTTCAAGAGTCTGGCCTCTGTTGTTTCCTCCCATGCAGGGACTCCAAGCTAGACAGCCTCTTTATTCCCTCCTCTATTCTAGCAGGAGATTTCATCACAGATTCTGCCTTATACTGCTGGGTCTTTAATTCCAGTCTAGATTGGATTCATACAACATGCTTATCTGCTAACTTAACCATAGCTTACTTAGTTTGCCAGTTGGTTGGACTTGACAACACACTGAGCCATAAATTAACCATCCTGGTTCAGTCCACACAACCTGCCAGGACAGATTTATTTTAGTGTGTGGTGTGAATGAACCCCTCTCTCAAATGCCTAGCAGTGCTGCTTCATCCAAGGCAAGGGTGTCAAACTCAATGGGGAGCACCTGCGGCCGGCGTCAACTTCCCTCCGCCCAGTACGCTCCCACAGAGAGGGCCTCCTCAGGGTGCCACCGCTCAAAGAATGCCGACCGGTGGCCCCCAGGGGGAGGCCGTTTATGGAACCATCTTCCGGTCGAGCTCCGGATGGCACCTGATCTCCGCTCCTTCCGGCGTGATCTTAAAACCCACCTTTTTGAACAAGCCGGCCTGACCTGATGGGATGGGGTTGGGTTTTATAAATTGGTCTTAACTTTTAATCTGTACTAATTTATTACGGGCATCGCTGTTTAATTACTTTTTAATAATTTTAAATTTTTGTATCTTGTTTTTATTATGTATTGCCCTGTTCACCGCCCTGAGTCCTTCGGGAGAAGGGCGGTATACAGTACAAATTAAATAAATAAATAAATAAATAAATAAATAAATAAATAAATAAATAAATAAATAAATAAAATTTCATTGAGGGCCGCATCAGCATTGCGGTTGCCCTCGGGGGCTGGGTGGGCATGGCCTCCTGGGTGGGTGTGGCTGGAATGCGTGTGGCCTACTGGGTGGGCATGGCCAGCTCTACATTGTTTGCATCAAGGGTGCCTATGGGGGCCTGGGCAGGAGTGGGACAGATCTGAGGGTCTCTGGCAGAAGGAAATGGGACCGGGACAAGTGCCAAGGCATGGTCCACTGGAGGAGCCTCACTATTCCTCTCAAGCTATGCGGTGGGTGGGGAGCTGGATGGTGGTGCAGAGGTCAAATGCCCAGCCCAGCCCTCAAGCACCCACAGCACTAAGCCCAGCCCCACTTCCCCAAGGGGGTGCCCAGCTGCACTTACCTCCTCCTCAAGGCTGCTGCTGCTGTGCTTGCTCTCCTTAGCCAGGTTGCTCATGATGGGTATGAGAGCAAAGTCAAGAAGGAGGCCCACTACCTCTCCATGTGAGGAAACCTGGCTTTGTATCCAAAGCTTCCTTGGCAATAGGATGGGAGACCCCCCAGGATAGGCCAGGGGGAAGAGGCAAGGGGATGGTGAAAGAGCATTAGGGCAGGACTTCCCTCAGACTCTCCCTCTCCCTTCCTTCCTTCCTTCCTTCCTTCCTTCCTTCCTTCCTTCCTTCCTTCCTTCCTTCCTTCCTTCCTTCCTTCCTTAGAACAGAGTGGTGGGAAAATATTTGAGATGAGGGAGGGAATAAAACAGGCAAGAAATGCAGCTGGGGAAGTGTCTTCCTTTGTGAGGAATGAAGAAATGCACCATCGCCTAGAAGTGGCCAGCACATGGCCCTTGCCTACTTCACATATCTGGCTTGGTGGCTCTGGGGGAGGGGATGCCATGAGCTGCGTGAGAGTCAATGTTATCTGAGCAATGCTGCCCAGCCCCCAGTCTACCTGGTTTTGGCAGGCAGTGGGTCGCTCTCCTCACAGTGCCGAGAGGCTGAGCTGGGTGGCACGAATCTGAAGAGAAGCGCAATGCTGCCCAGCCCTTAGCCTGTAGGCAGGGCCATGTGCTGGCCACTTCCAGGTGATGGTGCATTTCTTCATTCCTCACAAAGGATGATACCTCCCCAGGGTGTACCCAGGGGGCAGTGCCGATGCGGCAGAGGCCGGTCCTTCGCTGTTTCCAGATGGCCTTGTGGAGCTAAGCCTAAATGTATTTCAGCATAGATGACCACCATGAAATTGTACACTAGCTCCTGGCCAGCCTGGGCCGGGGCCAAGGCAGCGGGGGCCGTTCCCTCACTGTTTCCAGGGTGGCTTCGCGGGCCACAAGAAACCACTTCGTGAGCCACATCCGGCCCCCGGGCCTTGTGTTTGACATGTCTGATCCAAGGGTTTCAAAGCTGATCTGGTTTTATACAACAAAGCAAAACAGAATCTCACCCCCATTTTCCAGATAATAGGACTTTCTGCATAGAAGTAAATGTAAATTTAACACTGCACTATGGATCTTCCCTGATTGCACAAGAATGGAGGGGGGAAAAGAAATGCTAATTTTAAAAATAATGTTGAAAAAATATTTAAAAAAAACAATAAAATGTACTGTAAACAAAATCATTGCTCTTGAGAACTCAAACCGGTATTTCTGGGGAACTTCAAAATAAAGTTATCCATTATGGGGGGAAAAAATAAACCAAAGTAGAACAGTTCCTAAAAATAAATCTGGAAATTCCTGATGCTTTCAATGATAACGCCTGTCTTTCCAAATCACCATGATGCTATTTCCTGGGAATATCAGTGCCGTGGAGGTTCTCTCTTTCCAGACTGCAAATCATATTTTTGAAAGGAAGTAGGAAAAAAGATAATGACAATGCCACCAATAAAAAATAATATAACTGTTAAAGAAATATAACATAAAAAGATCCAGCAGAAAGACATGCCCAAGATGATCTAATGAAGTCTGAAATGATGAGAACCTGTCATTTAAGAGAAAATCTCTCAAGTGATGTTTGGCTGGTAAGCAACATAATTATTCAGCCCAGTAAATAGATCCATTTAAATTCGGAAGAGGTAATTGTTTCAGTTACTTACAACAACGGAGGCATGCAACATCCATAAAGAATTGTAGAGCTTCATAAAATTTAACAAACTTTGCTTCAGGAATTTACGCAATAAATCTGGGAGTGATGGAACTGTGGAGTCCTTAGTACTCTCTGAGTTTGGTTATTTGATTGCCGATGTTTCATTGTCAAACAAAGTAACTCCATCAGTGCTAGTGTGTGGCTTTCTTTCTGACCATATTGTCATAGTCTTGCTTTTGCCCCTGTATACAAAAAAAGTCTATAATTCTGAAGTCTTTTACCCCGTCTTAGATAACAAATACTACAGAAAGGATTGATATAAGTAAATTTAAAGCTGTCTGGAAATGCCAAGAATTGCCATCCCTTCAGATTTGAAGGGTGTTTGGGAAAGATGCCTTAGGCATTTTTAGAATTGTAAGCCACTCAGAGTCATTTGGTTGAGGTGAGTGGCTATAAAAATTGAACAAACAAACAAACAAATGAACAAAAGCTGCAATTCTGAATAGGAACCAGTCCTGTGCATGCCGTATGTACCTCAGATTTACTTTGGACTAGATTTACCCAATATCCCAGTAGCTCTACTCTCCTTACCTTATCACCCACATTAATTTTGGTCCCATTGATTAGGTAGGGTTGCCATCTTTGGATTTAAAAAGAGGGGCTTTCCAATATGCCCTGTGGTGGGATTCAAATATGTGAACAACCAGTTCTTTGTGTGGATGCCACTTCCAGAAGTCCATTCTGGGCCTGGGCAACAAAAAATTAGCTACTGGTTCTGCCGAAGTGATGCGAATTGGCTGAATCCCACCACTGGGCTTATATCTCTTTTAATATTTTGCAGGGGCTTCAACGTTATTGCTTTTACCATTAGCAAGGATGGTTGCATGTTGCTTAGGCACAACTAAAGTTAATAGCCTATTCTATGCCTTCTTTAGTAAAAGAAAAAAATATGTGTGAAATTTTTGATTGACCAAATCTATGACAAGTGATGGAATTCAATATCCATAGGTCCATCTGACGATGATCATGGTTTGTGGAACATTGTGAATTAGAATGTAAGCAGAGCAAATATAAAGAATTAAATGAAATGAAAGTAAGAAAAAATAGTTATGTTTTGGCTTTTTGAAACTAAGAGAGGAAAGGTGGCAATAGATCTGAATGAAAGTGGTCCGATCTTATGTAATTGATGAGTTAATGCAGGGAAATAAGGCTGTACGTTTTATGATGAATACCAGAAGGTATGAATTTGTGTTAACTCAGTTCTTGTGAGTTAATATAAAAATTAGAATTCATGAATTGGAACAATAGTTGCATGTTACACTCGAGTGAACTGTGGTGCTAGAAGAAGCAAAGATGAATTTAAAGAAAAATTGTGTAACGTTTTAGATAAATGTAATCTGAGGCAAAAATTATTCTTTTAGATGGTGGGAATGAAACAACAGAATATAGAAAAAGTGATTGGATCAAGAATGTATGTTAGTAGTGACTGGTATATATCTGCTTAGCAAAAGCTCTTTGTTTTAACTATATGGTTTAAGCAAAGTGTATCTATATATAGTATACATGGCAAAGGTATCAATGTACATCTAAAAGCCTGTTTCATTTTAATACTGTTGATGGCAGATTGGGAGCATTAGCACACAGTTATACAAGAGTGATGAGAGATTTTCAGTGTGAGACAGATCCTTTTTTTGATAATGTCAGAAATGGATCTTGGAAAAAATGGACATGGAAGAAAAGGAAAGAAATTAGAATGAAAGCAGAATGACTGCAGAAAGAGAAAGTACATGTTACATACTTCCCCACCCACAAACACATTCTCAGTCACGTACATACATACAAATGAATGGCTGTAAGATGTAAGTGGATGTAAGAAAATAAGTTACGGAAGCTGTTGTGAATTGAATAAAGGAATTATTCAGCCAGAGTGCCTTAGAAATATTTGGAGTCATGCTAATGGAATATATTAAAAAGGATGCTTACTGGAATAATAAGTGAAAGAGGCTGTGAATAAGCAAAAAAGCATATAAGAGTATAGTTTCAGCAAAAATATATAAATAATTATTGTGTAATAAGCACAGAGAAAAACAAAATGCAAAGAATATAGTCAAAGAGAATAAGAAACAAGATTAAAAAGGGCAAAGAAGTAAATGGATGTTGATAGTTTTTTAAAAAAAAAATAGAAATAGTTGAAGAGGGCTAAATTAGGACTGCTTTAATGTTATTTCTAAGGAAATATAATTTAAAAAAATCATATGTCCTGTGAGAATGTCAAAAAAATGGTAAGGTTGCAGATATTGATGGTATAACTGGAGAAATGATTATTTAAAGATATAGTTTGGGGTTTTATTTCTGCAAACCTCCCAGAGTCACCATGAGTGAGTGCAGCAGCCATATATATTTTCTAAATAAATAAATAAATAACAGATAGATAGATAGATAGATACATAGATAGATAGATAATGATAGATATAGAAATAGATAATACATGACAGACTGAAGATAGATAGAAATAGATGATAGAGATAGATAGATGTAGATGTAAATGATAGATTAGATAGATAGATATGATAGATATAGAAATAGATGATAGATGATAGACAGATGATAGAAATAGATAAGATAGATATGATAGATATAGAAATAGATGATAGATGATAGACAGATGATAGATAGAAATAGATGATAAGATAGATATGATAGATATAGAAATAGATGATAGACAGATGATAGAAATAGATGATATAGATAGATGTGGATGTAAATGATAGATAGATAGATAGATAGATAGATAGATAGATAGATAGATAGATAGATAGATAGAGGAGTACCTGTGTGCTTTGTTCAAATTATATGTGAAGACTGCATCCATGCCTCACAATTGGAAGAATGTCATTATTGTTCCCCTATGCAAAATGAAAGGGTGAATTGAAAAACCATTTGTCCCTGGGAAAATGTTTGGCAGAACTGAGTATAAAACATGACAATAGGCAAGACTTGGGAAGTGCAGTGCAATTTTATACAAGGCAGGAGATGTGCAGATCAGATTTTTGCTCTTTAGCAGGTCATTGAGAAATATATGAATGGGAGAAATAATGTTTATAATACATACGTGATTTAGAGTAAGACTATGGTAAAATGAATAGGCTTGAATTGTGAAATGTGTTATTTGAATATGAAGCAATGAATACAATAAAAGCAGTATATAATGGAAGTAAAGTGAAAATAAATGTGATACTCAGCAACTGCTGAGTATCTTTACATAGAACTAAGATGTGCTAAACTGCCATGATTATTTATGAATAAATGTATAAAGAATGCTTGTGGAAGTGATGATAAAAGCATGTTGATTGAACACATGAAGAGTGATGTACATTTTTTTGAATGAAGGTAATGCTATAGTGTAACTTGCAGTGAACATTATTCTGTATGATAATATAATTTTACCGTACATTTACCATACCATACATACATGTTCAGTATGCTAACATTACATTGTATGGATAACATTGTATGGATCTGAAAATTAATGTAAGTGGTGGAAAAGCTAGAGCCAGCAGGTGGAAATGTACCATAATAAACTGGAGATAGATGGAGAAAAGCTGAGACATACTAGAAAAGCTAGTAGCAAAGTAGCAGGTTGTGTATGATCTTTTGAGCCCAGAATTATAGTAGTTAAGTTGTGGAGGTTGTTAAATGGGTTACGATGTGACTGCACCCAAGTTTACAACTTTTGCGGTGCTTGTTACATCCCCTGATGTAGGGACAACAAATGAGGACTAAAGTTACAAACTAAAGAAGTAAATGAGAGGATGGGGAAGACCAAGAAGGTCATGTCTAGATGGAGTTGACCAAAATCTCATGAAGAAACAGGTGAGAAATTTAAAGACAAAAAAAGAATTAGGGTGTATGGATGTGGTGAAAGCAAGAATGAATGATTTGCACTGACACAAAACTACGGACCAATGTAGTCAATTTTGTTTCGCTCAGGTAAAATAGGAATATTCTCTTTTCTCTTCAATTTATTTGGTTTCCCAATTGGATATGTATGTACAGTATATATGCACCAGGCCCGGACTAGAATCTGTTAGGCCTAGTTACTTGAACGTGTATGGCTTTTCATATATTTTTTTCCTGCTGAACCTGACGCGGATCATCCTCACTTAACGATGGTAATTGGGACAGGCAACTGTGTTGCTAAGTGTTGCTGTAATAAAGCCATGACACATGACTGAACTGACTTACAAGGACAATTCCAGAAATCCCAGTGGCCGTTCTTAGGTGAATTCCACATGGTTGTAGCATTCTGTAGTCACATGATCGCCATTTGTGACCTCCTTCCGGCTTCCCCATTGACTTTGCTTGTTGGGAAACCAGCAGGGAAGCTAGCAAATGGCCATCATGTGACCACAAGATGTTGCAGTGTCATAAAAGTAAGCCAGTTGCTATGCACCTGAGTTATGATCTTGTGACCATTGGGGACACTGCGATGGATGCAACTATGAGAACCCGGCATAACTTTGAACAACTGCTGAATGAGTGGTCGTTCAAAGGGCGGTATACAAATTAAATTAATTAAATAAATAAAATGAGGCCTAACTGTACTGCAAAATGCTAGCAACTCCAAACACAAAGGATTCATTTTGGGTGTTGTTGTGCCCCAGCAATAAGGCAGTTGTTCTATTAGTTTTGAGTAGCACAATTGCCAAGTATTTAGGACATGGCACATTACTTCCCTCTCCTTCTGTCTCCCGCAGCCCAAATCTTACAACATTTGGACCTGAATTACTCAATGGCACATTCACCGCCCTCAATAAATTCTGGGTGGATTGTTAGTTTACCTACAGGCTATGTTAACTCTTCTTCTCCCTCCCTTTCCCCCCCCACCTCCATTTCCCTTTGAGATAAGCCAGACAGCCTTTAAATGGCAAAACGTTACAATTTTCCACCTCATTTCCCATCTCCTCTACAGTTAATTTTTACCAGCCCTCTCTATTTATTTCCTTGCAGTGCTCCAGAGTGGGAAGCGTGGGGAAGAGGGGAAGCTGCATCTGGAGTGGGCCCTGGGTGGGGGAGGCTGGGAGAGAAGCAGGTCCTCCCCCTCTTTAATTTAACAAAGTGAATAGAACAACTTAATTAGAGTCATCTGGAAAATAACAAGTCACGTCAGGCGGCTTCTGAGGGATGCAAATAGCAAGGCCGAGGCAGGCTGGGAAAGCTGAATGAGCCACAGGGGCTGCCTGAGCTTTGCCTGCTCCTCCATCACAGCCTGCAGGCTATTTGCCTTTTCCTGCAAAGGAATAGAGCAGATGTCGCTAATTATTGGCAGGGCCTAATTGGATTTATCAGCAGTTAATAGGAAATTAAGCACTAAAGCTTCAGAGCATCCCTGATGCGGTGGTGGTTATCACGCAAGCCTCAGGAAGCCGTGTCCTGGGGCTTTGCGTATTCCACACAATCACTTTACTGTTGCCCACTTCCAGATCTTTCTGGCCCTGTCTTGATTTTCACACTGCTGAAAAGCTCCATTCTCTTGTCCTGCTCCTGTTTTTAAAGATACCTTTATGTAATGCCTCCCCCGGGGCTGCCACCAGATGAGTTGCAGAAATTGGGATAGAAGAAGGTTTATGGGCGTAAAGAGATACAGAAAATTCAAACTTTGTCCTGCCATCTATTGGTCATTTGGATTTTGGAGCCTAGATAGGGCAGCCTGAGCCTCCCACTCTTTTTCTCCCTCCTCTCTCTTTTGCTTTCTATTTCATAATTAATCAGCTTAAAGGCAATGGAACATGACTTAACTAACCTAGCGTCTGAATCGTTCATCATTTTTCTGTCCTGCTTTTTTTATTTTTATTTTTAAATTTCCCTCTTTATTTCCATTCAATCTGGCTGAAAAGGCAAATTTAAGAAGTGGCTGGGCGACACTTGGTGAAGATTCAGAAATTACAGAGGGGTAAAGCAACCCTCATCCACTTTATGACAATTGGTTGCTTTGATCACTATATTCAGATCTCCAAGAACACTTAACTGAAGTTCCTTGTCTCCACATATATCAACAAGAAGCAAGGTTCTTCTAGAACAGTGTTGGAAAATACATCCAATCCACTTCAAAATTAGGATGGGAAAGGAAACTCTGCTCATGAATTAATGTTCAATGTTGAAAACTGTTGGATAACCCTGTGGATTTTGCAGGAAACATATCGGAGACGACGACAAGATGTGCAATTTATACTCGCAGTGCTTGGCGTGAGTTGTGCTATTTATCCCATGGGTATTTTGACATCCTTGCCTCCTAACGTGTTACAAGGGCCAATTTAACTGAGCTAGATTGCATGAAAAAGCCCTCAGTTACTGTGTCACTCTCATCCTTCTTCTTTGCAAGCTTTATGTGTGCGCATGCATGCATAAGTGCATACATATATGCATGCTTTAAAGAGTACACCATTCCTCCATATTGCCATCTGTAAGTCCAAACCTATTTGATTAATCACCCCTGACATCTTTGCAAAAAGGTCAGGAGACATTGCAAGTAATTGAAAATACCACACTGCTGGCTGATCTATACATCATTATGGAGCGTGATTAGCATCTGCACTTTGCACAAGGAGCATAGAGAGGGAAGAATGGGAAGGTGACATGAGAGAGAAATCAGCACAGTGCCATATTTCCTTTTTTTTCCTTCCACAGTTCCTTTAATATACCACAAACTAACCAATGAAATATAAACATTTTTTCAAGTATTTAACATTTGTTATATCAGTAATGCTGTAGGTATGGTATTATATATCGCCATACATAAATACATACACGTAAGTTTGGGTGCTGCTCGTCCTGCCATATAGCCTTCTTGTCCAGCTAAAGTAGGGTTGAAATGAATGAATGGAAGGTTCCATATTTACACAAGCAGTCGCGATAGGTGTTTCGTGTACCAATCCAGATTTTTATACATGTTCACAGAATATGAATTCCAGACAGTTTTAAAGGTTTACTAAGCGTGAGTAGTTAACTGGCATCATGATGTTGCAGATTAAAACCAAGACTCCAGTATGATTAGGCTGAGCTTTCACACTGAGACAGATAATAATAATAATAATAATAATAATAATAATAATAATAATAATAATAATAATAATAATAATAATAATAATAATAATAAATAATAATAATAATAATAATAATAATAATAATAATAATAATAATAATATAATAATAATAATAATAATATTCAAAGTTTTTTAAATTTAAATAAAGAACCAAAACAACTACTGTACATTTTCTTCTTGGGAGGAATCCTATAATAATTTCAAATTCTTATTTAAAATCCATCTGGACCATTAGTCCTTTTTTATTTTTCCAAAATCAACACTTTAAACACCTTCTTGTTTATTCTAAAATATTTAATATTTAAACTCATATTTTAAGCTACTTTTCTGAAGAAGACCTGTCCATAAAAACTTAACATTATGAAGTTTTTTTTAATATTTCTAAAACAATAAAAAGTCATTCCAAATGATTAAGAAATGAAGCTCAGTTTCTGTTATACCTGTGAATTGTATAATAATAATAATAATAATAACAACAACAAGTTGGAAGGGACCTTGGAGGTCATCTAGTCCAACCCCCTGCTAAGGCAGGAAACCCTATACCAGGGGTCAGCAACCGGAAAAAGGAAAAGAGCTACTCAGAACCGGTTCCATCACACAAAAAAGTGGGAGCTGCAAAAAGTGCATGCGCGTGCGCCCACTCACACGCATGCGCAAAAAACACGCATGCGCAAAATGGGAGGCACCTGCGCGGTGACGGGTCTCCCCTTTGGAGAGGTGTGCGCCGTCCCGTTCGGAGACCTGCCGCGTTCGTTAAACATGGATGAACGCGGCAGCTGTGCAAACGGGATGGCGGCGGTTTGGCGAGTGCGCACGCACCTCTCCCAAGCCGCCGCTGTTCGTCGGCAGGTCTCCAGACAGTGGCGGCTTGGGAGAGGTGCGCGCGCACTCTCCAAACCGCCGCCATCCCGTTTGCACAGCTGCCGTGTTCGTCAATGTTTGACAAATGCGGCAGGTCTCCGGACGGGACGGCGGCGGCTTGGAGAGGTGCGCGCGCACTCTCCAAACTGCCGGCATCCCGTTTGCACAGCTGCCGTGTTCGTCAATGTTTGATGAACGCGGCAGGTCTCCGGACGGGACGGCGGCGGCTTGGAGAGGTGCGCGCGCACTCTCCAAACCGCCGCCATCCCATTTGCACAGCTGCCGTGTTCGTCAATGTTTGACGAATGCGGCAGGTCTCCGGACGGGACGGCGGTGGCTTGGAGAGGTGCGCGCGCACTCTCCAAACCGCCGCCATCCCGTTTGCACAGCTGCCGTGTTCGTCAATGTTTGACGAACGCGGCAGGTCTCCGGATGGGACGGCGGCGGCTTGGAGAGGTGCGCGCGCACTCTCCAAACCACCGCCATCCCGTTTGCACAGCTGCCGCGTTCGTCCATGTTTGACGAACGCGGCAGGTCTCCGGACAGGACGGAGGCGGCTTGGAGAGGTGCGTGCGCACCTCCGCCCTTCGCAAAGGTGCACACGCACCTCTCGGAACGGACGGTGCCACTCTCCATTTGGAGAGGTGCGCGTGCACCACTGCCCGTTCGAAGAGGTGCGCGCGCACCGGGCGGCTGGGAGCCGCAGGAGACGGCTCAAAGAGCTGCATGCGGCTCCAGAGCCGCGGGTTGCCGACCCGTGCCCTATACCATTTCAGAGTGCATGAAATGGAAACGTGGGTAGACAGCAAATACAGGTAGTCCCAGTGGTGGGATTCAGCTGGTTCGCACCACTTCGGCAGAACCTGTAGCTAATTTTTTGTTGCCCAGGCCCAGAATGGACTTCCGGAAGTGACATCCACACAGAGAACTGGTTATTCACATATTTGAATCCTACCACTGGTCCTCAAGTTATGGCCATAATTGAGCCTACAATTACAGCCATAAATCGTGACAGTTATAATTCTGGGAGCTGAAGTCCAAAAGTCATAAAGGGGCCATAGTTCCCCACATCCTGCCTAAAAGATTCTCTTTTCTCTTTGCACACCACGTGGTAGTATAAAATAGATGCATACACCATGTGGTAGTGTCAAAATAAATAAATACTGTACATTGGATAAATACATTGTTGAAAAGTTAAGCTTTTGCAAAGGAAGGAATCTTGGCTTCTAAGTATATTTCTGTAGAAATTTGAAAGCATTACCCTATTTCCCTTTTACAGAGTTTGGTTTGTGTAGTGTGAGATTTTTTTAAAGCTACATGCACCCACATGCAAATGACATGAATCCCAGTGCCACACTTGATTTCTGGTAAAGACTTTCTTAGGAAACAAAGGTCAAGCTTTCCTTATCTAGAAAAGGGAGGAAAGAAGAACTTCATTGCAATGAAGGGGAATGAAACAGGAGCCCAGGAGCTGTTTTCCAGATAAATCAGCATATATGTAATCTGCATATTCATGATATTTGTCCAAAAGCTGTCCTCTTCTAGGAGACGAAATGCCCCTGTGGAGAGCAGAGGGCTTATTATATCAGTTCTCTTTTAGAAATGACATTTCTGGTTGGGATGAGTGAGGTGGCCCTTAGGAAAATCAGCACTGGTATGCTTTTAGTTCTTAAGCAAAAGATGTTTTCTTGCATCTTCCCAAGAGAACAAGGTGTGAGATAATTTTGATGGAGAAAGAAAGGAAGGGATCCCAGATTCCTCCCTTAAGGGAGAAGACCACTGAATAAATCCCAGTTTCTAAGTGGGGGAGAAAACCGGAGATACTTTGCTGCCAACTGCACTCTTTGCTGTAGGTACTGGACACCAAAGAATATTTTTATTACTGATTTTTATAAACAAAACAGTTTTATCAAAATGAAAGTAATACGGATTTTAGAGGAAAAATAAAATAAAGAGAAATAGTGAATGGACAAAAAAAAAGAAATTAAGAAAAGAAAGAATTTTTTTAAAAGGAAAGAGGTAGTCCTCGGCTTACAACAATTCATTTAGTGACCATTCAAACTTACAACTGCAGTGAAAAAAAGTGACTGATGACCATTTTCCACACTTATGACCATCATGGCATCCCTAGGGTTGTGTGATCAAAATTCAGACGCTTGGCAGTTGACTCATATTTACAATGGTTGCAGTGTCCCCGGGGGGTCACGTGATCAGCTTTTGCGACCTTCTGATGAGCAAAGTCAATGGGGAAAGCTGGATTCACATAACAACCAGGTTACTAATTTCACAGCAGCGATTCACTTAACAAGAAGATTGTAAAATGCGGCAAAATTCACTTAATAAATGTCTCACTTAGCAACAGAAATTTTGGGCGCAGTTGCAGGTGTAAACCCAGGACTACCGGAACCTCGTTAAGTTTGTCAATTTTGTTTTAAAGTACAGGTAGCCTTTGCCTTAACAAAACGAGCCCAAAATTTCTGTTGCTGAGCAAGGCAGTTCTTAAGTGAGTTGCACCTCATTTTACGAGCTTTTTTTGCCACAATTGTTAAGCAAATCATTTCAGTTGTTAAATGAGTCATGCGGTTATTAAGCAAATTTGGCTTCCTCCACTGGCTTTGCTTGTCAGAAGCCAGCTGGGAAGGTTGCAAATGGTGATCCATCCTGGGATAGTGCAAGTGTCTTAAATACATGCCAGTTGCCAAGCGTCCAAATTTGGACCGCATGATCAGGGGGATGCTGCAACGGTCTAAGTGGGAAGTTCATAAGTCACTTTTCTCAGCACCAGGGTAACTTCAAAGAGTCACTCAATGAATCTTTATCAGTTGAGGACTACATGTATAATGCTTTTTCTTCTTGGAGTTTAAAAGTATATTTTGTATTTTAAAAGAAACTTCCTAACAGCGAGGAAAATTAACCAGTGGAACAGCTTTGCCTTCCGATGTTGTGGGTGCTCCATCACTGGAGGTTTTTAAGAAGAGACTGGACAGTCACTTGTCTGAAATGGTGTACGGTCTCCTGCTTTGACCAGGGGGTTGGACTAGAAGATGATCTCCAATGTCCCTTCCAGGATTCTGACTCTGATTCTGGTATTGTAATTGGAATTGTGATACACAGGATGTTAAAGTTTTATTGTTTTTTAGATTTTTCTTAGCACTAACTACCTTTCTCTCCAGTTTTGGTGTGGGGCCTCTGGCTCTGCATTCAAAGTATTTATAGCCTGAGAAAGGTTGACTTTGATGTGGCTATGTCTAGGCTGGGAGCTCCTGGCATCCCAGTTATCAGTGTAGCGATCCCGTCTTTGTCTTACAGTAAGGAAAACCCTTGAGAGAAGCCATGTGAAAAACAGGAGAGGGTTAGCAAAATTTTGGCCCCGTAAAAATCCATCAATATTCTGTTGGGCAGGCAAGCTGGGAATTCTGCAAGTTGCCTTTCCTCTTGCTCAGCTACTTTGGCAATGGTGAGAGCTTCCTCTGTAGTTGTAAGGGGGTGTAAAATGATATAAGAGAGCTGCTCAAACTTCATTTCAGAATCTTCCAGGTGAAAATAAATATTTCACTAGGAACAAGGAGGGCTGTCTTCACTCACCCTCCTCTGAAAATTCATCTCAGGTTTTCACGTTCCATTTCCAAACGGTGACATTGTACTCCCTCTTTGACAGCTCCTGTCATACCTGACAGCACAGTCTGGACCAGGAAGAAACTTTGACACTAAAGATGTGCCATTTAGCAACAACACAGGGCAACCTTTGATGGCCAACAGTTCACAGCTGCTTAGACCTTCTAGACAGCAACATCGCCTAGCTGTCTCTGCCGAACTGAAGAAAACATGATTCTGTAATAAAATAAAAAGAGAGAGAAGCCAGACTCCAAAAAAAGAATAAATCCATGAGGTATCACTGCTCCTGTCTAGCCAGCTGCTTCAGAAAGTATCAAAAATCACTTTTCCACCCCCCCCCCGAGATTAGCTATGAAAAACCATTCACTTCTGCTCTCCAAGACATGGCATTGGAGACCCTTAGAGCCAAGCTGAAATTTCTCTTCCTACTTTTGTCATAAAAGAAAATGAAAGAAAGACATGTCCAATCTCGCCTTCCTATATCTTCTTTTATGAGTATATAATCTTTGGCCCCAAGGCTGCATGTGAACACACCCCCACCCCCATCCAAAAGCCTTGGAAGTAGCCTTGAGACACTGCCTATCAATTGCCTACAAGTTATAATTTTTAGCAATCCAAAGAGAAAACTATTAACCACATGAGTAGTAATGAGCTCTATTATCTTTAATTGAATTAATTTTACTTGAAGATTAATTAAAATGTAATTAAATCAAAATTAAATTTTCCCTCAGCCCCACAAACAGAGTCCAAACAACAGCAACGAACAGTAGCACATTTATGTAATTCTAATAGTTGCGGGATGCTTTCCAATTGTGGTCTTGGAGAAGACACTTGAGAGTCCCTTGGATTGCAAGGAGATCAAATCAGTCAGTCCTAAAGGCATTCAACCCCAATAGTCCTTTAGGAGGACAGATCCTGAAGTGGAAGCTCAAATATTTTGGCCACCAAATGAGAAGAGAGGACTCATTGTATAAGACTCTGAGGTTTGGAAACTATTGTGTAGTGGGTTCTTGACTGCATGGCAACAGGACGGACATGGGCTTCAGCATGGCAGCTCTTTATTAGTGGAAGTACTGAATGGGACAATAGGGGTTACTGGTGCCCCTTATATACCTGGCCAGGTACGCTCACGGCCAATCCCTTTATTTGGTTTTCCCGCTGTGCGCTAGCCAGCCAATCCCGACACAGTACAGTGCCACCTGATGGTGTCAGCGAGCCGCTGCTTGTGTTCATTTCCCCCGTACATAACACCCCTTCCCCCATAATAACAAACAATAAACAATTTTTCTAAACACATGTTTCACTGGTGATGATTAGACACGTCAAGTCCTTCCTTACGTCCTTACATACGTAGTCCTCCAAATAGCCAGGTGGCCTATGAGAGCTGGGTGACCATCTCAGGGGTTGCTCCCCATCCTGGACAGCCTTGTCACAAGTAGAGTCCTGGCTCTGGGGCTTAATGACTGCATTGTCCTGGTGGGCCAGGGCCTGTTGCTCCTGTTGTTGTTCAGCCCTGCCCAAACTCTCAGGTATCAGTTCAGTGTCCGTGAGATCCTCCTCCACTCCAGAACCCATTGTTTTTTTGTAGGGTGGGCCGGTCAACCTGTGACCTTTCAGAAGCCCGCTTCCTGATTTGTTCTATGTGTTGTCTGACCTGACGGCCCCCCTCCACCTCTACAATGTAAGACAACGGCCCTGTTCTGTCAATCACCACCCCCTGAATCCACACATGTCCTGGCCCATAGTTTCTGACCCAAACCAGATTGCCAGTGTGTAGTTCTCTGTGGGAATGGGTTGTTCTGTCTCTGTGGCCACTCTGTCCAGGTGGAGTCTGTCCAACTTAGTGATGAGCCGTCTGCCCCAACGCAGTTCTGCAGGACTCTTACCAGTGGTTGTACACACGATGTGGTGTGTTGTGCAAGAAGGAATTGGGCCAACCTTTGGTGCCAGTCTCCACTGATGATGCATCTTAATACGTCCTTGGTCGTCTTCACCATACATTCTGCTTGCCCGTTGGACGACAGGTGGAAGGGCGTGGAGGTGACGTGTCTAATCAAGTTGGCCCTCGTGAAACCCTGGAAATCAGCAGATGTGAATTGCGGGCCATTATCTGAAACTATCACATCAGGCAGGCCATGCATAGCAAAGAGTGTCCTGAGCACCTGGACTGTCTTGGATGTGGTCATGCTAGTAACTGGTACTACCTCTAACCATTTAGAGTAGCTGTCAACTACCACTAGGAAAATTTGACCTTGAAAAGGACCCGCATAATCAATGTGGACTCTAGACCACGGTTTGTGAGTCATCTCCCACTTGTGTACCGGTGCGTGTGGCTGTTCTGGCCTTGACCTTTGGCATGTGTAACATCCCACTACCTGTTCCTCAATAGCCTTATCCAGGTCAGGCCACCATAAGTAACTCCTGGCTAATGCCTTCATCCTGACTATACCAGGGTGTCCCTCATGTAGTGACTGTAAAACCCAATCCCTATGTTTCTCAGGAATGATGACCCTGTCTCCCCACAATAGGCATCCCTTATGAGAAAACAGCTCATGCCTCCTTGTGAAGAATGCCTGAAATTCTGGGCCTGGACTCTTGTCTTGCCACCATGAAGCTACCCATGCCTGTACCCTGCTCATGATCTTGACAGCTGTGGTACCAGCAGCAATGTCCTTAGCGTGGAGCAGGCATTCTGGTAGGTCCTGAATGGCCATTATCTGTTCAGCAGGTGCCGGATCCGGTTCTGCAGTGGTTACTGGTAACCTGCTTAGTCCATCCACATGGCCCATGTCCTTTCCTGGTTTGTGTACTAGTTTACACATGTATGCAGAAAGGAATATGGACCACCTCAGCATCCTGGGGGATAGGATTTGTGGGGTTTGTCTGTCAGTCGTGAATAACCCCAGCAGCGGCTTGTGATCAGTGAAAATAGTGAATTGCCTGCCATATAAGTAGTCATGAAATTTTTTGACTCCCATCACTATTGCCAGGGCTTCCTTATCTATTTGGGCGTAGTTCCTCTCTGCCCTTGACAGTGTTCGGGAGTAATAAGCAATGGGTCTCTGCTCCCCATTGTCCTCCATGTGACTTAGGACAGCACCCACTCCATAGGGAGATGCATCATATGCGATGCAGATGGGTTTGTTTTCTATAAAGTGTGTAACAGTTGAATTACAGGACAATAGGTCCTTTAGATTTTGGAAACTATGCTCGTGGACTTTGGTCCAATTCCATGGAGCTTTCTTGTCTAAAAGCCTGTGTAATGGCTCAGCAATTGCTGCTTTGTGGGGAAGGAAAGCATAATAAAAATTAAGTAACCCCAGGAAAGCTTGTAATTCAGCTTTGTTTTAGGGGTTGAAGCCATCTTAATTGCTCTTACCTTGGAATCTGTGGGGTGAATTCCTTTGGCATCAATTCCAAACCCAAGGAATTCAGTGGATGCCACTCCAATGCTGCATTTGTCCTTTTTTAGTTTTAACCCTGCAGAATGGAATCTGCTTAAGACAGCCTGCAGCCTGTCAGCCAGGACCTCTTCAGAATCTCCAGCGATAAGGACATCATCAAAGTAAGGGCATACTCCAGGTATGCCCTTCAGAGTCCTCTCCATCATCTCCTGAAATATTCCAGGAGCTACAGAGACACCGAACTGCAAACGGTTAACTCTGAAAGCTCCTCTGTGTGTAACAATTGTGTGAGTGTCTGCCGTTTCCTGGGTAACCAGGAGTTACTGATACACCTGCGCCAGATAGAGCTTGGCAAAGATGGTGCCACCCTGGAGCGAGGAGAGGATGTGTCTTACCGTCAGAACTGGGTAAGCATGCGGATTCAGGGCCCTGTTCACCGTGGCCTTATAATCCACACAAATTCTAACCTCCCCATTAGCTTTAAGTGGGGTGACTATTGGGGTCTCCCACTCTCCCCCTTCTACTGGTTCTAACACCCCTTGGTCCACTAATTTGTCCAGTTCACTCTCAATCTTGTGTTTGAGAGCGAAGGGGACTCTTCACGCCTTAATTCTCATAGGAAGGACATTCGAGTTCAGCTTAAATTTGATGGGGGGCCGTGTGTATTTTCCGAGCTTACCATCGAATATGTCTGCAAACGTTTTGCAGATGGATTCGAGGCTTTTGGACTGGGAGGTGTTATGGATCCCTGAGATCCCTATTCCCAGAGCCCCAAACCAATTCAGCCCCACTAACCTGGTCCTCCGGCCCTCGGCTACCAGGATGTCCAAGGGACCCTGGAAATCCTCAAACCCCACTAACATGGTGGCCTTCCCCCTAACCTTAATTAGGAGCATGCTGGAAGTCGGATAACTGGATGCTGGTGGGCTTCAATGGAACCCACCGTTTGCTCCGGCCGCAAACTGTTTTAAATGTCTCATAAGAAATTATGGAGACTGCAGACCCGGAGTCGAGTTCCATCTTGCAAGGTACACCTTGCAAACAGACCTCTAGTTTTATTTTTTGTGTGAGCAACTGGTGGATCCCCATGTGAGACATGGTGCTCCTACTCCCAAAAAAATTGGTAGAGGTGAGCTGAGGGGACTCAGTACCTTTTGGCCACGCGTCCATCGATTGAAGTTCATACAGGTTGTCCCACATGCGATTCCGGCAGTCAGCTGCAGTGTGCCCCGTCTTGCCGCAGGACCGACACTTCGCGGTTCGGAATTTGTAGGTTACTCTCGGATGACTTCCTCTGCAACTGGCACACTTTTGGATGGTTTCTCTGCAGCTGCAGCTGGTACATTTGGTACATTTATTGGTTGTTGTGGGCTTCCGCTGGCTTCTGTAGTTGTCGCGCTGCGTTTGATGTCTTCCTTGCTTTTGATGTAAAACATCAATCAGCCTCCTCCAATGTGTCCCCGCTTCTGCCGTTCGCAGCCTCTCCAAAATGAATGGAACCACCTGGACTGCTGGGTCAGTCTTGATGGGTCGCGTTGACGGCTCCCCCAGCGGCTTCGCTGGCCAAGATCTCATCCTGAGCATCTTGGAGTGTGATGGTCGGCCGGGCATGCAGACACTGCTGCAGCCATTTGTCCTGGAGCCCACACACCATGCGATCTCGCAGCCTTTCTTCTAGGTTGCTAAATTTGCACAGGCGAGCGGCTTCCCGCAGGGCTGTGATAAATTCGGAAGCCAACTCACCTGGCCGTTGGCACCACTGCTCGAACTGACCTCGCCAAGCCAGTTCAGACATTCATGGCTTAAAGTGGTTGTTCAGCTTCTCTACGATGTCCTTGTACAACACGTCCTTGATTGCCGTCAGCGTGCACAGGTTAACGGCCAGATCGTGGATCACTGGGCCACTCAAACAGGTCAAGGCGGCTGCTTTTTTTTTAATTGAAAAGTTTTACAATACATTTTTAAAAACATAAACTCCCTCCCTCCCCCTCCCCTCCCCATTACCCTCCCTTACCCTCCCCCCCGACTTCCCAGAGCTGAATACAGGGTATAAACTTTACAAACTTAAAACTAAAATATGCTAACAAACTAAAAAAAACCACTTTAAATTCTATCGCACTTTAACTCCCCTTAAACATAACTAAATTACTAACAAATAATGAATAGCTAATAATACATCATATAAAACTAATACTTATTCGAATGCTAAATTAAACTTTTTAGTCCCATATTTATTCTGTATATATTCGATCCATCGTCTCCATTCCACAATGTATCTCTGTTGCGATTGTTCTTTCAAATATGCTGAAATCTTTGCCATTTCCGCCAGGTTTGAAACTTTCAAAGTCCATTCTTCTATAGTAGGCAGTTCCTCCTTCTTCCAATATTGCGCTACTAAAAGTCTTGCTGCCGTAATTAAATTCAACCTCAATTTAGTATCTATGACAGTACAATCTGTAATAATACCCAACAGAAATAGCTGTGGAGAAAACCTTATCTTTTTCTTAAATATCTTTTGCATATTCCACCAAATTTTAATCCAAAAAGCTTTAACTTTTTTACAAGTCCACCATATATGATAATACGTTGCATCCTCACAACCACACCTCCAACATTTGGGCTGGCAGTTCGGATACATAGTTGCTAATTTTTTAGGGTCTAAATGCCATCTATAAAACATTTTATAAAAATTCTCTCTTAAATTTTGAGCCTGTGTAAATTTTACATTTTGGACCCAAATCTTTTCCCATGTATCCATTGTTATAACCTCCTGAAAGTTCTGGGCCCACTTTATCATACAGTCTTTAACAAGTTCTGTTTCTGAGTCAATTTCTATCAGTGCATTATATATCCTTCTTATATGTGCTTGACCTTGATCTCTAATTTGTTTTACCAAATTTCCATCAGTTATCAAGATACCAACTTTCTGATCTTCTTTCCATCTTGCTTGTAACTGCCCATACTGAAACCAAGTTTGTACTATCTTTTCTTCTTTTAAAATATTATATGGCTTTAATTGCCATACATTCCTTTCTATCCTTAAAATTCAGCGCTGATCTTTTTGGATGCTGAAAAAGCTTTTGATCAATTGGACTGGAAATTCTTATTTAAGGTATTGGAGAAAATGGAGTTTGGGGCTAATTTTTTACAACCTATTAGGGCAATATATCAGAAGCAAACAGCTCAAATAATAGTCAATGGTAGTTTGACAGAAACATGTAACATTGAAAAGGGTACAAGACATGGGTGTCCGTTGTCACCTTTGTTGTTTGTTTTAACATTGGAAATATTACTGATTTCGATACGAGATTCAAATAAAATTAAGGGAATTAAAATAAGAGATCAAGATTATAGATTGAGAGCGTTTGCGGATGACTTGGTTATTACATTAAGTCAACCAACTTACTCAGTTGTAGAATTGATGGAGATAATAACGTCATATGGAAAAGTTTCTGGATTTAAGAAAAACACGCAAAAAACTAAAATATTGTCTACAAATATGACCATAGAACAAAAGATTGTTTTAGAAGAGTTAATGGGATTTGAAATAGTTAAAAAGATTAAATATTTGGGGGTATATATCTCGGCTTCAAATGTAAAATTATACAAAAATAATTATGATAATTGGAAAAAATTACAATTATCTTTTTTTTTTAATTGAAAAGTTTTAAGATACAATTTTCCTTTAAAAATCCCCCCTTCCCCCTCCCTCCTCCCCCCCTACCTCCCCCCCTCCCCCCCTCCCCCCCCGACTTCCCAGAGCTAAATACAAGGTATATATATAAAAAGCAATCATAAACAATCATATACTAACAACTATAAACTCTAAAATCCATCACTCTCTAGCTTATATAGGATAAAACAAGCCTTAGTAATATTGAATATGTATAAAAGGAAACTAAAATAAGAAAAGAAGAAAAAAAACGAAAGAAGACTTATTCAAATGCTACATAAAACTTCTTAGCCCTATACTTGTTCTGGATAAACTCAATCCATTTTCTCCATTCCATAATATAGCGTTCTTGCGAATAATCTTTCAAATAGGCCGAAATCTTCGCCATCTCTGCCAGGTCGGAAACCTTTAAAGTCCACTCTTCTATAGTCGGCAGTTCCTCTTTCTTCCAATATTGACCTATCAAAAGTCTTGCTGCCGTAATTAAATTCAACATCAACTTGGTGTCCACAACTGTAGCGTCTGTAATTATTCCCAACAAAAAAAGTTGCGGACAAAACTTTATCCTCTGTTTAAAAATCTTCTGCATATTCCACCAAACTTTTATCCAGAAAGCCTTAACCTTCTTACATGTCCACCATATGTGAAAATATGTTGCATCTTCATCGCCGCACCTCCAACATTTACGCTGATAATTCGGATACATACTTGCAAGCTTTTTAGGATCTAAATGCCATCTATAAAACATTTTGTAAAGTTCTCTCTTAGATTTGAGCTTGTGTAAATTTTACGTTCCTCACCCAAATCTTTTCCCACATGTCCATTGTGATAACTTCCTGAATGTTTTGGGCCCATTTTATCATACAATCCTTAACAAGCTCTGTTTCTGAGTCAATCTCTATCAATGCAAGATATATCCGTTTAATATGTGCTGGACCCTGATTTCTAACTTGCTTTATCAAATTTTCATCAGTCCTTGTAAAACCACTTTTCTGGTCTTCTTTCCACCTGGCCCGTAACTGAGTATATTGAAACCAGTTTTGAACAACCTTCTCTTCTCGCAAGAGGCTATATGACTTCAAACACCAGACATTTCTTTCCAAACTTAGGATCTCCTTGTACGTAGTCACATCATGTTTGAAGCCAGCATGTATATTTTCTATTGCGTGTTTTGGAATTGCCCACAATGGTGTCTTGCAACCCAACTTATGTCTGTACTTCTTCCAAACTCTCAGCAATGCCTGTCTTAAAATATGCATCCTAAACACATTGTCTACCTTCTTATCATACAACAAATATGCATGCCAGCCAAACAACAAATCATGGCCCTCAAGATTTAATAACCTCCCTTGTGTCAAATTAATCCAATCACTTATTCCTACTAATGCAGCAGCTTCATAATATAGTTTAAAATTGGGCAATTTAAGGCCACCTCTCTCACGAGTATCCTGCATAATCTTAAGTTTAACTCGTGGCTTTTTCCCTGCCCACACAAATTTATTGATACCTCGCTGCCATTCCTCCAAATTAGAATCTTTCTTAAGAATCGGTATCATTTGAAATAAAAATAAAAATTTAGGCAGGACATTCATTTTTACTGCTGCAATCCGTCCCAACAAAGACAATTGCAATTTTTCCCAACTCTCCAATTCTTTTTGAATTTCCCCCCATAATTTTTCATAATTATTTTTATATAGCTTTGTATTAGAGGGCGACAAAATCACCCCCAAATATTTAACCCTTTTAACAATCTCAAATCCAGTTAATCCTTCTAAAAGAGCCTTTTGCGAAACCGTCATATTTCTGGCCAAAATTTTGGTTTTCTGTATATTAACTTTAAATCCAGAAACCTTCCCATATTGTGTTATTATCTCCATCAGGTCCACAACAGAGTTCTCTGGCTGGGTCACTGTAACAACCAGGTCATCTGCGAATGCTCTCAATCTGTAATCCTGATCTCCAATTTGTATCCCCTTAATTTTTTCCGAATTCCGAATTTTAACCAATAATATCTCTAATGTTAACACAAATAACAAGGGCGATAACGGACACCCTTGCCTTGTGCCCTTCTCAATGTTACATGCCTCTGTCAAGCTATTGTTAACTATAATTCGGGCAGTTTGTTTTTGATATAATGCCCTAATCGGTTGTAAAAATTTTTCCCCAAAATCCATTTTGTCTAAAACTTTCAACAAAAATTTCCAATTCAATTGATCAAAAGCTTTTTAGCATCTAAAAAAATTAGCGCCGCAGAGATCTGGTTGTTCCTTTCCAAAAACTCTAACACATCAACTATATGCCTCACATTATTTTTCATTTGCCTACCACTAATAAACCCCGTTTGATCCCCATGAATCACCTGTTGCAGAACCCTCATCAGTCTATTAGCCAAAACCTTAGCAAATATCTTATAATCTGTGTTTAAAAGCGATATCGGTCTATAATTTTTAACTTGAGTAGCATCTTGGTCTTCCTTCGGAATCAAAGAAATAAAAGCTGTTCTCCAAGACGGTGGCACCTTTCCCCCCCCTCTGGATTGTCTGGAACAGTTCCTTTAACGGTTTTATCATCTCTAATTGTAATTTTTTGTAATAGGCCGCAGTCAAGCCATCCGTACCTGGTGCTTTATCCACCTTCAATTCCTTAATTGCTGTAAAAATTTCTTCTTCTGTAATCAATTGATTAATTCCCTCTTTTTGTACTTGCGTAAGAACCGGGATGCTAGCATTCTCCAAATATGTATCAATGTCTTTTTCATTAATTTTCTCTTTAGCATATAATTTAGAGTAAAAATCCACAAAAGCGTCCTTAATAAGGTCCTGTTGAAACACAACCCTTCCTTTATGCTCAATCTTATCTATGTTAGAAGCCCTTTGTTTTTTCCTCAATCTATAAGCTAACCATCTGCCTGGTTTATTAGCGTTGCAAAAAGTATTATGCCTAGCAAACCGCAGATTGGTTGCCACTTGATCAGCCAATAATTTATCAAATTGTCCTCTTAACAGTTTAATAGCCTCCTTAGTCTTCACGTCCTCTGAGTTCAAAATCAAAGCCTTTTCTTTTTCCTTTATTTCATTCTCCAGTTCTTTCCTTCTAGTTTCCACCGCACGTCTATGTTTATTATTCATGTATATCAACACCCCTCTCATATAGGCCTTGCTAGCATCCCAAACCATATCCATAGAGGTACCCTTATTCATATTAATTTCAAAAAAATCCTTCATCCGCTGTTTGCATTCTTCCACATTTCTCTGATTTCTAAACAAATTCTCATTTACGCGCCACGAGCGCCTGTCTCTTTTCTCCTTATCAATCTCTAACCAAACTGGACTGTGATCAGAGATAGTTCTTGCACAAATCTTCACCTTTTTAGTCCTCAAAAAAAATCATTAGTCAACAAAATAAAATCAATCCTCGAAAAAGATTGATGTCTATCAGAATAAAAAGTATAATCCTTCTCCTGCAAATGTCTCTCACGCCAAATATCTCGCAATTCCAGGTCATCCTTCATTTCAAAAAAAGATTTAGGCAATCTAGCGTGACTTGGAATGCGCTTAAAAACTCCAGCCTTGTCCAACTGTACATCCAAAACACCATTCCAGTCCCCCATAAAAATAAAAGATTTATAATCCAACTGGGTAAGCTTTGTGTGAAGTAAACTAAAAAAGTCAGCTTGTTATTGATTAGGTGCATATAATCCAACTAGAAGCGTCTTTCTACCTTCTAACAGCAGCTCAATCATAACATATCTTCCTTGCTTATCTGCTTCAATTAAGTCTGCTGTTAAGGCACTTTTAACATAAACAACCACTCCATTTTTCTTGTTCATTGCAGAAGCAACAAATTGCGTACCCAACCTCGAGTTCGATAAATACTTTTGATCCAAAACTCTAATATGCGTTTCTTGCAAACATATAACATCTATCTTAAATTGTTTTAAATATTGAAAAACTTTCTTCCTCTTCTGTGGTGAATTTAGTCCATTAACATTCCAGGTTAAGAATTTAGTTGCCATGCATATCCTCCCAAAGCTCTTGGAGCACTGCCTTGATAGGACTATCTTCTTTAGGCCGTGCTCCTCCCACTGCTTGGCTGTAAGTACGTTGTGGAAGTTCCGAAGACTTTTGCTGATCTTGTTCTTTTATTTTCTTTGCTCGTTTTAAAGCAGCACGCGTTACCCTTTGCTCTCTAGGATCATCCAAAGAAGTTATAGCTTGATCTCCTCCAGCACCATTTTCCTCTGTTTCATCCTCTTGATGTTCTCCTTCTCCAGATCCCTTTGCAGCTTCCAGAAGTGTTAATGGGGTTGCTTTTAAAACGTTATTGTAGAAATCACGCGCTTGCTTCACAGTAATCAGCCGATACCTTTTACCTTCATACATCACCATCAGCCCATCTGGAATCTCCCATCTGAACCTTATATCTCGTTGCTTAAGCTCTTGCACAAGAAATGTAAAGTCCTTCCTTCTCCTTAAAATCTTTGGAGGGATTTCTTTTAAAACCAAGACTTCTTGATCAGCAATCACAACTTTAGCATCATAGGCAGCTTGTATAACTTCATCTCTAATTTCTCTTTTTGCAAAGTAAACCACCACATCTCTAGGCAACTTTCTCTGTCTGGCAATCCATGAGTTCACACGGAACACTTTATCCATAGCTGCTCTTATTTCGGATGCTGGCTGGTTCAATACCACTTCGAGAGCCTCAGAAACCAGCTGCTTTAAATCTTCCTTAATATTCTCTTTTAAACCTCTGATTCTAACAGCAAACTGCATCTGGTAATATTGGGCAAGGCTTAATTCCCTTTCCATTTTGTCTCTTAAATCTTCATTCTCCCGTACTTTTACTTCTAATATTGCATTCTTTTGAGTCAAATCATCCACTTTTTCATCCAATTCTTCCACACATTCCGCCACTTTATGCACTGAAGACAAAATGTCTACCTTCATCACGCTGAACTTCTGTTCCATCCTCTCTTCCATTCTCTCCTCCAGTTTCTCCAATTTCTCCTCCATCTGTGCAAATTTATCACCCATTGATTGATTAATTGATTCCAAAAGTACCTGGGCATGTTTATCCAGAGCATCTCGTAAGTCCTTCGGTGTCAATACATCAGGAGGATGCAACGCCTGTAATGATGATTGTTGCACCGGAGAAGATCCACCACTCCGAAGAGTTTTAGGGGGAGGTTTAGCCGCCATCTTTTACTTTCAATTGTGACGCACTTTCACTTAAAGTTTAAAAAGTCCATCAAGCTCGAGAGTATAATAAAATAATCCTCTTCACCTTTTCCTCTTGTACCGCTCTGCCTGCTCCTTTAATCCATAGTCCTTTCTTCAGGCAGGGGTGGTCGCAGACGCCTGGCTCTGCTCCAAGAAGTCCGGAGCAGAGACGCTGGCCAGCTGGGAGCAACCCAGGCTTCAGGGGAGTTCAATCCTTCAGCCGCCCAAGCTCCAAGCTCAGGCGGCCCCGGAGAACTCGACCCCTACCTGGGGCCTCACCCCCTCCTCTTCTCCCGAGGAGGGGGCTTCAAATTCGCCCGAACAGCTGATCGGCGCTGTTTCGGGCGAAAAAACACACAGCTGAGCCGCGGGCAGCCCGGGAAGGCTGTCTCCGGCGCCGCGCAGCCACCGGAAGTCGGCTAAATTACAATTATCTTTATTGGGAAGAATTGCAGCAGTAAAAATAAATGTTTTGCCAAAATTTTTATTTTTGTTTCAAATGATACCTATACTTAAAAAAGATTCAAATTTGGAGGAATGGAAAGGTAAAGGTTCCCCCGCACATGCGTGCTAGTTGTTTCCGACTCTAGGGGCCGGTGCTCATCTCCGTTTCAAAGCCGAAGAGCCAGCGCTTGTCCGAGGACGTCTCCGTGGTCATGTGGCCGGCATGACTGGACGCCAAAGGCGCATGGAACGCTGTTACCTTCCCACCAAAGGGGTCCCTATTTTTCTACTTACATTTTTACGTGCTTTCGAACTGCTAGGTTGACAGAAGCTGGGACGAGTAACAGGCGCTCACTCTGTTACGTGGCACTTGGGATTCGACCCGCCAAACTGCCGACCTTCTGATCGACAAGCTCAGCGTCCTAACCCACTGAAGGTATTAATAAATTTGTTTGGGCAGGGAAAAGACCAAGAGTTAAATTTAAGATAATGCAAGACGTACGTGAAAGAGGTGGTCTTAAAATGCCCAATTTTAAATTATATTATGAGGCTGCTGCTTTATCATCAATTAGTGATTGGTTTAATTTAATACAAGGGAGATTATTGAGGGTCATGATTTGTTATTTGGTTGGCATGCATATTTATTGTATGATAAGAAGGTGGATAATGTTTTTAAGATACATATACTGTATTAAGGTATGCTCTGTTGCGAGTTTGGAAAAAATATCGATATAAGTTAAACTATAAAATACCAATTTGGGCAATACCTAAACATGCAACAGAAAATATAAGTGTGGGATTTAAACATGATGTGATTACATATAAGGCGGCTGCTTTTTGAGTGTCGTCAGTGATCCGATTAGCCCACAGGAACGCTTCTACCTGGCTCAGGTGTGAAGCCTATCTCTCAGGGTGACAGATGTCGAATGGCGGAACCTGTCCGAATTGTGCCATGGTTTGTCCTGTTTGTCCGCTTTGACTGCAAGTGCTTGCTTGGCCGGCCGTAAATGGTTCGGGGAAAGATGCCTCTTCCCTCCGATCCTTTGTGTCTTCAGCTCCTCAGGAGAAACGGGATCCCACCCTCGTTGCCACTATTATGTAGTGGGTTCTTGACCGCATGGCAACAGGACGGACACAGGCTTCAGCATGGCAGCTCTTTATTAGTGGAAGTACTGAATGTGACAATAGGGGTTACCGGTGCCCCTTATATACCTGGCCAGGTACACTCGCGGCCAATCCCTTTATTTGGTTTTCCCGCCGCGCGCTAGCCAGCCAATCCCAACACAGTACAGTGCCACCTGATGGTGTCAGTGAGCCGCTGCTTGTGTTCATTTCCCCCGCACATAACAGAAACATTGAAGACAAAAGGAGAAGGAGATGGCAAAGTCTAAGATGGTTAGATAGTGTCATTGTCACAATGAGCATGAATTTGGGCAAACAAGGGGGCCTGGCATGCTATGGGCCACAGGGTTGTGAGGAGTCAGACACAAATTAGTGACTGAACAACAATATTTGTGGGATATTGGTCAGAAAAACCAATGTTAGACACTTGGTGCTGGGGGTCCAGTCTTAAATTTCCCATTTGAATCATTTAGAACCAATCTTCATCCTTCAAACTAGCCTAACTTGCAGGGTTGCTGTGAGGATAAAACTGAGGATTGGAGAAATTTCTAGAACAACTTCCCTTTGGGGGCAAGCTTGCAGAATTCTAGACTGGAAATTCTAGCAGGAGTACCCACACTATTATATAAGAAGGAGGCTGCATCGTAAAGGAGATGTAAGCCGTGGTGGTGCAGTGATTAGAATTCAGTATTGCAGGCCGATTCTGCCGACTGCCAGCAGTTCGATCCTGACTAGCTCAAAGTTGACGCAGCCTTCCAAGATTGGTAAAATGAGGACCTAGATTGTTGGAAGCAATAGGCTGACTTTGTAAACTGCTTAGAGAAGGCTGTAAAGCACTATGAAGTGGTATATAAGTCTAAGTGCTATTGCTATGTGAGAAGGCCAGCAAGACTGGACCCATGCCCTGCTAGTGGGCACCCATTGCTATTTTGTTAGAGCTGAGGAGAACAGAAACTTGGGTTTATGCTCTAATCCAGCCAGGCTCATATGTTGATTACAAGGCAGGTCAGTTGTGGAAATGGAGGGAGAGTTTTGAAAAAAAAAGAAAAAAAGATTTTATGCTGCCTTTCAGCAGATATTTTCCAGAAATGCCATTAACCAGCTTGCTTTTGTTATTAGACACATTGATAGAGTATGGTGAAGTTATCAGCCCTAATCCCAATAAAACATTCAATAGGCAAGATATCATTCCCTGATTCTCTTCCACAACCAATTTTGCTTTATGTTCTGCCCCCTCCCTCGCCCTTCCCCTGCATTCCTCGACTGAAAGCGCATGAAATCTGGTAATGCTCCTGCAAGAGGTTGTGAGCACATTATGCTAACAGGATCGGGATGGTGGCGGCAGAGCAGCTCCAGGGGGTAATACAAATTTCAACACCCCGGCACTTAAATCTCAATCCGTGAAAGGCCTATTAGTCTAATCACAGTGCTTCCCTGCCTTATATCAGCTGAAATAGCAGTTTTCTGTTCTCCCTGACAGATCAATAGCAGCAGGATAATAAATATGCCCAAGCACTTGTGTCCAAATTTAATTTCCATTACAAGGCCCAAGGAAAGCAGGAGTGATGGAGGCTCTACCAGGGATGGGACTCATCATAATCAGCGCTTGGATTTTCAAGCTGTTTCATGCTTTTGTGGCTCTCTTTGCTGGTTTTATGGGGGTGGGGGTGGGGGTGGTTCTTTCTTTTTTATTGTTTTTGCCTCTTGTAATGTCTTTATTAGATTCAGGGAAGTGGGGGGGGAAGTAATTTCAAAGCATGAGGAAGAAAAGGTGGTTACAAAAGGACGGCTCGACAATTTCTGCCGTCCCTACTCCAAACATGCTTTGCTTCCCTTCTGTAGCTGGCACATGGACTTCAAAGTGCCCATTTGCACAGCTGTAGCTCTCAATTAATAAACAGCGCACAACATCTGAGATGGCTGGATCAAACGGCAGGGCTCAGCTGCTGGGCAAGCTAATTTTCGGAGTGGGGGGACCAAGGAAGTATGTATTTCAGCCAGGAGAGGGGTGCTGATGAAAACAGCATCCTTCTGCCCTAAGTAAGAAGTGAAATATTGCAAGGCTACTGGGTCTGAGTTCCCCTTTTTGACCCCAACCTTAGGAACAAGGCCAAGGCCCTTGGAAAGGACTTTGAAACTGAGATATGTTGAGAACTGATCCTGGATAAACTATCTCACTTGAACATTGGTAGCTGTTGTTTTAAAAATCTTGGGCAGGAGAAAAGAGCAATGATCATCCTTGTTGAAGAACTTGCCCTCTGAAATAATATAACAATAGCATTTAGGGTTATATACTGCCCCATAGTGCTTTACAGCACTTTCTGGGTGGTTTACAGCAGCGGCCCCCCAACCTTTTGGGCACCAGAGACTGGTTCAGTGGAGAGAAGTTTTTCCGCAGACCATAGGGGTGTGTGGTTTCGCATGCTGCCTGCATCCCATGGATGGGGCTTCGCTTGTTTGTGCGGCCCAGTTTCTGGCATGCCACGGCCTGGTGCCAGTCCACAGACCAGGGGTTGGAGACCCCTGGTTTACAGTATAAGCATTATTTGCATATTGCCCCCCAACAATCCGGGTCCTCATTTTACCTACCTTGGAAAGATGGAAGACTGAGTCAACCCTGAGCCCCATCAGGATCGAACACAAGGCTGTGGGCAGAGTTTGCCTGCAATACTGCATTCTAACCACTGTGCCACCAGTGACCAATGTCCCCCTGAGTCTCACAAGTAGTAATGTTAATTTGTTAACATTAACTATGATTAAAGCTTTGGAGAGCTGTTGTTAAGTAGGCAGCAAGGAATTTAATTTGGAATGGGCAGAGGTGGGACAACACTTTCAGGTGGGAAGATGGCCAATCTCTAGTGGTCCATGTACTGTCTGCTAAGTGTTGAGATAGTTTCCAAAAAGAATGAGCATGCAGGCAGGTAGGTCTGTTCATCTCTGTGACTAGTTAGGATCTAATTGCTAAGACAGAAATAAGAACTGTGTTGCTTCAGTTGGATGTCTCCTACCCTTGACACTAGAAAGTGGAGCCAGAGATCAGATCGGAATTCAACACCACCCATCAATCGGCCTCACATTCCACAAATGTTATGCACTCTGGCTTTGTATTTCTGTAAATTAAGGTGTTTCCAGGAGAGAAAAAAAATCAGGGACATTTTTTTTGCAGGAGGTCATATGTTAGTCACTGATAAACAATCCAGTCTCTAGTGGCTTGAAGACTTGACTTTAAGCCTTCGTTGGTTCAGCCTTGCCGTGGAAAAAAATGTGACAACCCAGAAGGCTTGGACCAATCTCTCCTCACTTGAGTGAAATCCAATGGTTCTTGGCTTCTTCAGCAGGTTTGGGGAAGAACTCTTCACCCTGTGAGGGAAAGAGACTGGTTTCTGTATCAATAAGATGCTGTGGGGTCATCACAGGAAGAGGGAGGAAATGGGGGAGACTTGGAGAGCTGTATTGCAGCTGGTAATAACTAGCACCAAGTTCTGCCTGAGGCCCCTGGGCCCAAGAGTAGCCTTGTTAAATATATTAATGAAGGGAGGACATCAGCAAAGCCCCTGGCTATTTGCTGAAGTGTCATATGTCTGTGCAAATTCTCTTCTCCCTCCCATCTGGCTTCCATCTCCCTGCTGCAGAGTTTGCTTCACAAAACTGCAAATGTCCTGGATATTAAAATGGGAAGAGATATGGAAAGTGATGGAGGATATTGGCTGGGATTATTTCAGTAGTGTTCCTCCACTGACACCATCCAGTTGTGCCCCTTGCCTGCTTGCACAAGGGAATGGGCACACAGTCTGAGCACCAAGTACTCCCTCATTAACCTCCCTAGTTTTGATAAATATGTTACGTTTAAGCTGTTTTAAGGGCAATGCAGCAGCGGGAAAGCATTCAGAAAATAAATGGATGTGGTTCGAGAACAAAGGGGGTTTATTCTGCAGATGCCCACCCTCCACTGGGGCAACACCCGCTGGCTCTTACCCCACCTTGAAGCAAATTCCTGAATAGGTCCAAATGGTGCTCTAGACTACCAAGACCACCACAAGAAGCAACACAGTGTTGAGTATTGAACTTGGAATGGGTTTGGTATAAGCCACTGCAAACTTTTCAAAGGAAAAACAATGTGTATTCCTAAGTAGAAGATTAAATTTCCCCATTGGCTGACCAAAAGATACACCATACATATCCTTCCTGAAACAACTTTTCCTCAGGATACTTATACCTTTTGTGGAAAATTTTTACAACTTTCTTCTGGAGATCCCCAAGGTCCCCAATTCACCTTCCCTATAAGGAATAATTAGAATATTAGCATTAGCATAATTAGAAAAAATGGACTCCAGAAGATGGTAGAGGACAGGAAAGCCTGGAGGAACATTGTCCATAGGGTCGCGATGGGTCGGACACGACTTCGCAACTAACAACAACAACAATTAGAAGGAAGGCAGCTGAATGTGGATGTGTTTGATGTGTATAAAGTCATACATGGCATGGAGAAAGCAGACAGGGAAGTTCTCTCTTTCTCTCAAAAGCTATTTGGAAGATTTAGAATAGTTAAAGAAAGCACTTCTTCACACACTGCATAATTAACTGGTGGAATTCATTACCAATGGGAGACACTAACCTGAATGACTCAAAAAAAAAGAATTAAATGTAAATTCATGGAGGACTGATCTATCAAAGACTATTGTTCTTTAAAACTCAATGTTACTGATATGTTGGAGGGACATTTGCAGGGGAAAATGGCAGGAAATCATTTGTCTGATATCTTATGCTTGGAAGTGCTCTAGGTGCATAGAATCATACAACCTGGAGGAGAACTGAGAGATAGTCCAATCCAGCGTTCTCAAACTAAATTGACAGGATGTGGGCCATTTTATGCAGCCTCAGCAACACTTTACGGGCATGAAAGGCACTGTGCAGAAGGACAGGGCACTGAATACCATTTTGATAAGCTGGTGGGTCCAGGAGAAGCCCTCCAAGAAGAAGTGATGTCTCTATCTGGACTACCAAGGCCATCACAAGAAGCAACACAATGTAGTCTATCAGCAATAGTGGAGCTTGGTTGGCCATCCTAGGCACCTGGATGCCGAAGTCTTTCACACTGAGTAGTATCTCCTTCCAGACTTCCTCTCTCTCATACTCCCTGGGGGGAGGCCAGACAATGGGAAGGGGAGGGTTGGCCAGGGAAGCTGGGCTGAGAAGCTAGGGTTTCCTGGTGACAAAGCAGAAGATGACAAAAACATGTTAACTCTGAAATAAAACCAAATATCGCTGTTGTTCATGTTCTCTTTATATGGAACTTCTCTTGATCTTGACACTAATACTTCTGCCCCTACAGTACTTGCTTTTCTTACAGCTGCATTTCATTTTAGCTTGCAATCCTCTCAGACACCCAGGTCCTTTTTGCATGTTTTGCTGCCCAGTACAGCCCTCCCCATCCCATACTCAACCCCTTGATTTTTTCCCCCACCCAAAAAGAGGACTTTCTTTGCTCCCCCATTGCCACTGAGAGAAATACATTACTGGACTATGATGGACCTTCTGTCCCATTTCTGCACTATGTTTTTTATGAAAATACCTACATATTTTAATAAATCTTTCCCTTACAAAACATTTCTGGACATTCATTTTATTAAAATGTCCACTTTGTCACGTATTCCTAATATAACCCATTTCCATGTGCCTCTTACCTTAAGATCGGCAAAGCGCGAGAGAGGCTCTCCATTTTCTTTAATTTATGCTAACAGAAAATTGTGGAAATATTAGTGTGATGTATAGAAGTTGGAGGAACCAGCCTTATCACATCTGAGCCTGATGTCTTTTTTTCAAATTCATTGTTACCAAAAGTATGAGAGCATTCTTTTTTCCCCAAGCCTCTCAGCTGTACATTTTTGAAAATTTGATCTGGCTGCCTTTTGCCTGAAGGAAAAGGGGTTAAGGAGTAGTTGCCACTAACAACTCAATTGCCTGGGAGACCAGATGCATTTACATGCATTACCCATCTTGGTGGAAACTTTGCATATGCTAATAGGGACTGCTGGTCCCATCTAGCCCCAGATGGCTGCTCCATTTGATAAGGAGGAGGCTCGCTAGTGATAATAATAAAAAAACCCAGAACATTTATACCAAAAGTTACGGGGACCAAGAAAATATTGCCATTTCCAAATGACTTGTTACTATACAAATGACTTGCCCTGTTTCTTTCCATTTTTTGCTTACATTTATGTTACGATGGAGGGTCCATCTGCTTGCTTTAAGAGCCCAGGAAGAAACTGCAAAGACCTAGAGGGGAAGTAAATAACGTTGGGGAGAAGATGCTGCATTCTAAAGCAAAGATGTTGCACAGCCAAGAAAAATCAAAGAAAGGAGAAATGGTAGGTGTGAATATATTGTGCTTATTCTTGTCAACAGTTCTCCTGATATTTAAAGAATGCCTCTCAATTAACCTACAGGAAGTATAAGCTGAACAACCACATGCTTTGGGATCCTCTCTTTTTTTGGGGGGGGGGAGGGTGTTGCCTTTAAGTCAGCATTGACTCTGGCAACTGTCTGGACAAATCCCTGCAGATTTTTCTTGGCAAGTTTTTTCCAGAAGGTGGCTTGGCGAATGACTCCTTCCTAGAGCTGCCAGAAAGTGGCTGGCTCAAGATTTCATGATTCAGGCAGGACTAGAATTCACAGTCTCCTGGTTTCTAGCCTGGAGACTTAATCATTGCACCAGCCTGGCTCTTTTAGAAACCCCTGGTGATATTGAAAATCTTGAGTCTAGTGGGGAGGAACGGATCCAGGAAACATGATAAATTTCTTGCATTTTCACTTTTATCAGAACCTATTTGGAAATAAGCTGGAACTTAAGCTCTTTTGAGGTTCAAAGCCCTCCCAAAACTAAGGTCTTCACAAGCCTGCAGCTGAAAAGCAGCAGAGAGGATCACACCAAATACAGGTTTGGTGCCGCATGGTAGTTGATTTTAAACATGGTCTGGGATCCATGGCCTTTGCCATAGGTAAGTTTTTACATGAATTTGTAAGCAGTTGTGGGAAGAAATGCCCCTGTGGTTCTCATTCTCCAGCTGGGAGAGTGCAATCAGCACTGACCAAATGAAGAGCCAAAAACAAGCGTATCAGAAAGGAGGCTGAAAGGAAGCCAAGGACACTAGTAACAGCAGCAATGGGTTCCGGGTCAGCTGGCCCAGAACTGCATGCTGTTGTTGGTTCTGCTCATCATTAAGCTTTCTTTCCAAACAGCTAGCCTCCATTTTATTTCCAGCATTTTATTTCCAGCATCTTAGACTCCATTTTACTTACTCTCTGCTTGGACTGGACCTGGTTATTTTTCTTTCAACAGGTTGAAAGGATTCTTGTTAGCATCGTGAAGCTTAAACAATGTATTTCCCCTTTATATCCTCTAAACCACACACACACACACACACACACACACACACAGAGAGAGAGAGAGAGAGAGAGAGAGAGAGAGACAGAGACAGAGACAGAGACAGAGACAGAGACAGAGACAGAGAGAGAAGCACACAGATTTTTGTCATTGCCTGGTGGGGCGGGGTCTGAGGGACAGAGAAGGAATGTTGAGTAGCTCCCTGTAGCTCCTAGACCAACTTTTATGCATTCCTGTTGTAGGCAGAGATTGAAAACTTAACATAAAGTAGATTTAGTGCCCTGGACTTAGTGTAGCAGCATCCAAAGCTTCGCTTTCCCATGCTCCCAGAAAACCAAGAACATCTTTATAATTCCTGCTGTTAAAAAAATCAGAACAGCTTCTTGCTAGAGGCCACAAACTAGCTTTTGTTGGAACTGGGATTTGAAAATAATATTCCTGGCCTCTGGACACAGCTAGTTGTCAACTAATCAGGAGATTGGGCTGTTTTTCCTAAGGTCCTTTGTGGTGTAGGAGGATTCGTTGGACCACAGTGAAGCCCTCTGGGAATCGCAAGTCTTTCAGGGGATGTCTTGTCTCTGAGAATCTTCTGGTCTTTATTTTTTGTGTCTCCCCAAAAATAATGAGACTTCTGGCAATTGAAGTCCCAGATCTATCTTCAGGCCCGTCTTTGGTCTCATTTGAAAGCAAGCTTGAATAACATAAAAACCAGGAGGATCAACCTTCAGCAGCTGGGCGCTGAATACTGAATCCTTTTTATCTTATACAGATCCTAGAATAATCGGAAGCTCCGACATATGGAGATTGCATTTCAAGCCCTCCCCACTTTCGGTGAGGCGAGTCCCCCTCCCTACAATACAAATGTAATTGTTTCTTGTCCAGAGGGGAACGGTGTGAAAATAAGAATCTGAGGTGACCGTGCGTGTGCTTTATTTGGATTGTTATTTTTCCTCGCCTTTTTCAATGCATTAAGGGTAGCATATTCGTCGCCTCAATAATCTCCCTCTATTATTGCAAAAACCGTGGTGTCGGGTCCAATTACGTCAAAAAAAGACACACACACACACAGACACACACCACATTTCAGGGATTTTTGTTTTGTTTTGTTTTGTTTCTCTTTTTCAATGGAGAGTGAGGAAGAGAAGGTGAATGAAAAGCTGAAAATAAATATGTGAAATCAGTCCAAATCTTCTTCCAACCTAAGGTACTCGCCCACCTTCCTCCCTGCCATCTTGATATGTGTCCTTTCCAGGCCCCAGAGCACATGTGGGGAATTGAAAAAGCATATTTGCATAGCACAGATGGCAGAGATGAGTGTTAACCTCTCTAGTTCCCCCCCTTTTTTTTCTTCTCTTGTAATTCACATCTGGCTGCCAAATGCAGTACCTGGGAATTTATACCAAAGGTGGCAAAACTGCATCAGAAAGTGAAGTGTGTTTGCTCATCAAATTGATTATTGAATGTGATTCCATTTTCTATCTCTCACTATCTCTCTCTCTCTCTCTCTCTCTCTCTCTCTCTCTCTCTCTCTCTCTGTGTGTGTGTGTGAGAGAGAGAGAGAGAGAGAGAGAGAGAGAGAGAGAGAGAGAGAGAGAGAGAGAGAGAGAGAGAGAGAGAGAGAGAGAGAGAGAGAGCGCCAATGTGGTAGAGTGGTTTAAGGTGCTGAACTAAAAGTGGAGAGTCCTAGGTTTATTTTATTTATTTTATCTTGTCTTTATTACTTTTACAAATAACTCAAGGTAGCAAACATACCTTTCCTTTTCCTATTTTCCCTACAATAACAACCCTGTGAGGTGGGCTGGACTGAGAGACAATGAGCTTTCATGTCTAAGGCAGGACCAGAATTCACAGTCTCCTGGTTTCTAGCCTGGGATCTTAACCACTAGATCAAACTGCTGTAGTCTTCCCTTGGGCACAGCTTGCTGACTTTGAACCAGCCACTCTCTCTGTCAGATTGGAAAATTGAAAAACATCCAACTACATGAGATCAGTGTGATCAATTATAATCCATAACTTTCAATAAAGAGGCCTTCACCCTACAGAGGATGAATTTACAGTATATTGATCATCCTCACCACCACAATACTTTATTGTGATCCAAACAAAATTTCTGGAGTTTCTAAAGCTACAGATCTAGAATATACTTCCTAGAGGACTAAACCAGAGATGTCATATGATCATGTTTGGTTTTTTCCCCTCTCAAAAGTGCTTGCCAGCACCAGTCAAATGGCAGGTCAACTTGTCACAGAAAAAGAAAGAAAGCATTTTTAACAGAAAATGTAAGGACATCCTAAGTCTGCTGCTGTTCACCCTGTTGACCCATGACTGTTGTGCTAGGTTTGCCACCAACCATATTGTGAAGTTCACAGATGATACAACAGTAGTGGGTCTTATTCATAATGACAATGTGGAAGTTTACCGCAAGAAGGTTGAGGGGTTGGTGAACTGCTTTAAGGAAAACAGCCTAGTTTTAAACACCGGAAAAACCAAAGAGATCATTGTCGATTTCAGAAAAGGCAGGCACAGCCACACTTCTCTGTGCATTAATGTGGAGATGGTTACCAGCATCAAAGTCCTGGGTGTGCAGCTAACGAGTAGGCTGGCTTGGTTGCTCAACAGCGAGACACTGGTGAAGCGCCTGCATTTTCTGCGTCGCATGAGAAAAGCACATCTTCCTTCTGTCCTTACCACTTTCTACAGGGGGACGATCAAGAGCATCCTGTCATACAGCATCCCAGTCTGGTTTGGAAGCATCACTGCTTCAGACAGGAAGGCGATGCAGAGAGTGGTGAGGATGCCCGAAAGGATCATTGGCAGTTCCCTCCCTCCCTCCCATCCAGGACATAGCACAGAAGCGTTGCTTGAGCAGGGTCCATAAGATTATCTGGGACACTACACATCCTCTTCACAACCTGTTTTCCTTGCTACCTTCTGGGAGGAGGCTTCATGGTATCCGCAGCAGAACATCCAGATTCAGCCATAGTTTCATTCCATACAGCATTAACTTTGTGAACTCTCAAGCTTCCTCCTTCCGTTATATATTCAAGATGGACAGTATTTAACATTTATTTGTTATGTATATGTAGGGGTGTGGGTCTATACATACAGTATGTTGTATATAGTATGTTTAGGTGTGTGTCATGTATGTGTTTTCACTTTCAGAGCAGGCAACTAAATTTCATTTTTAATGTGTGCCGTTGTGCCCACAGTAAAAAAAAATGATAATAAAGGTTATCTTATCTTATTGTGAGGCTAGAAAAATGATGCCTGGATATGCAGAAAAAACTTTGACTGGAGCATGGGATGTGAGCATGTGATGATCTGCTTCGGGCAGCAAAAGACTTGAGCCAGCACTAGGGGAAGGCAAAGCAGAAGCTCATTGGCAAACCACATTTTTTGCCTCTGGCTTGGTCAACCATTGCATTTCCTGGGATGGATTTGCTCCCGTCTCAAACCCTGGAGAGCGTCTATTAATCAGCAGCTATGTTCCCTGTCAACTGAATCCCAGCTTATAAATAAACCCAATTGTCTCAATTCACACAACACAATAGCCCAAGGGTAGGCAACCTTGGCTCTTTTATGACTTGTGGACTTCAACTCCCAGAATTCCTGAGCCAGCATGGCTCAGCTTGGAAACCTCTCCCTTTCCCCTCAGCATAGCTGGCTCAGGAATTCTGGGAACTGAAGTCCACAAGTCATAAAAGAGCCAAGGTTGCCTGCCCCTGGGCTAGACAATGCAAGGCCTGGCATAAGTTAGCATCTTTTTTTCCTTCCTTTCCCTTAAAGTCCATATTAGATCAACTGCTTCAAACTACTCTTATGCTATGTTTAAAAAAAAGGGGGAGGGAGAAACCTGCACGGTAACCTCTGGCCTCTTTCTTCTTAGCAAGAAAAAAATGACCACACTGATCAGGTTGCATCAGGGATTGTCATAGGATCCAACACGTATCATACAAGGAATGGGGGATGAAGTTGGAGCAGATTTCACCATTGGTCAGCTAAAGGCAAACTGAATGATTCTTGTTTGTGCTCAACCCTACTGAACAAATCCAAAGTACCTACACCAGTCACAGTTCCTTCTGCTTCCCTCCTCTCTTTGGTCAGGGAATGCTCCCTTCCCCTCTGCTGGATCCTTATGCTGCCTATTGTAATTGGTTTGCTTTCCTCCACAACAAGATGGGTAAACAGGAGCCAAAGTATGTGAGCAGGGTGTAATGTATGTGAGTGACATACAGGATAACAACTACAGGAGGTGCTGTGCTGGACAGCTCCGGTAAGGAGCCGCGTTCAGTGGGGAAACCTCACAAGCCCATTGGTTGACAGCCTGGCGGGAAACCCAGGTTTGAATCCATTGGCTAGCGTTCACCTGGACAGGTACAAAAAGACTAAAAGTAACCTCCTTTCCCCAGTTCGCTTTGTTCCAGTCTGCCGTTTCAATAAAGACCAATTGTAACCTCCACGTGTGTTTGTGTTACTGCTCCAAACATAATACAGGCAGTGTTAATTAGTTAAATATTTGGAGATGGGCTGAGGAGGCACCTGGGACTCTTATGACAGTCATTGCCAGGATTGCGAGCCCCCTGGAGGGGTGGGTGGAGCTTCCTGCTGTTTGCTTATTTCTCATTTTGCAGATGGCTTCAAGGGATCTCGTGTTAATTAAAATCAAACAGAGCTGGTTGATACCTTTTCCCTGATCTGCATTTTGTTGTTATCATTAAGCATCCTGAGATCATGCCTCTATGCCCAAAACTGAAGACAAGAAGAAAGGTTCAACTTTCCCCATCAAATACCCTTCCTTCCCATCGTGAGGTAAGCCTTTAATATAGGTGGTCCTCGACTTAGGACTATAATTGAGCCCAAATTGTAATTGAGACATTTGTTAAGTGAGTTTTGCCCCATTTTACGATCTTTCTTGCCACAGTTCTTAAGTGAATCACTCCCGTTGTTAAGTGAATCTGACTTCCCCATTGACTTTGCTTGTCAGAAGGTCTCAAAAGCGGATCACATGACTCCAGGACACTGCAACTGTCATAAATATGTGTCAGTTGCCAAGCATCTGAATTTTGATCACGTGAGCACTGGGATGCTGCAATGGTTGTAAGTGTGAAAAACGATCATAAGTCACTTTTTTCAGTGCCGTTGTAACTTCGGTCATTAAATGAGTGATTGCAAGTCGAGGACTACTTGTGATTAATTGTACCTTTCTCTGTTCCCAATTGTCTCAAGAACTGACTAAGTTAACAAGTTGGAACATATACCATGATGGGAAGGCAGGGGCCTGGATGAGGAATATTGAGGCTTCCTATATGTCAGAATGGAGGGCTTTGGATCAAGGGTCCACAATGCTTAGCTGGCTACCACTATCTGGAGGAGGCAGCTCAGTAATCTGTCTGAACAGCTATGGTTAGTTCCAACTCTGCAGCAAAATATTTGGCCAATACGTAAGTGGAAGACTTAGGAATTTCAGGCTTATCCTCGTAGAAAGGCAGAATATAAATTTAGTCAACCAATAAATACATGGAAGAAGGCTTCTGTCCATATTGATGCATCCATCTGAGTGATCTATAATCAGGGTATTAGCAAGGGTACCTTCTATTCTCAGTAAGGATGTAGAACAGACCTTCTGGGGCTCTTGAACATCTACAACAGACTGCAAAAAAAGCAAAGCCTTTAATACCCGGATCTCTGCCAAGGAGATCAGGAAGACAAAGAGCTGGTGTGATATCCTAAGCCTTCATTAGCTTGATATATTTTTTTTTATGATTTCCAAAATATTTCAGTTCTTCTTTTTAGGGTTGGCTTACCTTCTTTCTTCCTGGAATGGTTTTCATGCTCCAGGATTGCTGTCTTGCAATGAGCTGAGGCACAAGGATCTCAAATCTCAAATGTTTGGTCCTGTGGCATCTCTGTCACATTTCAACTGCTCAAAGTAGTTTGCTCAGTGGCAGGTTGCTTCCTACACAAAAGCAAATGACCGAATCTTCATTGTACAATTAGGTGTAGCAGCTAGTCACAAACATGCCTTATTAGTCATACACCCGTATATTTCTAAGAATACGTGGGTGTAAAACAGATACTTTTTTTTAATATGAGCAGAAAGCGTGGGCAAGCTTAAAAATAGGCCAGTGCTCCAATTTCTTGAAAGGTCACCAATATTGCATGACTAAAACCAGTGCAAACACACCCTGTTGAAAACAGTAGGGTATCTAATTTAAAGCCTGCTCATGGCTGCTGGACTTACTCAAGATTAATGTTTCTTGAACTGTGGCCTGTGTGTGAGATTAATCTGTGTTAAACAAATATCATTTTTGTACCCAGAATTCATCTTCCAAGGGACAATTTTTTCCTTAATTAGTTCCCAGTGTTTTCCTATCAATTTCATAACATATTAGCACAAACACCTTTAAAGATCAGAAATCCAAAGCATGTTTCATTATGCTGGATGAGAAGCAGGGGAGGTAAAGCTGCCAGGTAGCTGCAGGGGAAAAAAACCACAGAGAGCACACTAGTGCCCCAAGGGTGGATCATATGTGCCGAGGACTCCAAGTTCATTGGTATTTTGGTGCCTACCAAAAACTTTATGCTTTCAGTAGGCAGCTACAAATTGTTGGTAGTCATTGTGAAAAAAGCACATAAGATTGCTGGGTTTTTTTTCTGCTGTAGATCTTTTATTTTTCTGAACATTATTATATTGTTGCTCTTTAATGGTTGATTTAACCCTTTATTGACAACACTAGGACTCTTTTTTAATGGAGAATGACAAAAGAGAAAGGAAGGAAGGAAGGAAGGAAGGAAGGAAGGAAGGAAGGAAGGAAGGAAGGAAGGAAGGAAGGAAGGAAGGAAGGAAGGAAATGTTGTGTAGCCAGTTCTTTGCAGGCATTGAGCAAGACAGAAGGTTCAAAATAGCAACATGCTTTATTGAAGGGCAAACAGAACAGAAGCAACAAGAGAGCTGTTGCGCAGCTATTTATACAGCTGGCCAATAGGTGGTGACCAATAGGTTTGAAGCATAGGTTTCCCGCCTAAAGAGCTACTTAGCCGGCTGGAGACAACCAGTCTGGGCCAGCTAGGAACCGTTACAAGCATACATGTGAACTAGCACTTAGCAATTGAATGAAAGAAATTAGCAAGTAGTGCAACAAGAGCAAACACTTACAATATATACAAAAGGCCAATACATTACAGGAAGGAAGGAAGGAAGGAAGGAAGGAAGGAAGGAAGGAAGGAAGGAAGGAAGGAAGGAAGGAAGGAAAGCCAAATAGGTTCAGCCTCAACTAAGTTCTTAAATTCAGTTCCTAAAATTTAGTCCTTGCAGCAAGAGGGATAATATGGTAGTAGAGAGCCAAACAGCTATCCCATTCTGGTGCTCTTAGCTTGAGCCAGGAGGATTGGCTCAAGCTATTTTATAGCCTTAGACAAGGACATAATGGCATCCTCCCCACTCCATTCCATGTCCCAGAACCTAATAAGACTGGCAGTCAAGTCATACTTCAGCCCTGTTGTGTTCCAGCAGCATCCTCACTGCACTTGGAGGCACTACCATGGCTTCAGGGATGCAGGAAGGACCACACAGTACACACTATTCTGTCATCCAACCAATGGAATGAACAGTGAAGTTAAGAAGGAAGAGAAAGGAGGCTGTTGCCTCTTCTGTTTCTGATACGAAAGGGATAAAAAAGAAGAAGTAGATGGCTTTGGTTTCAAAGGACGCATGCCAATTTGATGGTTTTGAATGAGCAACGCTTCCCCCCACTGTAGGAGAAAAGTTCAATGTGAAGTAGCAAGAGTGTAAAGATGTGTCACAGCTGATGGGGGAAGACTCGGAGGTTGAGTATCACTGACCTCCAGGAAGGCCTGTGGAGCTAGGGGAAATCTCAAGAATTGAATGAGGATGATGCGGATGAAAGCTGAGGGAAGTTGGCTAATGCTGTGATAAGTGTCAGTTTTTCATGCAGCTAGTTTCCTGTGCCATGTGCTTGGTCTGTGGGATTGCCGATTTGCACAAAATCATTATCTCAGATTTAACAAAGGAAAAGCTGACAGACAGAGCTCGCCTCCCTTGCCTCTGTCATCTCAGCCCTTGCCATGTGAACTAAATCCATCCTAATTATGGCTGATTTGCATGGGGAGATGAAAATTAATCTATCCTAAATTCTAGTCATTTAGTGAATCTGCTTGGGCTTGTCAGAAGCACTGTGATTTGGCCAAGGTGCTGCATGTGTGAGTTGTTGAGAGGGGGGTATATTCTCATTGCTAAGCCAGCGCTAGGCACCTTTATCCAAGGTATATGCAACAGCTTTCATCAAAGAGGAGTCACTGTTAATTTCCCCAGTGAGCTGTTCCTCAAAGAGTAGCCAAGATGTGCTCTGCACAGATGCAGAGGAGCAAATCCACTTACCTCAAAGAGAAAAGTCTGGTTCTTTTGAAGATGGGAAGTTTGAGAGCATAGATTCTAGAAGAGAGCAGGACAGTCGGAATCCTTGTTTATGCGCAGGAACTGTATATATTTTATTAGGGCCCCTGGCTTTAGGCCCAGCTGATGGTTGGGAGATCTTACAGAATTTGCTGGGTGTATCACCACCGAATTAATGAATGCCAGCTTCAGGGCTGCCATATTCCAGATTAAAGGTTCTACTCCCACATACTTGAAGCTATGTTGTTTCACATGTTCCTTGTAGCTTAAATACAGTCTGTACATACATAAAACATATGTGTTGTTACATAAGTTCACCCCAGTTTCACAATTCCTTTTCCTCAGATGAATGTCTCCTAAAAGTGATGGTGCTCTTTTGTTGCATTGATTTCTTTGTTAAATTTATACCATGGTGGCCCCACCTTCCATCCAGGAGCTGAGCACATGTTGGAATTGTACACTATTAGTACCCCAGTAGATATCTCTCTCTCTCTCTCTCTCTCTCTCTCTCTCTCTCTCTCTCTCTCTCTCTCTCTCTCTCTCTCTCTCTCTCTCTCTCTCTCTCTTCTCTCTCAGGATTTCTCAGCCTTGGCTGGCTTCTTCAGGCTGGCTGGGGAATTCTGGAAGTTGAAGTCCATATAGCTTAAATTTGCCAATGTTGAGAAACATTGCACTATTTTTTTTTTACAAAAGGCTATAGTTCTATAGCAGGGGTGTCAAACTGCCAGCCCATGGGTCAGAGGCATCACACGGAAACCACACCCACCCCAGCTCTGGCAAGGGGAAAAAAGTCACTATATGTCATGACACATCGTGTGACGTGGTGAGTTTGACACCCCTGTTCTATAGGATAGGTATTGGAAGACTACCCTATGATGATTTACAACTTGTTGAACACAAATCCTAGCAGCCAGAGGAAAAGGGTGCTGGAAGGTACAGATAAGCAACATCTGGATGGTTCCAGATGTTCTACCCAATTGGATTTAAATTTTTGTGGGTAGTGGGACAACTATACATACACATACACACATACCGTTTTACCCCAATAATGTGTCAGGGTGGTTCACGATGAAATATAATGAAAATGTTAACATTAAAATGGAAATGACCATTGTTTAAAGTCTAGAATCACTGTCTAAACATCCAGTTTTCAATGAATGCAAGCAAAAAAAAAACAAGACTAGATTAAAACACAGTACAGTTCCACAAATACAGCTAAATAGAAGCAAGAAAAACAGAGGAAATGGTTCTGTTAGTTATCTTTGTAATGCTTTCCCGGGGGCAGAGTATATTGATTTTAATTTGATGTGAACTTCTCAAATGCTGCATAAAATGTTCATAATTTGAGGGGTAGTCCCTGGCTCACAGATCGTGCTTGATGAGCAGATGGCAGCGATGGTTAGGAGGGCCTTTGCACAGCTCCATCTTGTGTGCCAATTATGACTTTGTCTGGTACAGAAGGCTTTTAATCACTTCTTGCTTGGACTATTGCAATGTGCTCTACGTGGGGCTGTCCTTGAAGAGCATTTGGAGGCTTACAGCTGGTTGCCCATATAACACGACTATTTCAAAAGCTTAACTAATTGCTAGTTAGTTTCCAGATGAAATTCAAAGTGCTGGTTGTCGCTTTAAAACCCTTCATGACTCAGAATCTGATTATCTGCTGTACTCATAAAAGTATTTGCCTGGCCAATACCATCTGGTAGGGTAGCCTCCCTCCAAGTCCCTTCAGTCTCCAGGGACATGGAGGAGAATCTTGCTGACCTTCTTCTGTGGAATAGCATTCCTCATAAATCCAGATGACTGCTACTTTTACTTATGTTTTTAGGAATGCCAATCAATCTTAGAAGTTCCAGTAGACTGTGGAGGCTGAGATGTTTAATGTTGCTTCCTCTGGCATTGGAGTATTTGTCTAAATCAGTTCATGGTCTGGTGTTTATATGCAGATATATTTTGGTGGTTATTAGTGTTGTTCCGTTTTGGTTTTTACCTGATCTACAGATATTGGCAATGTACACCACTCAAAATCATCCATGAGTGGAGCAGCATACTCCATGTAAACGACTAAATAACAGATAAATGTTGCTAAGCATTTCTAATTTTGTTTCATTTATAGTATGAGAGTTGTAATAACCATGGGGGATTAAAGTATAAAGGTTTTCAATATTCTCAACAGGGTTCTTCTAGAAGTTGGAAGAGACATACCAGATGGGTTTAATTGGGAGGAATATTCTATTTATTAAAATAATTGTACTGAGTTTAAAAAGTATAAATGATAACAATTGAAAACAAAACATACTGATATTTGAAAAAAGCTCTATACAAAAGACAGAATAACGCAAGCTACAAAGAAGTCCCACAATGAAAATAAAAAATATGCAATAATACAGTAACATCTCTCTATTTTTGTATACTATAGAAATAGTTAATACCGGTACTATTACAATACAGCAATACCATTATTTAATACAATTTTTAAATCATCAATTAATCCTAGAACATACAAAATTATATAGTCCAACCTTTGAATTCCCCAGTTCAAAAGCTGGGTAGAAAATTCTAGGAGAGAAGAACCTCAGCTGAGAGAAAGTTTAGGAAATATAGAAAGTTGCCTTATAGCAAGTGAGACCATTCATCTGTCTAGTTCAGGGGTAAGCAACTTTGGCTCTTTTATGACTCGTGGACTTCAACTCCCAGAATTCCTGAGCCAGCATGGTTACCTACCCCTAGTCTAGTTCCTTACCCAGAACTAACCTATTATTCATCAGAATAAGGTTTCAGCATACTGCTAAGTTTATGCCTCTTAATTCTTCTTCCTTTGCTCAGAAGGCACATAGTCTGCCTAGGAAACCTTCAATAAGCTTCCTTCAACCTCAGATGGAACAAATGCCATCTTATTGTGTCAGCAAACTAAGAAAAAATTATTTATTTATTTATTTATTATTTATTTATTTATTATTTATTTATTTATTTTATTACATTTATATACCGCCCTTTCCCAGAGGACTCAGGGCAGTTTACAGGGTGATTAAAAACCAAAATACAAAAGTTAAAAAACCAAGTTTGGCTGCGTCTTCTTGGTTTAGAAACTAAAAGTCCTCACCACAGAGCATCAATGAGAGATCTGCCCCAACTCAGTTGGAGACTATATCCTGGACCCTCCATGCAAAGTATGAGCTTTATAATGCTAAATTATACAGTCTTCAATTTCATTATTGGTTGGAACGACATGTTCTGTACATTTACTAAAGCAAATAAGAACATAAGACACTGTTTTTTCAAGATGGGCTATCAGTCTGTCCTTTAATGATAAAGATATAGATTACCTGATACATGAAAATAAAGCTGAGAACCCAAGATAAGAGCAATTGCAAATTATTATTATTTACATATCCTTGTACACATCTTCTGCTTAATGAGACTCTTGATCTTAAGGGACAGATGACCCCAGCTGCTGGACTGTGGTTTTTGCCCATATGAAAGAATATCTCTGAAGAGTGATACAAAATTGTCTACTCCTTCTCCTGACAATCCATTACTGAAGAGCTGAAATTGAGATCCTGCCTTAGTATGAAGATCCTTGTTCAGTGAAAATGCTCTTTTAATCTTTGCTAATCTCATAGGCTGTTGAGATCATCCCATTGTGACAAGACAGAAGTGTACCAGCTGGCTGGAGACAAGTCATTGCTTTATTGATTATGTATATCATGATGATGTACATCCATATCCCCCACCTCCTCAAATATACAACCTCATTATTGCCTCTGCTCAAGTAGACCAAGTTTGCTTCAAAATTGTGTAATGCTGGTTTATTCACTGAATATAGGTCAATACTTATATTGGGAAATACATACAACTCTATAGCAATAGCAAAAGCACTTAAACTTATATACCACTTTACAGGGCTTTACAGCCCTCTCTAAGTGGTTTATAGAGTCAGCACATTGCCCCCAGCAATCTGGGTCTTCATTTTGCCGACCTCAGAAGGATGGAAGGCTGAATCAACCTTGAGCCAGTCAGGATTAAACCCCTGGCAGTGCAGAGTTAGCCTAATCAAGCCTATACTAAACAAGTAATGGTGATCCCTATGGGGGGAAATGCCGTATTTGTTGTTATGATGTATTAGAAGGAAGGTAAATTTTGCTGGCCTTGGGTTAGGTAGATGTGGCAAATTTTAGTAATATATCAAAACCTGTAAAATCTGAGCTAACACAGGGAGACTGGTGGACAGCAAGGAGGCATTATAGGGGTTTTGGTAACCAAACATTTAGTGTGGTGACTTCGGTTCAGTTACTCTCCCTCAATTCATCTCACCCCCAGCCCAGGATTGTTATTGTGAAGAAAAAAAATAGGCAGAGGGAGCATTACCTATACTGCCTCGAACTGCTGTGCAAAAGGTGGGTAGGACAGGAATGAAATGAGATCTATCATCATATTGTTCACTTAGATAACCGTTCTCTAGGCTTAGGGAGTTTTCTGCTTGGCTTGTCCCTCAAGCAACCTGGGGACTTTCTGAATGCAAAGCGTAAGTTTCCCCATAAGCAGTGGTCCCCCTCAAAGGGCACGGAGGCATCACATTTCTGGTTTACATTGTAGCAGGAGAGGACTAGGCAAGGCGTGGCTGTGCCTCATTGGATCTCTGCCATTTGAATTGTTCCATCCAGCACCAGTTAGAAAATTAGATCAGGAGAGGGACTGTGAGCAAATTCACCTGGATTCTAAAGGCAGCACATTTGGAGCACATTCCAAATAGGAGGTCAGGTGGATTGGGGGGGGGGGGAGAGAGAGAGAGACATGGCCAAATAAAGGCAAAGCTTGCATGCCAAGCAGCTTCCCTGTATTCTCATTCAGGGGGGGTAGGTTCTGGGTTGCGTCTTCTTCAGAGACCTTTCGACAGCTCAGAATATATGCACTGCCATGATTAACTCCTTCCCCGTGCTGGGTGCTTTTTAAAGCGCTTCATTTGTATGGGATGCAGGCATTGCGGTCGCCTGGTCCTGTTTATTATCATAATGCTTCATGAAAGATTAACCAGCAAGGGAGGATGGAGATTGCTAGCCTCTGCCACGCTGCCTGGCAAAGAGATACGACTTTGATCTTGCTTGTGATGGGCGAGAACCCAACGGGATCTGTACTTGGCGGAGACGGCCATGGGAAGCATGTGGGTGCAGCAAAGGGCAAACAGTACCATTGGCAAAGGAAGGGGGGGGAGAGGTAAAAGTTTTTTTCTGCATAGAATGCGAACTGCTAACAAAGAGGGTGATGACAAAGAAGAAATAGAAAGTTGTAACAAACTAGGCCGTTAGAACTTCTGAATAAGTGAAGGCGATATTGCATTAGGGTGCAGCACACAAAGCTCAAGCAGATTCTGGTATGGTGAATTTGCTGAATGTTATGCCTAGTGTGTTTTCTTTATTCTGGTGAGGTATTTGCAGCCTTCCAGGTTGTGCTGAACTACAGCTTCCAATAGCCCAAGTCCATTGGTAAGAGATTCTGTAGTCAGGAACATCTGGATGGTTGCAAATGTCCCACCTCTTGTACAGCAAGACCATAAGCTGGTTAAGTCACTACGTTGTTAAAATATGTACAGAACAAGCATGTGTGTGGGCCTCTCAATCCATTCTGAGATGGAGGCAGCCAACCTAAGACAATGGCAGAAGCTTGATAAATTTAAACCTTAATCCTCAGCAAAAGACTAGGATTGGGAATCCCTTTGCTTATGAGTTTGTATGGCATAAATACAGGGAGGGGACCTGCAATCCAGTTGCGCATCCTGGTTCATCTTCAACTTCTAGTGACGGGAGACGAAAATGTGGTAGAAAACTACAATTATCGATCATTTGAAATACTGTTTCCCAAAATTTGGATTTGTACTGTATTAAGTCACATGCTGTAAACGTCCTTGAAAATACAGTACATATTTTGAAAGCATTAATTTTAAAATAATATTTTCTGGAAATAATCTGGAAGGAAAATAGGGGAAGTATATCATCCATTGCTGCTCCAATATTCTCACAGGATGGTTCATAAATATGTACAATCATTATATTAGAAGTGTTAATTTGTGTCATCAAGTCAAACCAAGGAATCCAGAATGAATGCACCCAAGAGAGGAAATTCATTCATATCAGCGGCTATAATCTTTCAGAGTGTTTATTATCTGACAACTCCTACTTGTATCTGCTTCCTCTAATACCAAAGTGGACTTATTAACAGAAGATTGATACAAATGCCATACACTTAGAATTACTATATTCTTTGCACATGACTTATTTTAAATAAAAGGAGGTAACTATATTCCCACAGAAAAAAATCTACTTTTGATTAATCCCGATTTTCTTCACTTCAACAGTATGAACTTTGGTGTAGTGGTTAAAGTGCCTAGAAACCAGGAGTCTGTGAGTTCTAGTCCTGCCTTAGGCAAGAAAGCTGGCTGGATGACTTTAGGTCAGTTACTCTCTTTCTGCTGAACCCACCTCACAGGGTTGTTGTTGGGAAAAAGAGGAGAAGAAAGGAATATTAACTATGTTCACCACCAGTAGTTAGTCATATAGTAATAAAGAGTTTGATTCTGTGACCCCTGATGAAGTGGACAGGATTATGGGGAGGCTGAGCTCCTCCACATGTTTGTTGGATCCGTGCCCTTCCTGGCTGGTTTATGCAGCTAGGGAGAGGACACGAGGCTGGCTCCAGGCGGTTATATCTGCTTCTTTGAGTGAGGGTTATTTCCCCACCGTCTTGAAGGAGGCGGTGGTGAGACCTCTCCTCAAGAAGCCTGCCTTGGACCCAGCTGTATTGAACAACTTTCGTCCAGTCTCCAACCTTCGCTTTCTTGCGAAGGTTGTTGAGAGTGTGGTGGCGCATCAGCTCCCTCTGGTCCTGGATGAAGCGGATTATCTGGACCCCTACCAATCGGGTTTCAGGCCCGGGTACAGCACGGAGACGGCATTGGTCGCTCTGGTGAATGATCTCTGGAGGGCTCGGGACAGGGGATATTCCTCTGTCCTAGTCCTATTAGACCTCTCGGCGGCTTTCGATACCATCGACCATGGTATCTTGCTGCGGCGTCTCAGGGGATTGGGAGTGGGAGGCACAGTTCTTCGGTGGTTCTCCTCCTATCTCCTGGGACGTTCGCAGTCGGTGTTGGCAGGGGGGCAGAGATCGGCCCCTAGGTCTCTCGTTTGTGGAGTTCCTCAGGGGTCGGTTCTCTCGCCTCTCCTGTTCAACATCTACATGAAACCGCTGGGTGAGATCATTCGTGGTTTTGGAGTTGGGTATCATCAATATGCCGATGATACCCAACTTTTCTTTTCGACCCCAAACCACCCCAGTGATGCCCTCGCTGTGATGTCCCGTTGCCTGGAGGCGGTTCGGGTCTGGATGGGGAGGAACAGACTTCAGCTCAACCCTGACAAGACTGAGTGGCTGTGCATTCCGGCATCCCGGGACATTCAAAATGTTCCATCTCTTTCTATGGGGGGTGAGCTCTTACCCCCCGTGGATAGGGCTCGCAACTTGGGAGTCCTCCTAGATTCACGGCTTACCCTAGAAGATCATGTAGTGGCCATGACTAGGGGGGCTTTTGCCCAGGTTCGCCTGGTGCGCCAGTTGCGGCCCTATCTGGACCGGGATGCCCTGTGCACGGTCACTCATGCGCTCGTGACCTCTCGCCTTGACTACTGTAATGCTCTCTACATGGGGCTTCCCTTGAAGACCACTCGGAGGCTCCAACTGGTACAGAATGCGGCCGCAACAGTTGTCTTGGGAGTTTCCCGGTACTCCCATGTTACACCTTTGCTCCGCGAGCTGCATTGGCTACCAGTTGTCTTCCGGGTGAGGTTCAAGGTCTTGGTTATGATCTTCAAGTCCCTACATGGCATGGGTCCGGGGTACCTCGGGGACCACCTGCTGCCGGCTTCAACTCCCCTCCGCCCTGTGCGTTCCCACAGAGAGGGCCTCCTCAGGGTGCCTCCGGTCAGGGAATGCCGACTGGCGGCCCCCAGGGGGAGAGCCTTCTCTGTGGGTGCCCCGGCTTTGTGGAACCAACTGCCGGTGGAGCTCCGGACGGCATCGGACCTCCGAACTTTCCGTCGTGGTCTGAAGACCCATTTGTTTGAATTGGCCGGTCTGGCCTGATGGGGGAGCTGGGTTTTAAATTGTCATTTTAGATTGCATTATTGTTTTTTAATTGGGCACTGATTTAATCTTTGTTTTAACTTTTGTATAGTACTGTATTTTTATTTATATGCCCTGTGAACCGCCCTGAGTCCCCAGGGAGAAGGGCGGTATATAAATTAAATAAAACGTAAAACGTAAACGTAAAGGCAGGATAAGGTAAAGGTAAAGGTTCCCCCGCACATGCGTGCTAGTCTTTTCCAACTCTAGGGGCCGGTGCTCATCTCCGTTTCAAAGCCGAAGAGCCAGCGCTTGTCCGAGGACGTCTCCGTGGTCATGTGGCTGGCATGACTAGACCCCAAAGGCGCACGGAACGCTGTTACCTTCCCACTGTAGTGGTCCCTATTTTTCTACTTGCATTTTGACGTGCTTTCGAACTGCTAGGTTGGCAGAAGCTGGGACGAGTAACAGGCGCTCACTCTGTTACGTGGCACTTGGGATTTGACCCGCTAAACTGCCGACCTTCTGATCGACAAGCTCAGCATCCTAACCCACTGAGCCACCATGTCCCTTAAAGGCAGGATAGATAGAGATAAAAGATAGATAGATAGATAGATAGATAGATAGATAGATAGATAGATAGATAGAAGAGAGAGAGATAATAAAATAAATTTCTGATATCAGTGAAGATGCTTCAAAGATCCAAATAAAATTCCTTTCTATCCATTTTTGGCCTCAAAGTGCTCATAAACATTGGCTGGCATAAATATATTAAATTACAAATCAATAAAATGCAAGCAAAATATCAATGTCGTGCAAAGAATGTGAGATAAACCACATGGGATTTTTTTTTTGACATTTATGAGAAGAAGGAGTTGCTAAACTTGATTCTAGCTCTGCTCCAATCTCTGATCCTGATTGGTTTGCCCACAAGGCTCCTCTTAACTTGCAGCAGATCTTTTCTTCCCAATGATGAGACGGGAAACGAAACCTACTGGGCTTTTTTGTTCTTTTGTTCTTAATTGATTCATTATGCCAAGAAAAAGATTATAGAAGAAACATAACAAAATGGAAAAATGGGGTGTGGTTTGGAATGTGGAAACGTTTCTCAGCAATTCATCAGAAATTAGAGATGAAGGCAACCCAGGAGAACCTCATCTCACCCCAATTAATTGAAACAGATGCAAAAGAGGACAGGGCTGATCTTCTGCAGCAGGGGTCTTCAAACCTGGCCCTTTTATGACTTGTGGACTTCAACTCCCAGAATGCCTGGCTGAGGAATTGTGGGAGTTGTAGTCCACAAGTCATAAAAGGGCCAAGTTTGAGGACCTGTATTCTACAAGTTATCCTCAATTTACAACCACTTGCTTAGCAAATGTTCAAAGTTATCACAAACAATTCCAAAAGCTATATACAACCCAAATTCAAAGTTACAATGCCCCTCTCCCCCCAACACACACCTGTGGTTTTGGGATTGCATTTTCTACACTTGGCAACCAACTCACTTTACAACTGTTTACAGCTTTCTGCGATGCAATGACCATGACTTTCAATGGGGTGGGAGGGTGGGGGGGGTGGGGGTTCAGTAATGTATTTCTGGTTTCTGGCAAAAAAACAACCATCGGGTGAAATGGATTTGTTTTAACGACTGCAGCATTCAATTAATGACTAATGTGTTCAGGTAAAGATTATGGCATTCATTTAATGATTGCCATAAAATAGTTGTAAATCAGATCTGGTCATATGGTGACTCATTTTAACAATGGAAACGACTTATGACCATAAATTCAGCTCCGTTAGGGTCATGACTCAGGGACCACTTTTACTTTTAATTATTGGCCTGGTGTGTACTTAATGCTAATTTATAATAGGGTTTATTAGTTTTTGACTTGCTGTGGCAAGAAAGTTCATCCCCCACAAATATCTCTCTCTATATCTCTCTATATCTCTATGTATCTCTATCTATCTATCTATCTATCTATCTATCTATCTATCTATCTATCTATCTATCTATCTATCTATCTATCTGTATGTATGTATGTATGTATATGTACACACACACATATATACATATACATACACCTAAAGATAAACATACAGATACACATACAGATACATATATATATGATATATGATATATATAATCACGATTAATTGATGGAATGAATGAATATTCTTCAGTGCAATTGTTGCACTTATCTTCAATTCTTTAAAGCAGCACTGTCACTGGGATTATAGAACTGCCCCCTCTATATCCAGACAATAACTACTGTATGTATGTGGCTGCTTTCAAGAATTGTAGACAGGCACCATGTTTTGCAGCCCCATTTTGGAATTAAATCTGAAGTACTGCAAGGCCCACTGAGGTAGTCCAAAGAAAGAGCAGAGGCAGACCACAAAATCAGCAACTGAATTAATGAAGGCGACCACATAGTACTTTAGTTACAAAACAATTCCTGCATCCCTCATGTAGTGGATATCTGGATATTTGCATCCCAAATAATACCTATTGTTTAAAATCAACAGCATGTAAAATAAGCTAAGCTTTTATAAAACGCATCTGCATTTGCATAGGTGTAGGCAACCTCGGCTCTTTTATGACTCGTGGACTTCAACTCCCAGAATTCCTGAGTCAGCATGGCTCAGCTTGGAAACCTCTCCCTTTCTCCTCAGCATAGCTGGCTCAGAATTCTGGGAGTTGAAGTCCACGCGTCATAAAAGAGCCAAGGTTGCCTACCCTTGCCATAGGCCAACCATTTTGGGGAGGGCTGTTTCTTCTCTTACCATAAGTGGCAGGCAAAATAAGACAAAGAAGGAAGAGAAATGGATCTTCTCTCCGTGTATCAAGGAGGGGCTGTCTGAAGAACCATCTTTCCTCATTTCCCTTTCCCTACAGGCCAAGAGCCTTTCCCATGGAGGAAGGCAGGAGAAGTTCTTTCTTTCTTTCTTTGCGTCAGATGCATCTTCAAATTATAGATATATAACATTCAACACTGAGCAAGTAAAAAAAAGTATAAAACAGATCATAGAAATAGAGCACAGGTAAAAAGTATGTAAAATAAATAGGATTCAAACTAAATGTCATTCACCCAGTACAGGTAGTCCTCAACTTATGACCACAATTGAGCCCAAAATTTCTGTTGCTAAATGAGACATTTTATGACTTTTCTTGCCATGGTTCTTAAGTGAATCCCTGCAGTTGTTACGTTAGTGATGTGGTTGTGAAGTGAATCTGGCTTTCCCATTGACTTTGCTTGTCAGAAGGTCACAAAAGGGAATCAAAAGACCGTCGACCGTCATAAATATGAATCAGTTGCCAAGCATCTGTATTTTGATCATGTGACCATGGGGATGCTGCAACAGTCATAAGTGTGAAAAACTATTGTAAGTCACTGTTTTTCAGTGACATTGTAACGGTCACTAAATGAACTATTGTAAGTCAAGGATTGCCTGTATTTGGCCATATTTACAGCATTTTCTCTTGCCAGCTTCAGGTCTTCCTTCCTTCCTTCCTTTCTTTCTTTTGCTTTCAACAGAGTCTTCCATTCTTCTTTGTGAATGTAAAACACCCAGAGATCATTCACAGGTATTATGGGGAAAATATTCTTTTTGCTACCAGGTAAAATAAATGCAGTACATGTTTTCATTTGCCACTGTGGGATGTTATATTGTTATATGAAGGTCAACGTTCAGGAAATTGAAAATAAGATTGAAGAACAGAAAAGTAGGATTCTTAATTTAATTGAAAATGCCCCCTTAATAGAACATTTTAAAGTAGGGAGTTATAAATGTTGAGTGTATGAAATGTTTTTTGACTGGGAAACGTTGATTAAGTTCTGGAAGATTATATTTAACAATATTGTGATTGTGAAGAGAGGCTTTCTAGACTGTTGAGCAGGACAAAGTTCAGCTTAAAGGTCTAAATAAAAATTTTTAAAACATAAAATGTGGGAAAATGTGGCTCCTATGTTGCTGATTGAACTAAGAGGCTGATATATGTTTTTAAATCTTGTAAAGCACTTGGGTGTATATGATGACTACATCAATTCTCATCAGATTATTCCAGAGAATAGCTAGAAGAGATAAGAATGCCTTCTTAAATGAACAGTGCAAAGAAATAGAAGAAAACAATAGAATAGGGAGGACCAGAGATCCCTTCAAGAAAATTGGAGAGATGAAGGGAACGTTTCATGCAAAGATGGGCATGATAAAGGACCAAAATGGCAGGGACCTAACAGAGGCAGAAGAGATTAAGAAGAGGTGGCAAAATTACACAGAAGAACTATACAAGAATGAGCTTAACGTCCCTGATAACCAAGATGAGGTGGTCACTGATCTCGAGCCAGACATCCTAGAATGTGAAGTGAAGTGGGCCTTAGGAAAGCAGACCAACAACAAAGCTAGTGGAGGTGACAGTATTCCAGCTGAGCTATTCAAAATCTTAAAAGACAATGCAGTAAAAGTGCTACACTCAATTTGCCAGCAAATTTGGAAAACTCAACAGTGGCCACAAGATTGGAAAAGATCAGTTTACATTCCAATTCCAAAGAAAGGCATTGCCAAAGAATGTTCAAACTACCGCACCATTGCACTCATTTCTCATGCTAGTAAACTTATGCTTAAAATCCTACAAAGACTCCAGCAGTATGTGGATCGAGAACTACCAGAAGTACAGGCAGGATTTCAAAGAGGCAGAGGAACTAGAGATCAAATTGCCAACATATGCTGGATCATAGAGAAAGCTAGGGAGTTCCAGAAAAACATCTACTTCTGCTTCATTGACTATGCTAAAGCATTTGATTGTGTGGGTCACAACAAACTGTGGCAAGTTCTTAAAGAGATGGGAGTACCAGACCATCTTATTTGTCTCTTGAGAAACTTATATGCGGGTCAAGAAGCAACAGAACAACTGATTGGTTCAAAATTGGGAAAAGAGTCTGGCAAGGCTGTATATTGTCACCCTGCCTGTTTATATTTATTTATTATTTTTATTTTATTAGATTTATATACTTCCCTTTCCCGAAGGTCTCAGGGCGGTTTACAGGGTATTTAAAATCCAAACCAATACAAAATACAAAAGTTAAAAAACAATTTAAAAAGATTAAATTATCCCTAAAAATAAAAACCCCAGTTAAAAATTCTCAGCCTGGGCCGGAGAGCTCAAAGAGCCAGGTCTTCAGGTCCCGGTGGAATGAACGAAGGTCAGGGGCAGTCCTAAGCTCCACAGGCAGCTGGTTCCAGAGGGCAGGCGCACCCACAGAGAAGGCCCTCCCCCTGGGTGTTATCTACCAGCAATCTTTTACCGGCAGCACCCTGAGAAGACCCTCCCTGTGTGAGCGCACAGGACGAAGGGAACTTGATGCTGGCAGCAGGTGTTCCCTCAAATATCCCAAACCCAAGCCATTAAGGGCTTTATAGGTCATCACCAGCACCTTGAATCTCACCCGGAGGGCAACCGGAAGCCAATGCAGCTCACGGAGTAGAGGTGTTACATGGGAGTATTGGGAAACCCCCATCACAACTTGCGCGGCTGCATTCTGCACCAGTTGAAGCCTCCAAGTGGTCCTCAAGGGCAGCCCCATGTAGAGAGCGTTGCAGTAGTCTAAACGGGAGGTCACGAGCGCATGACTGACTGTGCATAGGGCATCTCGGTCCAGGTAGGGTTGCAACTGGCGCACCAGGCGAACCTGGGCAAAAGCCCCCCTGGTCACGGCTCCTATATGATCTTCAAAATTGAGCCGTGAATCCAGGAGGACACCCAAGTTGCGAGCCCTATCAATGGGGGGTTACACCTCACCCCCCATCATTAGAGGTGGAATAGTCTGGTTAACCCAATATGCCGATATGCACAGCCACTCAGTCTTGGCAGGATTGAGATGAATCCTGTTTCTCCCCATCCAGACCTGGACCGCCTCCAGGCAACGGGACATCACAGTGAGGGCATTGCTGGGTTGGTTCGGGGTGGAGAAAAAAAAGTTGGGTATCATCAGCGTACTGATGATACCCCACCCCGAAACCATGAATGATCTCTCCCAGCGGCTTCATGTAGATGTTGAACAGGAGGGGCGAGAGAACCGACCCCTGAGAGACTCCACAAACAAGAGGCCTCGGGGTGGATCTCTGCCCTCCCGTCAACACCGACTGCGAGCAGCCCAGGAGATAGGAGGAGAACCACCGTAAAACGGTGCCTCCCACTCCCAATCCCCTGAGATGCCGCAGTAGGATACCATGGTCGATGGTATTGAAAGCCGCTGAGAGATCTAATAGGACTAGGACAGAGGAACAACCCCTGTCCCAAGCCTGCCAGAGATCATTCACCAGTGTGACCAATGCCATCTCCATGCTGTGCCCAGGCCTGAAACCCGATTGGTATGGGTCCAGATAATCACTTTCCTCCAGGAACAGAGGAAACTGATGCGCCACCACGCTCTTAACAACCTTCACCAGAAAGCGAAGGTTGGAGACTGGACAATAGTTATTTAAAACAGCCGGGTCCAGGACAGGCTTTTTGAGGAGAGGTCTCACCACTGCCTCCTTCAAGGTGGCGGGGAAGACACCCTCCTTCAAAGAAGCAGTTATTACTGCCTGGAACCAGCCTCGTGTCCCCTCCTGGGCCGCATAAACCAGCCAGGAGGGGCATGGATCCAACAAACAGGTGGTGGAGCTCATCCTCCCCATGATCCTGTCCACATCATCAGGGGAAACAGGATCGAACTCAGTCCAGATAACACTCTCAAGACTGTCTGATTCCTCCACGTCAGACTCCGCCCAGTCAGAGTCCAAGCCGGCCCGGATCTGAGCGATTTTGTCTGTCAGATGATGACTAAACTCCTCGGCCCATCCCTGTAAGGGATCCTCCCTCACCTCCTGGTTAAGAAGGGAGCGAGTCACCCTAAACAGGGCGGCCGGGCGATTATCTGTGGACGCGATGAGGGCAGCGAAGTAATTAGCCCTCGCCGTCCTCATCGCAGCAAGATAAGACCTTATAAAGGTTCTTAGCTGCAATCGGTGAGATTCGGAATGGCTGGACCTCCAACCGCTCTCTAGACCCTGTCTCCGACGCTTCATCTCCTGGAGCTCTGCAGAAAACCATGGAGCCCAATGGGATCTGTGCTGGGTCAGAGGTGGCAAGGATACGACACAGTTGAGTGCCTCAGTGGCTGCCTTTTCCCAGGCATCCACCAAGGCATCAACTGGGCTGTGAGTGAGGGCGATGGGTATAGACCCAAGCACCATCTGGAACCGTTCAGGGTCCATTAGGCGCCTGGGGCGGAACCATCTAGTTGGTTCTGCCGCCCAGCAGCAGGGGGTGGCATAACGGAAGACCAGCTGCAGGAGATGATGTCGGACCATGACAGGGGAGTAATAACCAGTAAACCCCCTCCCAAATCATCCAACCATTGTCCAGACAGGAACACCAGGTCGAGAGTGTGACCCCCCACATGAGTTGGGCCTTGAATTACCTGGGTCAGGTCCATGGCCGTCATGGAAGCCATGAACTCCCGTGCTAGCTCCGATGACCCTCCCAGGGAAGGCAGGTTGAAGTCACCCAGCACTATGAGCCTGGGGAACTCCACCGCCAACCCTGAGAGGGTGTTGAGCAGCTCGGGCAGAGCTCTTGCCACACAGCTGGGCACCAGGTATGTAAGCAACAAGCTCATCTGAACCCGAGAACCACATCTCAGGAGGAGGGACTCACTCCCGCCAATCTGGACAATGGTGGTCTCCCGCGGACATAAAGTCTCCCTGATAACCACCGCCACCCCACCGCCCTTACCCTGAGCCCGTGGCTGGTGTAGCACACGGAAACCTGGGGGGCATAACTCGATCAGAGGGACCCCTCCCTCCGAGCCCAACCAGGTTTCCGTAATGCATGCCAGATCCGCACGTTCCTCCTCGATCAAGTCACGAACGAGGGGAGCCTTATTAACAATGGATCTGGCATTAAGGTAAACCAGCCGGAGCTCAGGGGCCTGATTGCCCTCACCCCCAGGCAAAAGGGTGCTAACCGGAGGGTCGGAGCGCGTCACCGCTCGCAAGCAGCGGGGGCGTGATCCCAGATGTCGATATGGCCCTCCGTGCACACACCTGCTGCCATTCCCTATCGTCATGGGGATTTGAAGCCCCACCCCAACACATCCAGAACCAGCCGCCTCTAACCCAAACCCCGTTGCACCGGGACCCCAAACCGGCCCGGACTGAGTGCCAGTTAGTAATCCCCTCCCCTCCCTCACCCTCCCTAAAAAGTGAATCAGAGGCCTCTTAATACGTCTCCATTGGAGGCCCCTATCTAAGCCCAACCACCTCTCAGGGTCCCAACAATTGGGTCCGTCATTAAGGGGAGTTCAGGAAAGGGTGGCAGGTCGAACCCAGGAGGGAAAACCCCCCCTGAGGTCATACAAGTCGGCTCCAGAGTAGTGTAAGAAACCCATACAATAGTAACAAATGTCCACATAGGGCTGATGTTAATAATGGGTGGATCGATGGTATTGATAACATAAAGTCCGGTAGGTGTATCACAGTCCATTAGTCCAACTCAGCTCTCACCTGAGGTGGAGCTCAGAAAAAGAAACCCCAGCCATCCTCTCACTACGGCTGAGGAATCTAGCCTGTCATGGACAGAGTGAGGAATCCCGGGGTAAACCTACCCCAACTGGTCTCTCACACCAGTGGGGCGGTTAATGATCAATCCAAGACCGTCCTCCCACCACGGTCCAGTCCCAGGTCCAATCCGGAATAATAATGGGAAGCACTAGCCCCCAACCGGGCATTGAAGCGTAATCCTGGCTGATCTTCGGGCCACAGTATTGCCTGCCAACCAGCATAAGGAGCAGAGCCAAGCCCCGGCCGATCTTCAGGCCGCCAGCCATTGCCGCCATTCCAGGGAGGGGGGCAAAGACATCCCCCCTACAACCCGTACAACGGCAAGAAGGCATTTCCATCCCCAAATCAAGCATCTACCAGCAAATCCAGCAAATTAACTTATATGCAGAGCACATCATAAGAAAGGCAGGGCTAGATGAATCAAAAGTTGGAATTAAGATTGCCGGGAAAAATATCAACAACCTAAGATATGCAGATGATAGCACTCTAATGGCAGAAAGTGAGGAGGAACTAAAGAGCCTCTTGTTGTGAGTGAAGAAGGAGAGTGCAAAAGTTGAAACTAAACATTAAGAAAACCAAGATCATGGCATCCGGCCCTCTCAATTCCTGGCAAATAGATGGGGAAGAAATGGAGGTAGTGACAGATTTTATTTTCCTGGGCTCCAAGATCACCGCAGATGGGGACTACAGCCAAGAAATTAAAAGATGGTTGGGTCAGCGATGGGTCAGACACGACTTTGCAATTAACAACAACACAAGAAGGGATTTTTTTAACTTTAATTTGTAAAAAAAACCTTGAATTGTGAACATTTATATCAAGTGAAGCTAGATATTTTGGGGCTATATTAAGATTTATGAAGCATCTGACAGCTATGTTTATATTCTCACCACGGAGAATTTACATGCTATTATAGTCTATCTCCTGAGCATGTGTTTTGAAGTCATTAAACACTGCATAGTTTTAAGTAATGTGAATATGAAATGCAATTGTCTAAAAAATTTAATTAAAGGTTACAGAAATTCTATATATGACATATGTTGTATTGTGGTTTTATATGTTTAATCAAGGATCAAGATATAAACATGAAATATTGCCCATTGCACAAAAATGCAAAATGTTCTTGCATTTTGTTTACTAAATGCATTTATTTGCTGGAAATTAGTTTGCAGCCTTTGTGAACTCTGGCTTGTTTTAATCATATCTTGCTATAATGCCTGGACTGAGAATTTTAACTTACGGTATACTTGGTTTGGTTTTGTGCTTGGTCCATTATTTCTGGACACTGGCATAAGAAGTGGAGAAATCCAATCAGGCATTGGCCTAAGGTTATGAATGTTCTATGGGATTGCAAAGCTCATTTGTCTGCCAAAACAAAGTTAAAGCAAACCTTAGCATAATATTATTTGTTAACTATTGTGGAGAAGTGGAATTTTGCCTGAAGAAGTTTATTTGACAGTTAGTGATTAAGGTGTTGAAATAGGTTCCAGGACATTACGGGAAGACTCTCTGTCTTTTAGTGCAGGGGTCACCAACCCCTGGTCTGTGGACCAGTACCGGGCTACGGCATGCCAGCAACAGTCCGCACAAACAAGCAAAGCCCCATCTGCGGGATGCAGGCAGCACACAAAACCACGCACCCCGCCTCTGGTCTGCCATTAATACTCTCTCCACGGAACCAGTCCCTGGTGCCCAAAAGGTTGGGGACCTCTGTTCTAGTGCAGTGGTTTTCAACCTTTTCACCCATTGTACCACTTTTAGGATATGGCAAAATCCAAGTACCACCAGTCGCCTAGCAAGGTGTCAAAAACTTGACGACCAAAAAAAAAAAAGGAAAAAAGTGATGAAGTACAGGTAGTCCTTGGCTTACAACAGTTTGCTTAGTGACTGTTCGAAGTTATAATGGCACTGAAAATGTTAGAAGTTTTGTGCCAGCCATTGGCAGTTCCCCAAAAAGGTCATCAGATGGGAGCAAAGAGGCTTCTTTGCTTCCACTGATGAGCCAAGGGTCTCAGACCCGGCAGCCTCATTGGCGAGAGAGTTTTATGGTCAGGGAGGGACCAAGACCCCCCATAAATACCTCTGCACGAGGGGCTGCTCTTTTTGTTCTAGTCTCCATTTCTAGCTTCTAGTTCCAGTTCTCCTCTCCTAGCTCCTAGTCCTTCTGTTTAGTTATGTAATGCTAGCTTGCTTTTATTTTATTTTATTTCTCTCTCACATGCAGGCATGAATGCTTTCATGCCAAGTATTTCTTTCTCTTTGATCTATCATTGAATAAAGCTAATATGATTGCATCTCTGCGTGATGCCTTTACTTGGAAGCTCCTTTAACGATTCATCGTGAGATCACCTCACAAGTTGGTAGCCAGAGGCTGGTTTAAAGGAATGCTTCCAAGCGAGCCAGGATCTATCCAACAAGATGTCTGGGAGACCCGGCTCAAATCCATTCATAACAGATGGCAGGACTTCTCCTATCATGACCAGAAGTCATCGATCGCAGACGGCATCCCTGCCTACATCCAAGACTTCAGTTCCTGAAGCAACCCCCGCTGCAGATGAAAGCACAAATGGCCTTCATCCCGTCAGAGGATCCAGCAGAGCGTCTAGGACCCCTTCACATGCCTCTTTACAACTGAACGCCACAGAGGAGAGCATAGAAGGCTTGCAGACTGCCCAAGACTGCTCAGATGCTGCAGAGACAGACCTGGCTGAAACCAAACGCCGCGTGAGTAAGCTGACTTCACAGGAACGTGAAGAGCTGCTTAAAGAGATCTTTGCAATGCAGGGGAGGGGGAAGGCAGCCCAGGAAACCGCACAGGAAGCCTCTGAACACGTGGTGAGTCTTTCCCTACCGACCACGAGGCCTCCAAATATGGCGCCCGCCTCTCTTAGTGACCCCGGGACCCCAGGGCTTTTGGCGCGAACCCCCCCGCCCAGCTGTGAGCTACAGCTTCCTGGGGCAAGCGGAAACAAGATGGCTCAGCCCACATGGTCTGGCACAGGAAACAAGATGGCGGCCCCCTGTGACCCCACACGGTCTAACAAAGACAACCCTTTTTTAAACCTGGAAAGCCAGCAGTCCCTGGCATCCAGCAGAAATGGCATGCAATCCCTGGCATCCGGCCAAAGCAGCATGCAAATTCCTGAGTTCTCCCCACCACAAAGCCTAAAGTGCAATGATGACAATGAGGTCTGTCCAGCCGAGACTCCTACAAATGCTGCAGCCATTCAGGCCGCCATCCAGCTCCTAACTGATGCCCTGGGGCCCAAAAAGATGTTGGGGGTAGCCACCCCCCCTCCAAGGCCTCCTTCCCTCTCCCCAGGGCCCAACTGCCGGGGGGAATCCAGCCTGCAGCCTCCCAACAATCAACCCCCGCGGCCTCCCACCTTCTCTTCAGGTCTTCAGGACCAGCCAGGCAAACCAGGCAATGATGAAAATCCATTTGCCTGCAAACCTCGGGAGGATTCATTGAAGCAACTCCGAGCTGGCAAATCTGGGCTCCGCCCCCCCAATGCCTCATGGGAAGAAGGGAGAAATCCTGAACAACACCCTCCCCCGGATCACATGGTTCCCGGGCACGCCCATCTGGAGTTACTAAATAGTCAAGAAAGGATTCCCTCCTCGACCACTAGACGGACGCCTTTCACTGTAGGATCCCCTTTCCCTCTCCCTTTTATGTCAATGGACATTTCAGAGTTGTTGGAGTAAAGATATACAGCTATATCTCTTAAAGAATGGGATTCTACAAATGGTTCAGAAACCACCCCCTCCCCCATGGGGACGTCAAGAAGAGTGGCGACATTTGCAGGCTTATTCTGCTCTGCTCAGTTCGCTGGATAATAACTTGTTCTCCAGCATACCAGCAGGTCTCAGAGCTGCTCAGGTCTGGCAATTATTATACAATTTATTCAACAGCGATACCATTGGTTCCATCACCAGATATACAACTGAGCTTTATACAACCAAACTGAAGTTTGGTGCCAGCATGCCTGAACATCTTGCAAAATTAAAGGCACTCAGGGCAGAATTGATATCCAGAGATTTTCCCATAACTGATGTGAACATGCTCTCGATAATTTTTACTTCCCTAGACAGGAGTTGGAGCAATTTCATTGTTTCACTCGAAGCGGTCAAGAGGGAAGACTTAAATATGTCCTACCTCACAGGGAGACTGATCGAAGAGGATAGAAGGAGACGGGATGCTGGAGAATATGCCAGAGTCACCACTCAGCAAACCAGAAGGGGGCGCCACAACTCAGAGCAAATTAATGCTCTACTTAAGTGTTTCATCTGTGGCTCTGAGGAGCACCTCAAGAAAGACTGCCCCCATCAACATCAAGCCCCTAAACGTGGTCCCAATCAAGTAAGGGGCAAGGGGCAAGGAAGGGGGCGTGGTAGGGGCAAAGGAAATTCTCTGCATACTTGTTCCCTCACCCCCACAACAAAGGCTGATAGCTCCACTGACTTATGGTTACTGGACTCTGGAGCTTCTTCTCACATTACTAATATGAGTCAAGGTTTTAAAAGGTTAAAGAAAATTAACTCATCTGTCAAAGTGGCAAACGGTGATACTGCTTTAATTGTTGGGGAGGGCTTTGTTTCTGTACCTGGACTTGGGAAAGTTGAAGGTGTCTTACTCGCCCCCTCCATAGCCAACAACCTATTAAGCATTACCAAATTGTATGACGATGACAAAGTGGAAGTCTTATTTCGCAAGGGAGGAGGTCATGTCACCCGGAACCAGAAGATCATTGGAAATATAGCCATCATAAATGGCTTACCATATTTTTCTCCCAAGCCACCACAGCCTGCCCCAAGGCTTTCCAAGGGCAGTGTGGGCAAGGAGCCTGAATCTCAGCAGGCACCTACAGCACCACTCAAAGCAACTAGAGCCAAGAGGGTGTCAATGGGGAAGCCGATTCACGATAAGTGTGCCCATTTATTGCACAGGAGGCTAGGTCATGCAAGCTTCCCTGTAGTTAAAAAGATGGGAGAGTTTGCTGAGGGAGTCCAGCTCAAGGACTGTGATGTGTTTCTGGACTGTGCCATTTGCAAGAAAACAAAGAGGAAGGCTGCCCCTATACCAAAGGTGTCATCCCGTAAGACTCAATACCCGTACCAACTAGTACATGTTGATTTGGTTGGGCCTTTCACACCATCCCTAGGAAAGAAAAAGTATTTTCTCACTGCCGTTGATGATTTTTCACGATACGGCCACGTGTATACCCTCACAGAAAAATCTGAAGCCTTTGACGCCATAAAGTCACTGTACAACTTCGTAGAGACCCAGTACAAGACCAAGATCGCACAATTGCAGAGCGATTGCAGGGCTGAGTTCATGTCTCAGTAGTTCCAGGACTGGGTAAGGCGTAAGGGCATCCGCCATTTTCTTACTGCACCATTCACCCCTTCGCAAAATGGTGTAGCTGAGAAAAGAAATGGAGTTCTGCAAACCATGATGCGTAGTCTGATTGAGGACACAAATGTCGCAGAATCATACTGGGGGGGAGGCAATTCATTATGCCAATTACACCTTAAACCGCACCTGGAGCAGTGTTGTGAACCAGACCCCATATTTCCTGGTTCACGGTAGGAAACCAAACCTGGGACATTTGCATGTGTTTGGTTCCTATGCATGGGTGCACATCCCCAAGCAGCTGCGGAAGAAGGGGAGATCTGTTTCCCAGAGACTAAGGTTCTTGGGCTATGCTCCTGGCTCCAAGGCCTATCGTTTCCTGGGAGAAGGTGGCAGGCCTGTGACTTCCCAATCTGCCTCTTTCGAAGAGGACTCCAATTGGACTCAGATCCACTCAAATGATCTGAGCCCATATGCCAACCGACCCAGCAAGGACACACCGACCGTGACATCACCTGAGACGACCACGTACCCTGCCACCGACGAAAGTGAGGAACAAGACGAAGATGTGTCCAGTCCCACGGAGGAAGACACACTGTCTTCACCCTCAGCGATGCCTCAGAGACCCACGGAAGAACAGGGCGGTGAGTGGCAGAAGGTAAGGAGGTCAAAGCGGTCCAACAAGGGGGTCCCGCCAAAGAGAATTGAGATTGGCCACATCGCGTCTGTCAACAGCGTTGTGGTCACCCCAAAATCCTTCTCTGACATCCAGGAGCTGCCCATCGAAGAGCAGGAGAAATGGCAGCTCGCGATGGAGAAGGAGATGCAGAGCTTAAAGAAACTCAAAGTCTTCACCCCCCAGCAACCACCAAAGGAGAGGAAAGTCATTGGCACAAGGTAGGTTTACAAAGCCAAACCACTTGCCAATGGCCTCTACCTATATAAGGCCCGTTTGGTAGCCCAGGGCTTTGCTCAGCGTTATATGGAAGACTACTCGGAGACTTACTCTCCGACCGTCCGGGCGGAGAGCGTCAAGGCCGCCCTCGTGACTGCAGCCGCTCTGGGAGAAGAAGTCTTCCAATTCGACATCCAGATGGCTTACCTCCACGCCAACTTGGACCGGCAGATCTACGTGAGGGTCCCTCCTGGCTACCAGCAAGAAGGGGGAAATACATGGTTGCTCCACAAAGGGTTATATGGACTCAAGCAGTCAGGGAAATTATGGTATGACTGTCTTAGAAAGAGTTTAGAACGAGTTGGTTTCTCAGCATCCCGTGCAGATGAATGTGTTTTCACACGCAATTCCAAAGGAACCACAGAACGGGTGTTAGTTTATGTGGACGACCTATTATATGTAGGGCCTAACAAGGAAGGGTGTGATGAATTTGCCAAGGCCCTGGAAGAAAAGTTTACTCTGAAGTCTTTGGGGCGGGTTGACAAGTACTTGGGTGTGCATATTTTGGCCACTAAGGGGGGGTTCGCTCTATCTCAAAAAGAGAAGATAGAGGAATTACTGGCCAAATGCAAAATGACAGAATCTAATCCTACGCATAGCCCAATGCAAACCGACTTTTACAACCACATCCATAAGGACGGTCCTGAGTTCACAGATAACACGCTTTACAGATCTGTGATTGGCTCCTTGCTATACATCAGCAATTGGAGCAGACCTGACATAGCTTTAGCTGTGAATCTACTGTCCAGGCACGTGGAACACCCAAAGGAATTCCACTGGACTGTTGTTAAAAGGGTGCTTAGATACCTTAAGGGCACAGCTGATGCCCTTCTTATGCTGGAACCAGAAAAGGGGAAGACGGCCCAGTTCTCTGCTTACTCAGACGCAGACTGGGCTGGCGACACCAAAAGTAGACGGAGCACTTCTGGTTCCCTCATATTGCTAAATGGCTGCCCAATACATTGGCATGTTAGGCAGCAAAAATTTATTTCTTGCTCCACGGCCGAGGCTGAATATGCCAGCCTGTCAGACACAGCCAATGATTTGACTTGGTTCAATGAGCTGATAACAAGCATCTGGGCATCTCCCCCTCTGCCCATCCAAATTCTAGAGGACAACACTGCCGCAATTGCAATCTCGGGCGCTTATGCAGTAGGATCTAGATCTCGCCACATAGACATACGATATAAAAATGTCAGGGAGCTTACCAAAAAGGGTTTTATACATGTTGAGCACTGTAATACAGCTGACCAGATAGCTGATCTGTTTACCAAGCCTGTTCCCATTGACCAGCACAACCTTCTGTGTAAGCGTTTGTGTTTGGCCTTCTGAATGTTTTTATGCATGTCTATGACACCTGCTCGCCCCTTACATACATTCACTGGTCCCTGTCATTGGCTGGCAAGAAGGGGAATTGTTAGATGTTTTGTGCCAGCCATTGGCAGTTCCCCAAAAAGGTCATCAGATGGGAGCAAAGAGGCTTCTTTGCTTCCACTGATGAGCCAAGGGTCTCAGACCCGGCAGCCCCATTGGCGAGAGAGTTTTATGGTCAGGGAGGGACCAAGACCCCCCATAAATACCTCTGCACGAGGGGCTGCTCTTTTTGTTCTAGTCTCCATTTCTAGCTTCTAGTTCCAGTTCTCCTCTCCTAGCTCCTAGTCCTTCTGTTTTAGTTATGTAATACTAGCTTGCTTTTATTTTATTTTATTTCTCTCTCACATGCAGGCATGAATGCTTTCATGCCAAGTATTTCTTTCTCTTTGATCTATCATTGAATAAAGCTAATATGATTGCATCTCTGCGTGATGCCTTTACTTGGAAGCTCCTTTAACGATTCATCGTGAGATCACCTCACAGAAAAAAAGTGCCCCCCAAGCCACAGCGGAGCAAGACACCTGCCTGCCCGCCCGGCGGCGCTCTTTCTCCTGTTCGAGGTTTTCATTGTTGTAAGCATTGCTGTTCAGGATTGGCAGTGGGGGTGGGGTAGGGGTGTTTGGTTTTTATTTCCCGCCCTCTGCTGGGTGATTGCAGCAGGTTTTGGTCACTTCACATGACCCTTGGACACTGTGACCATCATAAATATGAATCCGTTGCCAAGCATCTGAATGTAAATCACAAGACCCTGGAGATGCTGCAACATTCCAGCTGATCGGCATTTCTTCTGGGTTCAGCAGAAGTGCCGGGATCAGCGCCGAGTTCCAGCTGAAGCCTGGTGCTGATCCTGGCGCTTCTGCTGAGCCCTGACAGCCCTGCAGCTCCAGCCATCTCCCACTCAGGCTTGTGTGGTGCTGCCACCGGTTCAGCTCATTCCCTTCCCCTGCTACCACTTCTCTAGGATGGTCGCATACCACCTGCCAGGTGCCAATGTACCACAGGTGGTACTTGTACCACTGGTTCAAAAGCCCTGTTCTAGTGTATTTACCTCATTGGGACCTACACAGAACCTTTGGAGAAAGGGTTATGTATCCTTTATATTTCTGTCTGTCTGTCTGTCTGTCTGTCTGTCTGTCTCTGTCTCTCTCTCTCTCTCTGTCTCTGTGTCTCTCTCTCTCTATCCATCCATCCATCCATCCATCCATCCATCCATCCATCCATCCATCCATCCAATCATTCATCTATCTGTCCATCTATCTCCTGTCTGTATTATTTTTATAAATAGATCAAGGCTGCAAAAATACATAATGCTCCTTCCTCGTCCTTCCTGTTTCCTCCCAAAAAACAGCCCTCTGAGGTGGATTGAGCATAATCACTCAGCCAGTTTTCATAGCTAAGGCGGGAGTAGCTCGGTGCTTTAACTACTAGACCGAACTACGTATTTTTTCTTCTTTTTTTTTTAGTTCCTGGAGAAAAATTCTATAACTTTCTTAGCAGCAATTCTGCAGAAAAAGAATAACATGTTCCATTTTTTTAAAAAAAGAAATAGGAATAACTTATTAAAAAGTGCCTGCTTGAGGGCTCCCCATAGATTAAAAAAAATATCTGAGAACACAGTGTAGCTGTTCTCAGTATAAGCATCCATAACATCAGATGTGGTACAGGAATAAGAAATTACAAGAGGTGTTAGATCACAATTAATATGGCTGAGTGAGGAGGTAAGAAGCACATGGTTAGACTAAAGTTTTTGCTACTGCAAAATGTTGTAGTTGTTTTTTTTTAAAAAAGTGTATTTACACCAAACTAATTAATAGAAGAAAAATATACATACAACAATATTAGTAACATAGTGTAAACTCATAGTTTATCATCTTGACACTAGAAACAGGCTGCGGGTGTGGGTAGATCCTGAAAAAAATATGTTTTTCATGATTTACATTTTTTAAGAAATGTACTGTGAGAAAGTCTTCTTCCTTGGAATTTGGTTGAAAACAAGCATTAGTACAAATTTTGGAGACATGCATCAACAATCTACTGCTGAAAAGTATTGTAGATGCCTCCTTCTAACATTGTATGTTAATTCATTTAACTAGCCTTTAAAGAATAAGCTTATGAATGATATTTTTTATTACGATGGCTTATTTTACTTCTGGAATCATAGCAGTGGTGGGATTCAGCCAGTTTGCACCAATTCGGCAGAACTGGTAGCTAATTTTTTGTTGCCCAGGCCCAGAATGGACTTCTGGAAGCAGCATCCACACAGGTTGTTCACATATTTGAATCCCACCACTGGGTCAAAGTAAAAGTCAAACGAAATCTGACTTCAGAAATTGTATTCACTTCCAAAATAGAGGAAGTGTGGTTGTGTCAAACTTTATAGCAGTGCATGAAACTAGGTTGTTGATTTTTTTTACTAAAAAACCATATTAATCACTATTGAAATAAATATATCTTTCGAACAGATTTAGCTGAAGGGATCCAGATTCCTTATAAAGGGTAAACCTTAAGCCACTATCATGTCATTCTTTTCTTTTCTTTTATATATTGCAGGAGTGTTCTTCATTTTATTTTCAGGGGATTTGATGCCCAGGCCCAGAATGGACTTCCAGAAGCGGCATCCACACAGAGAATTGGTTGTTCACATATTTGAATCCCATCACGAAATCATAGGCAGTTTCTCTCTAAATGCAGTACCCCAAGGATCAAGTGCAGGAAACTGCAGCGAGTCCAGGAACCAGCATATGGTCTTACGGCAGGCAATCCATTTCTACTTGTGGGTTTCTTCCTGGCAGCTCCATGTTGGTTACCTCATTTGATAGGTCTTTGGAACCATCCAACTGCAGAACTTCTGCCATATTCTTATCATGGTTTTATCATCTGGAAGAACTTCTAAGAAATACTAAGAACTCCTTGTAAATTTGGTCTGGGAAAAGGAAGTTTCTTAGTCCACACTTAACTGAGTCACATTTTGACATGAGCAAAATAGTGTCAGATGGGACTTTTCCAGGTACTTATAATTGGTCATCTCAGTTCTGTCATTTGGGACTAACGCTGCTGAGATTTGTGTTCCCTTATATCTACAGAACATTCTGGTGCTTCCAGCTGATAACCAGTTTGCTCTAGATTCTGACTGGAAACTGCTTCTAGTCTTGCCATAGGCATGACAAGACAGCTTTGAGCCAGTCACTGTTTCTCAGCCCAACCCGCTTCACAGAATTGTTACTGTGAGGAAAACAGGAGGAGGAAAATAGTATGTTCACCACTTTGAATCATTTTTTAAAAATAATAAAGGTGGAGGGGAAAATAACCCCCCCTTTAAAAATAAGCTGGTTATTTCTTAGCCATTAAATAGTAATCCAAAACCTGACCTAAGATAAGCAGAGTGTAATGGCCTAATTATACTGAAGCTGAAGAAGCTTCTTGGTTGAGAAGTGAAATGTCTTCAAAGAAAAAAAAACAAGAAAGTCCAGTTGCCTCGTGAAAAAAGCATCTTCAGGATAATGGCCTAATGTTAGAGCTGGCCACCACTCCCTTCGACTTTAGCTGTTCCTGCTGATATAATTTTCTGGCTCAGCCACGCCCATTAGAATTGCCTTGGTTAAAGACACCTAGCATACATTAAATCAGGAGCCAACATTTCACACCACAACCTGCCCATTGGTCTATTTTATTTAAGCCAAATCCTCTTCATTAAAGTCAGAAAACTTTGTTAAAAAACTAAAAGTCGTTAAGGTCATCATATATGCTGCAAGACACAAGTGCTTACTTGGTTATCAATTCGTCAAGCCCTGACAAATTGCAGAGAAAAACAGAACTTTGCTGCCATGGAGAGACAGATGGTGTCTTGCCCAAGAGTGGACAAACAAATTCTCAGTGTCCAAATGTCTGTGGAAATTCTCAGTCATCCAGGTCATGATTGTCCGAAAGGTGCTTTACAAAGGCCAAAGTAAAAAAAGCCCAGTTGCCTTTTGAAAAACCACCTTTGGGACTCAGTAAGGCAGATACAATATTGCAATATTGATATTGCATGGCCATATTAATTTGTTTATAAATTTGTTTATAAATACACCCTGTTGCTTTTCTGAAAAACATAGTGGGCCAGGGGACCATGGATGGAGATGGAGCCAATGAAGCAGCTGACTTGATTGTTATCTCTGCCATGGGGAGAAGTGTTATGCTGTGGATTTTTAATGATATGAATTTCCCGAATTCACCTATGTGTGAATTGGGCAGCCGTATAAACAAACAAGGGACGTGGTGGCTCAGTGGGTTAGGACGCTGAGCTTGTCGATCAGAAGGTGGGCAGTTTGGCGGGTCGAATCCCGAGTGCCGCGTAGCAGAGTGAGCGCCTGTTACTCATCCCAGCTTCTGCCAACCTAGCAGTTCGAAAGCACGTAAAAATGCAAGTAGAAAAATAGGGACCACTACGGTGGGAAGGTAACAGCGTTCCCTGCGCCTCTGGCATCTAGTCATGCCGGCCACATGAACACGGAGACGTCCTCGGACAAGCGCTGGCTCTTCGGCTTTGAAACGGAGATGAGCACCGGCCCCTAGAGTCGGAAACGACTAGCATGCATGTGCGGGGGAACCTTTACCTTTACCTTACCTATAAACAAACAAACAAACAAACCCATGTGTGAATTGGGCAGCCATATGTATAAATAAACAAACAAACATACAAACAAATAAATAAATATACACTGATAGTAAAACAAGATATGAGCTGCTGATTTGATGTCAAAGGCAGTGCATGAGCACAGCTGGCCCATGTATGGAATTTTCTTGAATTTTGCTTCTTCTATAACTAGTATAGAAAGGCTATTAACATGGGTTAAATATTTATTTACTTGTCAGGTTGATATCCTCTTGATTTTGTTCCTTACCCTACATGCAGATTTTAGGAAGTATAGCTACTGTTCCACCACTGCTCATATGTGTAGATATGAGCTGCTGTCTTCACTTTTTATTTTTTCTATTTTTATAATATTGCATTAGGGGTTTTTATTATTATATCTATAAAAGTTTGTAGCTGGAGTTGTATTGATTTTCTATTATTGTATTCAATCTTCATACTTTTCAGTGTACTATTTTAAAATAATTGTGACACTGAGAGGGCCTGTTTACAGGTTTCTACTAAATATAAAGGAACCATAAATAGCTAAAGTTCAATGATCTTGTTAAAAAAAATCAGGTGTACATTTTATTGAAGACATCACAGTATTTCTGTAACAACAGACAATCCTACCCAGTCAACATGGAGAACCTGGACAATTTCTGCTGCAGAGTGATTGGATTGACTTCCCTTGGAGAACCTATATTTCTATATTGTATTTATATTATACTTAACAAAATTGGAGGCAGTATGTTGACAGTGTGCAGTGATTCTTGTTTTTAAGCATGTCTGGAAAGGTAAATGACAGCTTCCAATTCCTGCCTTACACCAAAGCATAAAAGATGCAGCAAAGTCTTCTGTGGATCAGACTTTCTAGCAAGTTTATCCTAATGCTTTTATGATGACTGCACTTTGTGCCTGGCAAATATATAAAGTGAAAGCAGTTTCGTGTAGTGGTTAAGACACCAGACTAGAAACTGGAAAACCATGAGTTCTAGTCCCTTAGGGATAAACTCATCTGGGTGACCTTGGGCCAGTCACTCTCTCTCAGCCCTAGGAAGGTGGCAAGGGCAAACCACTTTTGAAAAAATCATGCCAAGAAAACTTACTAGGGGAGAAGAAACAATAGGCTTTACCTTTTCCTGTTGTTTCATTCCCTGACTTGTTCTGCTGTGCCTGGATTCTAGTTTAACAAGAAGAATATTTCAAGCTGCAAATCCTAGGCAGCTACCTCAAAATAACCCATAATAAACACAATAAGATTTATTTCTAAAAGACAAGCAAAGGGGATGGCACACTAAACATAATTCAGAACTGGGAGATAATTTGCTCATTCCAACTTCCATTCTGGTCAATTGGTATGTCATCAGGGGTATTTCTTAAGAACGTATTGTTGGAATGAAAGTTACAATGAAATGTAGAGCATATGTTTTGTACACAATTCAGCTTTTTTAAAAAAAATAATCAGCTTCCATATCTCTTTCCAAAACTAAGAAAGAAATAACTCAAAAAAGCAGAAATTTGAAATCTGATGTCAAGGTGAAGGTGGTATTTCTGCGGGCAGAAAGTTCACATCATGCAGACAGAAGTAAGTGCTAGTGAATTCTGTGGTGCTCGTGCCTAACAGGATGCTTACTCCAGGTAACTCTTGTGCTATGGAGAACTGTTCTTTGGTACCTGTGTGCCTTTGCTATGCTGAACGCCTTCATTTTAAAATTTACCAGAGCTCCATTCCTATTCTGATTGGAACGTTGAAAATATGGGGAATATTGCCTACATTTCTTGTTCAGTTGATACACATCCATGGATTCCTACGCACATACTTCTTGTTGAGAGGGCGAAATAAAACACATTGCTTCCTTAACCCTAGGGATGCAGAGGGCCAAGAAGGTGGGGAACAATGTTCTTCTCCATCCAGATATCCCTCTGAACATGTTTGCATGGCACACAGAATCCGCCCCCCCTTCCAGGCTTTTTTTCTTTCCATTCTCCTGGGTGTGTTGAGACATCACTCTTGATCTTTTGAGGCTTCTGTCCCCCTCTAGGTTCTAATCATTATCATTAGTTGTCTGCTACTAATGGGGGAAAAACAGCTACTTTTACCAAGATTTCTGGGAAAACTTGCTGGTAAGCTCTGCTAATTATGGCAATGAAAACCAGTAATCTTGGTTTCCCATTGTGATTTGCAGCCCCTTCCACCTCCAGGGTTATTAGTGGCTGTGGGGAACCTGCATTTTCTCCCCTGCCAGTCCCGAGTTAGCTAGCGTAGGCAAGGCTTCTGGGGAGTTTGGTGGTCTGCAAAAAAAATGGTTAATCAACTATAGGGACCTTAGGTCACAAATCAGGGTTTACAGAGTACACAGCAGAGATGTGCTTGTTGATTAATGATTGTGTTTCTTTGAAGAGGGATGTTGAGCTATCCAGGAGGCTTTTGAAGGATGATATAAACTGAATTAATAAATTAATGTTTTACAGTAAGTGGTCATTGGGGGGGAGGTATATCATGCATGTTTTTAAGCATCCCATTCTTACTTGGTGTATTTTTTTCAGAAGGGAGCTGAAAAGCCATGAAAATGGGATTGCTAGGCATGGATGGGATTGTTTCTTAAGCCAATCATATGTGTCCCTTGGATCAAAGACCAAGAATTTATTTTATAAACAAGGCATCTGATGGTCAATGCACACTGGACAATCGAGAACGTCAAAGGAACCAAAAAGTCAATATGATTATTGAAAGGCTTTTGATTATGTTAGTCATACCAAGTTGTGGGATCTGTTTTTTGAAAATAGGAATCCCAGAACATCTCATTGTCCTTATGTGAAATCTATACACAGATCAGGAAGCCACACATGATTCTCTACAGTGACAATATGGAAAAGCAGACTGACTCCAAGTTGGCAAAAGAGTGAGGCAAGGGTGTATATGATTCAACCTACCTGCTGAATATAGATTGAAAGAAGATTAGTGTGGTTTTAAAACTGGAGGAAGAAACATTAAAAAACCCTGCCCTATTCTGATGACACCATCACTGGAAATGCAAAGGATTTGCAAGATCTAGTAATTTATAAGTTAGTGAGCACAATGAAAAAGTGGAACTAAAATTAAATATAAAGAAGACCAAAGTAAAGATAACAACAAACAGCTTTACAAATGACAATGAATATATTAACGCAGTAGATTATTTCTACCGTTTAGAATCAACCATCAGCAGTAAAGGAACAAGCAGTCATAAACTATGCTGCTGAGTAGGCAGAATAGCCCTTGGTAGAGTAGCCAAAAAGACCATGGGAAAGATATTTAACTCTACCTAAAAAGATCAGAATAGTGCAGGCAGTGGCATTTCTCATAAGATTCTATGGAAGCAAAAGTTGGAGTTTGAAAAAGCAAGACAGAAAGAATATTAATGTACTTTAGTGTTGGTGAAAATATCTGAGAATACAACAGATAGCCAAGAAGACTAATGGATTGTTGAAGAACTCAATTAAGGCACAAATGACTAGGCTCAAATTGCCCTACTTATGTGAAGACTTAGCTCTCTGGAGAGGACTATAATTCTGAGAAAGGTAAAAAGAAAAGAGAATGGCCACCAGCAAGGATTCAGTTACAGCGGCAACCAATACACTTTTGGAAAACCCAAAAGATCAGGCTGAGGACAAATCAACCTGCAGAACATCTATGTATATGGTTGCTAAGAGTCAACAACCAACTTCTAGGCACATAATCTAGCTAAGCACCATGGGCTGTCAGGTGAAAGATTAAGGCAACTCCATGCAACAACAGCGGTGAAATGTATGCATACATTTCATTTGGAATTAGTAATAAAAGGGCAAGGCTTGTACCATTTTTAGAATTTCATTTGTATCACCACATCACTTGTTTGGAATAAGAAGAGTTACCTTTCTCGAGCAGCAGGAACAGAGTTAACATAAATCATTCTAATTCATGACCGCTGTAGGATTTCTTCAAAATGCCACACAGATATTACATTGAGGCCTTTTGGTAAAATAAAAAATAAAAATATGAGCAGCCAAACTGGGAAGGCATATCATTTTGGGAGAGAAGGGCATACTTTTCCTTCTTAAAGCCTACCCTGGAGGCTTCTGGCTGTTGAATTGCATCTCCCTTCCTTCCCAGCTAGGCTGGTGAAAATTGATGTAACTTGGGTTGGAGAAGTCTGCCTAAAGTTATGATATTGTAAGAATAGCCATGGTGACGCAGTGGTTAGAATGCAGTATTGTAGGCTGACTCTGCTCATTGCCAGGAGTTCGATCTTGACTGGCTCAAGGTTGCCTCAGGCTTCCATCCTTCTGAGGTTGGTAAAATGAGAATAACTTTTATTTTCAGTATTTCTAAAGCAATTGAGATTATCTCTTAAAATAGCAGAATCATTATATTATGTGTAAATTCCACTGACAAATGGCCCACAACAATTGTTGATGATTAGGTGCTAATTTTACCTTAGTGTATACTTATTTCATATAGTATGTTACATCCTTTATCATAATTTACACTTAGGCACTGGAACCATCAAAATGATGAAATCCACAGTTTTTATTTATCTTTAGATTCTCTATCTTCTCTTTTGATGCCTACCTAAATTTCTGCACCATGATAATCACACCAGTAATATTCTGTTTGAAATACCTAGTTTTCAGCAATTCAGAAATTTTATATATACTATCTTAACAATTTTTATTCAATCATGTTTAGCATGTATAGTTTTATATAATAGTATGCTTCTTAAGTCATATTCATAGTTGATTTTGAAATCCTAAATATACATACATACATACATGTATTAATATGTTTGCACATTTATGTTAGCCTTAAAACTTAGTCATTCTTCCTGTACTACTCCAGGTTAAACTATTAGTGTAATCAGATGGCTTTAATTTTAATACCAAATGTTAATGTTGATGATCAATGTATGAAATAAATGACTGATGGATTACTAGGTTATGTGTTTATTTCCCCCCCCCTTTTTCTCTTTTGTCCTATCAACTTGTGTAACTGCTAAAAATGGCAATAACCCAACATATACATGTAAATAGCTATTTGATGAAGTTTTTTTCCCCTCCTGGGAGGGCATGTAATGAAAAATGTAAACTAAAATGACTCTGGACTTCCACAGAACAGTTTATCATGATTTTATACTATATAATCACGATGTTATCTTTGCCATTTCCTTGGAGAGTTATTCAACTCTGTCTCTCTCAAGTTAATTATGGAAAGATCAACCTCTCCACTCAGCATTTTGAATGCTCCCCACATGCCGAAAGGACATGTGAGAAACAAAATGGCAGCAGCTTCTGATTCTCTTCTTTCCACTTCTAGGAAAGAATTACATTTCACCCCTTCCCCTTGAAATACAGCCAAAACGATCCAGGGTGGGAGATAAGAATTGAGGAATAGTGTTGGCCAATTTACTTCATCCTTACACGTGGACTCATCCTGTCTCTGACATCGGTCCTAAAATGGTGTGTATCCTTGGGCCAGGAGATGATCTAGATCGAAGTCATCTAAGAAGTTGCTTTGCTTCAAAACAGTGCAATCATTCTGGGACCAACTGCAAAGAAGGGCAAAGCAAGAAAGCTGCAACCCTCCTAAGATGAAAGAGGATGGTTATGGGTCTCCAACCTTCCTTTTCCAGGGATGGTATCTCAGTTAAACCTGGCTGCACCTGTCTGTCAGAAGGAGAAAGGACACCAGAAAGGGGAGTGAGGTGGATTGTCAAGTGACAGCTACCCCAGGAAAGCCTGCAGGGGGATTTCAGCCTGGCTGACAGGAAACCTGACCTTTGCTACAACAGCTGTGGAGGAGACTCACATTAGCAAGTCAAATGAAAGACGGGGAAGGCATCAACCTAGGTGGCAGAAATAGGGTATCTGATGGCTCCTGAACAGAACTGATTTTAGTTAGGAGAATTCAGCAAAGAGTGAAGAAAAGGGAGACTTCACACAAGGGCACATATTTTAAAGGAAGTCTGTGTGACGTCATAGAGACCGTGTCAAGAGCTCTACTGAAATGGTCCCACTCAACCAGGAAGATTATTGAGTGACTTCTGACCCTCAAAAATGACTATTGTTACACAAAGAAGTAGAGAAAGATGTCAAAAACTCAAGTTTCAGAGAAAGTCAAGCTGATAGCTTTATATCTCTAAACCGACATGGCAATAAGTGCTGAACAATTAAAATTGAGCTTGGATTCCTATATATTCATGTTTGTGATCCTAAATTAGCATTGCAAGTTACTTTTTTATATGAACTGTCAGACATTTAAAAAAAATCAGAAATGGGATGGAACAAATTTCAAATATACTGTAAATTGTTGGAATTGAGCAGAAACTACCACTGATTAATTTGCTCTTTCCCACTGCTCTCTGATTTTAACCAGTTCTGTAGGATTTTTTAGAAGACAGAATGAGAAGAGGGAAATAGCCATACTTTACACTTCATTGAGGAATATGGATTGCAATCACCAAATATATTCCTTCCATGTTTGAATAATCTCAGATGAACTTTTTTTAAAAAATTCCATTTATATCCCGCCCTTCTCCGAAGACTCAGGGCGGCTTACAAACTTAGCAGTAGCCTTCATTCTATGTATATGCCTGCTTATTAGGGCTTTCACACACACACCCAAGCGGCATTATTACAAAGTCAACTTAATTGCCCCCAACAATCTGGGTCCTCATTTTACCTACCTCGGAAGGATGGAAGGCTGAGTCAACCTTGTGCCTGGTGGGATGCGAACCTGCACTAATTGCAGGCAGCTGGTGTTACTTAAGGAGGCGTTAGCCCACTGCTCCACCAAGGCTCTTTTGGTGGAGCATCTATTGTCCTACGTGTTGAGCTGTTTGCTCCTCACTTTTGATCAGTGAAGAGTGTGATAAGAATGAAACAGAATGCTGGGGAAAGAGGTGATATAACAGTATAAGAGACTTGGAAATCTTCTAGTCCATCCCACTGCTCAGGGGTCCTCAGCTTTGGCAACTTTAAGACTTGTGGACTTCAATTCCCAGAAAGCTGGCTGAGGAATTCTGGGAGATGAAGTCCACAAGTCTAAAAGTTGCCAAGGTTGAGGACCCCTGCCCTACAGTATACCATTTCAGACACATGGTTGCCCAATCTCTTCTTAAAAACTTCCAGAGTTGGAGCATCCACAACTTCTAGGGCAGGGGTCTTCAAACTTGGCCCTTTTATGACTTGTGAACTTCAACTCCCAGAATTTCCTTCTTTTCTTTAAAATAGGCATACCCAATTTCTGCAACCGTTCTTTATATGTTTTACCCTCCAATCCCCTGATCCCCTTTGTTGCTCTAGATATGGATTCCATCTGGAATTTTGAAGAGGCACTGAGGCCCCATTTTTTAAAATATCTGCCTATATTTGAAGCAAAGCAAAGACTTTGCACCATCATATTCCTTCTTATAATGATTATGGAGCCATAGGCAACTAGACAACATTACAAGATCAGGGGATTGCTTGTAATGAGAAAGACAGATGAAGATAACTTTTAAGTTATGATGTGAGATTGTGTGACAGTGTGACAGCAGTGGTGTGCTAATGAATAAAATAAGGGAGAAAAGGGAAATTGATTCATCAACAGACTAGTGTGATCTTCTTCCACATTTTTTAAACAGAATTAATGCATTCTCTGATTCAGCTTGACATTAGTTTAACTTGACCATAGTACTTAATTTTATTTTCAGGTTTGTGAATACTGTTTTTTGTCCAAATAAGCTACATTTTGCACCAAGACATGTTGCATTGGATGACCTGCAGAGATGATGGAACTGGAATACATTTGCAAACTTTCTCTTCTGCAATGTTTGCATAAATTATAATGATTGTGCTGTCATGGGGAGGAGGAAGCGAAGAACATGAAGTCCTGGCCCCAACTAATGAAATTTATTTATACATCTTTCTTGCTTCTGATATGCAATTATTCCTTGCATAATTTTGAGGTTACATCCTTAAAAAGTACCGTATCTGGTGTTTTTCCTACACTTTCACAGAACTGTTCCATATACTAGTCCACAGGTCTGCAACCCGTGGCTCCGGAGCCGCATGCGGCTCTTTCAGCCATCTCCTGCGGCTCCCAGTCTTCTGCTATGTGCAGTCCAAAAAAAAAAAAAAAGTGGGACTAAAAAGGTTCAACCAATCAATTCAAATATGCAGGGTTGGTGCATATCTCGCCTTGGCTCCACTCTTCAGTCAAACCCTGTTCTGCGCATGCGCGCATGTACATGCATGCGCACACATTTTTTGCGGCTCCCAGTTTATCCTTTTGTGAGGGAACCGGTTCCGAGTGGCTCTTTCACTGTTTCAGGTTGCTGACCCCTGTACTAGTCTATCTATTGATCTGGACCAGGAATGGAAATTTTATGGTAATTATGGTTTTTCAAATCCCATCATCCCCACTCATTGTAGTCAATATTACATTAAATCACTTAATATTTGTTTAATAAGTTCTGGAGGGCTTGGCTTTCTTTTCTGATGGATTCAGTAACACCTCTGTTCTTCAGATAAAATGAGAGAATTGTTTTAAATTTCTACTTCTGAGCGAGGAGTCAGAAAGTCATATGCTAACAGTGTTTCCCAACCTTGGAAATTCACAGCATGCTGGCTTGGGAATTCTGGGAGTTGAAGTCCACACATCTTGCTTATGTTGAGAAACACTGTTCTAAATAACTATTTGGGGATGGAAAAAATGATATACTTGATATCACAAAAATTGGGTAAGACAGGCATTTGTAATGTGAGCAAAGATAATAAATTGTGGAGAGAAACAAAGACTTTTCCATCCAGTGGAAATAAAAAGGGACGCACAGCTGAAATAAGTAATCAGTAAGAGAAAGTCCCACCCCATAAAGAGATGGGATGAGAAAAATATATTTCTTTGTTTATTCAATTTATTTTTACTGACTAGGGATTCTCAGCAGGTTGCAATCATGCAACTGTAACAACCACAATATAATATGGTATGTAAGCAATCATGTAAATAAACATAAAATAAGAATCATAAAAGTAACTAACTAAAGACCAAAAAATAGCATTGTTTAAGAACCAAAGGCTCCTTAAACAATTCTATTTTAAGTCATTTTCTAAAGCCTAATAAAGCAGGAACTAATTAAATTTCAGGTTCATAGATGAACTAATAAAGAGCCACCTCTACTTACAGGATAAGATTTATACTTTGCCTATCTCTTCTGGTGTATAGAGAAGGTGGTTAGCACCATCTTCAAAACAAAAACAGTGTAAACAATTAAATGCTAAATGCAGGCCAGACACAATTCCTGGGACCAGAGCAGAAGACCTTCATTTATATGCTGGAAAGACGAGTCCCTGAGACTAGGAAGATCTTCAAAAGGATTTCTTTAGCTGATTTTAGCAAACAGGCAATGGAACAGGGAATCCCATAGTCAGGTCTTAAACTATTTAAAATGTTAAAGATGTTGGATGCATCTTCCCTGTCCAACAAATAGTTTCCTTAATGGTTGCAGAAGAAAGAATTAGTTGGCATCCTATTTTCCATCTCTAGTCTGCTGCTGTTGTGTACACATGCTGTGATGGAGTCCTTTGTGCATTCTGAGTTTGGTTGTTTGCTTATAGATATTTCATTACTTGACAGTGATGTTCAGTTAAACAGGGATTAACACCAGACAAAGAATCAAGCAGAAAACACTATCCTAATCAGGAAACTACCAAGAACAAAACCATACCCACACCAACACTGGCAAGGCAAGCTACTATATATGAACAGGGAGCAAACCCCCACACTTACTATCATTGATGATGTTACCGAGTTGGGAAATACAATGTCTGCAAGAAACAGCCAAGCTCAGAGAGCATTGAGGACTCCACAGTTCAACCCTGAGCTACATATATTCTCTTTTATTAGTATTGTACATGCTGTTATATCTGTTGCTGAGTGCGAACTAAACTGGAAATTATCTATAGTCACTTAAGGGTCATGATAATTGTACCTTAAAGCAGCAACCAAATGTTAACACTATGTATCATTTGGCACAGGCAGTATACAATTCTTGTATTTTCATCAGTCACTAGCCTAGCAGCTATGCTTTATGACAAGTTTGACTTCTGGATTCTTCAAGGGTGGCTACTCCAGGAGCACACTGCAGTAGTCAAGCCTGTTTGTTTCAATCGGATCCCCATTTTTCCCATATCAACTATTTCTGCTCCATTGTAACATCGCTTGCAAATTTGACCAAAAAGAAAAAAAAAATATCTGTTATAAAAATATCCACACTGTTTCTTCTGGCCTCTCATTTGCACCTTCTCATCCACAGTTTTTCTGATATCCACTTTTTGCAAGTAATATTCCCTGAAATAATGTGTTTTATGCATATAATATGCATGTTGTTTGAGGTAAGCGCTATATTGCAACATCCTTGAAAGGGCGGAATAGCAATGCACTCTGGATTACACAGAGTATCCACAGAGATAAACCATATGAGAGCCTTTAGAACAGGGGTCCCCAACCCCCAGTCCAAGGACTGGCACCAGTCCATGGCATGCCAGAAACTGGTCCATGCAAACAAGTGAAGCCCCATCTGCAGGATGCAGGCAGCACACAAAACCACACCCCCTCCGGTCCGTGAAAAAACCTCTCTCCACAGAACCGGTCCCTGGTGCCCAAAAGGTTCGGGGCCTCTGTTTTAGAAAATTCTCCAGTATCCCTTTGGTAACTCAGAGTTCAGTCTCATAAGCTGAGCACCCACTGCAAGTTTTCTGTCATCTTCTATGTCTTTTCTCCAGACAATTCACCCAGCTGGATTCCAGTCCTTCTGTGAGGGTCTGAACCCACATTCTCATACTCTCACCACTCTCTCCACCACTGCAAAATGTCAAATGTGCAATTAAACTACTTCACACATTCAGAGCTTTGTGTGTCTGCCAAATTACTGTATGTGATAAGGCAGCAAACAGAAGTAGCAGAGTTAGCTTTCAGATTAGACTTTTTTTTATTTTTCTGCAGCTTCCTTCCTAACGAATGCGCACCTCTTTACCTGTGTATCTTCAGTAAACACTCAATTAGGACCATATTACTCTACCTGTCTCCCAGTAGCTGCTGGTAATTATGTAGGTTTTCCGTGTCAGCACAGCAGGGAGGCACTATTAGAGCTAATTAAAGCATCTCAGAAGCTCAGTGAGTCCTGAACTCCCGGCAGCTGTATCTAGTGGCATTTTGCAAACAGCTGCAAACACTGTCAGCCCCATCATTTTTCTCCTTTTCTTGCGGCCACCAACACAGGTGTCAAAAGAAGCTCAGGAAGTGATTGTTGTCCCTTCCCAGTAGGACAAAAGAAGCGTAGTAGAGTTTCACTCGGATGCACTGTTAAAATCACTGTTCCTCAAATCTCGGCAACTTTAAGATGTTTGGACTTCAACTCCCAGAATTCCCTAGCTGACAGTGGTTTGAAGCATGGCAGCACCTTTACCTGGCAATGAAAAGGACAATGGTAGCCTGATGCTAAATCTAGGATACTTCAAATCTACTCGTAGAACGCCTGTGTCTCTTTATCTTCTTCAGTAATTGTTCACTAAGAACAAAAAAGACTCAAGAATGTCTTCATTCAATACACACAGACACAGACACACACAGAAACAAACATACATATATATATATATATATATATATATATATATATATATATATATATATATATATATATATATATATATATATATATATATATATATGGATCCTTGGTTTTTCGGGGTTTTCCCCATGTAGAACTAAAGGTGTGGGCGCAACGTTTTGACGGAGTCCCATCCGTCATCATCAGGCTTTAGCTTCCTTCTTCTGGGAGAAGCATGTGGCTGTTAGTTCCTCTTTTTTAAACTGCCAGAGTTCTGTGTTCTGTGGAGGTGTGCTCTGATTGGGTAGGGGACCAAGTGTGTTCTGATTGGGTGGGAGTGTGTTTTGAATGGTGGGTGTGTTCTGATTGGGTGGGGGGGTGTTCTGAGTGGATGGGCTGGTCTCAGCTGCCAGCTCCAGAACTGAGCTGGTGAGTTGTGCTGCTTTTGTTCGGCTTCGTGTTTGTGGTGGTCCCATGTTTTTATAGTGGGTGTCAGTTTGCTTATTGTGTGGTTTGGAGGGGTTTAAAGTGGCTGATGTTGCAGCTGTAGTTAGGTTTCTGTTTTGTGGTTGTGTGTCGTTATTGTTGTGGGTTCGGATTTGCTTTTTGAATGGTTGTGTGGTGGTGATGTCATGTGATGTTATCATGAGTTTGGGTCTGGTATCATTCTTGGTGGTTGGGACTCGTCTGTCAATCAAGGCGGGCTTCCAAATGGCTGGTAGGCGAGAGGTATCATCTCGTTTGTTCATGCTGTGGGGGCGTTTTTCTATCTCAATGGCTTCTCTGATTATTCTGTTGTTAAAATGTTCAATTTTGGCGATAGTTTTGGTTTTTTTTTTAACCCCCCACCCAATCAGAGCACACCTCCACCCACAGAACACACCCCCTCTGGCAGTTTAAAAAAGAGGAACAAACAGCCACTACCACACACTTCTCCCAGAAGAACGAAGCTGAAGCCACCAGCCTGAGGATGACGGATGAGATTTCGTCGAAACGTTGCTCTTATACCTTCAATTCTACGTGGGAAAAAACCTGAATGACCAAAGATCTACATACAAACACCCGCGAAAACCTCAGAAAACATATATGTGTGTGTGTGTGTGTGTGTGTGTGTGTATACACACAAATATATATATATTCGTTCTTTCCAAGAATCTTGCTTTTTGTTCTTTTTCAGTTTTAAGCAAATTTCCAGAACTCAGTTTTGACAATTAAATGTGAAATGTATGGTTACTGAATAATCCTAAGAAATAAAAACTATGTCTGGAACCTCCTCATCTCTTCATTCTTTAAAATGCTGAACCTGCCCTTGTTGAATGCAACATTCTCAGGTGGTTACCGGTATTCTTATCTTACAGATGGGGCTCCAGCTATTGTGATTTGACAATATTGTGAGCAAACATGACTGAAAAAGCCCAATCGCTCAATGATGATGTCATCCCCTCAGACAATTTAATCAAAGAGATTTAAAGTCATGCTCGGCTGCACCCCACAGTCTCCCAAAGGGCAAATGAAATACGTTGTGCTGTATGGATAGATTTACCTGCCATGTTGTTGCAGCAAATCTGAAAAGTTGTGAATGTCACAGAAGCATTAGCCTGTTCTGTCCTTATCACAAGGCATTCCAATATTTGAAACATTTTCTCCCCCTGCAGCTTCAATACCCTGAAAACTTAGCCAGGAAGACATTCTTGAGGTAACGTAGACCACAATAAGAAGAAAGAGGCACATGTAGCTTAATTTTTGTTAGGAATGCCCTATAGGTGGGTCCTCGATTATGGGCAAGATTGAGCTCCAAATTCTCACTGCTAAATACGACAGTTGTTAAGTGAATTTTGCCTCATTTTACCACCTTTCTTACCACAGTTGTTAAGTGAATCACTGCAGTTGTTAAGTTAGTAACATGGTTGTTAAGTGAATCTGGCTTCCCCATTGACTTTACTTATCAGAAAAGGTGATCACATGACCTCGGGATACTGCAACCATCATAAATATGAGTCAGTTGCCAAGCGTCTGAATTTTGGCCATGTGATTGTGGGGATGCCGCAATGGTTGTGTGAAAAAAAACTTTTTTCTGTACTGTCGTAACTTTGAATGGTCACTAAATGAATGATTGTAAGTTGAGGACTACCTGTGTAAAGAACCACTATTTTTTATATGAACAGCAGAGCCACAGGAAGAAATACATGTGGCTTCTCTCACTGTAAGTGCTTTGATACATCAGAGTAAATGTCCCATCTTGAAAAACCGGAGATTGGCGAAAGAAAAAGTGCTATACAGTATTGGAACTTTTTAAAAAAATACATCATGACCAAAACCAAGTGCAAGAAAAATGGTTCTGCAATGTTGCTTTTTTTAAAAAAAAGCAATTACGTTTTGAGCAGGAGCTGGGGAGCAATCTCCTCTCCTGATAACATCGCCCCACCCTTACGTATACACACTTCTTAATTCAAAACTCCCCCTTCCCTTAATATTGTTCCCCCATGGAAATTAAGGTTCATACTCTGATGGAGATGTGGAATTCTGTAAAAGGGAGAAGCAATAGAAAAGTTAAGTTTTCAGCAGAAAACGAGAAAGAATTATTTTGTCCCCTTCTTACATTCTGCTCCATGTATAAAGCTTTCAGATATTTTAATTTAAAAAAACTATTGGGATTTGGGGATGTATACTTGTGGGGAAGTTTCATCTGTGGTTCCCATTTCCTTTAGATTCTTTCCCTTTCCCCTTTCCTTTCCTTTCCTTTCCTTTCCTTTCCTTTCCTTTCCTTTCCTTTCCTTTCCTTTCCTTTCCTTTCCTTTCCTTTCCTTTCCTGTCATCCATCTCACTAATGCAACTCTGGGCAGCTAGCAGCAAGTTAAAAATCAAAAGCAACAACTGCTCCAAATCATTAAAAGCAATTATGATAAAAGCAAACGCAAATGCACTTGAGGCTGAAAGAATCTTTCCCAAGCCTGTGAATCAAAGAGCAGGCAGATAATCAACCGGGTCACTTAACATTTTGGCCCCAGGTTGTTCCCAGTGAAAGGGAACAACCAGCCTTTCAAAGCTGCTACCAGGATCTCTGGGCTGAGGTTGATGATGTTTGATAGGGCAGCTCTCTGCCAAAGAATCAGAATCAGAATAGAATAGAATAGAATAGAATAGAATAGAATAGAATAGAATAGAATAGAGTAGAGTAGAGTAGAGTAGAGTAGAGTAGAGTAGAGTAGAGTAGAGTAGAGTAGAGTAGAGTAGAGTAGAGTAGAGTAGAATAGAGAGAATAAATAGAGTAGAGTAGAGTAGAGTAGAGTAGAGTAGAGTAGAGTAGAATAGAATAGAATAGAATAGAATAGAATAATAGAATAGAATAGAATAGAATAGAATAGAATAGAATAGAATAGAATAGAATAGAATAGAATAGAATAGAATAGAATAGAATAGAATAGAATAGAATAGAATAGAATAGCAGAGTTGGAAGGGACCTTGGAAGTCTAGTTCAACCCCCTGCTCATGCAGGAAACCCTATACCATTTCAGACAAGGGTCCAGTCTCTTCTTAAAAACCTCCAGTGATGGAGCGCCCACGATTTCTGAAGGCAAGCTGTCACACTGGTTAATTGTCCTCACTGTTAGGAAGTTTCTCCTTAATTCCAGGTTGCTTCTCTCTTTGATCAGTTTCCAACCATTGTTTGTTGCCCTGCCCTCTGGTGCTTTGGAGAATAATTTAACCCCCTCTTCTTTGTGGCAGCCTCTCAAATACTGGAATACTGCCAAATTTACAAGACTCAGATTCTATTTTGGGGTGGGGGGTGGGGTGGGGGTTAGTCCTTTTTCTACCTGAAGCCACAGAGAAATTGGTCCTTGCTTTGGTGAATGTAGTGGAACTGGGTGGGTTTTCTGAGACCGGCCCAGGCTATATTCCACCAAGGATCAAAGGAGCAGACTTGCTATTTGCACGACACCTTCTTTCTTGACCCCACTCACATTTCTTTTATGAATTCAGAAAGACCAAGTCACCCAGTTTTCATCAAAGCCTTGCAAAAGAATGCTGACCTCATTCATTAAGTCCACGTGTTTTACTTTAGCTGAACTTGAGCATTTAAAGGGCAATTTTATAAAATGGGATGAAAAGTCAGGCAATGTCCTGTCCTGTCCCTAGCATCAGGATTCAAAATAAGACTGGGAGAAACAAGTAGGCATATGGAGGGTTCACCCAATGGAAAGTGTTACAGATCCCGAAACACTGAGAGAGGTAGAATGGAGTCAGTCAGCTGCTTTGGCAGCTCTCTGGTGAAATGCGTGGAGAGAAATCTTTTCTAAAATCTTGATCAAATATATTTTGTTATAGATTCCCATGAATAACTTCTTGACTAATGGTATCCTCCTTTGTTACTCTCATCCACTGAGTTCCTTTTTTCTCTGGAGGTCGGATAACATATTCAAACTATTTTGAATCTTGATCTGTGCCTCAGTTTGCCACAGGTGAAATGCCCAATAATTTCTTTTCATCTGCCTTACGGGTGTCGTTCCTGCTACTAATGTCTTTGCCAGTTTGATGCACACAGGCATTCTTATTATCTCTGCTTGTGTTTTGGAACCAACGATAATTAAAATAAATTGCAAACTCATTCCTTTCTAGATACATTTCATGGATTTTATTCCCCAACAGAGAGATAGGACAGTAGTACCTTGGCCCCCCTGTGAGTTCTAGAATTAATTCTCTTTGAAATGACAATAGCACTATTCACAGGCTTTTGCTGCCTGTTGCTGTTGAAAAGGGCGGTCGGGTGGCATCTTGCAAGGAGATAAGGCTGGGAAAAACGTGCATCAAGATTTACTGCCAATTTATCTGAAAGCAGCACCAATTCTAAATTAGGACTGCAAAGATCTAGGGGACCACTAGAGGGCAGCAAAAACAATGACTCCTGGTGGCCATCTAGTGCTCATATTGCTTTTAGCAGCCCAGGTATGGTTATGTAGTCCTGCCCTGAATGAGACAGGGTGAAGCAATCTTGCATGGAAAAAAGCAAGAAGGAGATGGATTGTAAACCTCATTTCCGATATAAAATAAGTCCTTGTGTTGAGTATATGCTCAGAGACACCCTATGCCTTAATTGTGTGCATTTCTGTCTGCCTCTACTTTGCACCTGTTCTGGTGGTGGACTTCGATGTTCTAATGAAAGGAAACACAAACAGTTCTAAAGTAGATCCTGCGAATCTGAAGCCTACCCAGTGTTCACTTGCGCTACCTGTTCTTATTGAAGGTCATCAGCCTTGTTTTCCCTTGTCATGGTGCTTAACAGCCACTAGGGGGAAGTACAAGACAATGAACCAACCCTAACTTTGAACCTCAGTAATGTGGGGGGGGGGGGTAAAAGAACCGTCAAAGGTTTTCCTCAGCCCATTGCATATTGATGGTGGACGAGCATTTGCTCCTAAAGGGCCCAATCCCCTCTCAGAGGTGCTTTTCTTGTTCTGGCTGGTTAGACTGTGCAAAGCCTTTGAAAGGGCTGCTTTGCAAAGAATCTTAGCTTTCATTTCTGAAGACATCTTCTATTCAGAAAGTGAAAATAACAAGCCGCCATCGGTCTCCACATGCCTGTGCTTGCAGAGCCATTTTGCTTTGTGTGGAGTCCCAGTGTAAGTGTTGTGGGTGCACTTCCGTTGCCATTGTATATTTCTCTACTTAGTTCAGGAAATCAGAATGCCCCCTTAATCCAAATCTTGCAACACAAAGCTGAATTCATTGATTCATTTCACACACATCAGGGTGGGGACCATTTTTAGAGAAGCCATATGACCAAAGGATGCAGATGTTTTAACAAACAGAAGTGTTTATTTCTCTGCATTGTAACCATTGAGCCCTGGTGATACAGAGTGATTAGAATGAGTTTCGCAGGCTCACTCATTGCTCACTGCCAGAAGTTTGATCCTGACCAGCTCAAGGTGGATTCAGCCTTCCATCCTTCTGAGATCAGTAAAATGAGGACCCAGATTATTGGGGGGCAATATGTTGACTCTATAAACTGCTTAGAGAATGTTGTAAAGCACTATGAAGCGGTATATAAGTTTAAATGCTATTGCTATTTGCTCATGTAGTTTGCAAATACCCTCCTTTGAACGCTTTGCATACCCCTATGGGTCAATACCTGCTTTTTTTTGCAGGAACTTTTGCTTGATTTTTCAAAATAGTCTGCACAGCCATTGATGGTTTAACCAGGGCCAGATGTGCCCAGCGCTAGCTGCTAGATCACACCAAAAACAACATGCTCAACACTTTCTTGTCCATGCACTTTCTTGTCCAGCTTGGCATTGGTGGAAACTTGTGTCCACACTTACCTGTCTGTAGCTGGATAAATAAGATGAAGTGCAAAAGGAAGATGTAAATAAGAATTAGTGAGTCACCGACAACCAATCCCTGAAGGTTTGGACATGCATACCTCCCTTTCACACTTCATGTATTTGGTGTAAATTATTTACACTAAGTCAGCAAGCAGTAGGATATCCTGCAGAGCCACATAAGTATGAAGCAGCCCCGAGCTTCCTTTTTTTGGAGTAAAAAAAAACTAAATCCCATCTGTTCTCTTTAATAGGCCTGAAATGTAATGGAACTTGGGGGACTCCCACTGTTTCTTGAATTTCAGCCCTTTTGTTTTTAGCCAAGAGAGTCGTCCATCATGGGAAAGTATACATCCAGCATCTGCTCTTAAGCCCAAGCAGCACAGCCAAGCAAATACTTCCCTCGACTAAGGGCCATCAAGTTGCTTTCATCAGAGCATAACTGCCCAGCTAACATGCTGTTGGATTGGGATCCCACTGAGACCAAGGAGAATCTTAAAAACACCCCTCAAGTGCCATTGATTTTAATGAGGCCTCAGGACTTCTTTCTGGCACGTCCTTCAAAAGATGCCTGTGAAGATCTGAAAGAGGAATCTCCTTGGTCTGCAGTTTAAGCCTTTATTCTACAAACAGGAAGACTGCTGCCCAGTTTGTTCTGTGCAAGCTTGTTCTTTTTCTGGAGCTGTTGCTGTATTCCATCCTTAGGTTGCTGAACTGGCAGTTCTGGGTAAGTTCGAAACAGGCTGATCCTTTGTGATGGTTGTGGTTTCTGGTCCTTTGGCTGCTCTGATAGACAATGTAGCCTTAGCTGCTTAGTTACTGAAGCTGATTGAGACTTCTGCTGGGAAGGACTGGTTCTGAACAGGCTGAGTTTTTGGCAGAGTAAAAGTCTCTGTTAGAGGTAATATTGTTTTACTGCGGACAAGGAGTGAAATAGCAGAAGAAATGCCACATCTTGCAAAAGGACATACACACACTCTTTAGAAAAGGGGAAAAAAGAATTCTAAACCAGGATGGAGTAAGTGAGCCAAGACAACAATAGGAGAAGACACGATAACCATAGAATGCTGGCTAATGATTGATGATAGGTAAGTTGAAATGGAGCACCGACGCATTCTGCTGCAATTCCCATTTTTGGGTCAGAATTCAGGAAAGACATCTAACCATTGTCCTTATTGACTTCAGCACTAAAACGATAAAATTACTCTGGATTTACAATCTTGGATTACAGGTATATATGCTCACTTTCTGTTTATGAATTGGCACTCAATCGATGCAGTTGAAAGTGATGAAAATCATTTTATACGGTCAGGGTTTAATGATCTGTTTAAAATTAGGCTGAATTATATTCTTTTCTAGGCAGTGTGGGGTTTTTTGTGCCTTTTCCTCCTTAAAAAGGGGGAAAAGACAAGACAGAAATAATAGAAAAGTTCAGTGTCTCCATCCACCTGATTTGTAATTTCTTACCTATTTCATTGCAGAATTATAAGGAACAGCTAAGTGGAATGCTTTGCCAACTCTTCTTTTAGAGATTAATGGATTTGTTGCCTTTGTCTAACCTTGAACAGGAACAAGTTGTGTTTCTGTTCCTTCAGGTATGACTCAAGCTCCACTATTTTGTTTTTTTAACCATTTAAAATGTTTTTTATCCTGATTTTATACTTAAAAACTCCCAAAGCAGATAACAAAGATGATTAATAACAAGAATTAAAATGCAGCCTACATTTAAAACACAAATAAAAATACAATATATAGGTAAAAACCACCAATCTTTAAGAAGGATAAGAAACAATTAACAGAGCAACTAAATAAACCAGGGCAAACCATGGTGGGAAAACCAGCTTTTCAATTTGCACTAAAAATGGGGATAGAACTCCACAAGCTTCAGGCAGGAAAGATGTTTTACAAAACTAGCAGCTGTGGAAAAGGTCCATTTCCACATGGTTACTAGCCTGGCTTCAAGGAAATGGGTGGGATCTGCTTTTCTAATCCGTATTTCCCCAACGTGACACCCTTTGGTTTTATTAAGGTTGCAATTCCCAGAATTCTCCATCCAGGAAGGGAACTGTAATCCTAACACACCCGGAAGAAGCCAGCTAGGGGGAAGACTGCTTTACCTGTTCTTACAGGATGAATGGATGGATTCATGAGGAAGTAGATGGTCATTTAGACGCTTTTGTTCCAAGTCATTTAGTGCACTGAAAACAAACAAAATATTGCAACCCAGGATTTGGAGCAGGTGTGGACGAAAAGAAGTTTTAGGGACTAATACGATATCTCTGGTGGATTACCATATGGTTTAATGAAAAGGTATCTTTCTTCTGCTTACTTAGGGAGGGAGAGAATTAGTAGTTTGAGGGTGTGAAAGTGTTATGTGTGAGCTATGACTGGTGTTGAAAGCTGTGTGGTGTGCTGAGTATCTGCTCAGGGAGAGACACCTGAATACTATACTGTTCATTTACTGCATTTGTTGTGGAAGCTGGGCCACTGAGTTTTAAAAAAAATCTGATCCCTTCTCAACTTCAGAAGGATATTTTCATTCATTCATTCATTCATTCATTCATTCATTCATTCATTCATTTTATAAGCTGCCTATCTCCCTGTCCAGTGACTCTGGACAGCTTATATAACATCTTAAAAGCACAATATAAAACAATGAAAGCCTTAAAAACATTTTGCTTTAAAATTAAAACACGAACAATTAACAAGGGATTAAATAAAAAGGGATCAACAAGTGAATGGGATGGAGGTGGAATTTGGGGGGTGGGGGGGTCATTTCTCCCCTTTCCAATAATGTATTGACTGTAGAGGCATCTGCTATGAGTTTTTGGCCCTTGGATGGAGGCGCTCCCATCTCCTCCTCTGAGGGTACCTCTTACCAACCTCAGAGGGAGAGGTCCTCACCCAAACCCCATGGCTGCAAGATTGAAGCCTTACTTCAGAACTTCAGAACTGTAAAGAGCCATGTGCTTTTCCATATTAATGAGGATAAATTTAAGTAGAACTTTAACTGCAGGCCTTTTTTTTTAAACACACACACACACACACACACACACAAACACATCCCCCATCATTTCTCATTTTGAAAAAAGCTCTTTTTCTAGCTGCTCTCTTATAAGGACTTCAGTTAATTGGCACAAATTCTTGTCGTGGCATGGGACAGCCTCAGGTAGCAACAAAGCAGTACTTTTAAAAGGAAGCCACATTTAACAAGCTAATTGGCCGGTAATTATTGCTTGGTAGTTTCCAGGAAAGGAAGACATGGGGACAAGGCTTGGCAGGCACAGAAATGAGACAGGCTCTTATGACAAAGCCTCCATGCCTTTTTCTGGGTATTGTGTTGTCTTCAAGCTCCTGGATCTGTGAGCTGGGGAGGGGATGCGTCAAAATATGACACAGCATAAGGTGCGAAAGCATTAGGTTTGCAGAACAAGTCGTTATCGGTTGGGTGTCTGCAATATAACAGAAGGCAGCCCACTGTACGATGTTGTGCTACGGTACAACTAGCAGAACTGTGGGATGCAGCGGAGTAGACAATGAAAAGATACAGTGAAGGGTGAAGGCAGGTATATTGATTACATTATTATTATTTTTAAAAAATTCTGTCCTGTCTGCAAAGAGTTCCAAATGGGATGTAAGATTTCTCTCTTCCTGCAGTTATAATACTTCTAGCCTCATAGCAGTCTGTTGGGGGGGTGGGAGAGAGAGAGAGAGAGAGAGAGAGAGAGAGAGAGAGAGAGAGAGAGAGAGAGAGAGAGAGAGAGAGAACCAGTAAGTGCCATCTCTTAGATCATATCCACTGCAAGAACTTGGAATGTCTTCTAGAGTCATCCAACGATGGTGGTACCAAAATAATGGTAAGAAAGGCAGGCTGTTTTTCACTTCAGTGAAGGATGGATGGATAATATTGAAAAAATCCTGCTAAGTCACCGATGAAAAAACAACTTTGGGGAGCAGTCAGGTTGAGTAGCCAAAGCCAACATTTCCATGGTCAGATCCAACACTGATCTGCTGCACTGCAATCCAGACTCTCACTTTATTTCGCACACAAAGACCAAATGTAAGGTTCTCAGCCTTATCACAAATTACATCTATGTGTATGTGAATCTCCCCCATCCCTTATATGCACACACGCATCCTCCATTGAAGTCAGTCTCTGAGAATGTTGCCAACAATTCTGTTCAGAGTTTACTCCAGAAGAGGGGGAAAAAGTACATTTGGATGGAATGATGCAAGGGCTATTGCTCCACAGTGGAACATATTCTTTCATGTAGAAATTTCTCATTTTCAAGTAAGGGTTGGGGAGAAAAACAGTCTGAAATTCTGGAGAGTTGGTCCCTGTCAGTAAATACAAGATCGAGTTAATTGGACTAAAAGTCTGCCCTATAAGGCAGCGTCCTATGTTTGTTTGCCTTTGAAAAGCCATTAAAGAGCCAGATGGCACCCCTCTTGATTAGAAGAACCACTAAGTGGATTGATCTTTTTAATCAAGCTCTGCACACTGACTAAACTCAAAATGGCCATATCTGTAGAAAGGTAGTTGAAAAATGCAAAGGTCTGTAAAGGCGAAACTTGCTCGGAAAGATCTCTAATGAAAAAAGTAGCGCAATGTACAGTTCTGCATAAAACTGAAAAAAAATTAAAATGCATTTATAAGTGAGAATACAATGCAAGTAAACTATATTTTGAATGTGTAATCTATGAAAAAGAAAATCATTTAACACAGTAACAGAATAACAGAGTTGGAAGGGACCTTGGAGGTCTTCTAGTCAAACCCTCTGCTCAAGCAGGAAACCCTATACAAAATAAATTTGATACCAAGAGCCTCATCTGAAATGAGCAAACCAGCTAACAAGCCAGACCAGAGTTCTTGCTTGCTACATAAATGACCAGGCTCAAATTATCCTACTTTGGACACATTATGCAAAAACCTAACTCTTTAGAATAGGCACTAATGCTGGGAAAGGAGAAGGAAAGATGAAGAGAATGACTGAACATCTCGTTGCTCCAGACTGCATGGTCAGTGGTGAGAAAACTGGAAACTAATACAGCATCACTGCATTCCTTCTTCAAAGAATGTCAGTCTTGCTCATTTGATCTTTTTGATCAAATGTACCCTTTTCTACTGATCTGCTTTTTATTTGTCTCTGAACTCTTATTTCACTATGGATTAAGTTGGCTTCTTTGCTACAGGACGTAGAACTGTTTTCATTTAAGGTGGAGAGTGGGGAAATGTTATTCAGTTCTTGCAGTTTCTATTACTTTTCACCTTTGACGATTTAGGAACTGTGTTGGCGCAGTGGTTAGAATGCAGTATTGCAGGCTAATGCTGCCCACTGCCAAGGAATTCGATCCTGACCAGCTTAAGGTTAACTCAACATTCCATCTTTCTGAGGTCAGTAAAATGAGGGCCGAGATTGTTGGGGGCAATATGCTGACACTGTAAACCGCTTAGAGAGGGGAGTAAAGCACTACAAAGCAGTATATAAGTCTAAGTGCTATTGCTATTTAGCTGGGGTTGATGAGAATTGGGTACAGCAATATTCACCATGCTTTTCATTGCCCATGTTGGATTTAGAGCAACTGCAGCACATTCTTCAGTGTTGCTCTGAATTTCCAGAAATCATTCAATCTGAGAGCTAGTCTGAAATCAGGCTGTGATTTGTAAATTCACACTTTTCAAAGCTGGCGGGGGAGGGGGAACCCCTCAAAGTTGGTACCTGTTGCACTTCAACTAAGGTTGCCGTATATATATATTGGTTTTTCTTACTACACAGTTTTAGACAGTTGCTTGATTTGCAGACATTACTAGGTGAAATATTTCAGAAGATGGGGATTGGCTATTATTCAGGACCAGAGCTCATGTTTTGTACATTGAAGGTCCCTGATTCAAGCCTTAGCATTTTTCAGAAAAGTTGGTAGAGAGCCCACTTTCAGAGAAAAATAAAAGGTAACTAGCTGCCAGTCAGTGCAGAAAATAGTGCTTTTAATGATTAACAGTGTGCCTTCACTCATTTCAGCCTCTGCTTTTGGGATAAACACTGCCGCCTAATCATTTTGGCCAAATAACATTATTCTAACACACCTCAGAGGGCTAATGCAAGGATTAAATGAGATAAACACATACACACATACACAAACAGCCTAAATTCAAACCATTGGTAACATTATTGTTCTCTCCAAGGGGGAAGCCTTTTGGAATGGGACCACACCAACATGGATAGAAGTGGGTTAAGAGTCATTCTTATTTTGTTAAACGAGAAGAACTGAAATTAAATTAGCCTTCAGAAATTACAGTGCAAACTGACAGTGAAAAAGAGATGTTATGGTGTTTTGTGTAAACACGCTTTTGAGGGGGGGGAACGATTGCAGATACCATACTGCAGGTTAAAACTGCAAACAAAATGTGTATGTTAGAATAATAGGTTCAAATGTTCATATAAACTGTAGTGTGACTTTTTTTTAAAAAAAAAAGGATATCCCTTGTATAAATAAGACAGAACAAATGTAGTGAACAGAAAAATGAAAACATGAGAAAAAATGAATGAGATAAATTTACAAAAAAATAATAATAAAAAAAACCCTGAAACTTCTCCCATCTCTAGAATGGGAGAAGAGTGAATCAATTTTCCCCATTATTTTCTCTAAATGGCTCTCTTCCCAAAATATTGCAATTAGTTGTGCAAGCAGAAAAGCTATACTTTTCTTCTTTCACCATCCTTTTCCACCCCATCTCTTCTGCAAATAGCATCTCTGTGAATGTGTGTGTGTGTGTGTGTGTGTGTGTGTGTATACAGAATGATTTGGATCATAATGAAAATATAGAGAAAATATTTGGTCCTAATTTTCTCAGTGCTGCTGCCCTGATCTAAATCAGCTCTGCCTGCTTTTAAGAAAAATACTCAAAAGTCACCAGTGGAATCTTATTAACAGTTCCTTCATATCACATCTGCTTTGTTCTGAATTTTTTTGGGAAAAGGAGAATCTACAGCTGTGAGACATCTATTCAGCCACCATCTTGCGAGCTGTTCTGTGCATTCTGTTGTCTGTGAAAACTCAGACCAGCCAATCAATCACTTGATCTCTTGGCTATCTGCTCCCTTTGGCCCCCATTGCCATTAAACAGTCTATTGCAGATTTCATAGGTGACCTGGCTTAATCTTGCATTTATTCCCCTCAGCCTTCACTTCTGCTTAAGGAGACATAGTTGATTGTACAAAAGGTAGATTCAGGGTCAAGGCCAAACTACAAGAACCTCTTCAAATCTGAATCTTTGGTAGCATCTACATTCTCCAAAAGGTTTGTTTAAGTTCATTTAAGACCCTTGGTGGAGCAGTGGGCTAATGCCTCCTTAAGTAACACCAGCTGCCTGCAATTAGTGCAGGTTCGCATCCCACCAGGCTCAAGGTTGACTCAGCCTCCCATCCTTCTGAGGTAGGTAAAATGAGGACCCAGATTGTTGGGGGCAATTAAGCTGACTTTGTAATAATGCCGCTTGGGGGTGTGTGTGTGGAAGCCCTAATAAGCAGGCATATACATAGAATGAAGGCTACTGCTAAGCTTGTAAGCCGTCCTGAGTCTTCGGAGAAGGGCGGGATATAAATGGAATTAAAATAAATAAAAAATAAAAATAAAGTTACAAGTGCTTCTCCTCTGTCAGAAAAGGGCACCAAGATAATTTCAGCCTTTTGTATGACATAGCATCTTAAAGTTGTAACTTTTCTGGAATTGTTGTTCCTACTGGGGGACTGAAGACTTTCAAGCCTAAGAGACATAAAGTAGATTGACATAATCCTCAACTCCATCAATAGCTTTCCTCTTTATTTTAAGTGTGCACAACATCAAGGGATAGATGTTCTTGATCTAGCCTTTGATCATGTTCTTGAGAGCCAAACCTTAGAGACTGATGGCTGTTATTGAGAAGAGCAGCCCTTTGCTCATAATGTGTTACCTAATAGGAAATTTTCAAGGCTCCTCATCTCTCCATTTTATTGACTGCATTTTACTATGGGCACATCTGGTTGGTTTTGGTAGAACTGCAGAGCATTGATTTGACTTGTAAGCAGACAGAGAGAGTCATATAATCAGAGAATGTAAAGACTGGGGGGAACTTTAGACATCATCTATTCCATCCCACTGCCCAGTGCAAGAATCCACGACTACAGGATTCCTAACAGATGACGATTCAGCCTCTATCTAAACACAGTGAAGGAAGGTCCAGTACTTTCCAAGCCCATCTGTTCTTTTTAAGCAACATTTTTAAATTCTTGTTAAATAGAATTCTTAATTTTCATTGTCTAGGTGCTGTGCAGAAGGTTGATGGTACATACTGAGAACTTGCAACACAGGTAAACAGTTCTATGCAGATTGCATCTACTCAGTGTTTGAATTAGATACTACTTGAAAGGAGAGAGAGAGAGAGAGAGAGACTAAGATACTTCAATTTATATTGATCTATAACAAGGTTTAAAGGGTTTGCTCCAATGGCTAAGACAACAAATTAGAAACCAAGAAACCATAAATTTAAGTCGTACTTTAGACACAAAGTCAATTGGGTGACCCTCTCTCTCAACCCCAAGGAAAGAGACAAGGAAAAACCTTGCTTATGACCTCATTTCTACTGAGGTTGTTAAGCAAATCACCATGGGTCATTAAGTGAAACATTATGCATGCTTGCAAATTGTGATTTTACTGCTGGCTTTCTTCATTGATTCCACTTGTTGGAAGCTGGCTGTGGAGCACCGGAAGGTCGATCACATGACTAGGGACACTACAACAGTTGTAATTTGAGGACCATTTGTATAACTAGTTTTTCAGCTATTGTAATTTTGAACCGTCACTTAACAGGGCAGTCGTTAAGTGAGGTCTACCTCTATGTGCATTTTTAAAATGGGAATCTTGGAGTACAACATGTAATTTTTAAAGCCGAACTTACACTCTTTTTCATGTTATGAAGACTTTTTTTTAAAAAACCCAACTGTGATTTTATTATTTAATCAAATCCACTGACTTGTAACCAATAAAAACAAATGCAGCTCATCAGACACATAAAAAGGTCTAGAAAGAATATAATAAAACTAATTTTTTCCAGTATAGCAGGAATTAGCGAAACTGAATATGTCCATGAGTGGTAAAAAAAAAATGGCCAAGAGGCTCCAGTTGTCTTGGAAGGTCAAAAGACTTATCACAAACAAGTCTGATTATATAGCACATTTCATCTATTTTAATTGGGGGAAAAATCACTGCAGAGAACAGTTGACCAAGCAATGATTTTAGCCTGTTCAAAAGTCCTGAATAATTTGAATGTTTGCCTACCCTTGTTTTGGTGTTGGGTGCCAACAATTTCACGGTCTCTAAATTCCTTTCTTCATTGCCTGAGTTTACCTTCTCCTCCCACCCCCCACCCCGCTGCCCCCGATTGCTGCCTTATTCTGGGGTGGGAGGTGGGGGGGAAAGAGTCAATTGTGGGGGATGGTGAGCCAGTCATACTGAGACTCCCCATTGATTTCCTATTATGAAGTTCAGTAAGAAAAATGACATTATCTTGTTACAGAACCAAAGCTCTCATTTGTTGCATTCTATTCGTGTCCTGGCTGGAATAGGAATTGATTTTGTAGACTCCGGTACCGAATTACTCATTGGTGGTTTGAGAAGCAGCTGGGGAGGAAAGGAGATGGAGAGGGTCAGAGAGGCTAACTGACTTCGTTTCGGGGATAATGGAGACCTACAGTGACCCCTGGCAGAATATCAGCTCCAGGTGCTTAGCCATAAGATCTCTGAGCTCTCTACTTGTAGAAGGGGCAAGAGAAGATGAAGAAGGAGAGAAGAGTGGAGAGGGTCATGTTTATAAGATCAGCTCTAAGCTTCTTGGGAGGGAAGCACTTGCTACATGTTGCAGATTACATTTTAGAAGCGTTGTCAAGGTTCTGACTCTAAGGGAAATGAGTTGCACTAAGTCAACCATGGATCTGTCTAATCCTGTGTTGCCTGCCCTTACTGTCTGTGGCTCTCCAGTAGTTTTCAACATTAGTTTTCCCAAGCAGAATATGCTGGATCTGAGATCAAGGAAAATGGCTACCCCCATGAATCCAGTTCCAATTTTAAGAAGCCCATGAATACTATGTAGCATGACAAGCATTCCCAACTGGGCATCTTCCAATTGTACCTCACCTTTGTCATGATTTGTGGAATTATCGCATGAATGGGGAGTCTGAAATACAGCATCTCGTAAGCAATTGATACAATTGTCACTGATATGGCACTGAATTTACTAGTACATACATAATGAAAAGTGTTCATGGGACACAAGGATCAAGATATACCTTCTATTCTCTTTGGTAGAATAAGCTTCAAGTCCACCCAGCAGTCTTCTTCAAAATCAAAAGCCAACTATCCTAACTACAACTATGAGCAGTTAATAAGAAATAGATCATCCACACCATTTTGAATCCTATCTTTCTTTTCAAATAATTGAATGCATGGGTTCAAAACATCTGAAGGCACCAGAGCTAGATGTCCAAATGAATATAGATTTGAAACATCCCAGTTATAATTAGCCCCATTTTTAACAAGACTTGGATTAATTTCTAGTATTGCTAGAAAATGAGGCCAATTGCTCACGAGACCATTCACATGTATGTTTACCCATCACTCATTCAGATTATCATGCTTGGGAAACAGGGTTGATTTCTCTTTTCTGGTTTTACTGTCTGGGAAACTATCCTGAGAAAATTTGAAGATAGATCAGAATCAATAGATTTCAGCAAACTCTTAGAAAAAACTGTGTGAATTGTCTTCTGTTAAGAGAAGGTACTTCAAGGTCACAGTTAAAAACGCTGGTGTAGAAAAACATTGGTGTACTATATTGTACGGTACTGGTGTACTGTATATTTGTCAAAAATAGATCATGCCAGACAAATCTTATTACTTTCTATGACCAAGTGACAAAATTAGTGGACCAGAGGAATACTGTGGATATAATTTACTTGGACTTCAGTAAGGCATTTGATAAAGTAGATCACAACCTACTACTTGAAAAGATAGAAAAATGTGGGTTAGACAGCATCACCACCAGATGGATTCGTAGCTGGCTGACCGGCCGTACCGGCATGTGGTCCTCGATGGAACTGCATCTACATGGAGGGAAGTGTGCAGTGGGGTGCCCCAGGGCTCTGTTCTGGGCCCAGTGCTCTTCAACATCTTCATCAATGATTTGGATGAGGGGATAGATGGGGAACTCATCTGCAAACATCAAACTGGCAGGAATAGCCAACACTCCAGAAGACAGGCTTAAGATACAGGAGGATCTGGACAGACTTGAACATTGGGCACTATCTAACAAAATGAAATTCAATGGTGAAAAAAGTAAGGTTCTACATTTAGAGAAGAAAAACCAAATGCACAGGTATAGATAGGTGGTACCTTGGTCAACAGCAGTAACTGTAAGAGGGATCTCAGAGTCCTAGTGGACAATCACTTAAATATGAGCCAGCAGTGTGCTGCAGCTGCCAAAAAAGCCAACACAGTTCTAGGCTGCATTAACAGAGGGATAGAATCAAGATGCAAAACTGCATCCAGTTTTGGTCACCACGATATAAAAAAGATGTTGAGACTCTAGAAAGAGTACAGAGAAGAGCAACAAAGATGATTAGGGGACTGGAGGCTAAAACATATAAGGAATGGTTGCTGGAACTGGATATGTCTAGTTTAATGAAGAGAAGGACGAGGGGTGGCATGATAGCAGTGTTCCAATATCTCAGGGGCTGCCACAAAGAAGAGGGAGTCAAGCTACTCTCCAAAACACCTGAAGGCAGGACAAGAAGCAATGGATGGAAACTGACCAAAGAGAGAAGCAACCTAGAACTAAGGAGAAATTTTCTGACAGTTAGAACAATTAATCAGTGGAACCACCTGCCTCCAGAAGCTGTGAATGCTCCAACACTGGAAGTTTTTAAGAAGAGACTGGACAGCCATTTGTCTGAAATGGTATAGGGTTTCCTGCCTGAGCACGGGGTTGGACTAGATGACCTCCAAGGTCCCTTCCAACTTCATCATTAATATTATTGTTATTGTTTTCCAAATAGCAATATACATAGTGATTTAAGGATAGTCAGGAAAGTTTTCACAGAGCAATTGCTCTAGGTGGTCACAGAGCCCAGCAGCTTGCTCCAAGCCATTTACCATGCAGACAAATCACGTCTGCTACCCCTCACTTCTCTTACTCCTCCCTGAATCCTCAAGTGAACAAACAGTAAAGTAAGATACAAGGCAGGTAGCAGCCCCACAAGATCTTAACATGTTTTCTTCATATGACATTTCACGTAGACGTGGCTGGACACTGATTTACATGTGCCTAAATTAGTCATAACCATATGCATTGATCTACTCAGCACAGCTAAGGATTGAAGGTCTACTATATAAATAGGCACACACAGCTACAAATGCACAGAGTCAAGGGCCATCTAGAGAGCATCAAATCCCATAAAAATAAAATGAAGAACACTCCTGCAATACATAAATAAAAGAAAAGAAAGACATGATAGTGGCTTAAGGTTTACCCTTTATAAGGAATCTGGATTCCTTCAGCTAAATCTGTTCGAAAGATATATTTATTTCAATGGTGATTAATATGGTCTTTTGGTAAAAAAAAATCTAGTTTCATGCACTGCTATAAAGTTTGACACAACCACATTGACCACTTCCTCTATTTTGGAAGGGAATACAATTTCTCAAGTCAGATTTCATTTGACTTTTACTTTTGACCCAGTGGTGTGATTCAAATATGTGAACAACCGGTTCTCTGTGTGGATGCCGCTTCCAGAAGTGCATTCTGGGTCTGGGCAACAAAAAGATTAGCTACCGGTTCTGCCGAAGTGGTGCGAACTGGCTGAATTTCACAACTGCTTTGACCTCAAATGTGTGGGAACTGGCTTTCTATTATTCCCAATCATTATGCTCAATCAAAATGGAGGGATAGTGTTTGGATTATTTTTCAGAGGAGTTCATTGCCTTCTAAACAAGCAATCCACTCTTGATGCTTTTTCTAGATCACCTTGCACAATCTGGATTGTAAGAATGGAAAAGAATATATCTGAAGATGAAATGTATCTCAGAAGAAACAAGTCCAGTTAACTCAAGCTAAATGGCACCAGATTGCTGCAGAAATCAAGTTAGCAACAAACAAGCAAACCCACAAAAATCGGGTGGAGAGAATTCTTTCCCAATAGCTATGGCAATCAATCATGCTCTGGGCATCACCAAATCTCATTTAACTGTCTTTCAGACATGTTTTTGGAATGTAATGGTTACACAGTCTTTTTAAAAAACTGTGACAGTCAATGATTTCTTGATTTGCATTTAGTCCCCACCCTCCACAAGAAGCTATTTTTGATAGCTATAAATTGCTTTTCTCTTTTGTTTTATCCTCACAAACTGGTGCTCCACATACCTTGCAGTAAGTTTCATGGAGGGGAAAGATCTTGTCCAAGATACTGTATCTTTAATTGTAGACCATCCATTTCATTATAGAGACCCTGATAAGGCACTAGGAAAAAAAGAGGGTGAAATTTGGAATCTGCATGAAGAACAGTATTATCTATTTTCAGATATACTTCCAGATCTTAAACCCTAAGGTGATATTGCTCCTAGAGCTGGTTCAAGAAAACTATCCCAGTATTACACATGACTAATTATTTTAATTGTTTCTTAATCATCAAATTAAATTTGATAGTGGCAAAATAATGTTGCTGGAGATTGATGGATATGAAACCCATATATTGAACCTGGTTCTGAAAGGTCAGAACGGACCAGGAATAAAAAGAGAAGGAGAAATTATTGCAGCTGGGACTCACAGCATTGTTATTTTTTCCAGCACCAAGGACAGCACCATATAATTGTATTTGGCAATAGCTGCCTTCAAGAAGTTCATTTACATATTCATGTAGCCAAAACCTATATGCAATGATAGCTAGAAATCTGAAGTTAAAAGGAGTTTTAAAAGAATGCATAATTTGTATACCTCTGGCAAGATTCCAGTTTCAAAAATGTGGTCCAAATTCTACCTACAAGCCCCCTACGGAGATCATTACTCTATTCATAAAATCATGGTCTCTCAGCAATGAGTAACTTCCAAAGAAACTCATGACTTACACATTTTTAGACGGTAGACAATGCTCAAGAAATCAAAAGATCCAAGTCAATTCTAGGAAATTGCAGATTTCTTTTACTTAACATGAAAACAGTAACTTCTGCCAAGTGTAGTTATTTGCAGATTATTTCGTAAATTCACAGGACTACAAAAGCAATGAAATATTGATCTAAAAATGTGAATCTCATTTAAAGATGATCCTGAGAATTTACTGTGATGTTTTCTATATATGTATGGAGCATAAACTATGTAACATCTCAAGCAAGCACTCATGAGCATTATGATCTTCTTTCATACAAGGCATTATGGCCTGTTTTTTTAAAAAAAAATGCTCCACAGAAGAGGCTCCACATTTAAATTGGACATTTGATTTTAATTTCTATGGCATGTGGAATTCCAGAGGCTGGGGAGAGAAAACTCAGCTGTTAGTATATAGAATTTTAATTTCTTATGTATCTAAAATAGAAAATTCACTCTTCTACTTTTATTGTATACTATCCATCTATTTCCTCATCATTCGCCTTTATTATCAAGCACTTCTCAACAGGGTAAATGTTTCTTTTTCTTAAAAAAAACCAGTTGCATGATCAATATTATGGCAATTGGTATAACTGACCAGGAGAAGAACATTGGAATTGGCATAGATCAAAAAGTTGAGAAAAAGGCAAATTCCTTATTGTGAATCATTACAAAAGGAACTGAAAATAAAACCACTATTGTCTTGATGTTTTTATGCAAATTTCACAAAGAGACTACATGTAGAATACTGAGTTTTATTATTATAAATAATTTATATAAATTATAAATAATAATTTAAACATTAAAAAAGAACACATAGCTACATAAGCAAAGGGTTATATGATCGGGAAATAAATTTGGCCTAGTTAAATTAGAAAAAAGATTATTACAAAAGAGATAGAAAGATATATAAAGTTATACAAAAATAAGGAGATTTTCTCTTTTTTCATGATATTAGAATCCAAGGGTCATCCAAGGAATCTCAATAGTGGGTAATTTAGAAGAGGAAAAAGAAGGATATAGTATATAAACTATGGAATTCAAGACTACAAGATATAATTATGACTGCAAACTTGGGAATGCTTAAGAAGATACCGTATTTTCCGGCGTATAAGACGACTGGGCGTATAAGATGACCCCCTACATTTCCTGTTAAATTATAGGGTTTGGGCTATACTCGCTGTATAAGACTACCCCTGTTCCAACGCACACCAAATAAAAATAAAAAACATCAAATTTGATTTTAATATGGTAATTTTAATTCAAATACTTATGACATGCAGGTGCTTAGTAGGAAAACTGTCACTTATAAAGATAAGGCTGTTTGTCATCAAACATGTAAACATAAAACAGTGCAAGTGGATTAAACTATAATAATAATAATAATAATAATAATAATAATAATAATAATAATAATGAAGAAGAAGAAGAAGAAGAAGAAGAAGAAGAAGAAGAAGAAGAAGAAGAAGAAGAAGAAGAAGAAGAAGAAGAAGGAGGAGGAGGAGGAGGAGGAGGAGGAGGAGGAGGAGGAGGAGGAGGAGGAGGAGGAGGAGGGGGGGGGACCTTGGAGGTCATCTAGTCCAACCCCCTGCTAAAGCAGGAAACCCTATACCATTTCAGACAAATGGCTGTCCAGTCTCTTCTTAAAAACTTCCAGTGTTGGAGCATTCACCACTTCTGGAGGCAGGTTGTTCCACTGGTTAATTGTTCTAACTGTCAGGAAGTTTCTCCTTAGTTCTAGGTTGCTTCTCTCCTTGACTAGTTTCCATCCATTGCTTCTTGTCCTGCTTTCAGGTGCTTTGGAGAATAGCTTGGCTCCCTCTGCTTTGTGGCAGCCCCTGAGATATTGGGTCACTGCTATCATGTCACCCCTCACCCTTCTCTTCGTTAAACTACACATACCCAATTTCAGCAACCGTTCCCTATTTTCCTAATTCACTTTTTCACTTTTCCTAATTCACTCTAAAGCTTTCCCTGCGCAGAGCCTTACGTAAAACCAGCTGCCTGCAATTAGTGCAGGTTCGCATCCCACCAGGCTCCAGGTTGACTCAGCCTTCCATCCTTCCAAGGTAGGTAAAATGAGGACCCAGATTGTTGGGGGCAATAAGCTGACTTTATAATAATGCTGCTTGGGGTGTGTGTGAAAGCCCTAATAAACAGGCATATACACAGAATGGAGGCTATTGCTAAGCACATTGATTTGTGCTTTAAATTGTAAGCCACCCTGAGTCTTCGGAGAAGGGCAGGATATAAATGGGATTTTTAAAAAAAAAGACCAAATGCGAGATCCGCTCCAGGTTTTCCAGCCAGCCTGCCCAGTTCTTGAGTCAAATGTGTCCTTAGAGCTAAGCCGCTGCTCTGGCTGCTTCCTTCCCCACCTGCCTTTCAAGTTGGGATATACTACAGCTGCTCTTCAACTTTAGAAAGAAAGACGCCCAGACCCCATCCTGTAAAAAATCACAGACTGCAGCTTCTTCTCCAATTGGTCCCGCTTTCCCTGCGCAGACTAAATGGGAGATCCGCTCCAGGTTTTCCAGCCAGCCCTGTCCCTAAATTTTCAGCACCCGGCGTATAAGACGACCCCTGACTTTTGAGAAGATTTTCATGGGTTAAAAAGTAGTCTTATACGCCGGAAACTATGGTAATTGTTACTCCAGCATTCCCCCTCATAAATGATCTAGCCATTTCTGATCTGAGGATCAGGTCAAGAGTTGACTGTAGGTTTTGAAAGGTGGAAAGTCCTCCTTAACCTGTTTAACCAGAAAACATCATTATCTCTCTATGTAAGTCAATAATCTCTCTTTGAGACTCTCGGGGAAAAATTCTACTATCCAGCTTCCTCTTGCTATATATATATACACACATACATCATTTCTCATTATTTTTAATTTGTTCTCAGAGCCTATGCAGGAACAGGAGCCCGTGGCCCTTGCAACAAAAGAGAGGTGTGAAGAATTAATTCTAACAGCACAAAGGTTTCTTTCTCCTTGGAAGCTACATCCTCATTTGCAGGGCTAAGGAACCTATCATAACTGACTGCAAATAAAGAGGTGGGGGCTGGGAGGGGAGGAGGAACGATGGGAAAGAATAAGAAGGAGAAAAGTTTTCCAGTGTGAGGTTCAGAAGTTTCCCCCCTCGTTTTTCTTCTTCTTTTGTTTCATGACACATAAAGACTGTCAAAATAAGTAATTAACAAGAGGGGGGGGGAGGAGATATTTCATTGGATGCCTGTAATTGCTCACAGGAAAAAGAAATAACTCTTTTCTGTCATTGCCAGATCCCAGGCACCAGGGCGACAAGACGTTCCTTGTTTGGCAATAAGCACTTTCAGAAAATGCCTAATTGCTAATCCACATGAAGGTTATCTGAAGGTTACTGTGGAATCCCTGCTCAGGTGGCACTTTGTCGAGAAGAAGAATGAATTCTCTCATCCTGTCTGCTTTGCATTAAGGGTGGTACAAAAACAACAGCAACAACAAAGTGGACAAATGTAATGTTCACACATGACTTCATTGATTCATTGTTGGGGGTTAGGTGGGGGAAATCCTACTACTATACTGAGGGAGGGAAGATCCTGTTTGAAAATTGGCTATTGATCCATTCAGCTTGATATCATCTCCATGGCTTAGCAAGGTCAAGCACCATCTAAATTTGCAATACATGTCCTCTCTGCACACAAACCCACATTGCAATCCCATGTCCCACGTGTATTATCTTGTGATGTGCATTTATCAGCAAACAGGGTAGTGTGATGTGTTTGTGAATTAGTATTTACTTGCATCCTTTTTTAGGCTATAGAATCACTGATTCTTGGTGCCCTGGGATCAACGTTTCTGATTACTGCGATGGTGAGTTGTGCCCTCCTTTTGTCTTATGTACATAGAATTTTGGAACCGGCACTTCTTGTCACATAGGGAAATATAAATTATTAGAATGGCCTTTTTTGTCTTTTCAGAGAGGGAGACAGAAACATTTCAAAGGCAAGATACAAGCTGCATCCCCAGTACTGCTTCTAATTGCTTCAAGGCCAGCCGCCTTCCTTATTCCTTGCTTAAGAAAGGCAAAAGCAAATCCCAGCACTGCCAACTGAGATGTTTTTAACTATGGAATGGGACAACTTGCTGTGCCCAACTCACCATGGGACAACTCGCCACGGGACAATTTGATGTGGGATAGCTCAAGAGAGGGACAAGTAGAATTGCAGCTCACCCCAGCCTTGAGGACTTTCAGCTCTAAAGCAAGACAAGGCCCGCTGCAATTTACCTGTCCTTCTCTTGAATTATCCTGCATTGAATTGTCCCATAGTGAGTTGTCCCAAGGCAAGTCGGCTAGGGCATGGCAGTTATGAGTTGTCCTACCTAGACCCTAGACCCTTTTAACTGTGAAATACATGGAAGTGAACCTAGGACATTCTGTAGGCAAAGTAAATATTGCATCATAAGTTGCACCCCATATTATAATTTTTATTTTTTTATTTATTCGATTTTACTCCCGCCTTTATGTTTATAAATAACTCAAGGCAGCCAACATACATAATACTCCTCTCTCCTATTTTTTCTCATGACAATAACACTGTCAGGAGAGCTGGGCTGAGAGAAAGTGGCTGGCCCAAAGCCACCTAGCTGGTTTTCATGACTAAGGCAGGACTAGAACTCACAGTCTCCTAGTTTCTAACCACTACACCAAACTCGCTCTGATCCATAAAGGTTTATTAAGCAAGATGTAGAGAATCAGTATGGTGTAGTACTTAAGGCGTTGGAACAGAAACTGGGAGACCATGTATTCTAGTCCCACCTTCACCACAAAGCCACAAAGCTTTGTTTCTCCACAAAGCCATCAGGTGATATCCACACAATGCCTGTGTATCTCTCATGAAGCTATGAACAACTTCAGAGGAGAGTCAAACCAGGAAAATAGCAACAGGATTCCATAGCCCAGTTCAATAAATAGAGCAGTAGTACTGGATTTTTCATGCATCAGAACGGTGGTTGTTTTAACCAGTGCTGCAGTATGTGTGCTTCCACAGGGGTACAGGGTGGCTTCTGGGGCATGATTTTAGGCAAGAGGGTGTAAAAAAATAATTTAAAAATGGAGTAAGAAAAAGGAAATAAGAACAGACAATTCTGTAGGGAAAAAATATTCCACACTTTTTTAAACAGATCATAATACAATTTGACCATATGGAATAATGCTGACTTCAACAGAGAACTAGTTCATAAAAAGAAAGTGAACACATACAATCAATCCAAGACTGTAGTCCTGGGATCATGCTGTTTTCCAACTTCAAATTTTCATGCTTAATGAAGCCACATGTCACCCTATAATGATAAATACTAATGATTGAGTATGTAATTCAAAACTAATATAGAATGGAATGGAATGGAATGGAATGGAATGGAATGGAATGGAATGGAATGGAATGGAATAGAATAGAATGGAATGGAATGGAATGGAATGGAATGGAATGGAATGGAATAGAATAGAATAGAATAGAATAGAATAGAATAGAATAGAATAGAATAGAATAGAATAGAATAGAATAGAATAGAATAGAATAGAGCTGGAAGGGACCTTGGAGGTCTTCTAGTCCAGCCCCCTGCTCCAGCAGGAGAACCTATACCATCTCAGACAAGATTCATGTCATTCAACTGAATGGACTTTTGCAATCCCTTATTAAAAAAATTTATGGATAACGGGACAAAGCAAGCCCACCTTATACAGTATGTGTTTCCTTACTCATTTTATATTACATCCATGGTTTTCTGTGGAGCTCCGGGAGATGAAGCGTAGGAGACGGGGTCTAGAGAGCTGTTGGAGATCCAGCCGATCCGAATCTGACCAATTGCAGTTAAGAATCTTTATAAGGTCTTATCTTGCAGCGATGAGGACGGCGAAGGCTAATTACTTTGCTGCCCTCATCACGTCCGCAGATAATCGCCCAGCCGCCCTGTTTAGGGTGACTCGCTCCCTTCTTAACCAGGAGGTGAGGGAGGATCCCTTACAGGGGCGGGCCAAGGAGTTTAGTCATCATCTGACGGACAAAATCGCTCAGATCCGGGCCGGTTTGGACTCTGACTGGGCGGAGTCTGACGTGGAGGAATCAGACGGTCTTGAGAGTGTTATCTGGACTGAGTTCGATCCTGTTTCCCCTGATGATGTGGACAGGATGAGGAGGAGGCTGAGCTCCACCACCTGTTTGTTGGACCCATGCCCCTCCTGGCTGGTTTATGCGGCTCGGGAGGAGACACGAGGCTGGTTCCAGGCAGTAATAACTGCTTCTTTGAAGGAGGGTGTCTTCCCCGCCGCCCTGAAGGAGGCGGTGGTGAGACCCCTCCTCAAGAAGCATGCCCTGGACCCGGCTGTTTTAAATAACTATCGTCCAGTCTCCAACCTTCGCTTTTTGGCGAAGGTTGTTGAGAATGTGGTGGCGCATCAGCTTCCTCTGTTCCTGGATGAAACTGATTATCTGGACCCATACCAATCGGGTTTCAGGCCCGGGCACAGCACAGAGACAGCATTGGTCGCGCTGGTGAATGATTTCTGGTGGGCTCGGGACAGGGGTTGTTCCTCTGTCCTAGTCCTCTCAGCGGCTTTCGATACCATTGACCATGGTATCCTACTGCGGCATCTCAGGGGGTTGGGAGTGGGAGGCACTGTTTTGCAGTAGTTCTCCTCCTATCTCCTCAGGTCCACCCTGAGGCCTCTCGTTTGTGGAGTTCCTCAGGGGTCGGTTCTCTCGCCCCTCCTGTTCAACATCTATATGAAGCCGCTGAGCGAGATCATTCATGGTTTCGGGGTGGGGTATCATCAGTATGCTGATGATACCCAACTTTTTTTCTCCACCCCGAACCAACCCAGTGATGCCCTCACCATGATGTCCCGTTGCCTGGAGGCGGTTCGGGTCTGGATGGGGAGAAACAGGATTCGTCTCAATCCTGCCAAGACTGAGTGGCTGTGCATACCGGCATCTCGGGTCAACCAGACTATTCCACCCTTAACGATGGGGGGTGAGGTGTTACCCCCCCATTGATAGGGCTCGCAACTTGGGCGTCCTCCTGGATTCATGGCTCAATTTTGAAGACCACATAGGAGCCGTGACCAGGGGGGCTTTTGCCCAGGTTCGCCTGGTGCGCCAGTTGCGACCCTATCTGGACCGAGATGCCCTACGCACAGTCACTCATGCGTTCGTGACCTCCCATTTAGACTACTGCAATGCTCTCTACATGGGGCTGCCCTTGAGGACCACTCGGAGGCTTCAACTGGTGCAGAATGCAGCCGCACGAGTTGTGATGGGGGTTTCCCAATACTCCCATGTAACACCTCTACTCTGCGAGCTGCATTGGCTTCCGGTTGCCCTCCGAGTGAGATTCAAGGTGCTGGTGATGACCTATAAAGCCCTAAATGGCTTGGGTCCGGGTTATCTGAGGGAACACCTGCTGCTGGCATCAAGCTCCCTTCGTCCTGTGCGCTCCCACAGGGAGGGCCTTCTCAGGATACCGCCGGTTAAGGAATGCCGGTGGGTTATTCCCAGGGGAAGAGCGTTCTCTGTGGGTGCGCCGGCCCTATGGAACCAACTCCCAATGGAACTTAGGACTGCCCCTGACCTTTGTTCATTTCGCTGGGACCTGAAAACTTGGCTCTTCAAGCTGTGTGGCCCAGGCTGAGGGGTTTTAATTTTATTGGGTTTTAGTTTAAATTGGGGACTTGATTTAATTAATTTAAATCTGATTTTAACTTTTGTATGTTTGTTTTTAACTCTCCCTGTAAACCGCTCTGAGTCCTACGGGAATAGGGTGGTATATAAATTTAATAAAATAAAATAAATAAAAATAAATTTCCATCACAAATGAAGTTGCCAACCAGCACTTTTTGAACAGTCTTTGGGGTCTCTAACCAACATGAAATACATTTTTCATCAAGTACATCTTCAAGATCATAGGTAATATCCTCTAAAAACTTTTAACCACTGATTTGTTAATATCGAATATTCCAACTTTCTAATTCCAGAATTCTTGTAAATAACTAATAACCACCTTTAGGTTACTCTTTAATTATAAATGAAGGAATAGTGTAGATTTAAGATTAATCCAAGACACATACTAACATTAACCAGATTCTGTTGCTCTCCTGTCAAAAATCTGAGATATTTGAAGTCACCAGGAGAGGGGATTGATCTGTATGGGACTTCAAAAAGAAGAAAAACAGCAGTGTAAGAGAACAGAAATGAAGACTTCATTTCTACCTTGTCAAGGTTCTGCCCAGAGTGCTAAAATTTCTTTGGTATCATAAAAATGAAATCAGCTCCATGGTAGCTTTATATCCCTGATGGGTAGCTTAGGAGTAATCTTAGAATTCCACATAGGTACCACCAAATGGCTGTGCCCAAGTAAAAAGCATGCCAATACATCCACATCTTAATTCTGGAAACAACACTGCAACTAATACGTTGGGATAAGGATGATTTACTGGGCTGTTCTTTCATAATGAAATTTATCCCAGACAGCCTGCCTGAAACTGTCTTATTCATACAAGTGCCATGTCTGGAACATGCACATTAATTAGATACCATATTGTCTTGGAAGATTTTGTGTATTGTAGAGAGGGGGAAATGGTGGTCTAAAAAAAAATTGAAAAAACAAAGCCGGCAGCATTCTAAGCGTACATACCTTTTGTGCCATTTTCTTTTGAGAGAGGCACTGCTGTGCAAAGCTCAGAAAAAGAACGAGTCGCAAACCCAAGAAATAAGGGGGGAAAAGCAAATCTTGTTTATGCCTGGCCATTTGCTATATGCTTGCACCGTAAGCTGATTATTACAGTACACTTGAGCCAAATTTAGTTAATTTGTGCATATTGTAGTTGTCTGCATTATATAATCAGTGCCTTGTTTCCCCGGTATTGGAGGAAAACAAAGAATTAGCTATCCTAGTCATGGGAATTCCTGCTCAGTCTGACCTGAAACATAGCCAACCGTTTGTCCATATGCTTTGGAGCAGGACTAAGATCTGCAAATGTTTTAGAAGTCAGTGCTTCAGAAACTCTTCCCAGTGGCCATGTCGGCTGGGCCGACCAGAACTGAAGTTTAATATATTTGGCAGCTACAGCATATTTATTTATATACTATAGCTGTATATCTTTGCATCCCAGTCTTTGTTTCAAGCCCTCAGGATAACACCCCTTTAAAAAGAAATGATGAATTTGGGAAGGTGTCGTATAACCCAATCTCTAAATCATGGCTGTATGACACTTCTGAGACGTGTGTGTGTGTGTGTGTGTGTGTGTGTGTGTGTGTTTGTGTGTGTGTGTGTGTGTGTGTGTGTGTGATACCATGACTTGAAGTAGAATGTTGTTCCATTGAAAGTGAGACAAAGGCAAAGCTAAATTTGACTTTTTTCCCCTTTTAATTAAAATTAATGGTTGCTCTTCTTAGCATTTGTCCCATTTTGTTACTGGTCGACTTATCTTGTACTATTCTCACGTTGCTCTTACAGAGAATCTTATCAATGTATGATTAGACTAGACAAGACGAGACGAGATCAGTACCCTGGAAGACTGTGGGTGGCTTACAAAATCCAGGAAAGAAAAATTAAGAACCATTAGATTGGTTAAAAACCACATGAAATAGGAAGGGTTTTGTTTTTCAACTGACCTTAATGCTGATTAGGAATTTGAGAACTCAAAACAAACCCCAAATCATTCAGTCAGCTTCATTGCCAAAGGAAAGGCTAAAATCTAGTTTTTTAAGATTTAAAATTCTGCATGATTCAAAAGAAAGGAATGGCTTCCCATTCCCTAACTTTAAATTATATTATTATCCTGCCTATCATGGATGACAGAATGGGTAAAATCCCTAAATGATAGAATATCAATCATAGAAGCAGCTGGCTATCAAATGGACTTTGTAGATACTTATGGAATACAATTAGGAAACAAGAAAAGAATGGGAAAGGAACAATATAAGACGTTTTAAGTTTCTTAAAAATATGAAATCTTTAAAATATAAAAATAGGTCTGGCAACTTCACCATTAGCTTCAGCATCAAAATTCCTTTTACTATAGGGCCAACTATTATAAGAAAGATTTAATCACATAGGCCAATATTGTTATGTATCCAGGTGAAGAGAACACATACACACTTACATAGCAGTCACCACCAGGGGGCGTTGAACTGTAACTGTTTTGGCGGAAACCCAGTTTCGGCGGGAAACAGAGGTTCAAACCGATTGGCCGGCTGCTCACCTGGCCAGGTATAAAAGGAGGGCAGGTAACCCCTATTCCCCGGTACAGTCATTTCCACCTAATAAAGATCTGCCATGCTGTACTCATCGTCTCGGTGTCATTTCTGCTCTCCAGAACCCACTACACAACAAATATTTTATTTTTATTTTTTTATTTTAATTCCATTTATATCCCGCCCTTCTCTGAAGACTCAGGGCGGCTTACAAGCTTAGCAGTAGCCTTCATTCTATGTATATGCCTGCTTATTAGGGCTTTCACACACACACACCCCAAGCGGCATTATTACAAAGTCAGCTTAATTGCCCCCAACAATCTGGGTCCTCATTTTACCTACCTTGGAAGGATGGAAGGCTGAGTCAACCTTGAGCCTGGTGGGATGCGAACCTGCACTAATTGCAGGCAGCTGGTGTTACTTAAGGAGGCATTGGCCCACTGCTCCACCAAGGCTCTATGATGCCTTTAAGACTCAGAAAACAGTCTAAAGACATAGTAATAAGTGCTTAATGAAAGTAGAAAGTTATCATGGCTGATAATTTATCATTCATCAATTTATCATCAATTTATCCAACTCTTTACGAAATGCTGGAAGAATTAAAAATGGTCTTAAGAAAAAAGGACTTTGAGAAAGTTAACCTGAAACACTTATACAGAACGAAATTTACTGATTAGGATGTACATAAAACATAAATTGTTTTTGAAATACAACATGGAGATGGAACAAAAAGCTGTATGATAAAGTAGATGTAAAACCTCAGAGAAATGATCAGTGTACAACTATGGAAGAGCTATGAAAAAAAAGTCAATAAAATTTATTCCAAGTGATAATGTTTTGCAGATGATATATAACTTCATCCATAATTAGACAAACTGTATAATAATAAATATTGGAAATGTCATAAAAAGGAAGGAACATTTATCATGTATGGCAATTATATAAAAAATTCTTGGAAAGAAATACATTGAAATATTCAGAATATCCAAAAATAAAATTTGAATTAAAGCAACAAATATTTTTGTTAAGTATAATTCCAGGAAACATAAATGAAAAGTATCACAATTTACAAAGATATACATCGATAGTTGTAAGAACAAATCTGACATAATGTTGGGAAAAGAAGACCTTGCTAACAATATCATATTAGTAGACCAAAATTGGAAAATACACAATAATGGCAAAATTGACAGTATATATCCATAATATAAGTTTAACCAAATTTCAGCAAAAATGACTCCATGTATACTACCCATTACACAATAAGGCAAATTCAGACATTTGGAATATTTTATGAAGAAAATTATGACCAATCAAAAATAATAAACAAAATATTTAAATAACTACTAGGAAAACAGTATAAATATATAGGTTGTGGTTAGTAGTTAAAAAAGTCAACAGAAAGGAAGGAGAGAATCTGCTGCAAGAAGATTTTCCCATAATATTTTTGTTTATGCATAGTCGTTGTTGGATAGTAAAAGTTGCATTATTCAACACTTACTATCTAATGTAGACCATTTTTTCTTTCTATTTCATTATTCTTACAATTAAAATATGGGTTCTTCTTTAAAAAAAAGGAATCTGGATCTTCCTGATCCTATCTAAGCACTTTAACTTTTACACCACAGGGGCTCCCATTTAACTGCAGATCATTATTAAATAATAAATAATAAATCTTTATTGTCAAAGTACAACATGTGTACATTGAGATTAGCTGAGCCTCCCCCCGTGCTCCCTCCCCCCAACACACAGTAACAACAAACCCTCCATCCTACCACACCATGTGAACCAACTACACCACACACCGGCCTCCCAAGTCAATTCTGCATAAGTTCACAGAGATTATATCCCATTCAAAAGCCTAACAGCCCACGGATAAAAGCTGTTTTTCAGCCTGTTGGTACGGCTGGCTATACTCCTATATCTCCTACCCGATGGTAGGAGAGTAAAGAGATACCGTCCAGGGTGTGAGTCATCCCTGAGAATTTTCCTCACTCTTCCAAGGCAACAAGCCCTGGCGATGTCATCCAGTGGTGTCAGGGGACAGCCCACAATGTCTTGTGCTGTGCTCACTACCCTCTGTAATACTTTCCTGTCCACGGCTGTCAGACCAGCATACCAAACCACAATATCATACGAGAGGACACTCTCTATAGTAGACCGGTAAAAGAGGGTCATAAGCCGTTGTTCTACCCTGTTCTTCCGCAAGACCCTAAGAAAGTGAAGCCTCTGTTGGGCCTTTGTAGCCACCTGAGTTGTATTAACTTTCCAGGTCAGATCTTCATAGAGGTAGACTCCCAGAAATTTAAAGGAGGAAACTCTCTCCACACAGTCCTCCCTGATGTAAAGTGGGGCAGGTTCCTCCTTTTTTCTCCGGAAGTCTAACACCATCTCTTTCGTCTTGCCGATGTTTAGGTGCAAGTTGTTACTATACCATATGGATAGTTTTTGTACATCCGCCCTGTATGTTGTCTCATCCCCACCTGTAATAAGACCCAGCACAGTTGTATCATCTGCGAACTTGATTATCACAGTGGATGGGTCAGATGATACACAATCATATGCGTATAAAGAGTACAGGTAGGGACTAAGCACACAGCCCTGTGGCGTGCCGGTGCAAAGCTTCAGGGAGGTGGACAAAGCAGACCCGACCCTCACTATTTGTAACCGGTCCCTAAGAAAGTCTTGAATCCAATCGCAGATGGCGGGGGACAATTTCAAGTTAGTCAGCTTCTCGATGAGAATGCTCGGCAAAATGGTGTTGAAAGCCGAGCTGTAGTCAACAAAAAGCATCCTGACATATTTATATTCAACAAGATTGTTCTAGTGTGTATAATAAGTTGCCTCTTCAGTCATGTATAAAAAAATATACACACACATTTGCTATCATTTTTGGATGGAACCAATGATGACCTAGAACTGCATGTGAACCTTGGCTTTGCTCTTCTGAAATACGTGCAGGTTTTGTTCTGTGGTTGTTTCAAGGATTTACTAGAAGAGGAGGAGGAGGAGGAGAGGGAGGGAGGGAGGAAGACCTGGTCAAAATATTCCAGGAAGTATACAGAATTAAAACGTCATTAAAAATATAAATACATGACCATAGAAGCTTCCTGTTTTAACCCTAATCCTCTGTGGATAGGTAGTTGTGAATGGACTTGATTTATCATTTTTGGTTGATTGCTTTTGTAAATCATTTTCTAGACTAGTGTATTTAGTGCATTTTAAAGACATCAAGCATGCAAACAATATCAACCTTGCATACACAATGCCGAATTAGCCCATCCACTCCTTCATTCCACTCAGTCATGGAGGTGACTATAAACAGTTTATAGATTTACAATTACAAATCCGATGATGATGGTCATGATAAACCAACTATAAGCAATAATAATATAATAAAATAATAGGGCATTATAGCTCTAGCACCTTGGGGAAAATAACAAAGCAAATCCCTGTCATAATCATACGGCAAATTATTTATAGGCGGATGAGACTGACTGAAGATCCACCTGTGTAAAAGTAGCTTCAGGATAAAGAAGTTGGAAAGAACGCAGCAGTTGTAAAGTGCTATGGCATAACACAATTGAAGGAGCTTGCAGAAAGTGTGTGTGAAATCTAATGCCTCCACCTAAGTTCTTTTTCTAACGGTTTATGAAGCACAGAAGGTAAAATAATGTGGAAATTGCATAAAAGATCCCATCATGTATTTAGAACCAACTGCCCGAGACTTTATCATGAAATTATTATGGGCTTTCAGAATTTCCCCACAAAATGCCTATATTTAGGGTGCTTGACAATCTCAGCCTCATGGAATTTCATCATAATTAATTGGATAAGCACAACAGGGAGAATATCAGTATGACAACCTCTCCAGTGCCTGCCAATTCTAGTTTGGCGACCCTGTCCTAGCCTGTTAGCAAATACCAACTTCATTAAAAAGTCAGAAACTACGAAAATTCCTCTCGAAATGACCCAGTTAGAGAGCAGGTAGGGAAATAATACCAAACATATCTGTATCTGTTAAAAACAGAAATAGCAAAATCTTCGAACCCTTGAATGCTCAACAGAGTGAAGACTGATTTGTGTGGAAGGTGAGAACTAAGTGAAATTTACATATTCAGTTGGAAAGAGAGGTGAAAGTAAGTGGAAGTGTGTATCTGCTTTATCAGCAGATGGTTTCAAATTCAATCCATGGCATCTGCAGCTAAAACGATCAGGGGAACTAATCACAGAGGAAAAATAAAAAATTGAAGTTTGATTTCTACTTGAAATCATGGCCAAATTATTCTTTATCCTACGGTCCTTGATGGACAAATGGATAACAGCCTGTATAAAATACAGTTCTCTATACATCCAATGAAGCCTTTATTACTGCCTTTTTTTAGGAGGGGGAGAGATAAAGAAGAGATAACTTTGTGATATTTTGCTGCTCAAAATATTGTTCCCAGGGGCTTTCTCCCCTACAAAGATATTTGTAAGAGTAAAGGTGCATCTGGATTTCTGCAGAAGGAAAAGCAGTGAAAATGATGGGAAGGAGAAGGAAGTCCCCTTTTCCACTTCAAATCCCTGTTTCCCAGAGCTATTTCTCATGCATAAAGCAGATATCAGGATTTCAAAACCCTGCATTTGTGTCGACAACATCTGGTTTGGCCCTTAGAGAAGGCAATAGAAGAAAAGGCAATGTTTAATTACAGAGGGCCAATTACTGAAATAATCATTTTGGGGAAACAATGCAGTGTAGTAGTCTTGCTTCCTTGTGACTTGCATTACTTTATGTCAGGCTTGTGCTAGTAATGCATCTGTTTTATTTATATTTAGAATACGGTAAAAGCAAATTAGTTCTATAGTAAGCCATTCATGAATAGTAGGAAATGAAGAGCTGTTAACTCAGACTGTATGGGGAAAAGAGGGAAACACCAAATTTCTGTTGCATTCTGTTCCTTTCTTGAATAAACTTATGCATCACTCAAGCAACTCTTTCACTACTTCACTTCTCTAACATTGTATTTGGTCGGTTGACTGGTTGATTGGCTATTTTTTTAATTTGTATGCTATTCAATCTCAATAATTCAAGCAATTTGCTAATGAAGTCTTAGTAGACTTGGGAGTTGTGATTCAACAGCTCTGGAAGCTACTTCACTGAGAAAAGATCCTCTAGATCATGGTTTTCCAACCTTGGGAACTTGAAGACACGTAGACTTCAACTTAAAACATAGAGCATAAAGTAATAGAGTTGGAAGAGACCTTGAAGTTCTTCTAGTCCAACCCCCTGCTCAAGCAGAATTCCAGAATTCTTCCAGAATTCCCCAGCCAGAATGGTTACCTGAGGAATTCTGAGAATTGGTCCATATATTTTAACGTTGCCAAGGTTGGAAACCCTGATGAATGAATGAATGAATGAATGAATGAATGAATGAATGAATGAATGAATGAACCTTTATTGTCAAAGTACAACCATGTATACATTGAGATTGGCTGAGCCTCCCTTCGTGTCCCCCCACCACTGCAACTCACAGTGACAACAAACCCTCCATCTTGTTACATGATGTGAGCTAATTGCACATCACACCGGCCTCGCAAGTCAGTCATACATAAAATTATAAAATTATTTCCTGTTCAAGAGCCTAACAGCCCATGGATAAAAGCTGTTTTTCAGCCTGTTGGTATGGCTGGCTATACTCCGACCAGGGTGTGAGTCGTCCTGAGAATTTTCCTCACTCTTCCAAGGCAGCAGGTCCTGGCGATGTCATCCAGTGGTGTCAGGGGAAAGCCCACAATGTCTTGTGCTGTGCTCACCACCCTCTGTAATACTTTCCTATCCGCGGCTGTCAGACCAGCATACCAAACCACAATACAGTACGAGAGGACGCTCTCTATAGTAGACCGGCAAAAGAGGGTCATAAGCCTTTGTTCTACCCTGTTCTTCCGCAAGACCCTGAGAAAGTGAAGCCTCTGTTGGGCCTTTCTGGCCACCTGGGTTGTAATAACTGTCCAGGTCAGATCTTCACAGAGGTAGACTCCCAGAAATTTAAAGGAGGAAACTCTCTCCACACAGCCCTCCCCCCTCCCAATGTACTCTATAGAATGTTTTTCCCAGTTCAATGTCCCTGAAGGTCCTTGTCTATGCTGAGAGCTTGGTACAGAAAACTAAGATGAAATTATTGCTGGGAATGGAAGCATGCAAATAAACCACAAGCCGACATTGTGACATCTTTCCAATCTTAGCTAAATTATGCCTCCATTGACTTCTTTCAAAAAGTAACTTTCATGACAACCCAGAAGGCAAAAACAAGAACACTGCCAAGGACATCAATTATTTTGCCTGAGGTAAAGGACCCCAGCCCTGGTCAGGCCAATGGCTTCTAAATCTAAATTCATACCTGCCAGTCTCAGGAAGTTACAGTATCTGCTTCAGTTCTGATGTCTTCTGAAGGCTTCAGAAGAACTACAAATCAACAGGGAGATCATTGACAAGCTCCCATACTGAAAGTTGCTCTCAGTGGACACAGCTGTTGGATGACTTTTGAGACTGAGGGAAGTGAGGAAGAGAGAGAGAAAAATCGGGAACATAAAATAATGTAGGGGTGATAGAGAAAAGGAATGGAGTCCCCTGGAAGAGGGCATGGTAGTCCCCAGTTTGTGATGTTCTAGTAACAAGCAAAGCATGGGTGCCAAATTTAGAAAAATAAAGTGGGAGAAAGATTCTTGTTCTATTGGTTTCTTTATCTGTAAGAAGGGTTTGAAGTAAGGAATCGCTCAAGAGTATGATGTCCCCAAATCCACCTTTGATGAGGGTATGCCATTACACCTTGCCACTTTTACATGGAATACAAGCATGGACAATGATCCCAAATGATAGTCAAAATCACTGTCAGAAGCCTTGAAGTATGAATTTGGGAAGATAACCAAAAATATAAAAGGTTGAAAAGAAAGAAAGAATAAAAAAAAGAACAACGGTGGCAAAATTGTGAGCAACAAGAAGAAAGTTATCTGGAAAATTTATGTCATGTGATATGCAATGAAAAATACCAACTCCCTCCATTAATTATATGAAGAAAAAAATATGTATTATTTCATATATATTATTAAATGCAACAATGAGAGACACTATATATCCTGGCTGAAAAATCTATGTATGTGGTTTGGCAAAAATATAACCAGCTTGTTTCAGGATGTAGCAGCAATATGCTAATAGCAGTGATGCACACCAACCTTGAATAAGAGAAGATGTTAGAAGAGGAAGTAGCCCACTTGCCTTCTGAGATGGCTCAGTCCATTCTACCACCTCAGAACTCTTAACAGAATAACAGAACAACCGAGTTGGAAGGGACCTTGGAGGTCTTCTAGTCCAACCCCCTGCTCTGGCAGGAAACCCTATACCAGGGGTAGGGAACCTTGGCTCTTTTATGATACGTGGACTTCAACTCCCAGAATTCCTGTGTCAGCATGGCTGGTTCAGGAATTCTGAGTATTGAAGTCCACAAGTCATAAAAGAGCCAAGGTTCCCTATCCATACCCTATACCATTTAAGGAAAATGGTTTCCAATCTCTTCTTAAAAACCTCCAGTGTTGGAGCACCCACAACTTTTGAAGGCAAGTTGTTCCACAGATTAATTGTTCTAACTGTCAGGAAATTTCTCCTTAGTTCTAAGTTGCTTCTCTCCTTGATTAGTTTCCATATCATCTTATCACCTCATTCTCTTTCTGTCGATCCCAATTTGTGTTCAGGTAAAAAAGCCATATACGTTGAGTTCTCCTATAGTGATTGTTCCTTGTTTAATACAGTAGATTGTCTTAGAGTGCTCCTGTTTCTCTCTTTACCATGTGAGCCACTTAGTGATTTAACCAAAAGGGTTAGTTTGAGGAAAGAACAAAAAGAAAGAATGCATAGGTCAGCTAAGGTCATTGTTCTATTTAGCAGATGATAAGCAGGTATCAACATGCTTATAAAAACACACATATAGACTTCCGGTTTGTCATACAGCTGCTATGGATGGCTGGGAGACTTGCTCTCTCTCCCCCGTCCAGTTTCGCATCGCTGGGGCCCCCTGAAAAGGGCCGAAAGTCGTGCTGAAGAGGTGACCAGCAAGAAGGGGTGCTCGCTGGATCGCAGGAGAGCTGCAACTCTCCCGTTAGACCTGGCGATCCCTCCAAACTGGCAGATGAAAGGACCAGCCATTATGGCTCGTCCCTAGGCTGTGAACAGCCAAAGTCACATTTTCCACCAGGCAACTCTTAAAGCAGCGCGGAAGAGACTGGGTGAGATCTACCTCTTTTACACCCTAATTATTTTCTGTACCTCCTTAAGCTGCTAAGTATTTTTCCCCCTGCAGTGAGGGAAGGGGGATTTCAGCCCTTCCTCTAGAAAGAGCGGCGACTAAATACCCAGGGGCATTTTAAACGTTGAAAAAGTAACTGAATCCCAGTTGGAACTTTATTTCTCAAACCATGTGGATTGAAAGATTTTTTATTTCCTATTGTTCATTGTCTACTTCGGTTGGAAATCTGGATTCTTTCTTATGAAAAAAAGAAGGAAAAACTGAAAAGATTAAGACAACTTTGGGACTCAAAGGGAAACTTTGAAAGGGGCATGGCTGACTGCCCAGGGAAATAGATAAGATACATAACCTTGAGAACTTTGAAATAACAGCTGTGAAAGACTTTGTGTTCCCTATCTAGAAAAAAAATCTTTCTTTTTGGATTTTCTAAGTGTAAAGCCTTTAGTTTAAAATACCAACATGGAAGAAGACCATGAACAAAATTTATTTATAGATGAACAAACTCTTGCTAGGTTAAAAACACTAATCCAAATTCTTACCACAACCAATGAAATACTAAGAGGCTATGTGAAGGAACAAGAAGACAGCCCATATATGAAAGCCCAAACTTTGACCACCATTAAAGAACCATCTATACAAAATACAATAGAAAAAATGAAACATTCAAGTACCATGAGAGAAAAATCTACTATTAAACAAATATTGATATTTGAAAATCCAGAAAAGACATTGACAACCTGGAAAAAGGAAAAGGTTTCTTATACAACTCAGAAGGAACTAGAGGATCTAGAAAAAGAACAGTTGGATGAGAAGACAAACAATTCAGAACTACATTGATATGGAAGAAGACCTACAAGTCCTCTCAAAAACATGGCGATCGGATGGTTTTGCCAATATCAATTAATATACATGATATTACAAGGAGATTGGTTCGATGACCCAAAAACAAGGACATGGAAGATGATTTGGCAAAGGAAAAAAGGTAGAATAAGACTCAAGAAGAATGGAGTTTCAACCATCTTATTGAAATCTGAAACAGAATGTACTTAAATAGATAAGATGTGTATGTTGAACACAAGACATTGTTATGAACTGAGATAAAGAAAAAAATTTGGTCATTAAAATTTAGCAGTATAAATACTAACCGCTAATTTCAATATTGATTTGTGCATAAAGGTCATGTAAAGGTGAATAATGTAGATAAGCTAAAAACTTATTGTTGAAAGTAATAAATAGGTCTATATGGAATGTTAAAAATGAAAATTATCAGTTTAAGGAAGAGATAGCAGAGGAAGAGAGGAAGCATTGAATATTGAAATAAAAAGAAATTTTGATTACTACTTAAAAAAACAACTGAAAATTAGCAAAAAGGAAGGATATCATGTTGTATCCTTAACTTGTTGACATAGCGGGTGAGAAGGTAAGTAAACAGGATGTGTATTTTGAATATTAGATTTTGTGAGGAATGGTGATAGATGAATTGGGAGTATACTAAAAATCTTGGGAATGATAAATATCAAACATTAAATCTAAATGTTAGTGGAAATTAAAATAGAAAAATCTATTAGGTCATTGATTGTCTAAAAGATTGTATGTTAAAACAATTAGAATATGTTAAACTAAAAACTATGGATATATGTAAGAAAGTTATTTTCTATGTGATGGATAGGATAAAACTTGTCTTTTAATTTACAAATAGACAGTATATATGAAGGGAAAAAGAGAGGAAATATTTATGGTAGCAATTTGAAATCAGTACTAATGATATCTGTATGTAATTGAATTACTACTACCCAGGCACCACGTTGCTTTTCAAATATGTGAATGTAATATCAGAAAATCAATAAAATTTGTATAAAACACACACACACACACACACACACATCATGGTAAGTTGGCATAGAGAGATTGGGCTTTGTTTTTTGTTTTTTTTTAAGTGGGGGTGGGTTTTCGATTACTGTTAGAGGCAAAAAGTGGGGTAGGACATGGGGAAGACCAGGAGATAAAAGGAAGCTCTCTGCTAGAAATTCCCTAATGCTGCATTCAGCGTTTAAATTGGTATGTTAAATGGCTCAAAGCAATTTAAGAGCAATAAGTCTTACCTGCTGTTCTTGAAGGTTTCAAGCATTTAAAAATAACAATCAGAATACTTCACTTTAGACCAGGGTTCTTCAAACCCAGCCCTTTTATGACTCATGGACTTCAACTCCCAGAATTCCTCAGCCAGACACGCTGGCTGAGGAATTCTGGAAGTCCATGAGTCATAAAAGGGCCAAGTTTGAAGACCCCTGCTTTAGACTACCTCTTTAGGTGATCTCTGAAAAGCAGTTCAATACATAGACCACAAAAAAACCCAGAAAGTTTACAGTGGGGTTTTTCTTTTTCTGCTTCCACATCTCTGGAAAGGAATTCCAAGGAACAGCCGTATTATCATAATTACAGGTACTCCTCAACTTACAAGCACAACTGGGACCAGAATTTCTGGCTGTTATGTGAGTCACCCCCAATTTACGATCTCTTTTTTGCCATGAAGCAATAATGTGGCCATTAAGGAAATCCAGCTTCACCCATTGACTTTCCTTGTCAGAAGCCAGCTAGGAAGGTTACAAATGGTGATCACATCTCCCCTGGATGCTTCAACCATCATAAACACACGCCAGTTGCTAAGCACCCAAATTTTGATCAGTCCCAGAAATGGTGAGGAATGTGATGAATAAATGTGGGAACTTCTAGTCATTGCAATTCCTTCTTCACAGATACTGCAACATCATATGTTAGTTTTTGTGAAGACCTGTGTGTGCCAACCAGACACCTGTGAATACACAGTAACAACAAGCCTTGGTTCACAGCTAAACTCAAGCAGCTACGTGATGCCAAAGAGGAAGCTTACAGGAAAGGAGATAGAATGCTGTACAATCAGGCCAGAAATATATTAACAAGGGAGATCAGAGCACCAAAAAGAAGCTACTCTGAAAAGTTGAGGAATCAGCTCTCAACAAATGAGCCATCAAACGTGTGGAAAACTCTTAAAAATATCAACCTCCTTTCCATGCTGAAGGGAATTGACAACTGGCAGATGACCTGAATATGTTGTGAAAAGAAAAATCTTTATCAGGGTCCAGTCCAAGCTGGGAATAAACAAAATGGAGACTGCTTTAAAAAGAAGGTTGCAATTTATTGAAGAGCAGAGCCAGACAGAAATGTGGCTCTGGGAAAGCTGACTACATGTAGCAAGGAATGTTGGGTTTTTATACCTTCTTGGGCTTTTGTGTTTGAGCTTGTTTCCTGTTCCTGTGGCATGAGCTTTGACCCGAGCTTTTGGTATTATGATGATGGTGGTATTATGTCCTAAAGGTCATGTCTTTAGAGTTTAAGTGGGGTATGTAGATTTTAGGGGTCTTTATCTTTTCAATCTCATCAGCTCCAAGCTTCCTGGCTCCAGCCTTTCTGAAAGGATTATCAAATCTGCATTTCTACAGAACTGTTTTCTGCTTGGGGCAGGGAGAGGGGGTTGGTTTCTGGGGGCTGGTTTTGTCTCAGATTTTTCATTATTCCTTTGGGGAAATATAATATTCTGTCCCTTTTAATATCCCCCCCAAAATATTTCCTTCTCTAGAAGGGTGGCTGCTGACTTCCAACAGTGTTTTACTGTAGATTTGAGAGGAAAGCACTGTCAACTATCACCACCATCTCCATCTCAGATACACCAACAAAAGCCAAGCCTAGTACAACTGAGCCCATCCCTTTGGGACCCTCACCTCTGGTGATCACAGAAAAAGATGTGCGAGAAAGCACCAGGCCCAGAAAAGGTAACTCCTTGTTGCTTGACAGCTTGTGCTGACCAACTGGCTCCCATTGTCACCCGCATCTTTAATACGTCAGTAGAGATGTGTTATGTTCCTTCTTGCTTCAAATGCTCTACTACCACCCCAGTGCCAAAGAAACCTTTCATGAAGGAGCTGAACAGTTACAGGCCAGTTGCTCTGACATCGATAGTTATGAAAACCTTTGAAAGGTTAGTGTTGGCCCACCTTCAAATCATCACAGATCCACTTAGACCCCTTGCAATTTGCCTACTGAGCAACTAGATCGGCAGTTGATATTACATACTTGGGTAATGAAACATCTGCAAGAAAACCGCAAAGCTCAGAGAGCACCTATGACCCCACAGTTCTACCCTGAGTTACAAATATTCTCTTCTATCTATTCCTGATTATGTTCTCTGTTATTTATAGGAATGTAAGCCTGAAATTCTTCTTGAAAAGTTATCGAAGGAAAGTTCTTTCCAATAACTTCTGCTTACCCTATTATTCGTTTACTCCACTACAGTCAGGCTGCTCTTTACTCCTGGTGGTTTTCACCCATTTTGATTAATATTCCTTTCATGTACCTTCACCATCCCTTGAAAAAAAAAGCAAATGAAGGGAACATTAATCAAAAAATAAACATAATGAAGAAAACAAGGATTTGTGAATATTAAATATCTGTGCTAGGATAAAAAAGAATGGGAACAGAACCTTCCCCCTGCTGCAAAATTAGAGTATAAAGACATTTTTTAAAAAAATGATTGCAGCCTGCTGCTGAATATTATTCCCAATGGCCACAAACTCTAAAATAAAAAAGTGGTTAAAAAAAGGGGGGAAAATGAGATTGGTATAGAAAGTATTCACTAAATAACAATGAAACCTAGATTCCTTAAACAGTAATCCTGAGTAGTTACTTGCATATATCAATGTATATCCACATTTTTTTGTTTGTTTAAAAAGTACAATGCCCCAATTTTTCTGCTCCTGGGTAAATGTAATACTGACTTTTTTCAGATTATATATGTGCTCCGAGCTTAGTATAGTAGGCTAGTGCTACTTTACAGTTAGGCATTTCAGAACCCTCATAATATTACCTGTTGCATCTCCTCTATGTGTGGGTGTGCGTGTATGTGTGTGTACACACACGCACTTGTGCACAAACACACACACACACACACACACACACACACTCAAGTCAGTCTTGACTCCTGGGGATTGCCTGCTTGGCAACGTTTTTGGAAGTGGTCCTCCTTAGGCAGGACTAAGTTGACTTAATGTCTGAGGTGGGACTCAACTCACAGTCTCCTAATTTGTAAATTGATACTTTTAAGCTCTACACCAAACTGAATCTCCTCAAAATCTTAAGATAGGGCACACCACAACCATTAGCTTAAAGGCATTGTGCAGCTTGCTGAAAGAAAGCCATGTCCCATTTCAGCTTTAAGGAATTGCCCTATTTCAAGGATGTTGGGAGTCTCTCAAGGATGTTGGGGAACTACATGCTTCTCCTGCATTGCACTTTTTTTACTCCATTGCCTTGAAATATCCTCCATGAGAGCTGGGGCTTTCTTTTGTTGTAATTTGGTAACTATGGCTAAGTAGCACTCATCTAAGATCACCGGATGAATTTCCCATGCAGGACATTAGCTGAAGACCCATCCCCAAAAGAGAGAAAAAGCAACAATCCCTCTGGGCACTCCTACTCACAAATAAGGATGGAAGTCATCTTATCAGATGTGGTTGGAAGCAACAATCTGAAATGAGATAGAAACCAGCGGGACCAACCAGAACTCAGAATCAGTGAGAGGTTTTTCAGGAGTTAACATTAAAGGGTGTCAGAATTAGCTCTTTGATAAAGGAAAAACAGGAATAAGAAGCAAGCCCAGATCAGAAACAACCAAGCAACACAAGATATCTCACGATTATATACTCCTAGCGTATGCATTATGTACTAGCATGTTTTACTAGCATGTGCACCATAATTCCTATTTAAGTGAACGCAACGACCAGCGTAGGCCATTTAGGTAGAGGAAGACTAGCACAGGCTGTCCCAGTTGCTTCTTGCGCTCATCTGGATGGGAATGATGGGTGGATTACAATCCTCTTCACCCCTGACATTCTGCTCTGGTGTGTAGATCTGAAGGAAGTCATAGTCCAACAATATCCGAAAGATCATTTCTTTAAGAAATGGCCATAAACACTTCTGTGGGACAGTTGTAAACAAGTCCAAGCAGTTCCTAATGCCTTGAGTGATGGCAAGACCAAATGAAATGGGACAATCAGGAGTGGCTGTTTCCTTACCCCATCATTCATAACGTATCAGTGCAGCTTTCCAGTATTAAAATGATCTATTCCAGTTTCTTGTGCACATTTAACAATAGAAGCTCAGGAGCCCTGGGCTATTAATGTGGCTAATTAAAACAGCACTTAATTTCATAACATTAGCTTGCCATGTGCCATCAAAGCTATGTAATTGATTTGAGCTTTATAATGGATTCTAAATGCTAATTTTGAAGAATATATTTACAGTGAGAAAAGAAACAACTGTACAATGCCACAACATTATTGTTCTTGAGCAACAAGGATCTTATTGCATTGACTGGGCCAAATCAATCAAATTTTACAACTGAAACACAATTGCTTGAATCAAGACATAAATAAAGGTTAATCCTAAAATGGGTATGACCCTTGCGTTGGTATCCATGTAGCTCTGGGCCATATTGTTTCATGTTTCCTGGTTTAAAAGACTATGTATTATGGTGAAACGAGAATCCTCAAAAGCTTATCAGCAATCTTTTAGAATAGGCATTTCTTTTCTTTTTTTTCTTAAAAATGAAAATATATCTGTCTCTCAAAATATGCACTTAAACATATGTAATTGTAATAAACAATAAAATTCAAATATGCAAAACACAGGTAAAAATAGGCATTCACACAAAAATATCCTACACTTAAAGTTATCTGAAAGCTTCTTTCTGATGCATATTTACCTTAGGTTATGTCCCATTAAATTCAGAGTGAATTGTGAATTTAATAGAATTGTGGATAGAATTGTGCTGCTAATTTCCCAAACATTCCCCCCCACCGACTCCAGCCTGGTAACGAAATGTTCAGAAACCAACCTACAAGCTTGGAGAACAAGCCTTCACCCTCATCCTACACCCAAGCTACAGATATTTGCCATTTTGAAAAATATTTTGATAGTTTATCTGAACATTTTGGAGCCATGAATGTTCACAGCAAATTCCTTATCAGGTTCTGGCAAGTTTAGGAAACAAGAACTATTCAGAAAGATTTAGAAAAATACTTATTGCTAGCAGAGCAATGCAAAAAGAAACTTGTAAGATTCAAGGTGCTGGTTATGACCTACAAAGCCCTATATGGCATGGGTCCGGATTACCTACGGCAGCACCTGCTGCCGGCATCAACTTCCCTCCGTCCAGTGCGCTCCCACAGAGAGGGCCTCCTCAGGGTGCCTCCAATCAGAGAATGTCGATTGGTGGCCCCTAGGGGGAGGGCGTTCTCTGTGGGCGCGCCAGACCTGTGGAACCGCTTGCCGGTTGAGCGCCGGATGGCTCCCGACCTTCGCTCCTTCCGGCGTGATTTAAAAACTTATTTATTTGAACAATCTGGCCTGGTCTGATGGGTTTGGGGTTGGATTTAGTTTTAACACACTTTTAGTATTGTATTATATTGGGCATAATTATTTAATTCTTTTTAACTCTTTTTTAACTTTTGTATTTACATTTTGATATTTATTGCCCTGTACACCGCCCTGAGTCCTTCGGGAGAAGGGCGGTATAAAAATTTAATAAATAAAATAAATAAATAAATAAATAAGTCTACCAAATCATTTTTTCTCTGCACAAATTCTATCTAATGTAATTAAGGTGGAACTCCTTTATGACCCTTCTCTAACACTACTTTCCTCTCCTGGAACAAGAATCTCTTCCAAAAGAGAACCTCTTAAATTTCCTTCTATTTCCTCTGTGTTCTTAAGGTTGTTAGGTGTTCCATCACATATATCCTAATTTGCACATTAAAGTGTGGATTAGGTCAATTTGCATAAGAATTCACAATGAGATCAAAATCTTTTAAGCATTGTTTAAAATCCAGTGTAGATGGTAACATCTAGCCAACCTTGGATGACCTCAAAAATGTGGAGCATAGCAGAAGAAGGTCATGACAAACCAAATATTACATAGACATACCCAGTGCTTTTTTTGTAAAAGAAAAAGGTGCCGGAACTCACACATGTTATACAACCTGCCTTGCCTACCCTACAAGGTTCCATCCAAAAAAGGTGCCGGAACTCCGTTCTGAGCGTTCTATGAGGAAAAAAGCCCTGGACATACCCATATAGGAAGAAGAATTGGATTCAACTTAGATAGACAGATAACTTTATTGTCATTTTTTACTGGGGGCACAATGGCACACATTAAAAATGAAATTTAGTTGCTTTCTCTCAAAGTGTACACATACATACCACACATTTAAAATATACTATGTACAACATACACCCTACACCCTTACATATAAGTAACATATAAATAATCACTGTCCATCTTGAATACATAACAGAAGGAGGAAGCTTTAGAGTACAAGGTTAATACTGTATGGAACAAAACTGACTGAATCTGGATGTTCTGCTTCAGATGCCACAGAGCCAGTGGTGGGATTCAGCCGGTTCGCACCACTTTGACAGAACCGGTAGCTAATTTTTTGTTGCCCAGGCCCAGAATGGATTTCCAGAAGTGGCATCCACACAGAAAACCGGTTGTTCACATATTTGAATCCCACCACTGCACAGAGCCCCTTCCTCCCAGAAGGTAACAAGGAAAACAGGTCATGAAGAGGATGCGTAGCATCCCAGACAATCCTACAGACTCTGCTCAAGCAAGGCTTATGTGCTACGTCCTGGATGGAAGGGAGGGAACTTGAGGGAATAATTGCCATATTTTAGGAGAAGATCAGAAGCGCCCTTCATTAGCTGTTGACCTTCTGTTGCACCTCAACATATTAGATCATAATCTCAATTCACATAAAATAGGAATTAAGCCCAGCAAACCTAGCCAGAGTATTCATGCCCTAAAATATCTACTTGCCCCTGCAATGCTGAGGTTATCCATACCATGATACTTTATGATTCAGAACGGTCACAGTTAACTGGACTACCTCAAATTTTCTTTCTGTTCTTTCACATCTTCCTTCCTTCCTTCCTTCCTTCCTTCCTTCCTTCCTTCCTTCCTTCCTTCCTTCCTTCCTTCCTTCCTTCCCACCCATGTTCTGCTGAGTATTCTATGTTTCTGACCACACAGTCTTGTACATGATGTCCCTTATTCCCCTGAGTCCTTATTACCCAGTCTTGATTTTTCTCTCCTTGAGGCCAGGGCTTCTCTTCTTTGCTTCATCTGCTTCCTGCCATCTTATTTTATTTATTCTTGCAGCTTTCTTTGCTTCAAATTCGCAATCATTCTGCCATTTCACTGAACAGAACTATCCTTGGAAAGTGGAGAATTTCAGCAGCATGTTTGGTGATGTGCAGGCTTTCAAAAACAGACATTATTTTCTAATTTAAACAATTCTAACATGTGGCGGTCCATTTTGGTAAACTTGCGTTCACAATCATCCTTGCTTGAAATTATAGGAAAATATTGTCTTTCCCTGCTAAAGCGTTCTGCCAATTTGTGTGAAATTGCAGTTGCATCAGCTAAGGTTGATAGGTACATCAGAAGACGTGTGGTGGTTTGAGAGAGAGAGTTTTCAAAAACAAACATTTTTCAAACTGTGAACTTTAATGAACTTCTATCTTGTCTACTACTGTCACCTGTTGGCAAACAATATTTACTCTGGATATTTTGGGGTGGGACAAAGAGGGGATATATGTGCTTGAACAGGGGCCTGGACTACAAGACCTCCAAGGTCCCTTCCAGTTCTATTCTATTCTATTCTATTCTATTCTATTCTATTCTATTCTATTCTATTCTATTCTATTCTATTCTATTCTATTCTATTCTATTCTATTCTATTCTACTCTACTCTACTCTACTCTACTCTACTTCTATTCTACTCTACTCTACTCTACTCTACTCTACTCTACTCTACTCTACTCTACTCTACTCTACTCTACTCTATTCTATTCTATTCTATTCTATTCTATTCTATTCTATTCTATTCTATGATTCCAGATCCTTCTGCAAATACAGCAAAACAATTAAACAATCTTGCTCCTAGCAAGTTCTTTCTTTCTCTAGTTACATATTCTGCTATTTTCAAAAACAGAGTGGAGAACTGGGATGTTGTTGAGTGCTTTTCTTTCTGATGAAGGTAGCACAATATGTACATGTCAGTATATGTTATAGATTTTTACTCTTTCATCAAATATTATAAAACATTCCACAAAACACGTATACACTTTACAAAGAGGACATTTCCTTCCAACCTAAGTAGCACAGATGGCCACTCATACTACACATCTCAAAAGAGGTCAAATGTATATTAAAAATATCAGCACCATAAACTCAGGAGGAAATATTGGCCCTTTAAGATGAAAACAGCAACTTGAAGTGAGTGCCATTTTACCACAGGATTGTAATTATTGCACTTATGATTAATAAAGTGATAATGCATAGCCGGTTGGCACTTTCATTAAGGACAAAGGTACAGCTATAATGACAACAGTTAAATGTGGGTGTCATAAAGGGGCAGCAGGTTATTAGTTATTAGTCATTTATGGTTGTAATCTTTTGCTTTTCTCATACCTGGATCAGCTTTTGGTACACCAAAACTTGCCAGGGAGAAAAATAACATCTCCTACTTCTATAAAGGCAGCAAAGTAACTTAAGCCAATCCTGCTATTATAGCACATGTAAAGATAATTTCAAGCAATGTGTATTGATAGATAGATGGAAGAAATGAATGAAAGAAAAGAAAAGAAAAGGAAGAAAGAAAGAAAGAAAGAGAAAGAAAGAAAGAAAGAAAGAAAGAAAGAAAGAAAGAAAGAAAGAAAGAAAGAAAGAAAGAAAGAAAGAAAGAAAAACTAGGTGGGAGTGATCTCCAGAGAAGGGAAGTTTGTGGGAAGCCACTGTCAATTGTTTGATTTTGTCTTAAATTTAAATTATGTTGGACAAATTTAGAACCATAATCTATAAACTATGATTTATGGATTAGTGAGTTGAGCAAACACAGCCAATATTGGTTTATTCGAGAAACACTGTTAAACAAACAATGGCTTAATTTAAAGCATGAATTAGTTTGCCATGTGCTCACACAAATGGTGCAACTCTCTGCTGGAAAAGATGCTGCTGCATTTATGCTAATTTCAGCAACAACCAATGTATCCAGTGGTGGAATTCAAATACGTGAACAACCGGTTCTCTGTGTGGATGCCACTTCCGGAAGTCCATTTTGGGCCTGGGCAACAGAAAATTAGCTACCAGTTCTGCCAAAGTGGTGCAAACCGACTGAATCCCACCAATGAATGTACCTCTGCCAGTGCATGAGAGTCCTAAAGCTGATCACCTCACCAATCCAATAATCATCACATAGGGTTGTTGTTTTTCTCCCCCACCCACTGCCCCTACCTTTGCAACTCAACAGCCTTGCTTCCCGGGCATCAGGCCGACAGCTCATTCAAGCGAACAGCAGTGTCACTTAAAACACAATCAAGGAGAAAGATGCACAATAAGCACAATATACTGTTTCTACCCTGAAGGATGATGCAAAGATTTGTGGTCAAGATGGACAATAAATCATCTCAAAATGGAGTTTAATTTGAGTCATAATATAAGAGCAGGGCTGCAGCAATAACTAATCAAACAGGGAAAACCAGACAAACGTGTGGCTACAGAAAAGCCATTCTAGTAAGCAAGACCCTAACCTGGCACTTTGGAGCAGGGGAACATTCCCTTTGTGTCATCAGGTTAGAGAGAAGAGATGACCTTCCTTATCTGATTTGCATGCCTCAAGCAAGGGACTTGACTTGGTTATCTGCTTAAGTATTCTGAAGCGTCAGATATCTGACAGGCATCTTAAAGTGGTAACCCGTCCTTATTTCTACCCTGTTGATGAAGAACTTCGAATTAAATCTAAATGTGTCACAAAAATTGAAAGATGTATAGATGGAATCTGTGGATGCAGGGGAGGAGTTTTGAAAGTTTATTCCTCTAACAACTCTACAACTTTTATGTGTTACAGAGGTGGGGAGAATGTCTTCTCTCAAGGTCCACAAGGCATCAGTTGCGGAATCTGAAAGTCAGTACCGGGGGGACCACAGAGTCTCATTTTTACCCTGCTTTTCCTTCTCATCCAGAGAATCTCCAGTTATATAGTCTGAAGTCTCAATATATAATTTGCAGAGGAGCTTTGAAATTTGACTGAAGGCCATAAGCATCCTAAGTCTTGCATATTGTAAAATTCGCCCAGAAACAATGCTGGCTGGGTAATTCTGGGTGTTGAAGCTCACACATCTTATAGTGGTTGAGGTTGAGGAACACTGATATAGGCTAGTAGCTTAAGGCAGGGATGGGGAACTATGCTCCTTTTATGACCTGTGGACTTCAAAGCCCAGAATTCCTGAGCCAGCCATGAATTCTGGGAGTTGAAGTCCACAGGTCATAAAGGGGCCATGGTTCCTCACCCCTCGACTAAGGGATGAACAATAGCCGCCCAGCACCAGCACTTCCCAACAGAAAAGACTGGAAAAAGAAGGTCTCCAAGGTTAAGGCCTACCAGACAGATGGGTTTTATAAAACCTTTTTGCTTTAGGCCTCCGCTGCTGTGTGCAAAAAAAAAAAGGTTCAATCAATCAATTTCAACTTCTCGTGGGGAAAAAAAAGATCTCGCAAAGTTGGAGCTAATTGATTGAACTTTTTAGTCCCAGCCAGTCTGCCAGTACCACAGCAGCCACACGCAGCAAATGGACCACGCCCACCTAATGGGCCACGCCCACCCAATGGGCCACACCCACTTGGAACCCAATGATACATAAGTGGGTTTTGGGTTGCAGTTTGGGCACTCAGTCTATAAAAGGTTCGCCATCACTAGTCTAGATGGATACAAACCATGGCAATGGCATCTTATGCCATCTAGATGCCCAAGAGGACTACCTGGAATCATACAGGTGATGACCTATAAAGCCCTAAATGGCATGGGTCTGGGTTATTTACGGGAGCACCTCTTGCCGGCATTAACTTCCCATCGCCCTGTGCGCTCCCACAAAGAGGGCCTCCTCAGGGTGCCGTCGGTCAGGGAATGTTGACTGGTGGCTCCCAGGGGGAGAGCATTCTCTGTGGGCGCGCCTACCCTCTGGAATCAGCTTCCGGTTGAGCTCTGGATGGCTCCCGACCTTCTCTCGTTTTGCCGCGACCTGAACACTTGGCTATTTGAACTTGCTGGCCTGGACTGAGGGATTGGGATTTTAAATCTTAAATTTTAAAAAAAAATTAAATTTTAGAATGTGTTTATTGTTTAGGGCTATTTGATTTAATCTCATTTTAATTTTTATACATTATGTGTTGTTTATAGTGTTTTAATTGCCCTGTACATCGCCCCGAGTCCCTTCGGAGAGGGGCGGTATATAAATCCAAATAAATAAATAAATAAATAAATAAATAAATAAATAAATAAATAAATAAATAAATAAATAAATAAATAAATAAATAAATAAACAAACATTTCCCTACTTACCTCGACATTTGTTTCTACAGACAGCATGTCTTGTTAAATTCTAGTTAAATACTGTTTTTCTTTGAGGCCATTAGTTTTACAAAGAGCTGTGCTAGGATCAATCCCCTGTTTATTTGACATTTTCAGATTTCTTTAAAAAAATGTGCCGTATTCCTTCTAGGAAATACTGCCTTTCCACATCAAACCATACTGTATATCTGTTGTTTTAGTGGATGTTATACACCACCCAGAGTCACTTTTATGTGAGATGGGTGGCTATACAAATCCGATTAATAAATAAATAAACCCAACTTTCTAGTTTTTAGCTCTCATCCCAGAGTATGAGGTAAATAAGCAGCCCAGAAGAAAGGTCAATACAGGTAGTCCTTGACTTACAGTCAATTGTCTAGTGCAGGGGTAGGCAAATTTGGCTCTTTTATGACTCGTGGACTTCAACTCCCAGAATTCCTGAGCCAGCATGGCTGGCTCAGGAATTCTGGGAGTTGAAGTCCACGAGTCATAAAAGAGCCAAGGTTGCTTACCCCTGGTCTAGTGACTGTTCAAAGTTACAATGGCCAGTGCTTGCATTTACAACCATCACAGCATTCCCACACACACACCCCACAATCATGTGATCAAAATTCACAACCGGTATGTATTTATAATGACTGCAGTGTCTCAGGCCCATGTGGCCACCATTTGCCACCTTCCCAGCTGACGTCTGACCAGTTAAAGTTAATGAGGGAAGTCAGATTCACTTCATGACCATGTGATTCTCTTAACAACTGCAGTGATTTGCCTAACAATTGTGGCAAAAAGGTAATAAAATCAGGCGCAACTCACTTAACAATTCCCTTGCTTAGCAACCAGAAGAAATTCTGGTCTCAATTGTGGTTATAAATTGAGGATTACTTGTATCAGACATAAGAGCCTATCTTACATGCACTATAGAAGGTTTACCTCATCCAGTATCTAGAAGGCAGCTAAGGGGCTCTGTTTATTTATATATTTATTTAGGGTATGGTGCTGTTACATTAGCCAGGAGACTATGTTGCTGATGCAGAGTTTTGCTGCTAATTTACTAGCTCTATTGGGGTACACAATTGTGTGCTTCCCAGGGCGCACCACAGGAGGTCGAGCTAGCTTCGCACCAGAGAGAAAGATGAGGGGGCCCTTCCTGCAGTGTCATCCAAGGTTCTGTCCCTCCACTGGAGCCACCTTGCAAACTGGCGTCCCAACTGGGGAAACTCAGAGCCGGCAGTAATCTGACTGCCTGCATGGAGCACCAATTCATCTCCCCACCGAAGTAGTACCTATTTACCTACTCACATAGAGCATACTTTTGAACTGTTTGGTGGGCAGACGCCGAGGCAAGCGACAGGAGCTCACCCTACCTGTTGTGACTCAGGGCCAGCCTGTGGGTCCGACAGCCGGCTCCGATGTATCGGAGGACTCAGATGTGGGGGAGGAGGGAAACGAACCGGCTGAGGATGATTTGGAGACTTTGCAGAGTCCTCAGCCGGGAACCTCTTCTCAGCTGTGTGAGCCCGAGAGTGCGGAGGATGATGACCCACAGCTGGCCCTGTTCAAGGACGCCCGACGCAGGAGGCAGACGAGCAGGGACAAACAAAGAAAGGCTATGGGACTCCTCGGGAGGAGGCACAGGGAGACCACGCCCTGAGCTCTCTATAAAAGAAGTGTTTGGGGAGGGGCTGGTTGCTGAAAGCAACTTTTCCGTTTGAGAAGTCAAGCTCTTGTATTCTTGTAACAGTGTAATTAAAACTTGGCAGAAGCCTTTTGGTCTTGGACGCTTTCCAGACTCTTCTTTTGATTAGGGGTGCGAGAAGAGGGCTGGTTCAGAACAGTTTGCTTTCAGCCACCCACCCCTTAATACTACGATGGAGCAGCTTCTTGCCGAGAATGCCCAGCTCAACCAGCAACTCACCTTGCTGGCCACTCAGGTGGCACAACTGCAGGCTCAGGTACATGCTGCCCCCCCACCCAGGAGGAAATGTCAGATAGCTATGCCGGATAAATTTGCTGGTAAACCAGAACTGTTTCCTGCCTTCCTGGGACAATGCCAGCTTTATATCAGCGTGAGAGCAGCTGATTTCCCCACTGACCGAGATAAGGTGGGATTCGTATTGAGCCTTCTGTCGGGAGATGCAGCTCGTTGGGGCACGCCTCTGTTGGCACAGCCTAGCCCTTTGTTGGATAACTTTGGGGGGTTTTGTGACCATATGCGCCTCATGTACGAGGACCCGATTAAGGCGCAGACGGCCACCCGACGCCTGAAAGCTTTGAGGCAGGGTCAGCGCCCTCTACAGGCCTATATCAGCGATTTCCGGCTGCTTAGCCAGGATTCCGCCTGGAATGAGGCTGCGCTCGTGGATGCCTTTCAGGATGGCTTGTCAGAGGAGATGTTGGATGAGCTGGCCCGCGTGGACATTCCCTCAGACCTGAATGGGCTGATCCATCTTTGTCTGCGGATCGATGCCCGGCTGCAGCAGCGTAAGAGTCGCCGTGCCACCCCACAGACCCCTGCCGCCCCTGTTGTGCGTGAGCCCCCAGTCCAGAGGGAGGAGCCAATGGAGCTGGGTGCCGCCAGGTCCCGTCTATCAGTGACGGAAATGGACAGACGACGATCGGAGGGGTTGTGTTTTTACTGTGGGGACCCTGGACATTTGGCTGCATCTTGCCCGAAGAAGCGTCAGCGGGCGTCAGTGACCAAGCCTGCCCCGAGAAAGTCCCCTGCTTTGCTATCGGGAAACGGCCCGAGCCCGATCTAGACGGTGTGAAAGATCGGGCGACCCACAACATCCACACCGAGCGACGTTGTTCCGATGGTGCCTGTGAACCTCCACGGCATTTGATTTTGGAGGCACGTCTGATCCTTCCTGGCAAGCCAGAGGGGATTCCAGTCCATGCCTTAATTGACTCTGGGGCTACCACTAACTTTATGGATTCGGCCTTTGTGGCCAAATGGGCTGTTCCCCAGTGTCCAGTGGATCCGCCCATGCTTGTGGAGACCATCGATGGTCGAGTGCTCCTGTCCGGGCCTATCACGGCCGCCACGCAACCCGTGTGTATGGCCATCAGTACCCATGTGGAGGCCATTCAGTTCTACGTCACTTCGGATCTGCACTTCCCCGTGGTCTTGGGACTGGCGTGGCTCTGGGCGCATGATCCACAGATCTATTGGTCTCAGAACTTGGTCACCTTCCCAAGTTTGCAGTGCGTGGACCACACCCGCCATATCTGTGCCGGCCAGGTGGAGGGTTCCCCAGGGGTTTCCTTGCCTCCCGAACTGTCCGACTTTGCTGACGTGTTCAGCGAGTCAGAGGCGGACCAATTACCCCCGCACAGGCCCTACGACTGCTCCATTGACCTAGTCCCTGATGCGCCTCTCCCAGTGGGGCGTTTGTACTCCATGTCGGAGCCCGAGTTGGCTGCATTGCGGGACTTCCTGACGAAGAACTTGGCTCGTGGTTTCATCCGGCCCTTGTCCTCGCCAGTGTCTGCGCCCGTGCTCTTCGTCAAAAAGAAGTCGGGCGAGTTACGGCTTTGCTGTGACTACCGGAAACTCAACGCTATCACGGTGCGTAACCGCTACCCGCTGCCCCTCATCCCCGAGCTCTTGGACCGACTCCGGGAGGCTAAGATCTTCACGAAACTGGACCTGCGTGGAGCTTACAACCTCGTCAGGGTTCGGCCGGGTGATGAGTGGAAGACGGCGTTTGGTACTCGCTATGGACATTTCGAGTACACGGTGATGCCGTTTGGCCTGACCAACGCCCCCGCTGTGTTTCAGCATTTTATGAATGACATCTTTCGGGATCTGTTGGACCAGTTTGTTGTGATTTACCTGGACGACATCCTGATTTACTCCCCGTCGCGTGAAGCGCATCATCAGCATCTCCGTCAGGTCCTGCAGCGCCTCCGGAAACATCGGCTGTTTGCCAAGTTGGAGAAGTGCCAGTTCTACCAGGTGACCATTGATTTCTTGGGTCACCGCATTTCTCCTGAGGGCATCGCCATGGAACCGAGTAAAGTTGAGTCGTTGCAGAGTTGGCAACCCCCGCGTCGCGTGAAGGATATTCAGCGACTTCTTGGATTTGCCAACTACTATCGGACATTCATCCCTGGCTTTGCTGCCTTGACAGCCCCCCTCACCCGGCTCCTGCAGAAGAAGACTCGGTTCCAGTGGAACGCCCCCGAACAACAGGCGTTCCAAGCTTTGAAGGACGCCTTCATGAAGGAGCCCATCTTGAAGCATCCTGACCCGCAACGGCCGTTTGTCGTGGAGGCGGACGCCTCCGACATTGCCATTGGGGCCGTGTTACTCCAGGCAGCGACGCCCAACGGTACCCTTTTCCCTTGCGCGTATCACTCACGGAAATTGAATCCCTCGGAGCGCAACTATACCATCTGGGAGAAGGAGCTGCTGGCCATCAAGGCGGCGTTCGAGGCTTGGAGGCATCATCTGGAGGGGGCGCGGCATCAAATCGAGGTCCGGACGGACCACAAGAATCTGGAAAGCCTGCAGACCGCTCGGAATTTGAACCAACGCCAGATCCGGTGGTCCCTCTTCTTTGCGAGGTTTGACTTCCGGGTGCGGTACATACCAAGCGGGCACAACCAGAGAGCGGATGCTCTGTCCAGGAAGCCCGAGTACACCCGAGTGGAAGACAAGCTTCCGCCCAGGACCGTGATCCCCGTCGAGTCTTTTGCTGCGGTGCGGGAGCCGGTGGATATACGGGCTCGGATCCGGGAGGCGCAGCAGCAGGAGGCGTGGGTGGCTCAGCGGAAGGAAGAGGTGGGGCCAGATTCGCCTTGGTCGGTCACGGATGGACTCCTGTATTATCGTGACCGGCTCTATGTTCCAGGAGGGCCACTCAGGGGACTCGTCCTCAGCCAATGTCATGATAACCCGGCTGCGGGGCATTTTGGCCTGTTCAAGACTCTGAACCTGGTCTCCCGTACATTCTGGTGGCCCCGAGTCCGACACGATGTCCAGTCTTATGTCACCTCCTGCGTCCCATGCAGGCAGGCCAAGTCAGCGACAGGGGCCCCGCCTGGTTTACTGCAGCCTTTGCCAACGCCCAAGAGACCCTGGGGGGCTGTGTCCATGGACTTTCTGACGGATCTACCCCCATCCTCCGGCTTCACGACAGTGTTTGTGGTGGTGGACATGTTGACCAAGATGGCGCACTTCATCCCCTGTCGCGGCCTACCGTCAGCTCGCGCCACTAGTCGCATGTTCATCCAACAGGTGTTCCGGCTGCACGGCCTTCCCGATAGAGTCGTCTCCGATAGGGGGGCCCAGTTTACAGCCCGCTTCTGGCAGGAGTTGATGCGGGCGTTGGACATTAAGGTTTGCCTCTCGTCCGCGCATCATCCTCAGACCGACGGGGGTACCGAGAAGGTCATCGGCATTTTGGAGCAGTATCTGCGCTGCTACGTTAACCTGCAGCAGGACAATTGGGTGGACTATTTGGCCATAGCCGAGTTTGCCTTTAACAACTCGCAGCACACCTCCACGCAGATGACACCGTTCTTGGCCAATGTGGGTTATCACCCTCGGTTTTTCCCCCTTTCTCCCGTGGACTCACCGGAGCCGGCAGCGAACGAATTCATGGCGGAGTTACAGGCGATCCATCGGTTGGTGCGACGGCAGCTGGAGAAGGCCAAGGCCGACTACAAGAGGTTCGCCGATCGGTCGAGAAGGGATACGCCTCCATTATCGGTGGGGGATCGGGTCTGGCTGTCCACCAGGAACCTACCATCCACTCGGCCGGCGAGGAAGCTGGACCACCGTTACCTTGGACCGTTCCCAGTCGAGGCCGTCATCAACCCGGTCGCCTATCGTTTAACTCTGCCACGTTCCCTGCGCGTGCACCCCGTCTTCCATCGGTCCTTGTTGGTCCCCGAACAACCGGCTTGTCCACTTCGCCAAGCGGAACCTCCCCCATCAGGACCTCGTGATGGCGACAGCACCCCCGAGTACGAGGTCGCCAGCATCAGGGATTCCCGCTGGCTGAAAGGTCGCTTCCAGTACCTGATCGAGTGGAAAGGGTACGGGCCGGAGGACTTCACATGGGAAGACGCGACCGCCGTTCATGCCCCTGCGTTGGTGACTGCGTTTCACGAACAGTTCCCATCCCGACCGCATCCGGATCGGCAGACCCGGGGGAAGGGCCCTGCGGTGCGGGATAGTGTTGTGACTCAGGGCCAGCCTGTGGGTCCGACAGCCGGCTCCGATGTATCGGAGGACTCAGATGTGGGGGAGGAGGGAAACGAACCGGCTGAGGATGATTTGGAGACTTTGCAGAGTCCTCAGCCGGGAACCTCTTCTCAGCTGTGTGAGCCCGAGAGTGCGGAGGATGATGACCCACAGCTGGCCCTGTTCAAGGACGCCCGACGCAGGAGGCAGACGAGCAGGGACAAACAAAGAAAGGCTATGGGACTCCTCGGGAGGAGGCACAGGGAGACCACGCCCTGAGCTCTCTATAAAAGAAGTGTTTGGGGAGGGGCTGGTTGCTGAAAGCAACTTTTCCGTTTGAGAAGTCAAGCTCTTGTATTCTTGTAACAGTGTAATTAAAACTTGGCAGAAGCCTTTTGGTCTTGGACGCTTTCCAGACTCTTCTTTTGATTAGGGGTGCGAGAAGAGGGCTGGTTCAGAACACTACCATGCAATGCTAGGGCTTGAATGGCAGGAGCAGAATCCATCTTCAGTGTCATTAGCTACTGGGCCACTGCACCTCCAGGGGCTCTGTTGAGTGAGAGAGATGAGTGAAGTTACTAATATCTGCCTGCGATGACTTCTGAACAAATATGGGGTAGTCTGATGACTGAGTGAAAGAAGGTCCTTTAAAAATGGACTTTGAAAAGAATCCCACCTTTAGGACTATAATCTATTATGAGACTTTGCTGTAAAAAAACAACAACAACAACCCAGAGAGGTAAATGAGACAGTGGGAAGTATTTCCTTAGGAGCAGAATATTCTGTCCTATGGCCCTTTCTGCTCAGCTTTACTTTAACTCCATCTGCTAAAAATAAAGCAAATGCACTGGAGAGAATGTCATATCTCCCCAGCAACTGAGATGTTTGCGATTCCTTCCAAGTGACTCCTTACACATGACATCACTAGTTTTTACAGAGTAAGAAGCCCTGGTGGATTTGGGCAGGGTCTGGGAGTCAAGTCTTCTGAGTTTTCTCTTTCTTTGGACCCTGGCTCTCTGTCTGACCTCACCCGCTCTTCAAGCTGGTGATAATAAGAACGACGTCTCCCATTGGGCTGTAGAGTCTTGCTAATGAAGGCTGGGTAGCACTTCAGTGTCCTCTGGAGAACAGGGTTGGGGGGGAGTGAGAGGCAGGAGCAAGGAATTAGCCCCCCCTATTTATAATATTCAAATTTGCATAAGCATTTCTACCTCTCTGTGCAAGTAGGCTTTCTGGTATAAGCTTGTGGCGCAGCTTGGGTTTATTCCGCCACATCAGTCCAATCTGTACATTTAACTTTGATGAGACTTTCCTCGTATAGGTGCATTTACACACCTGTGGTCCAGACTGTGCAAAAGAAAGAGTCACGCTGAAATTTTGAAATGAACTGCACATTACAGAAGGACTCTGCCACCTTCCATCTCCATCCCAGTTATGTACTGTTTTTATTGCAATGTGGTGCCTTCAGGAAAATTGCCACTAGTGGGGAGAGCTGATTTCTGACTGGAAAATGATTTTTAAAAAGGCATTAATTGGCCAGATGCTTCTCCCTAAGGTCTTCTGCTGGCCATTTTTGTTGGAGGTACAGACCATGTTCCTATTGTAGGGAATTCTTGCATTGCCCTGCCTCATCCCTCCTGGCATTTTGCCTGATTAAGAAAAGGAGCCCAATGCAGAACAGGAGGCTTGCTTTTTAAAAATAAATATGAGCATTTCTCCTACTATTGTATATTTTGCCATAGACCCTTTGTCAATAAGTCTTTGTTCTAGTAATATATATGCTTGCTGGCATGGATACAATTGTGCACACGTGGAGGTGTTCTATCTATGCACTCTGTGTTCCTATTTGCAGGTGCCTCTTGGATATATTACATCCCTGTGATGTGACAGTATATTCTTCTCAACACAGACCTCTCTCACTCAGCACTTCTGGCACAATGAAGAAAGAGGCTATTATGTTTATTAAATTGTACTGAAGCCACATTAAAGCAACTGGCTGCTAGGAAACCTGGTTATTTATAAAATGTACATCTGGAATCACAGCTTCCTCTATTGGGCTTTAGCTTCTAAGAATATGGAGAGGAATCAGTATTGCCAGACACAATCCAATCTGGTTTTAATTTGATATTCACTTAAAAAGAACATGCCCAGCTGATTTCTTTTGATGTCAGGGGCCAAGAAAATAAATTAATTTTTCCAGCCTGTCCAAAATCTTTCCTCTCATCCAACAGCATCTTAACTACACTGTTTATGCACCAGCTTATTATAATACATATAACATACAGTATAAATATATTCTATAATAATGGAGCCCTTGAAAAATCCATTTCTTTTTCTCCTTCTGGTTTTGTTCACACAGCTGTGCTTGACCAGAGCAATTCCAGGTTTTGCCATTGCATTTGCACAACATGCTAAGTTTTTATTAGTTTTAATCTTGTGCTATTTTTTTGGAGTGGTTTGGGGAGCTGTGTGAACCCTGATCTTTTAGTCAGTTGATGATTCAATGTACTGGGCAAATCCAGAATATGAATTAATTCAGTAACGTAGTTAATGACATTGTTGTTGTTGTTGTTGTTAGCTGCAAAGTCGTGTCCGACCAATCGCGACCCTATGGACAACGTTCCTCCAGGCCTTCCTGTCCTCTACCATCTTCTGGAGTCCATTTAAGCTCACGCCTACTGCTTCAGTGACTCCATCCAGCCACCTCATTCTCTGTCATTCCCTTCTTCTATTGCCCTCAATCTTTCCCAGCATTAGGCTCTTCTCCAGTGAGTCCTTCCTTCTCATTAGGTGGCCAAAATATTTGAGTTTTAGCTTCAGGATCTGGCCTTCTAAAGAGCAGTCAGGGTTGATCTCCTCTAGGACTGACCAGTTTGATAGCCTTGCAGTCCAAGGGACTCGCAGGAGTCTTCTCCAGCACCACAGTTCAAAGGCCTCAATTCTTTGGTGCTCAGCCTTTTTTATGGTCCAACTTTCACTGCCATACATTGCAACTGGGAAGACCATAGCCTTGACTATAAACACTTTTATTGACAGGGTGATGTCTCTGCTTTTTAGTGTGCTGTGTAGATTTGCCATGGCTTTCCTCCCAAGGAGCAAGCATCTTTTAATTTCTTGGCTACAGTCCCCATCTGCGGTGATCTTGGAGCCCAGGAAAATAAAATATGTCACTACCTCCATTTCTTCCCCATCTATTTGCCAGGAATTGAGAGGGCCGGATGCCATGATCTTGGTTTTCTTAATATTAAATTTCAACCCAAGTTTTGCATTCTACTTCTTCACCCACAACAAGAGGCTCTTTAGTTCTTCTTCACTTTCTGCCATTAGAGTGGTATCATCTGCATATCTTAGGTTGTTGATATTTCTTCCAGCAATTTTAATTCCAACTTTTGATTCATCTAGCCCTGCCTTTCTCATGATGTGCTCTGCATATAAGTTAAATAGGCAGGGCGACAGTATACAGCCTTGCCGGACTCCTTTCCCAATTTTGAACCAATCAGTGGTTCCTTGTCCAGTTCTCACTGTTGCTTCTTGGCCCACATATAGGTTTCTCAAGAGACAAATAAGATGGTCTGGTACACCCATCTCTTTAAGAACTTGCCACAGTTTGTTATGATCCACACAATCAAAGGCTTTAGCATAGTCAATGAAGCAGAAGTAGATGTTTTTCTGGAACTCTCTAGCTTTCTCCATGATCCAGCGTATGTTGGCAATTTGATCTCTAGTTCCTCTGCCTCTTCAAAATCCTGCCTGTACTTCTGGTAGTTCTCAGTCCCAAAACTGCTTTTTTTCATGAGGCAACTGGACTTTCTTGCTTTTCTTGAAGACATTCTGCTTCTCATCCAAGAAGCTTCTTCAGAGCTGAAGAAGCTTCTTGCATGAGAAGTGAAACGTCTTCAAGAAAACAAGAAAGTCCAGTTGCTTCGTGAAAAGAAAGCACCTTTGGGACAACCATGACCTGGATGACTGAGAATCTCCATAGACATTGCACACTTTCCAGAGTAGACCAAAGATAGTAATTTGAGGCAAGTAGCAAAGGGTATTTCTCAGGAGGCAAAGGCGTGTCAACATTCCCTGACTGTCCTGTTGCATCAAGTGGTAGCTTGGTTGTTCCCAAGCTATGCAGACTCACAATTATTGAAAAGGAAAAGTGACTTCTCCCTAGCCTGCTGAATTGGATATCAGAAACAGGAAGAAAACAAGGTAATATTTCTAACTTAGCTTTCACCTAACAGTAATGAAAGTGACCATGTAATCTGTGATGTTCTACAGAAGGGGGTCTTCAAACGTGGCCCTTTTATGACTTGTGGACTTCAACTCCCAGAATTCCGTGTGCTTGGCTGAGGAATTCTGGGAGTTGAAGTCCACAAGTCATAAATGGGCCAAGTTTGAAGACCCCTGTTCTACAGAAAGATGCTGGCTGATACTTTGATGTCTGCTTTGGCCCAGATGCAGGGAAACTTTGGTTCATGAACTACAACTCCCTGCAGCTTCAGCCTATGTAGCCAATGAAGAAGGGTGCTGGGAATTGTAGCAAATATTACCAGATCCAAAATGTCTCCATTCTTGAACTGCTGAAGTCATCCATAGTCCTCAGTATTATAAGGATTACAGAAAACCTCTCCTTCCATATACTATATAGATCTTCTTATGTATTAAGCAGCCTGAAGACTCTGGATTCCCCACTCTAACTCCACTGTACTGATGGTCTTTATGGAAATGACCCTTTCCTCTTTGAATGGATTTTGTCTTTTGCAGGACTTCTTTTGTAAATATTTTTCAGAGAGTGTATTAAAATAGTGTATAAAAATAGTGGTAACAATTTGCTCTTGATTTAGATTTCGGGCAGCTAGTTACAACAATTGAAATTAATGATGGATTAAGAATTAGTTAAATTTTAATGTGCTATTATGTGCACAGGGGTGGGGAGGTTGGTTTGCTTTATGTATGAAGAATAAACAAATACAGGAATTAACAGTTCTTGCCTGAACAGGATTCATAATAATTGAATGTAAAGTCTGCATTGATCAAGATCCTTCTTCATATTATTTATGATCTTTTTTGTTTCCTCTTCCATGTGAATAATACAATCAGAAGACATGTAAATAGAGGAGGAAACTGGCTTCTGTTTTCAGGCAGTTTTAAAAAGAAAAAAAAAACACCAGCACATCTGAAAGTAAAAAAACTCAGATAAATGCATAATAATATCCATAAAGCACTTCATTGGTAAACGTTATCATTGGTGGTACATAATTATATATGCCTCCCTCAAGAAGGAGAGACAGGATGTTCGAAGAAATGGGAAACTGAGCCTCACCTGCTAAAAATGTCCCATATAAACAAATACGTAGATGTCCCAACTTTAGCAGTTACCTAACTCTTGGGGAATACTGAAGAGAGGTGTTTATTTATTTATTTATTTATTTATTTATTTATTTATTTATTTATTTATATTTATATACCCCCCTTTCCCGAAGGACTCAGGGCGGTTTACAGGGTGATTAAAACAAAAAATACAAAAGTTAAAAACAGTTTAAAAAATTATATCCGTCCCTGAACAAATAAAACCCCAGTTAAAATTAAAATTAAAATTAAAATTCTTAGTGTTCAGTCAGATGAAGAAGCTTATTAAAGGGAAGGAATGAACATTAGATGACAGTTCAGATCCTGAGAAATGGACAGTGAAAATGAGTTCTTACTGCAGGATCAGAAGAACATGGGTTTGGGGACAATGAGGAACAGGGCCCTTTGTGGCTGCTCTAGCATCCCCCACTTTTTCCAATGATTCAGAGCAACTCCAGAACAGACAGAGACCAAAATGAAAAAAAAACAACAACCCGGGGGTGGTGGTGGAATTACTACCTGGACAAAGCTATGCCCACTTAGTATATTCTGCTGCTCAACAGTGAGATGGTGGCATATACATTTAATAAGCAAATATTCCCAAGCGCGTGTTTAATTTCATAGATTTCATTCATAGTTCATTAGAGCTGAAAAGGAGAAGCTTTGCTTTCAGCAGCAGGTATTGCTGTGACTTTCAAGATGGCCTATAGACAAAGTGCCAAAGTCTGCTGTTAAAAGGTTCAGGATGTTTATCTCTGTAGATCAGAGGGTAGCCAAGGCTACTTCCCTGGTGGTGGGTGCTTTGGCACCCCTTAGACAAAGAGATATATTTGTACCTTTGAGTCAGTGTTGACTTTTGGCAACTGACTGGACTACTCCCTGTAATTTTCTTGGCAATATTTCAGCACTGGTGTGCCATTGCCTACTTCCTAGGTTGAGAGAGAGAGAGAGACTGGACCAAAGTCACCCAGCTAGCTTTGTACCTAAAACAGGTACAAATTAGAATTCATGATCTCTCTGTTTCAACCAGGTGCCTTAACCAGTACTATACAACAAACTGACTCTCATTGACCAAGAGATGAATTGATGGTATCAAAGCTGGAAACTGATGTAGGGAATCTCTAATTTATTTATTTATTAAATTTTTATACCGCCCTTCTCCCGAAGGACTCAGGGCAGTGTACAGGGCAATAAATATCAAAATGTAAATACAAAAGTTAAAAAAGAGATTAAAAAGAATTAAATAGTTATGCCCAATAATACAGTACTAAAATGTGTTAAAACTTATTTAAATCCAACCCCAAACCCATCAGACCAGGCCAGATTTTTCAAATAGCTAAGTTTTTAAATCACGCCGGAAGGAGCGCAGGTCAGGGGCCATCCGGAGCTCAACCGGGAGGCGGTTCCACAGGTCTGGCGCGCCCACAGAGAACGGCCTCCCCCTGGGGGCCACCAGTCGACATTCTCTGATCGGAGGCACCCTGAGGAGGCCCTCTCTGTGGGAGCGCACTGGACGGAGGGAAGTTGATGCCGGCAGCAGATGCTCCCGTAAGTAAGCCGGACCCATGCCATTTAGGGCTTTATAGGTCGTAAACAGCACCTTGAATCTTACCCGGAGGACAACCGGAAGCCAATGCAGCTCACGGAGTAGAGGTGTTACATGGGAGTATCGGGAAGCCCCCACCACCACTCGCGCAGCTGCATTCTGCACCAGCTGGAGCCTCCGAGTAGTCCTCAAGGGCAGCCCCATGTAGACAGCGTTGCAGTAGTCCAAACGAGAGGTCACGAGCGCATGAGTGACTGTACACAAGGCATCCCGGTCTAGATAGGGCCGCAACTGGCGCACCAGGCGAACCTGGGCAAAGGCCCCCCTAGTCACAGCTCCTATATGATCTTCTAAGGAGAGCCGTGAATCTAGAAGGACCCCCAAGTTGCGAGCCCTATCTACGGGGGGTAATAGCTCACCCCCCATAGAAAGAGATGGAATATTCTGAATATCCTGAGATGCCGACACCTACAGCCACTCAGTCTTGTCAGGGTTGAGTCGAAGCCTGTTCCTCCCCATCCAGACCTGAACCGCCTCCAGGCAATGGGATATCATGTCGAGGGCATCACTGGGGTGGTTTGGGGTCGAAAAAAAAGCTGGGTATCATCAGCGTACTGATGATAACCAACTCCAAAACCACGAATGATCTCACCCAGAGGCTTCATGTAGATGTTGAACAGGAGAGGCGAGAGGAACTCCACAAACAAGGGGCCTCAAGGTCGACCTCTGCCCTCCTGCCAACACTGACTGCGAACGCCCCAGAAGGTAGGAGGAGAACCACTGTAGAACTGTGCCTCCCACTCCCAACCCCCTGAGGCGCTGCAGTAGGATACCATGGTCGATGGTATCGAAAGCCGCTGAGAGGTCTAAAAGGAATAGGACAGAGGAACAGCCCCTGTCCCACGCCCGCCAGAGATCATTCACCAGCACGACCAATGCCATCTCCGTGCTGTACCCGGGCCTGAAGCCCGATTGGTATGGGTCTAGATAATCAGCTTCCTCCAGGAACAGAGGGAGCTGATGCGCCACCACGCTCTCAACAACCTTCGCAAGAAAGCGAAGGTTGGAGACCGGATGAAAGTTATTTAATACAGCTGGGTCCAGGGCAGGCTTCTTGAGGAGGGGTCTCACCACCGCCTCCTTCAAGGCGGCGGGAAAACTACCCTCCCTCAGAGAAGCAGTTATCACTGTCTGGAGCCAGCCTCGTGTCCCGTCCCGGGCTGCATAAACCAGCCAGGAGGGGCACGGGTCCAACAAACACGTGGTGGAGCTCAGCTTCCCCATGATCCTGTCCACGTCTTCAGGAGTCACAGGATCGAACTCCTCCCAGATAACATCGACAAGACTGCCCGTATCCTCATCATCAGACTCTGCCCAGTCGGAGTCCAGACCGGTCCGGATCTGAGCGATTTTGTCCGACAGATATCGACTAAACTCCTCGGCACGACCCTGCAAGGGCTCCTCCCTCAGCTCCTGATTAAGGAGGGAGCGAGTTACTCTAAAGAGGGCAGCCGGGCGATTATCTGCGGACGTGATGAGGGTGGCAAAGTGGTTAGACCTTGCCACCCTCATCGCCACGAGATAAGTTCTCGTGAATGACCTTAGTCGTAACCGGTCAGATTCGGATCAGCTGGACCTCCAACAGCTCTCTAGGCCCCGTCTCCAACGCTTCATCTCCCAGAGCTCCATGGAGAACCATGGAGCCCATTGGGATCTGCGCCGGGTCAAGGGCCGCATGGGTATAACTTGGTCGAGTGCCTCTGTGGCCGCCCTTTCCCAGGCTTCCACTAGGGCATCGGCCGAGCTGTGGGCAAAGGAGGCAGGTGGGGGCCCAAGCGCCGCCTGGAACCGCTCAGGGTCCATCAGGTGCCTAGGGCGGAACCATCTCATTGGCTCAGCAACCCCACAACGGGGAGTGGCAAAACAGAAGACCAGCTGCAGGAGATGATGATCGGTCCATGACAGGGGTGTAATAATTGGAAAACCCCCACCAAGATCATCTAACCACCGTCTGGATAGAAAAACCAAATCGAGCGTGTGATCCCCCCATGAGTTGGGCCCTGAATAACCTGCATCAGGTCCATGACTGTCATGGAAGCCATGAACTCCCGAGCTAACTCAGATGATCCCCCCAGGGATGGTAGGTTGAAGTCACCCAAGACCATAAGTTTGGGGAACTCAACCACCAACCCTGAGAGGATATCGAGAAGCTCAGGCAGGGATGCTGCTACGCGACTAGGCGAAAAGTACACCAGCAGCAAGCCCAACTGAGCTCTAGGGCCACATCTCAGGAGGAGGGACTCACACCCGACTATCTGGACCATGGTGGCCTCCCGCGGACATAAGGTCTCCCTCGCAACTACTGCCACTCCACCATCCCTACCCTGGGCCCGAGGCTGGTGCAGCACCCGGAAGCCTGATGGGCAAAGATCAACCAGGGGGACAGCGCCCTCTGGGCCCAACCAGGTCTCCATAATGCAAGCCAGGTCCGCATGCTCCTCCTCAATCAACTCATGAATGAGAGGAGCCTTATTCATTACGGACCTGGCATTAAAATACACGAGCCTGAGCTCAGGTGGCTGCTCATCCTCGCTCCCGGTACCACGGGCTGAAATCAGAGGGTCGGAGCACATCACCGCTTGAAGACAGCAGGGATGCACTCCCGGATATTGATACGGCCCTCTGTTCATACACCTGCGGCCATTCCCTACTGCTGTGGGAATAGGCAATCCCACACCCCGCTCCGGAGCCCCGTAGGCCCCCAACCCAAGCCCCGCCAGGGCGTGAGCAATCCCCGGCCTGGTTTGAGAAACGGTTGATGGAACCCCCCCAATCTCCAACCAAACCTTTTTAGAACCCTCCCCTCTCCCTAACCCCACAAAAAATTGAGCTAAAAAGTGCACCAGGGGCCTCTTATTAAATTTGTGATGGAGGCTCCTGTCCTTGCCCAACCATCTCTCAGGGTCCCAGTAATTGGGCCCGTCATCAAGAGGATAGATTGAAATAAAGGCGGGGCTCAGGGGGGGCACCCCTGAGCACGAATAAGTCCGTGCTTGAGTAGGTTAAAACCATTTTTCGGGTAGATCCAGCCAGGCAGTCCCATAGTCACTCGGAAAGATGTAAGACAGAAGATCAACAATGTCCAGTCCACCAGCTCCCTGCCACTTGAGCTGGCCAGGTGACTCCCGAGACAGGTCGGGCACCTCTCTCTCACAGAGGGCCCAGACCTATCCAGAAGCGGACAGCATACCAACCCAAATAAAGCATACCTCCCTAGATCTCTCATCTCTAGGGAGATAACCGATGGTATAGGGTGGTGCAATTGATGGTATAGCTGAGCCACCCTCTCACAGCGGCTCAGCTCCAAGACCTTCTGAGTCTGATGGGTTCGTGAGGGGAAAAGAGGAATTAGAGCAACAATTAACTGACATAACCTGGGGATGACAAAAGTTCCAGTCACAAGAATCTTCTCAAAAGCGAGAAAAGTGAAGAAGGCTAGAACAGCAAATTGATCCAAGCCAAGTAGCTCAAGTCCAAATGGCCACAGGACACGAGCACCACGAGCTGACCTGTGCCGCCTGACCAACAGCGTGCAGCGCCAGAAATCCAATGCCCAGCCGAAGGACCCCTTCGCCAGAGACAGGCATGAAACAGACTCCCAGGACCCTGAGCTTGTCGATCAGAAGGTCAGCAGTTTGGCGGGTTGAATCCCAAGGGCCGCGTAACAGAGTGAGTGCCTGTTACTCGTCCCAGCTTCTGCCAACCTAGCAGTTCGAAAGCACGTAAAAATGCAAGTAGAAAAATAGGGACCACTACGGTGGGAAGGTAACAGCGTTCCATGTGCCTTTGGCGTCTAGTCATGCCGGCCACATGACCACGGAGACGTCCTTGGACAAGCGCTGGCTCTTCAGCTTTGAAAGGGAGATGAGCACCGGCCCCTAGAGTCGGAAACGACTAGCACGCATGTGCGGGGGAACCTTTGCCTTTACCTTTTATAGGTGTCTATGGTGGGTTCACCACAGTGCCAAGTAAGTGCTATAAATCCAAAATCCCAACACCATTGAAAGTTTATCTGAAGCCAGATGATCTAGCTCTCTTGAATTTATACTAGCTGTATTCCAACTTTGATTCAATCTAACCTAAATTACATCACCACCACCATATAAATATGCAGTTTATAAAGGAAGTATAAACTATGATGGCTTCAGGAGTAGGCAAATCAAATAATTGCCACATTTTTGAATCCTCCAGTTTTGCCACAGTTTCAGTGAATAAAAAGGAAACCTACATAAAAATAGGAAGAAGTCTTCAACATTAATGATATGATTATCAGAATTAGATGATTTAACTTACTGTAAGTCCTAAACAAAGGCAAAGAATAAGAATTACAATAACAGACTTCCATGACTAGGCCAAAAGTTGGAAATTTTAAAGTAAAATCAGATTTATCATCTTGATTGAATGGTTTAAAAAGTCAGTCTTCCAAATAATAACTTTTCACCCAGAATCCCAAAACTCTTAAGACCGTCGCTGCCAACAACTGACAATTTTGGCTAAGTAGGAATCCCACATTTTGAATTTTGTCCAGGCCCATTTAAATGTAATTAAGAATTTGGGACAACTGTGATAGAAGACACGTGTTCTATTACAAAGCTACAGCCCTTCCCTTCTGGCTGTACCCAAACTGTGTCAATTCTCTTATATAAACCCATCTGTCCATCTTTCTGTACTGCCTACAGCTCCTTTGAAATGCCTGCAGCTAATAAAATGGTAGTGCCATCTTATTAAAAGGTGATGAACAGTGCCCATTCTCTTAGTCAATCAACACACAGGCTGAATGGTCAATCCTAGGAACCAATAACCTCTGAGAGAAATCAGACATGGTAGAGCAGATGCATTAGTCTCTTTTGTTTGTGAAGAGTGGTAGATGACACTTGTGATATAGGTGGACCCATAAAATGACCTTAAGTAGATCTTGTTTCTAGTTACTGGCTATAATAATACCGTATATGAAGTGTACAGGTACATTTGTATAAATATGAATTTCCGAGTGTAGGAAATTCTGATACACATACCTACCAACAGAGGTCTCTTGCAATTTTAAAAAATACTGTAGCTTGCTGAAACATTTGTGAATATCACCTTACTTCAGTATCCAATTACGTTTAGTCAGAAAGGAAGTTGGCATAATGAAGAATAGTGCAAGTCAATTAAAAAAGATGGAAGGAAGGAAGGAAGGAAGGAAGGAAGGAAGGGAGGGAGGGAGGGAGGGAGGGAGGGAGGGAGGGAGGGAGGGAGGGAGGGAGGGAGGGAGGAGGGAGGGAGGAGATGGCTGTTGGGTGGCAAGAGTCAAGATTTTGAGAAGTCTAAAAATTCAGACAGATTATCCCTGAATCTTGAATTAATATGATATAATTTGTGACTTAGACATAAAGAAAAAAATCTATCACAAGTGAGGTGTTAGTCAGTTAGGGATTAAAATGGATTATGAAAACTCTGTGTCAATCTTGCTTCCTTAGCCACGTGCTGGTTTTGAGGGCTTGACACAGATTTACATTTATTGCAGATCACACTCTGAAACTTTCCACCAGTCTGTCCCAAAAGTGCTCTTTAAAATGCAATTGGACTTTCTTGGAGTTTTTTTTTCCCCCTTGAAAATATTTCGCTTCTCATCTAAGAAGCTTCCTCAGTTCTTCTTCTTGGATGAGATGCTAAATGTTTTCAAGGAAAAAAAATACCATGGAAGTCCAGCTGCGTTTTGAAAAGCACTTTGGGGACAACTATGACCTGGATGATTGAGAATCTCCGTAGACATTAGACCAGCCTCTTTCTATATGCTCAGGAAAGAGGGGAGTTGGCCAGGCTGCTGTCTTGCATTTCCATCCACTGCTTCTCTCTGTTTTTGCTTCCTCCTTTTCTAGCCTTATTCAGTCTCTGGCTATCTCTTATCTCCACTTTGAATTAGGCATCCATGATGCTCTAGGACTTTATAGCATAGGACTTCACAAATTGTTCTCTCTCTCTCTCTCTCTCTCTCTCTCTCTCTCTCTCTCTCTCTCTCTCTCTCTCTCTCTCTCTGTCATGGCCCCTTTTTAACTTCTGGAAGACAGAGAGCTGGGTGAGTCTTTATCAAATAGGTTGGGAACTGCAATTTGGCTCCCTGGATGAAAGACTGACCTCGGTTTAACATCAGCTTACAGTCATGGGATGATGCATCCAGAGCAATGGTTAGGGCAACCCAGCTGAAAGGAATTACACAGGGATTAGGTTTGGCATAACTCTCTGAGAGTCCCATTTGGGATTACTGTCATGGGAAAGTGGGTCGTCCTGAGGCTAATGGGTAAATTCCCTGCCCTGCTGGCTTCATTGTTTGTAGTTTGCTTTCTGTTATTGTCCTAAAGCCAGGAGGGGGAAAGTCCCAAGAAATAGCACCGTGCCATGTTAAGCCCCAAATGATGAATGGATGGAATTACTCTGATAATAGCCCTTTAAATGAAGGTGCCACTTGGAGATGATGTATTTCTGTGTAGAGATGATGGATGCAGGCAGATTCTATTCCTTGTTGCCAGAGGCGGTTTATGCTCGGAAACAAGTTAACAGTGGAACTGGGAGAGGGCGAGCAATACAGAGCATATTATAAGCATGATGGGAGATGGACCTCCTAGGATCTCTTAGGTCTGGACTTGCTACCATCTGGAGGCATCTAGAATCCAGAATTTCCAAGCAAAGCATATGTAGTATTCTGTAATATGAGGTATTATAGGGTCAGAAAGAGCCATCTGAAGGTTCAAGAGTGACATGGCTTATAAGGTCATCCTAGCTGTAGAAGTTAAGCAGCATCTACATAGCAATAGCATTTATATACCGCTTCACAGTGCTTTACAGCCCTCTCTAAGTGGTTTACAGAGTCAGCATATTGCCCCCAACAATCTGGGTCCTCATTTTACTGACCTCGGAAGGATGGAAGGCTGAGTGAACCTTCAATCGGTCAGGATTGAACAGCTGGCAGTCGGCATAATTAGCCTGCAATACTGAATTCTAATCACTGCACCACCACGGCTCATCTACTACACAAAACTAACTTCACCAACCACTTCTTTATGTTATTACAAGCTTCAAGTTGCATCGTGATTTTGTAGGTGATGGTAAAATGGTATGGGCATCCTTGCAGGATGAATGAATGTCTATTCATTCACAGGATTCAACCAGACCCTTAAGACTGCAAAGAATCAAGCCCGCAAAAGCAGCCAGGAAGCTATATGGCAATAGACAATAGATAAGCAGAAATAAAAGCTTGAAGTTTATATATTGTAAGTGGCATTGGAAAATGTTTGGCTGCTCTTGATCACCTAATTTTGAGCATCTTTCTTGCCACTAGGGGTTTGTGTGAGGACTAGAAACACAATATTAAAAATGATTACATTTTTGTAGCTTTTAAAATTAATTAAAAGATTTAAAAGCACAATTTACAGCTTTCTGCATTTCCATTACAGCTGTACCTTAACTTTCTATGGACTAGTTTTGTCTAAATTGCATTTTTAATCTTGTATTCCCTATCCATCTTGTCCCTGTGTACAAATGGGTGGAAGAAAAGTCTTCTTTTGGGTCTATTTTCTAGCCTTCCAGCTGACCGATGAAACTAACACAACTGGTAAAGCTGGCACCACAAACAGAGAAAGGAAGGCAATAACAATACTTAGTCAATGCCTCTGAAGATATATCAGGATATAGTGTATTTTTAAATTAGGCTCCAGGATCACTGATTTAACAGAGTAGCAGAGTTGGAAGGGACCTTGGAGGTCTTTTAGTCTAACCCCCTGCTCAGGCAGGAAACCCTATACCATTTCAGACAAATGGTTGTCTGATCTCTTCTTAAAAACCTCCAGTGATGGAGCACCCACAACTTGTGGACGCAAGGGGTTCCACCAGTTAATTGTTTTCACTGTCAGGAAATTTCTCCTCAGTTCTAGGTTGTTTCTCTCCTTGATTAGTTTCCATCCATTGCTTCTTGTCTTGCCTTCTAGTGCTCTGAAGAATAGGTTGACACTTCCCCTCCCCCTTTTGATACAGCCCTCAAATATTGAAACACTGCTATCATGTCACCCCTACTCTTTCTTTTCACAGACTAGACATACCCAATTCCTGAAACTGTTCTTCATATGTTTTAGCCTCAAGTCTCCTAATCATCTTTCTTGGTCTTCTCTGCACTCTTTCCAGAGTCTCAACATTTTTTAAAAATATTGTGGTGACCAAAACTGTATGCAGTATTCCAAGTGCATTGTTGTTGTTAGTTACGAAGTCGTGTCCGACCCATCACGACCCCATGGACAATGTTCCTCCAGGCCTTCCTGTCCTTTACCAACTTCTGGAGTCTATCTAGGCTCACGCCTACTGCTTCAGTGACTCCATCCAGCCACCTCATTCTCTGTCGTCCCCTTCTTCTCTTGCCCTCAACCTTTCCCAGCATTAGGCTCTTCTCCAGTGAGTCCTTCCTTCTCATTAGGTGGCCAAAGTATTTGAGTTTTAGCTTCAGGATCTGGCCTTCTAAAATCTAAAGAGCAGTCAGGGTTGATCTCCTCTAGGACTGACCGGTTTGATCGCCTTGCAGTCCAAGGGACTCACAGGAGTCTTCTCCAGCACCACAGTTCAAAGGCCTCAATTCTTTGGCGCTCAGCCTTTTTTATGGTCCAACTTTCACTGCCATACATTGCAACTGGGAAGACCATAGCCTTGACTATATGCACTTTTGTTGACAGGGTGATGTCTCTGCTTTTTAGTGTGCTGTCTAGATTTGCCATTGCTTTCCTCCCCAGGAGCAAGCGTCTTTTAGTTTCTTGGCTGCAGTCCCTATCTGCAGTGATCTTGGAGCCCAGGAAAATAAAATCTGTCACTACCTCCATTTCTTCCCCATCTATTTGCCAGTAATTGAGAGGGCCAGATGCCATGATCTTGGTTTTCTTAATATTTAGTTTCAACCCAAGTTTTGCACTCTCCTTCTTCACCCGCAACAAGAGGCTCTTTAGTTCTTCTTCACTTTCTGCCATTAGAGTGGTATCATCTGCATATCTTAGGTTGTTGATGTTTCTTCCGGCAATCTTAATTCCAACTTTTGATTCATCTAGCCCTGCCTTTCTCATGATGTGCTCTGCATATAAGTTAAATAGGCAGGGTGACAGTATACAGCCTTGCCGGACTCCTTTCCCAATTTTGGACCAATCAGTGGTTCCGTGTCCAGTTCTCACTGTTGCTTCTTCCAAGTGCATTACCAAGGCATTATAAAGTGCTACTAATGCTGCAGGTAATCTTGATTCTATTCCTTTGTTAATACAGCCTAGGACTGCACTGGCTTTTTTGTGGCTGCAGCACACTGCTGGCTCATATTTAAGTGATTGTCTACTACAGGGGTGTCAAACTGCCAGCCCACAGGCAGATGCGTCATGTGGAAGCCACACCCACCCCATGGCCAGCAATGGCAAAACAGTCCCAATACATTGCGCGACATTACGTGACGTCACGAGTTTGAGATGTCTGGCCTACTAGAATACCTAGATCCCTCTCGCAGTTACTACTATTGAGAGAGGTTCCATCTATTCTATACCTGTACATTTGGTTTTTCTTTGATAAGTATGAAACCTTACTTTTCTCTACATTGAATTTCATTTTGTTAGATAGGGCCCAATGTTCAAGTCTGTCGAGATCCTTCTGTATCTTAAGCCTATCTTTTGGCATGTTGGCTATTCCTGCCAGCTTGGTGTCATTTGCAAATTTGATGAGTTCCCCTTATATTTCCTCATCCAAATCATATATGAAGGTATTGAAGAATACTGAGCCTAAGGCAGAATCTTCGGGTACCCCACTGCTTACTTCCCTCCATGTAGATGTAATTCTATTAAGGACTACATGTTGAGTGCAGTTTGTTAGTCAGTTAAACATCCATCTGGTGGTGATGCTGTCTATCCCATGTTTTTCTAATTTACCAAGAAGTAGGTTGTGGTCTATTTTGTCAAATGCCTTACTGAAATCCAAGCATACTATGTCCACAGCATTTTGCTGGTCCACTAATTTAGTCACTTTGTCAAAGAATGAAATAAGATCTATTTGGCATGATCTATTTTTGACCAACTCATGTCAACCTCTGATTATAATTTGCTTGCTTCTAGGTGTTTGCAGATCCATTGGCTTGATTATCTTTTCCAGGATCTTCCAGATAATTGATGTCAGGCTGACTGATGTAATCCATCTGGTCCTGATGATTTGAACTCATCTAGGGTGGACAGGTGTAATGTGTGGACCTATCCAAGTAGATTGCAGGTTTGGATTTACCAGTCTGGATCCAATGTGACCTAACTTTCTCTCTCTCTGCTGAGCTTTTTCTCTCTCTGTGTTAAACTTTCTCTCTCTGTGGACCCCCTCCCTCAATCTTTCCCTCTCTGTCTCTTTTTTTCTCATATTCTCATTCTCTCTCTCTCTCTCTCTCATATTCTCTCTCTCTCTTATACACACACACACACACATCCTTTCCCCAATGGCAGCCATATGTGAACTTGAATACAGAAGAGGGCTGAGTCTCATTCAGTTGCTGCAAAAAGAGAAGGCTATTGAGAATATGAAAGCCGACAGGTGAATTCAGGGTGCTAGGCTAGGCAGCCAACCCTAAACAATTCATATGAGGATATGGGGAAGAGTTACCAAGGCTGCAATCCACAACAGCAGACAAAGGAGATCTAAGTGATCACTCTGATCCTCTGAATTGCTCAAAGAGCAGTGCGCGGGACCCATCCGAAAGGGACACTGAGTTTCCATGCAGCCTCAGCAGGGCTGCACACTTAATGTATTTTTTATTTCTAGTTTGGGGTTTGTTTGTTTGTTTGTTTGTTTAATGTACTGCTTCCTGCTATGCTCCCTCTCCTCCTTCCCAAAGAAAGGGGAGGAAAGGAGGGAGGCAGAGAGAGATTTACTGAAGAGGAATGCAATTTGATGCAGTATCTTAGCCTCTGCCTGCCACGTTGCCAGGATTGGAATAAAGAATCCATTAAAATAACAAAGCGCAAAGCAAAAAGGGGAGAGAGAAAGAAAAATAGACCTATGTGCAGAACAAACAACGACCAATTTGGATTCTACATGAAGGCAGGAAGGCTTGGGGTAGATCAAGACAGCAATGTGATGGGGAGGGGGTGCAATAGGGATGGGAGAAATAAGCTAAAGGAGCCATTTCTTTCTGGCTATTGTGACCATCAGCCCTGGCTTCAAATTTAGAGGTTGCAGGTTACAATTCCTCTAGCGAAAAAAAACAGTATCTTTGATCTACCGTATTTATATGGATGGATGGATGGATGGATGGATGGATGGATGGATGGATGGATGGATAGGACCAGGTTGTCTGCAGTACTGGATCTCCCTAAGAACAACTACCTGTCCTACCAGATTCAATAGGGTGGACATGTTTCTAGTCTCTTCCCTTAAACAATACTATCTGATGGGATCTAGGAACCATGCTTTTCCATGGCAGCCCCAGCCCCTATGAAACACCCCTTTGAAATTCAGCACACCCTCCTAGCCTTCAAAAAAAAAACCCCACTTAAGACCTGAATTTCCCCCCAAGTGTCGGGATAAAGACTTAATGATGGACTGCATGTAGAAGCTTAAATTTGGTGCCAGGTTTTTAATAGATGTATGAATTATTTTTTTATTATTGGTGTTGCTTTAATTGCTGATTGAGAGCTGCTTAGAGTTCAGTATAAGATGGACAGCTATATAAATATTTTAAATAAATAAATACTTGGGCTACTTCATCTGAGTAAGGTAGAGTTTTAAAAAGACAGACTCTTTGGCATATGTACAATTCTCTTCCTTCTTCCCCGTTTTTTTCCCCCTCCAGCTTTCCCAAGCAAAACTCTTGAAACAGAGTGCAAGTTAAAAAAAAGTAAGCCCGAGGCTCAAAAATTAAAAGAACAAAACAGGTGCTAAATGTTTCTTGCACCATCATCAAAGATCTCTATTGTAGCTGAATGAAAAGAGCGCTAGGACAGAAAGATTCTCAGATCTGACTTTGGGGATCATCAGGAGCAGACAGTCCATTATTTGGAAAATGTATCATCAAGATCTGTGTACAACCTTGAAATAAGGGTTTGGAATGTATGATTCAAAGATCCATTGACTATATCAAATTCATACTTGTACAAATTCATTCCAAAGTAACATCTGCTGTGTAAGTTTGATGTCAGCATCCGAGTGGGAGGCGGGTGTCTTCACCACTACACCGCTAGGCCATTCTGTGGGATATAAATAAATGCATACATTAAATAATAAATAAATAAATAAATAAATAAATAAATAAATAAATAATGTCTACATTTTTCATTTGCTATTTTTATGTCACCTGTTTGTTTTAAGGGGCTTGCTTTAAAAGCAGTTTTTTTCCTTTTTTGAATGTCTTTTAACCAAATTCTAATTATTCATTGGCTTAAAGAATAGGATGGTTGCAAGTGATTGCCCCTTTAAATAAGGAATTAGGACTAGGCATAAAGCGGTGCCACCATCAAAATTGCCTTCACTGCTTTTACCTACCTTCCTCCCATGGCTGACAAAGTTTAGCAGAAATTTACCCACTTTAAGGCTGTCCTTGGGGATTGTAAAAACTAAGGGGACAGCATCGCTTTAGTTTTGGCACTGTTAAGGATGGCTTAAGTCTGCCTCATGTATGGGCTGGGTTGGGATGAAGAAGGCCTCATGGAAATACATTACAAAAAATAAGGACATACTTAGTTACAAGTGGAGAATAACTGTAGACAGTGAATAAATTCTGCCCCACCCCCAATAATAAATTTGGGACAAAAATAGGGCATGAGATACAAATCCCAATAACTGACCCTAAAGAGGACCATAGCAAAAGAGCATTGTATTGAAGACAAATGGTGATGCTCAGAGAAACGTTTGAACTGTCTGGATGTAAAACACAGGCCATCATCCCTCAAAAAAAAATTGGATAATACATAAAGATAGCCTATGGACAAAAAATACCCAAACACAATCATACAAAACCAAACTAAACAATTAGAACATGTACACACACACACACACACACACACACACACACACACACACACACTTCATTTAGTGACTGTTCAATGTTACAACAGCAATGATAAAAGTGACTGGTTCTCACACTTACAACCGTTGCAGCCTCCCCACGATCACAGGATCTAAATTCTGAAATCTAAAAAAACTCTTCGGTTCTCAAGAACACGATAAAAGATGGGACGTTTGCACCTGTGGTGTGTGGACAGCTTGTAATGAATTAAGCGCAGCAGCATCATGTTATACCTGTGAGAATTTCCTGTGACATTTGCTTTCTGTTTGAAACAACATTTAAAAGCATATTGTCTTACCTCAGATTAAGTGAGGACTGGTAAGGGGAGAAAATGTTAGTTCCAGCTTTAGGACAGACAGGTTAGAGATACCAGTGTCTGCAACAAACCATAGTTACATTATGGTGGTGAAATGCGCACGATGGCATCATGAAATGAACAGCAAGGTGACGTATTTGTGATTAATGATAGATGCAAGTCGATACGGGTGACGGTATCATCGCACATGCTTTCCTTTGCCCCTTCCCATGACCCATGCTAATTAAAGTTGAAATTCTGCAGTAAAATACCCTGATTAAGTCCCTTTAATGTCAGTGAGATTTCAACAGTGCACTTAACTGTGTACAATAGCTTTTTTTGATTATGTGACATCAAGTCAGTGTCAACTCAGCAGCCACAAAGAGAGACCCTCTGTAGGATGAGAACAAGTACTAATCTTTCTTAATGTTGTCTTTAATCACGTTCGTTCTGAAGAAGTCAAAACTAAATGACTACCCTTGGACAAACTAGTCAAACAAATGATGGTAGAAAATTGAAGATTCTGAGTAGGCAAATATTGAATATTTAAGCAGATCATAGAAATGACTACATTGCTAAAGCAGTGGCTAATATGAAACAAATCACTCAACTTTATAATGAATCATAAATTAATTAAACAAATGTCACTGATGAATATACTTCCTGAGTTAATGAATGACAAATATCAAACTTTATTGAATTAGTAAGACTGGACTGAACAGAGGTTAATGTGGGTGGTGGTTGTAAATCACTACCAATGTAATATGCAGCATTACTGAGATGCTGGACATACAGGTGAAACTCAAAAAATTAGAATATCATGCAAAAGTTCATTTATTTCAGTAATGCACCTTAAAAGGGGAAACTAATATATGAGATAGACTCATTACATGCAGTGGCGTAGCGTGGGGGGTGCAGGGGGGGCCAGCCGCACCGGGCGCAACATCTGGGGGGGCGCCCATTAAGCTCGCCGGAGGGGGACGATTCTGCTTCGCCGAGGGTCGGAGGAGCGAGCAAGTGGGCGGAGCGTAGAAAGCAACCGCATTCGCTGCGCCCAGCCAGAGCGGGATCCCGTCCTCTCGCGGCTGCGGATCGCCTCCTTTCTCGGGTGGGGATGGGGAGGCTTGGTGGCATCTCGCCTCCCTCTCTTTCTCCCGCCGCGGCTCTCCTCCGCTTGGCTCTCAACCTGCAAGCCCGGCCCCCCCGACCCAGCTCCCGCCCCCGTCTCCTCCTTTCCTGGAGTAAAGAAGCGCTTGCTCGGGGTCCCAGCAGGCAGGCCGGCCGACAGGTCGGGGCAGGGGGGGCGCTCTGCACCCAGGCAGAGTTGGGCCAAGCGCCGCGGGAGGAAGAGCTTGTCCTTGCTGGAAGAGGCTGACAAGGTAACAACTGCAGCCGCTGCACCTGCGGCTGCTTGCTGCTCCTCCTCCTCCTCCTTCTCCTCCTCCTCCTGCCGTATTGACTCTCTGTGGCCACTCGGTTCCCCCTGCAGGAGGTGATCGGGACGCCCCCCCGACACACTTCGCCAGCAGCGAGAGTTTCCAGCCAGTCCGGCGAATCTTTGGGGCGAGGTGCCAAAGAGAAGGAGGCGGCTTGGCTTGGATAAGCAGCGTCTGGGCAGAAAATAGGTCAGGCGCCACAGCAAGTATGAACTCCTGGGGTTCAGCCTAAGCAGGCAAAGCTGCAGGGTGGGTTGGTTGGCTTTTCTGGCTTTGGAATAACCTTGGGAAGCTGAGGCATTGTAAGTTGGAAGTCATTGTTTGTTGCCTAACATGTTGGGTCACCCCACACCACATGCTAAGCCATAAACCGTGGTTGGTATCCAGGGTTTAGGACAAGATGGAGAAAACTAGCCAATTGTGGGATCATAAATCTTGATGAAGCCCATCATCGCTCCATGTGATGTATGCACTCAATCTACAAACGTAGTCCAAGCCTATTCACATCTGTTGTAAGGTCATTCTCTCGTGGGGTTTATCTTGACATCCACTAAGAGTGGAACAAACATGCCCCATTAACCATTTTCAACGCCATGTCCTCTCTTTGTCTCATCCTAAATCACAGCTGAGGCACCTTAAAGTTGCCTTGTTTCAGTTTTAAACTAGCATTTTCCCTCTTTTCCAGAGACCCTTTTTTGCCTTGAACCTAACTCAAGGGTAGGCAACCTTGGCTCTTTTATGACTCATGGACTTCAACTCCCAGAATTCCTGAGCTAGTGGAAGAGACTCGAGTGCTAAAATCCACGGGTTAGGGGGCGCAAATTACTTGCCTTGCCCCGGGTGCTGACAACCCACGCTACGCCACTGATTACATGCAAAGCAAGATAGTTCAAGCCCTGATTTGTCATAACTGTGATGATTATGGCTTACAGCTCATGAAAACCCCAAATCCACAATCTCAGTAAATTAGAATATTGTGAAAAGGTGCAATATTCTAGGCTCAAAGTGTCCCACTCTAATCAGCTAATTAAGCCATAACACCTGCAAAGGGTTCCTGAGCCTTTAAATGGTCTCTCAGTCTGGTTCAGTAGGAATCACAATCATGGGGAAGACTGCTGACCTGACAGTTGTGCAGAAAACCATCATTGACACCCTCCATAAGGAGGGAAAGCCTCAAAAGGTAATTGCAAAAGAAGTTGGATGTTCCCAAAGTGCTGTATCAAAGCACATTAATAGAAAGTTATGTGGAAGGGAAAAGTGTGGAAGAAAAAGGTGCACAAGCAGCAGGGATGACCGCAGACTGGAGAGGATTGTCAGGAAAAGGCCATTCAAAAGTGTTGGGGACTTTCACAAGGAGTGGAATGAGGCTGGAGTCAGTGCATCAAGAGCCACCACACACAGACAGATCCTGGACATGGGCTTCAAATGTCGTATTCCTCTTGTCAAGCTGCTCCTGAACAATAAACAACGTCAGAAGCGTCTTACCTGGGCTAAAGAAAAAGAGACCTGGTCTGTTGCTCAGTGGTCCAAAGTCCTCTTTTCTGATGAGAGCAACTTTTGCATCTCATTTGGAAACCAAGGACCCAGAGTCTGGAGGAAGAATGGAGAGGCACACACTGCAAGATGCTTGAAATCCTGGGTGAAGTTTCCACAGTCTGTGTTGATTTGGGGAGCCATGTCATCTGCTGGTGTTGGTCCACTGTGCTTCCTTAAGTCCAGGGTCAATGCAGCCATCTACCAGGAGATTTTGGAGCACTTCATGCTTCATTCCGCAGACGAGCTTTATGGGGATGCTGACTTCATTTTCCAGCAGGACTTGGCACCTGCCCACACTGCCAAAAGCACCAAAACCTGGTTCAATGACCATGGGATTACTGTGCTTGATTGGCCAGCAAACTCGCCTGACCTGAACCCCATAGAGAATCTATGAGAGACATGAGACCGAACAATGCAGAAGAGCTGAAGGCCGCTATTGAAGCATCCTGGTCTTCCATAACACCTCAGCAGTGCCACAGGCTGATAGCTTCCATGCCACGCCGCATTAAGGCAGTAATTGCTGCAAAAGGGGCCCAAACCAAGTACTGAGTACATATGCATGCTTATTCTTTTCAGAGGTCCGATATTGTTCTACGTACACTCCTTGTTTTATTGATTGCATGTAATATTCTAATTTTCTGAGATTGTGGATTTGGGGTTTTATTTTTTATTTTTTTATTTTAATTCCATTTATATCCCGCCCTTCTCCGAAGACTCAGGGCAGCTTACAAGCTTAGCAGTAGCCTTCATTCTATGTATATGCCTGCTTATTAGGGCTTTCACACACACACCAGCGGCATTATTATAAAGTCAGCTTAATTGCCCCCAACAATCTGGGTCCTCATTTTTACCTACCTCGGAAGGATGGAAGGCTGAGTCAGCCCTGAGCTTGGTGGGATGCGAACCTGCACTAGTTGCAGGCAGCTGGTGTTACTTAAGGAGGCATTAGCCCACTGCTCCACCAAGGCTCTTTTCATGAGCTGTACACCATAATCATCACAATTATGACAAATCAGGGCTTGAACTATCTTGCTTTGCATGTAATGAGTCTATCTCATATATTAGTTTCCCCTTTTAAGTTGCATTACTGAAATAAATGAACTTTTGCACGATATTCTAATTTTTTGAGTTTCACCTGTAGAGAGAGTCCTCACTGCTGATCGCTCTCCTAGTGATTTGGTTTGTTTTATTCTGTTTTAGTATTAGATTTCACAACACCCCCAGTCCCAAGGCTCTAGGCAACATGCAAAATAAAGTCAGAGTGCATTACATCATCATCATAGGTCTTATCTCGCTGCAATGAGGATGGCGAAGTCTAATTACTTCGCTGCTCTCATTGCATCCACAGATAATCGCCCGGCCACTCTGTTTCCGGTTACTCGCTCCCTCCTTCATTGGGAGGAGAGGGAGGATCCCTTGCAGGGGCAAGCTGAGGAGTTCAGTCGTCATCTTGCGGATAAAATTGCTCAGATTCGGGCCGGCTTGGACTCTGACTGGACAGAGTCTGACAGGGAGGAATCGAGCGGTCTTGAGAGTGTTATCTGGACTGAGTTCGATCCTATGACCCCCGATGAGGTGGACAGGATCATGAGGAGGCTGAGCTCTACCACCTGTTTATTGGACCCGTGCCCCTCCTGGCTGGTTTATGCAGCCCAGGAAAAGACACGAGGCTGGTTCCAGGCAGTAATAACTGCTTCTTTGAGCGAGGGTGTTTTCCCTGCCACCTTGAAATAGGCGGTGGTGAGGCCCCTCCTCAAGAAGCCCACCCTGGACTTGGCGATTTTGAATAACTATCATCCTGTCTCCAACCTTCGCTTTTTGACGAAGGTTGTTAAGAGTGTGGTAGCGCATCAGCTCCCTCTGTTCCTGGAGGAAACTGATTATCTCGACCCGTACCAATCGGGTTTCAGACCTGGGCATAGCACGGAGATGGCATTGGTCGCACTGGTGAATGATCTCTGGCGGGCTCAGGACAGGGGTTGTTCCTCTGTCCTAGTCCTATTAGACCTCTCAGCGGCTTTTGATACCATCGACCATGGTATCCTACTGCGGCGTCTCAGGGGGCTGGGAGTGGGGGGCACTGTTTTACAGTGGTTCTCCTCCTACCTCCTGGGTCGCTCGGAGTCGGTATTGACAGGAGGACAGAGGTCCACCCCGAGATCTCTCGTTTGTGGAGTCCCTCATGGGTCGGTCCTCTCTCCCCTCCTGTTCAACATCTACATGAAGCCACTGGGTGAGCTCATTCGTGGTTTCGAGGTGGGTTATCACCAGTACGCTGATGATACCCAACTTTTTCTTTCCACCCCAAATCAACCTAGTGATGCCCTCGCCGTGATGTCCCGTTGCCTGGAGGTGGTCCGGGTTTGGATGGGGAGAAACAGGCTTCATCTCAATCCTGACAAGACTGAGTGGCTGTTCATACCGGCATCTCGGGCTGACCAGCCTTCTCCATCATTAACAATAGGGGATGAGGTATTACCCCCCATTGATAGGGCTCGCAACTTGGGCGTCCTCCTGGATTCACGGCTCAGTTTTGAAGATCATATAGGAGCCGTGACCAGGGGGGCTTTTGCCCAGATTCGCCTGGTGCGCCAGTTGCGTCCCTATCTGGACCGAGATGTTCTACGTATAGTCACTCATGCGCTCGTGACCTCCCGGTTAGACTACTGCAATGCTCTCTACATGGGGCTGCCCTTGAGGACCACCCAAAGGGTTCAACTGGTGCAGAATTCAGCCGTGCGAGTTTTGATGGGAGCTTCCCGATACTCCCGTGTAACACCTCTTCTCTGTGAGCTACATTGGCTTCTGGTTGCCCTCTGGGTGAGATTCAAGGTGCTGGTAATGACCTATAAAGCCCTAAATGGCTTGGGTCTGGGCTATCTAAGGGAACACCTGCTGCCGGCATCATCTTCCCATCGTCCTGTGCGCCCCCACAGGGAGGGCCTTCTCAGGGTACCGCTGGTTAATGAATGCCGGCGGGTTATTCCCAGGGGAAGGGTGTTCTCTGTGGGTGCGCCTGCCCTATGGAACCAACTACCCATGGAACTTAGGACTGCCCCCGACCTTCGCTCATTTTGCCGGGACCTGAAAACTTGGCTTTTTGATCTGTTTGGTCCAGACTGTGGGGTTGTTAATTTAACTGGGTTTTAGATTTACTCTTGGGGCTTGAATTTAATTTAATTGTTTTAATTGATTTTAATTTTTGTATTTCATGGTTTTAACTGCCCTGTAAACCGCCCTGAGTCCTACGGGAATAGGGCGGTATACAAATTCAATAAAATAAATAAATAAATAAATAAATAAATAATGCTACAAACAATAATCACAAGTTATAATTTGAATTTTTAAAAAGTGCCATCTCCAGATTAGTGTTAGATATCCTCCATCTCCATCACCTTCACCCTGGAGAGAGAGAGAGAGGAAGGAAGGAAGGAAGGAAGGAAGGAAGGAAGGAAGGAAGGAAGGAAGGAAGGAAGGAAGGAAGGAGGGAGGGAGGGAGGGAAGGAAGGAAGGAAAAGTTCAAACTCAGAATCCACTTCTTGACCAAATGGGACCTGGTGATTCTTCTTATGAGAACAGGAGAGCAAAAAGGTCCAAGTATGTCAGGCCCAAGCCCAGAGATGACACAATGAAATCCAAATGAGTTTGATCCTTTTTTGCATACATCCAACAGAATTACAGAACTTTGCCAAGCTAAAGCTATAACCTTCTAACCTACCAGATATATCCTGAGAGATACTAGACTACAGGGCTACCTTTAACCTCTTCCCCCTCCCCCATCTAGCCTCTGAATCTGGGCCTCTCTCTGAAAATCCAGAGCATTACCAGCCTTATAAATATTCCCTGCAATATAAAATGAACTATTTTTTGAGGAAAACCTGGTGACTACATGAGTCTAGAAGAGCAGGCAGTGCTGGGGGGGGGAGGGAGCAGAGTTAAGCATATCATCAGCTTAGAGTTGTTACCTTCCCACAAACGGTCTAAGTCCAACCCCTCCCTCTTCAATTCCATTTACCTTTACCTGCACCAATTTAGTACTGATCTTTAGTTAATTAGATTCTTGTAAATAGGCATGAGCAATAAATCTTCTGAACACAACCTAATGTATGGTCCTGATCCTTTGCACCTTATTGCCAGGTAGTCATTTTGGCAATAAGACTGAAATGTTTTTCTACTAGTTATCTTCTGGAATATTTTTTCAATTTCCCAGTCTAAGAACATGGGCACCTATAGACATCCAACCTCAAGCGGGGCTGCTGGCTTTTATACGTGCTCCAAGGAGGAACAGCCACACCTCTTGTCTCTCCCCCCCCCCACATTCCATTGGGATTCGGTTTAATCTGAAATCTATTTCCTGCCCGGCTTTAGCTAGATTAGTTTGCATGCTGAAGCATCTTTTGTATCTGTCTTAAGATAAACTACTGAGTCAGATGTTCCCTTGGCTAGCATGCCAATAAATATCTTTCTTTATTCTCTCTCCCCACCCTATTCCTTTCCTAAACAATTAGCCTGAAGAAATATTTGAAGCAATTGAAAAAGCTTGCTCACTTTAATTGGTCTTAATGAAAGGGATTACTCCCAGGATGGAGAATTTATAGCCCTCCAGGCATTAAGAATCTTACTCCCATCTGCTCCAATCAGCTTGGCCAACGGTCAAGAATTGGTGGGAATTCTCATAACAAGCTTCTAAACCTGGATTACACGCCCAACCTAGCAAGCATTTTCTCCCTGTTTGGCCTTTGATTTCAGACTAACAGGCATAATTTCCTGGTGCATTTCTCTAAATCCTTTTCAAATTGCTGGTGGGGTGGAAAATCAATTCCACATGAGGTCGCCTGCCCGCCAGGCCTATCCATACCTTCTCAATATCTTACATCCTCTTTCGCTCTCCCTCTCCGCCAAATCCTTTGGGAAGCTTGGCTGAATGAAACTGCCTGCAACACAAGCTCATTTCTCTCTCTGAGAGCTGGTGGCAGCTTAAGAATGAAGCGCAATAGCCAAGCAAAGACAGACTCATCAAAACTACCATAATACAGATAGGGAGAAGTGAGAAAGAAAAGATGCGGAAGAGGGAACAAAATCAAAGATATATTAGTACTACATAATAGCCAATACACAATGTGAAATGTGAAATGGAAACCAGGAAGGGTGGCTTTACAGAGTTCTTGGCTGCAATGAGAGAGAAGAGAGAGAGAAAGCAACTCAAGGCAGGTGTGCCATCTCCATCTTCTAGAATGAGACAGGAAATACAGCCTCCCATTAATCAGAATCATAGGAGACATTCTTGTCCTTATTGCTAGACTCAGAGCAGTTAATAGACTGAATATAACCAGGGCAAGTGGAGGAAGAGTTACTGACTCTTCAGGTTTTTCTCCTTTGTGGTGGGATCAGGAAGATGAGAGCACTTTCAGGCATTTGGTCCGCAGCTTGCAATGAGACAACTGGGCTGCACCCCACAGACTGGCCTTCCCTGAAATATGAGGAACCAGGCAGGTGCGTGTTCCTCAAAAGCTGATCACTGGGTTTCAAATTTGGGGGATGCCTGCCTGTATATAACATCCTCCTTCCAATGTCAATAGCCAATGTGACAAACCAGAATTAGGAAGCAGAGCCAGTGTGAGGGCATGGATAGGAGCAGCAGATGGATTCTCAAAGGAAAAATAATTCTCCTGAAAGGCTTCAAGGTTCTCCTCCAAAGATATATACGTATATATATTTGCATCTTTGGTTATTCGGGTTTTTCCCCGCGTAGAACTAAAGGTGTAGGGGCGACGTTTCGACGGAATCCCATCCGTCATCATCAGGCTGGTGGCTTCTGCTTCCTTCTTCTGGGAGAAGCATGTGGCTGTTTGTTCCTCTTTTTTAAACTGCCAGAGGGGGTGTGTTCTGTGGGTGGTGTGCTCTGATTGGGTGGGGGAGTAAGTGTGTTCTGATTGGGTGGGAGTGTGTTTTGAATGGTGGGTGTGTTCTGATTGGGTGGGGGTGTGTTTTGAGTGGATGGGCTGGTCTCAGCTGCCAGCCTTAGACCTGAGCTGGTGAGTTGTGCTGCTTTTGTTCGGCTTCGTGTTTGTGGTGGTGCCATGTTTTTATAGTGGGTGTCAGTTTGCTTATTGTGTGGTTTGGAGGGGTTTAAAGTGGCTGATGTTGCAGCTGTAGTTAGGTTTCTGTTTTGTGGTTGTGCCTCGTTATCATTGTGGGTTCGGATTTGCTTTTTGAATGGTTGTGTGGTGGTGATGTCATGTGGTGTTATGAGTTTGGGTCTATCATTCTTGGTGGTTGGGACTTGTCTGTCAATCAAGGCGGGTTTCCAAATGGTTGGTAGGCGAGAGGTATCATCTCGTTTGTTTATGCTGTGGGGGCGTTTTTCTATCTCAATGGCTTCTCTGATTATTCTGTTGTTAAAATGTTCAATTTTGGCGATAGTTTTGGTTTTTTTAAAATCAATTTCATGTCCCGTGGCTTCAAAGTGTTGGACCAGGGATGAAGTTTGTTCTCCTTTTCTGAGTGAGTTTTTGTGCTCTTCAATGCGTGCACTTATTCTTCTGTTGGTCTGTCCGATGTATGTGGTGGGGCAGGTGGTGCATGGGATTTCGTATACTCCTTGGTTTTCTAAGCCAATTATGTCCTTGGGGTTTCTTAGGATGGTGGATATTTTTCTGTCTGTGTAGAATGCTGTTTTGATGTTGTGTTTTTGGAGAACCTTACTGATTCTGTCTGTGGTCCCTTTTAAGTATGGGAGGAGGGCTTTGCCATTTTCTTGTTCTCTGTCTTGGGTTTTTGTGGGTGTCTCTCTTCGGATTAAGTTGGTAATCGTGTTTCTTTGGAATCCATTGGCTGTTAGTACATTAGTGAGAGTGTGTAGTTCGGTTTTTTGGTGTTGTTCGTCAGCTAGGTGTTTTGTTCTGGAGATGAGTGTCTTGGCTACGGAGTTGATCTGTGCTGGGTGGTGGTGTGAGAGTGCGTTCAGATAGCGGTTTGTGTGTGTTTTTTTATGGTAGATAGTGTGTCCTAGGGAGCCGTTGGATTTCTTGTAGACTAAGACATCAAGGAAGGGAAGTTGATTGTTAGCTTCTGTTTCCATAGTGAATTGTATTTTGGGGTGTAGGCTATTGAGGTGTGTGAGGAAGTCATCCAGTTTTTCTTTGCCTTGTGGCCAGATTACGAAGGTGTCATCTACGTATCTGAGCCAGAGTTTGGGTTTGTGGTTGGATTTTTCTAGAGCGAGGGTTTCAAAGTGTTCCATGTAGAGGTTTGCGATGACAGGTGAAAGGGGTGATCCCATGGGTGCTCCTTCCATTTGTTTGTATCTTTGTCCATTGTAGATGAAGTATGTGTTAGATAGGCAGTGGTTGGTCAGATCTAGGATGTGTTTTGGGGGGTTGTATTTATTTAGGATAGCTGTCAAGGCTTCTTTGATTGGCACTTGGGTGAAGAGGGATACGACATCGAAGCTCACAAGTAGGTCACAGGGCTGTAAGTTTAGTTTACTTATGATCTCTATGAATTGGAATGAATCTTGTACGTGTGAGGTGATGGAATTTGCGTAAGGCTGTAGTTGTTTGGCAAGAAATTTGGCTAGATTTTGTAGAGGTGAGCCTATGGAGCTGACTATGGGTCTGAGTGGGGTTCCTTCTTTGTGTATCTTGGGCAGACCATAGAGCTTAGGACATCTGGATGATTTTTCTCTGGGAATGATTGTTTTCTGGATCTCTTCACTGATGGGGGTGGCTTTTATTTTGGATTTTGTGGTTTTTTCCAGGTAGGTGGTGGGATCTGTCTTGAGGAGTTTGTATGTGGAGTCTTGGAGTAGGTTGGATAATTTGGTATGGTAGTCAGATGAGTTCATTACCACCGTGGCGTATATATATTTCCTAATAGAAGTTAAAATGGGGTGTTTCAAGTCTGCTTGGCTGACCAGCTGAGCAAAATATACTTTTTCTCAAGTTGGTTAGTTAATTTGTGTTTGTTTTTTAAAAGTTTCTTTGATTTTTATCTTGCCTTCGTTTTCAGACAACTCAAGACAACATGCATAGCTGGCATAGATACTTTACACACCTCTCTCCTGTTTTCCCCACATTAGCCACCTTTTGTAGTGAGGCTGAACTCAGACAATGACTGGCCCAAAGTTACCCAGTTAGCCTATGGGAGGACTAGGATTTATTATATTATATAATATAGCAATAGCGATAGCACTTTGAGTTATATACCGCTTCACAGGGATTTACAGCCCTGTCTAAGCAGTTTACATAGTCAGCATATTGCATCCAATAGTCTGGGTCCTCCTTTTATCGTCCTCGGAAGGATGGAAGGCTGAGTCAACCTTGAGCTGGTGAGGATCGAACTGCTGAACTGCTGGCAGCCGGTGCTCAGCAGAATTAGCCTGCAGTACTGCATTCTAATCACCATTGTATATATGTACATACACACACACACACACACACAATTATTTCTAGTCAGCATCCGGCAATGTACCAAACTGTTTTATAGATTTCCAAATATGAGGATGAAGGTTCATTCTCTGAGCTACATCCAGGCTACAGATATTTGCCACTGTTGTATTTCCAAATATGTATATGCAGACCTAAATGTTTCTGCTGGGATTTCATTATGATTTTTAAAGAAGCTTAATTCTGAAATGGGGTAGAATGGGTCTGCATATAAAGGTTGAATGCAGTAGAAAAGTAGCATTAAGAAAAGAGTTATTTTTCTATTTCTACTTCCCGTTGACAACAAGAGAAACGCATCTAGCTGCTTCTTTGTAGTGTCTGAACCTGTCTCACTAAATAAATAAATAAATAAAAAACATGGCTGTGTGCAGAAATCAGCCAAACAGTGTGGCTGTAAGGAACAATTCTGCCATGGAATTCCTATATACTCACTAAAAAGTGGCTTCTGTAGGTAGAATAAGTTGTGTGCATCCTCCAGCCTTCAGTTACTAGGTGTTCGGGTAGCAGAAGACAGATTTTCTCTCCACTCATCCCATCTCTCAGCCCAAGTCATCAATGGAAATAAATCCTGTTAATTCACTGTTTAATTATTGCCCGCTGCTTTATTGTTTGTTTGTATTAGTTCATATGAATTTTTTATTATTGCGAGACAGAGAATAAGCCGCTAAGATTTACAGCGCAAGGGATCCCATTCTGGAGCAAGCTGAACTAAATAACGGAAGAGACAATAGGTGATTTGTTACACAGAGGGAGAAAGAAATAAATAATCATGAAACAGAAGCTGATGGCACTCTCTCTGAAATATATAAATGGAAACTCTGAAATGCCAGGACATTGTTTATAGAGTTACAGCAAACTCCATCACGTTGTGTGTTTTGATTCATTCAAGTCAGAATGCTCTAAATCTCCTTGTGGCTCCTGACTGCTGTTTCTGACAGTCCTTTATACATTGAAGGGTCTGTCAAGGGACATGAACCTATTTGCCACTGAACCTATGGTTGCCTGAATAAGGGGCTTGATTCTTACTTATGCTGTGAGCCTGGGTTCAAGATCTGCCCCTCGATGTACGCTGCCTGGAGGTGAAAACATCTTGAAACAGAATCTTTATCTCTTGAGGAGAAATCACAAATGCCACTGAGCAGCCTTTGACCAACCCTGGTGCTTCTGAGACCGCATCTTGAAAGCTAGATCAATCCATAAACATACTTACTCCTAGCATAACTGTTTTCTACCCTAGCTTTGCTCCCATTAGAGCCTGTTGGATTACAACACCCATTCCCTTCAGCCAGCGCAGTCTTTTTCACAAATGAGCTCTGCAAATGCTCATAAGCATTTTATAGAAGCCATTACCTTCTCCCTGGGATTTGACTCTGCCTTCTATTACTTCTGAAGGTGGAGGTACCGTTTAGCATGTTATTTGATTAAAATATTTGTAAACTATTGATGTCCAGACCATAGGCAATCCCCAAGATGGTCAAAAGACAAAGTTAAAAACAATATATGGTTCCAGAATCAAGATTAAAATAAGAACAGAGGATGACATGAACCAGAGCTATGCAGCAAATCAACAGAGAAAACTCATTCAAATGAAAGACTCTGTCAGGTAAATGAAATCTTTGAGTTTGGCAAAACGATGGTGATTAGGAGCTTGCAAGGATACAGCAGTAAGGGTATTCCATAAACTGGGAACCCAATGAAGGAAAAAATACCCCCACTGGGTCTAGCAGCAACAGTGTTACTCAGCATGCAGTTTTCAAAACCACAAGCATCCTGGCCATATTCTAAAGAGGACAATCCTCCATTTGAAGGAATCTTTTAGTTCTATTTTCCTAGCCTCATGTTTACATCAGGACAACTCACAGCCAAAAGATCTTGGAAGAATGATAAAACTGGAGAACATAGAAGGCCTTGAAGTTGTCAGTCAACACTGAACACCAGGAAACAGATTGAGCAAGAAGCATGCCCATTATTTGGTCACCGTCTCTGGTAAGACACTTCCATTTATGGTAATTCTTTGTACATTTGCATTATGCAAATAGAAGCCATGGACAGGTCTGTGGAATTTAACTTAAACCCATTAATTCACTTGTACTTTCCCACAACTTCTTGCGAAAACAGTTTCCATGCTAAATTATACTACAATCAGTGGAATCTCCCTAGAAACACTAACCACCTCCCAGCTTGAGGAACACCTCAGAATAACAATGCAAGTGTTCGTTTCATTGACAGCAAGGTCATCTCTCTGAGACTCACAGGGATGTCTCTCTCTGTCATCAAATTCAAGTCACATGTGTGAATTTGGAGTCATACAGCATACAGAGAGGAGAACTGCCCCTTTACTTTGCTTCTGTGCTCAACCATATTATCCAGAAATGAAAAGTCAGAGGGCATTTTGGTCTCAGCAGCAATTCCCATAGTCTCCCTGAGGCTGGAAGAAACACCAGTGTGAGTACAAATGATGCTGTTGAGTAACCACAATCTCTTGGTTCCCTGTTGGCATGCCAATATAAGTTAATGTAAGGAAAGTTTGATCATTATTCCAGGATAGTAATTAGGAGATTCCTTAGCAGGACATTCATGTCAACCTATGTACAACTTAACTTAAACTTAAAAGTATTTGTTTATTGACCACTTGAAATTGCAATGGCACTGAAAAAGGTGACTTATGACCATTATTTCCACCCTCAAATTTTGGATGTTTGGCAACTGGCTCAGATTTATGATGGTTGCAGTGTCCCAGGCTTGTGTGAACTTCTGACATGCAAAGTCAATGGGGAAACCAAATTCACTGTTCCTAACTTAACAGCTGTAGTGATTTACTTAACAACTATGTCAAGAAAGGTCGTAAAATGGGGCAAAACTCACTCATCCACTGTCTTGCTTAGCAACAGAAATTTGGCACTCAATTGTGGTTGTTAGTTGAGGACTACCTGTGACAGCCTCCCCAACTTTGTATTTCCAGATGGGTTCAGACCTGAATTCCTGCCTGAGAATTGTTGTCCAACACTTCTGATGGGCAACAGATTGAAGGATGCTGAAATACGATAAAAGGTACCTTTGAATTTACTAGCACTGGATATTTCACAGTATTTTCATGATGGATTTACAAATGTATTGTTTAAACAAAGATTATGGGCAGCTACCAAAAAAGCAAACACACAGCAGGCTGTTCTAGTTACTAAGCAGCATTTAGTATCCTAGATTTTTCCCCCCCTCTAAATAGTGCATTTCCAGAAACCTCTTAGCAATACTGTCAGATAACATTCCCCTAACTAATGAGGTTTTCCCCAGAAACCTAGAAAGAAATTGTTATGTCCCCTGCATTTGCTACCTGCTATTACCCAGGAGTACCTATTTCTGCCGCCTCAGGCTATACCAATGCCATTTCCCCCGACACTGGACAGTGCGATTCTAAGCACTTTTTCTTAGGAAAGAGCCCCTAGTACTACAGTCTTGCTGTATAACTCTTCAGTACTAGCAAATCACTATGCTATATGAATTCAGTTTAATAGCCTCTCGGGAATAAGAGGCAAATGGGAGCTCCTATAAGGATATGGAGGAAGGGGGTTTGGGAAAAAAATGGATGTATGGGCATGTCAGGTGTCAGGGAAGCTGTTGAATCAGCTAGCATCTGAGCTGTTGCATCTCCCATTAATGAAGCATTTTATCATGGTGCAGAGAGAGGAATCCCAATTCGAGATGATATATCCCCAGCGATGGCTAGCTGCCTGCACACAAGCTATGATTCTCCTTCAACTTGAATAATATTTTTGGAGAGGCCATAAAACATTCCATTCAGACGTGGTTTGGTGGAGAATACCAGCACTTTTAGACTTAGCAGCCTTAATGGTGGAGCTTAGCCAGCAAAGCAGTCAAGAGTTTTTTGGAAGGGTATTGTTGAAGGGAACAGCTCAGTTACACTTCTAATAAGCCCAAACTCTCATGCAGAAAGTTTAACTGAGGTCTGTCCCTAGAATTATATATATATAATTTCAAATATATATACATATATGTGTGTGTGTGTGTATGTATATGTGTGTGTGTTGTGTACACACACACACACACACACATATGGTCTTTATTTCATCCTGTCGTGTTTGTAATTTACCTGTGATTCACCAAACAGAATTTTCAAATCCATTACTGAAGACTTTACAGATTATGCTAATCTACAGTTTGTTTACCATAAATTACAACTGGCCAGCTCCATATAATATATTAGGCTTGAATCATAGATTGCACTAAACCACAATGACACAAATCCTCTTATAGAAAATAGAATATGTGACCCAGGCAGCTTTATGTCCATTCCACTGGTTTAATTCCTCTAATTAAATATAGTGAATATATCCAGGTGGTGTCTCTGTGACTCCTTTGATCTTGTTTTTCACAGACTCCATAAGGCCCGGGTGTCAAACTCAATCGCGTCACGTGAAGTATCGTGACGTATCGTAACTTTTTTTCCTTTGCAAAGCCAGGGTGGGCGTGGCCTGTGTGTGTGATGCATCTACAGTTTGATACCTCTGCACTTAAGAGATGGACTAACTACTCATGCAGTACATAACATTGGAATGACCATCTGGCCCTCCTCATTTGCTTCATTTCCAAAATTTCCTTTCTCTTTTCCAGACTCAGAGAATTCCATTACAACTCCTCTCATTACAATGCCATTTTGCATGAGAAAATATATCAGATGGCAGGTGGTACAATAGCAGAGCAATCCCTTTTGCCAGCCGAGGGTTCTGGCCAGTGGCGTAGCGTGGGTTGTCAGCACCCGGGGCAAGGCAAGTAATTTGCGCCCCCTAACCCGTGGATTTTAGCACTCGAGTCTCTTCCACTAGCTCAGGAATTCTGGGAGTTGAAGTCCATGAGTCATAAAAGAGCCAAGGTTGCCTACCCTTGAGTTAGGTTCAAGGCAAAAAAGGGTCTCTGGAAAAGAGGGAAAATGCTAGTTTAAAACTGAAACAAGGCAACTTTAAGGTGCCTCAGCTGTGATTTAGGATGAGACAAAGAGAGGACATGGCGTTGAAAATGGTTAATGGGGCATGTTTGTTCCACTCTTAGTGGATGTCAAGATAAACCCCACGAGAGAATGACCTTACAACAGATGTGAATAGGCTTGGACTACGTTTGTAGATTGAGTGCATACATCACATGGAGCGATGATGGGCTTCATCAAGATTTATGATCCCACAATTGGCTAGTTTTCTCCATCTTGTCCTAAACCCTGGATACCAACCACGGTTTATGGCTTAGCATGTGGTGTGGGGTGACCCAACATGTTAGGCAACAAACAATGACTTCCAACTTACAATGCCTCAGCTTCCCAAGGTTATTCCAAAGCCAGAAAAGCCAACCAACCCACCCTGCAGCTTTGCCTGCTTAGGCTGAACCCCAGGAGTTCATACTTGCTGTGGCGCCTGACCTATTTTCTGCCCAGACGCTGCTTATCCAAGCCAAGCCGCCTCCTTCTCTTTGGCACCTCGCCCCAAAGATTCGCCGGACTGGCTGGAAACTCTCGCTGCTGGCGAAGTGTGTCGGGGGGGCGTCCCGATCACCTCCTGCAGGGGGAACCGAGTGGCCACAGAGAGTCAATACGGCAGGAGGAGGAGGAGAAGGAGGAGGAGGAGGAGCAGCAAGCAGCCGCAGGTGCAGCGGCTGCAGTTGTTACCTTGTCAGCCTCTTCCAGCAAGGACAAGCTCTTCCTCCCGCGGCGCTTGGCCCAACTCTGCCTGGGTGCAGAGCGCCCCCCCTGCCCCGACCTGTCGGCCGGCCTGCCTGCTGGGACCCCGAGCAAGCGCTTCTTTACTCCAGGAAAGGAGGAGACGGGGGCGGGAGCTGGGTCGGGGGGGCCGGGCTTGCAGGTTGAGAGCCAAGCGGAGGAGAGCCGCGGCGGGAGAAAGAGAGGGAGGCGAGATGCCACCAAGCCTCCCCATCCCCACCCGAGAAAGGAGGCGATCCGCAGCCGCGAGAGGACGGGATCCCGCTCTGGCTGGGCGCAGCGAATGCGGTTGCTTTCTACGCTCCGCCCACTTGCTCGCTCCTCCGACCCTCGGCGAAGCAGAATCGTCCCCCTCCGGCGAGCTTAATGGGCGCCCCCCCAGATGTTGCGCCCGGTGCGGCTGGCCCCCCCTGCACCCCCCACGCTACGCCACTGGTTCTGGCTTACTTACCTCAGAACTGAAAAAGGATTTCAAATAACCAGTAATGTGAAAGATTCTTGCATTCAAACCTTGCAGAATATCAAGCAAGTAAGAAGTGAGGTCTGACACACACCCCTCTATACTATTTGGAATAGCCCTTGGGAAAGGAAGATGACCCTCATGCAAAGATTTTTGCTGTACCGAGGAAAGCCTTTGCACAGCACAAATGGTAGAACCATAGAACAAATGGTCTAGGGTCTCCTGCTCGAGCAGAGGGTTGGACTAGAACAGGGCTTTTCAACCTTTTCACCCATTGTACCACTTTTAGGATATGGCAACATCTGAGTACCACCAGTCATCTAGCAAGGTGTCAAAAACTTGATGACCAAAAAAAAAAAGGAAAAAAGTGATGAAGTACAGGTAGTCCTCAACTTACAACAGTTATGACTGTTCAAAGTTACAATGGCACTGAAAAAAGTGCCCCCCCCCAAGCCATAGCCGAGCAAGACACTTGCCTGCCCACCCGGTGGCGCTCTTCCTCCTGTCCGAGGTTTTCATTGTTGGGAGCATTTCTGTTGAGGATTGGCAGCAGGGGTGGGGGGTGATTTTTATTCCCCTCATCTGCTGGGTGGTTGCAGCAGGTTTTGGTCACTTCACATGACCCTGGGACACTGTGACCATCATAAATATGAATCAGTTGCCAAGCATCTGAATGTAAATCACATGACCCTGGAAATGCTGTAACATTCCAGCTGATTGGCGCTTCCTCTGGGCTCAAAAGCGTCAGGATCAGTGCCGAGCTCCAGCTGGACCTTGGCGCTGATCCTGGTACTTCTGCTGAGCCCTGACAGCCCGGCAGCTGCAGCCATCTCTCTCTCAGGCTTGTGCAGTGCTGCCACTGGTTCAGCTCATTCCCTCCCCTGCTACCACTTTTCTAGGATGGTTGCGTACCACCTTCCAGGTGCCAATGTACCACAGGTGGTACTCGTACCACTGGTTGAAAAGCCCTGGACTAGAAGACCTCCAAGGTCCCTTCCAACTCTATGATTCTATGTTCTATGTTCATGCCTCCTACTGCTAAACCTTGCAGCTGGTCCAGAAGGTGCCATGATGGATAATATCAAAGGCTGCCTAGGGGGTCAAGGAAAACACCAGGATATCCCAAAGGTGCTTTTTCAAGAGGCAACTGGGCTTTCTTTTTTTTTCCAAGTTTTTAAACAAGAAAGTCCAGTTTCCTCTTGAAAAAGCACCTTTGAGATAACCATGACCTGGATGACTGAGAATGTCCATAGATGAGAACCAGGATGGTTGTACCACTGCTATCCTGTTCTACCAGAGATTAATAAGCTTGATCGATATGTCTCATACTGCATCCCAGTCTGACTTTTGATCCAAATAATCTGCTTTCCCCAGAGATCTTTAAAGCTGCAATCCAATCCTCTTTGTGTCGGGCCTGGCATGCCCGACATACGGAGGGGCCGCGGAGAGACCTGCCCGGGCCCGAAAACCACCGCCGGCGCCCGCGGAGCGCCCCGCCAGGCCCCGGAGTCAAGCGCCAGCGCCCGCGTCTTCCCAAAAGGCCGGGACAACGCTCGGCCTTCCCCGCGCCTCAGCAACCGCCCGCCCAACGTCCGGGGAAGCCAAAAAGTAACTTACCGGCTTCCAGGGACTCCCGGCGGCTTCTTCCTCGCTCTTCCTCCCTCGGTGGTGCCTGGAACGGAGAGCAGCGACCACGAGGCATCGGCTGCAGCCTCCCAGCCTGGGGCCCGCCTGCCAGCACGACCCACAGCGCCGCGCTGCTCTTACCGACTCCCGGAAGCGATCAGCAAGTCGGGAGGGAGCAACCCAAACGGCAGGACAAGGACGGGTGCCAGGAGGGTTCAAGGGGTGGTGGAGACTGCCGGCGGGTTAGGGAGGGGCTCGGGGCACAGCCCTCGTCGGACTGGAGAGTCTGGAGAGATGGGGGGGGAAATGGAATTATGCGGAGCTCTGGGGGAAAGGAGGGTGGTTTGAGCTGGGGGGTGGCTTACCGGCTGCAATGGTGGTGGGGCGGGTGCCAAAGGGTGGATACTGTAGGGGGTGGTGGTTAAGTTGGGTGTGGGCGTGGTGGAATAATTAAGGGTGTGGTGAGGGGTGTTGATGTTACTGGCTATTTAGCAGCGTTGATTGTGCTGTAAAATCAACGCTGACTTCATCAATCTTCGGGCACTTGTTTATGCAGCAAATAAACGTGGCTTAGAAGAACCAGCTCCCGTTCCGGTTTCATTTGTTGGGTGATTCGTCGGACGGGCCCTGAAAGTAAGTCAGCGTTTCTTTAACCTTTGTGGAGAGTTCTTCCTGAGTGTTTGCTATGGCAGAAGGTACAGAGGATTCTGCGCCGCTGGCTGGGGAGCAGGAGGAAGCTGGAGCTGCAGCTGGGCTCTTGGAGTCGGTGGAAGTGGGGGAGGAGGCGTTGCCCTCGGTGCGGCGGAAGGAAAGGCCTCCCCCACTCGACGGCCCTGGTCCGGGGCCTCAGGAGGCTGGAGTGAGGGGTCGCAGCAGTGATCGGTGGCCACACTCTGATGGGGACTATAGAGGACTCGGCCAAGGCCAGGTGGCCCGGCCTACAGGAGCGTCTACAGAGTGGAGGGAGCGGTGTTACATGGAGGACAGCAGTGAAGAATGGAGCTACTCCACCGCTCCGGGCGGCCGTACTATGGAGGTACTCAGAGAGCGGTTCGGGGAGGTGAGGGGCCGGGAGCCTGAGTTTTGGACTGTTCCAGAAGAGCCAGACCAGGGGCAGTGGTCCCTCCCAAGGGCCCCTGCCCGGCGGTCTAGTCCGCCCCGCTTCCGTATGGACAGCCCAAGGTACCAGGGGCCAGTCCGTCAGCCTGAGGTTCGTAGAGGTCCTGGGGTCCCGGCTCCCGCTACGGCAGTACCGAGTGGCACGGCTCCTTGGGACAGCGTGACTGGAAGACCCAGACAACAACCGTCACGACCAGATGGGGGGGCTCCAATCCAGGGGGTGCCGCTGGGTCCTTGGGGTCCAGGGCTGCAGTGGGGCCCTCCGCCCCTGACTGCGGTCTATGATGGTCATCCAGACCGTTTGGCAATGTTTCTGGGCCAGGTGATTAATCATATGGACCAGTACGGACCAGCCTATACGTCCCAGTGGGCAATGGTAGTGGCCGTGACGGCGTGTCTTCAAGGAGAGGCCGCGGTCTGGGCGGCCGACCTATACGGCGATCATGCCCGTGAGCTCGGGGACCTTGGTCTTTTCCTGGAGGCTCTACGGGCCCGTTTTGAAGATATCTCACGGGTGCTCCGCGCCGAGGCCGAAGTGTTGGATCTGCGCCAGCAAGGAAGACCTGCGGTGCGTTATGTTGGGGAGTTCCGGAAAGTGGCCGGGAGGCTACGGTCATGGCCTGAACGCCTTCTTGTGCACCACTTCAAGGCTGGACTGGACAGTGCCCTGCGGCGAGCTTGTGTGGTAAGGGGGGTGCCGGCCCGTCTGCAGGACTGGTACCGGGTGGCTGTTGAGTTGGACATTGGCTTGCAGGATATTCGAGGACGACCTGAGGGGGCAACCGGGGCCCGTCGGCCGGCCGAAAAGAAGGTGGAGGAGCGGCCTGGCTTGTCGGAGTCCAAAGCCCCCCCCGTACAGCCACCACGTTCTGGTATCAGGTGTTTCCGGTGTGACCAGCCGGGTCATCGGGCGGCTGAATGCCCGCTCCCGCCAGCCCGAATGGCTCCCCCTGCGACCTCGACACGAGCTTTGTCCACTAGAAAGTCCTCGGAGCGGTCCCGAACTGCTTATCAGGCAGTCGATGACAGCCGGCGGGCGACTACTCCTTTGGCGACCGGACCCATAACCACCCAGCCCACGCCAACAGAGGACCCTGAGGATCTGGAGCTGGAGGAGGATCCGATGGTAAGCGCCCCGGTGTGTCCCTTCGCGTTCCCGGTGGTGTTGGTGAGCCCAGTATCTGGGCAAAGGCGGCCAGTTAGGGCTTTGGTCGATTCTGGGAGCACCCGGTGTCTTATCAACCGGAAAACAGCGGCTGCAGTGGGTATCCGGTTGCAACGCCTGGTAACCCCCCTTCGCTTCCAGCAAGTGGATGGGTCGCTCCTTGGGGGAGCCCCTATCACCCATGTTACCGAACCAGTCCGGCTGGAGTTGGGGGCCCACTGGGAGACTTTGCGTTTCATTGTGGTGCCCTCTATGACTGAAGCTGTTATCCTGGGCCTTACGTGGCTTGATAAATGGGGTCCCACGATCTGGTGGGAGGGAGGTTGTCGCCACCTCCGGGTGGGTTTGGGCCCCGAGCCCCCTCTCCACCATTCTTTCCTGGGGCCGGAGGACATAGGGTCGCGGGAGAAGGTTTGCGGGGTTGCGGATGACTCGAAGGTGCATGTGCCCCGAATTTATTCCGACTTAATGGACGTCTTCGATGAGCGGGAGTGCGATTCGTTACCACCCCACCGGCCGACGGATTGTGCCATCGAGTTTGAACCTGGTGCCAGACTGCCTAAACCCCGTATGTACGCCATGTCTCCGAAGGAGATGCAGGAGTTACGGCGGTACATAGATAAGAACTTGGAGAGGGGGTTTATCCAACCAGCCCGATCTCGGGTGGCGGCGCCAGTGCTCTTCCGCGAGAAGAAGGATGGGGGCTTGCGCTTGTGTGTGGACTACCGGGGGGTTAACGCAGTGTGCGTGGAGCACCTCTATCCCCTTCCTTTGATGAAGGACCTGCTGGCCCATTTGGCAACAGGCCGGGTGTTTACTAAACTGGACCTGAGAGAAGCCTACTACCGGGTGAGGGTCAAAGCAGGGGACGAGTGGAAGACTGCGTTTAATTGTCCCCTTGGTAGCTTCCAGTTCCGAGTGATGCCGTTTGGCCTACAGGGAGCTCCGGCTGTATTCATGCAATTGATCAATCAGGTCCTGCATGAGTTCCTGTATCGGGGAGTTTTGGTGTACTTAGACGACATCCTGATTTACTCGGACACATTGGAGGAGCATGTACTCCTAGTGCGCCAGGTGTTGACCAGACTGTTGGAAGCGCAGCTCTATGTTAAACTGTCCAAGTGTGAGTTCCATAGGGCCCAGCTGGACTACCTTGGGTATCGTATATCGGCGGCAGGAGTGGGGATGGATCCTAGAAAGGTACACGCCATTCAACAGTGGCAGCCTCCGCGAACTCGTCGACAGTTGCAAAGTTTCCTTGGCTTTGCCAACTTCTACAGACAGTTCATCCCACGTTTCGCGGCCATCGCCCTGCCGTTAACAGATCTTCTGCGCACACGACATTTAACGACACGTCCACGTCCAGGGCTTAAGTTGGAGTGGTCCACAGCGTGCCAGCGGGCATTTGAGGAACTGAAATCCCTCTTCGCTAAAGAGCCCATTTTGCGACACCCCGACCCCGAACTGGCCTATGTCGTACAGGCGGACGCGAGCGATGTTGCCCTTGGGGCCGTCCTTCTTCAGCGGAGTAGTGCCGGGGTCCTGCAGCCGTGTGCTTACGCTTCCAAGAAACTGACTCCCACTGAACGGGCCTGGGCAGTGTGGGAGAAGGAGGCTTTTGCAGTCCGTTGGGCCTTAGAGACTTGGCGACACCTCCTGGAAGGGGCCTCCCATCCATTTGAACTGTGGACGGACCATAAAAACTTGGAGGCCCTACAAACCCCTCGCCGCCTGTCGCCCAAGCATGTCAGGTGGGCTCTATACTTCCGTCGCTTCAGGTTTGTGCTGAAGTATGTGCCGGGGGGTCGAAACTTTCTGGCGGATGCCTTATCCCGCATGCCACAGTTTGACAGCAAGAGGGAGGAGGTGGTGCAGGCGCTTATCCCGTCACTGGTGGAGGCGGGGGACGCTACAGAGAGTGCTGGACGGGTGACGGAGGAGAATTTGAACCAGACCATCCAAAGGGCCTTACAGGAGGACGCCTGGTTACGGAGTAATCCGGGACTATTGTCTATGCGGGACGGTCTGGCGTGGCATGGAACCCGATTATATGTACCTGAATCTGTGCGGCCACGCATTCTGCATGGTTGTCATGACACCAAACAGGCGGGACATTTCGGGTTTGTGAAAACCTTGCATCTGGCACGTCGTCAGTTTTGGTGGCCCCGCATGAAGAGTGACATCGAGGAGTATGTGCGGCGTTGTCATGTCTGTGCTACTGCAAAGCCCCAGGTTGGGAAGCCTTTGGGGCTTTTGCAACAAGTAGCTGACCCGTCTCGGCCATGGCAAGATATCGCCATGGATTTTGTTGTGGACCTCCCAGAGAGCAAGGGTCACACCGTTATTTGGACAGTGGTCGACCTGTTTTCCAAACAGGCACACTTTGTTCCGTGTAAGGGGTTACCATCGGCTCGTCGACTAGCTTGGTTGTTCCTCACGCAGATATACAGACTGCATGGAGTGCCGCGACGTGTAATTTCAGACAGAGGGGTGCAGTTCACGGCTCGATTTTGGAGAGACTTCCTGCGTCATATCGGCTCGTCGCAGGGTCTGAGTACGGCTTATCACCCCAGCACCAACGGGGCCGCAGAACGAGCCAACGCTGCCGTTGAACGTTATCTGCGAAGCTACGTCTCTTTTCGGCAGACGGATTGGGTAGACCTGTTAGCGCTGGCTGAGGTGGCGTACAATAACGCCGTCCATAGTAGCACTGGCTTCTCTCCCTATCGGGTGGTCACGGGTCATGAATTTGTTCCCTTTGCTGAATGCCTTCAGGAGGAGGGGTCTTCGTGTTCACCACAGGACTGGATGCGTCAGATTACGGCCGCCTGGGGGGCGGCGAAGGAAGCGTTGGACCGGTCTGCTATGGCAGCCAAAACACAGGCGGACAAGAAGCGGAAACCCTTTGCTACGCCGCGGGTGGGGGATCTAGTGTACTTGTCCACCAAGTACTTACGGTTACAGGTTCCGTGCCGTAAGCTGGGGCCCAAATACCTCGGGCCGTTCCGGGTGGTGCAGGTGGTAAACCCGGTGACGGTGCGACTGCGGTTGCCTAAATTCTTGGGTAAGATCCACCCGGTGTTCCATAGCAGTCTGCTGAAACCCGCTCCAGCAGCTACTACGGCGGCAGGGGAGGGGGGCCCCGGACCGGTTCACGCTGACCAGTACGAGGTGCAAGAGGTGTTGGACTCCAGGGTACGGAGGGGCGGCATACAGTATCTCCTTCGGTGGAAGGGGTACCCGGTGGAGGAGGCTACGTGGGTGTCACGGGAAAATGTTCATGCTCCACGTTTGGTCCGAGCGTTCCATCGAGCCCATCCTAGCAGGCCGGGGGGTAGGGGCCATGGGAGAATCTGCGCAGTAAATGATTCTTTAACCGTGTTCTCTACATCTGCAGGTAGACCCTTGGTAGGGGGGGCGGCATGTCGGGCCTGGCATGCCCGACATACGGAGGGGCCGCGGAGAGACCTGCCCGGGCCCGAAAACCACCGCCGGCGCCCACGGAGCGCCCCGCCAGGCCCCGGAGTCAAGCGCCAGCGCCCGCGTCTTCCCAAAAGGCCGGGACAACGCTCGGCCTTCCCCACGCCTCAGCAACCGCCCGCCCAACGTCCGGGGAAGCCAAAAAGTAAGTTACCGGCTTCCAGGGACTCCCGGCGGCTTCTTCCTCGCTCTTCCTCCCTCGGTGGTGCCTGGAACAGAGAGCAGCAACCACGAGGCATCGGCTGCAGCCTCCCAGCCTGGGGCCCGCCTGCCAGCACGACCCACAGCGCCGCGCCGCTCTTACCGACTCCCGGAAGCGATCAGCAAGTCGGGAGGGAGCAACCCAAACGGCAGGACAAGGACGGGTGCCAGGAGGGTTCAAGGGGTGGTGGAGACTGCCGGCGGGTTAGGGAGGGGCTCGGGGCACAGCCCTCGTCGGACTGGAGAGTCTGGAGAGATGGGGGGGGGAAATGGAATTATGTGGAGCTCTGGGGGAAAGGAGGGTGGTTTGAGCTGGGGGGTGGCTTACCGGCTGCAATGGTGGTGGGGCGGGTGCCAAAGGGTGGATACTGTAGGGGGTGGTGGTTAAGTTGGGTGTGGGCGTGGTGGAATAATTAAGGGTGTGGTGGGGGGTGTTGATGTTACTGGCTATTTAGCAGCGTTGATTGTGCTGTAAAATCAACGCTGACTTCATCAATCTTCGGGCACTTGTTTATGCAGCAAATAAACGTGGCTTAGAAGAACCAGCTCCCGTTCCGGTTTCATTTGTTGGGTGATTCGTCGGACGGGCCCTGAAACTTTGGATCCAACAAGCTTCCTTATAATAGGAAAAATGTTTTTTATTTTATTTTTTTATATATTGCGTTCCTATTGCTTGGAAGCCACCTAGAGATGTGCGTAGGCAGCCATATAAATTTACTAAATAAATAAAAATTGAAGATTGGGCAAAAGTAATTCAGTATCACTGAGTACAGCAACAGTTTCTTTAATCTGTTGCTGTGTGAATGTGAATGTGTGTGTGTGTGTGAATCTGTCTTGTACTATGTCTAGATATAAGCGCATATGAAATGAAAATGCTAATACTGTAACTCACTACACAGTAATCAGAAAGTGGCTTTGAAATCTGGCTTTTGAAGAAAGGCAGGATGCTGAATGAATACAACAGGGTCTTCAGTGTCACATTACATTCTACGTACATAACATCCAACTCTATATGGACTTATATTATAACCATGAAGGCTGCAAAATTATAGGAGGTGCAGCTGGACACATCTGGAGGGAACCAGGTTGAGAAAGACTTATTACCACTGTTGGAAATATTCCAAGAACTTTGGGATCTGAAATATGTATTCAGTTTTGGGTGGTTTGCAAAATGTCAAGGAGGGTATTTGAAACAATTGATGCTTTAACCTCAGAATTGCAAACCATTTTTTTCTCTCTCTAATTATTTTTAGGAATTCCTCCTGCACTATTTCATGTTTTATGTACAAATGATGGCCTTCAGCAAGGAAGAGGGGGTGATCACGCATATCCAGTTTTGTAGTTCTAATTTTGTAGTCCTCAGCCGCACCCACTTCATTTCTCTTGCTTGACAAATGGCCACTGGTGAAAAGAGAGAGCATGGGAGAGAATGAACCCTGGTCTCTTCCCCCAAAAGGGGCATAGGGGAAACCTCTGGGGGCAGAATGATGGAAATATCATGAAGGGAGCTCACATTACCTCAGCCCCAACACCTCTCCATCACCAATGCGTTTGGGAGTGTGTGTGTGTGTGTGTGTGTGTGTGTGTGTGTGTGTGTGTGTGTGTGTAGAAGCAGGTACATGCACCTGTTTCGTGTCATTATTTTCTCTGCCAGTTTCCTCACTACTCTCACCTCTCCAAAGCATTTCTCTGGGAAGTGTATATTTTACCTTGACACCTCTTTTTTATTTATTAGCCTGAGGCTGGTGGTAGTAATAACATCCCTTGGCCGTGTATGGATCAGGAGAATTGGAGAGAAAGTAAACGCAACAACCCCCCACACACACACACATTTTTCTTCTCTCTTTTTTTCATCCACATCTGCTTGGGCACTTGAGGAAGGGGGAGAAAGGAAGGATTGAATCTTATTTTGAATGGTAAAAATTAACATAAAAACAAACATCCATGCAAGCTTCCATTCCAGAGCTGAGGAGAGGACCAAAACAAAGGAATGCAACTTGGCGAAATTTCCTTTAAGTGTGTCCTTTGGTGTAAATTTGCAGATCAGAGAGCCACGTGGCATTATTCCATGTTTGTTCCATATAGGGAATAAATCCTCAACAAAGTAGACAATAGTTGGTATAATAGATGGACAGCTTGCTTAAATATAACGCCATTACATGTGGCCCATAGAAATCAAAGGGATTCCGGGAATTTATACTTTTGGCAACCCTGGGTATGTGCTTCTTACCCATCAGGTACCCTGCACTAATATCAGAACTACGAGAAAGGATTATGGCAAAGAATAATAACTATAAAAGTAGCCCTCGACTTACAACCGTTTTTTTAGTGACCATTCAAAATTACAACAGCACTGAAAAACATCCATCTGGTCCTCATCCGCCACATTTCCAAAATGTCCTTTCTTTATTCATAGGGTTTTTTTCATAGATACAACCTTTGCAGCATCCCCATGACCATCTGATCAAAATTCAGGTGCTTGGCGACTGGTTCATATTTTTGACCATTGTTGTGTCTCAAGGTCATGTGATCCGTTTTGTGATCTTCTCACAAGAAAAGTCAATGGGGAAGCCAGATTCACTTAACAACCAGGTTATCAACTGCAGTGATTCACTTAATAACTGTGGCAAGAAAAGATGTAAAATGGAGCAAAACTCACTTAACAAATGTCTCATTTAACAACAGAAATTTGGGGCTCAGTTGTGGTCGTAAGTTGAGAACTATTTGCATTGTTATTTAAAGGAATCTGTGCTTGTTTATCCCGCTTTCAACCCTATATTTTGTGTTATGTATTGGGCTCAGTTGTAACACCACGTGGTAAGCTGGAGCAGCTAACGGCTCTCCAGCAACTCAGACTCCCCGGCTCCAGTGCTGCTATTGGCTGCCCCTAGGCGGCAATGGGTTGCTTTAAACCTATTGGCTGCCGCCTAGGGGCCAGGCTATAAATTGCTGCAGGCTGCAGCCTAATTCTCAGTTCAGATCCTGCAAGCAAATAAACATGACCATTGCTGAACTCATTTGCCTTGCCTCCTTTCCTGCACAAAGAACTCACTACACAACATTTTGAGTTTTGGTACCCAACCAGAAGAGTCCCAAGGCCCAGGCTACAGGAAATTTTCTACCAGGAAGAGATTTAGCTCAGGAATTCAAAGATAGATGAAGAGTGTAAGCCCTTATTTTAAACAGAGGACCTGTGTTTTATAGATATCCCACCCGTTTAATAAATGGTTGTAAACACCATTTGAAGTAGTCTAGTTTGTCATCTCAACTAAATTCTTTGGCCACCAGAGGGAGAAAATCTCATAATCTTGGCAATAAAAATAATACAATAGTAGCAATATATTAATAATTATGAATTTTCTGCTTTTTCATGAAACCAAAAATTTGCAGGCTGGGTATTCCTTTCTCCCTTCATCCCATTTTTCCAATGCTCTCTTTTCCATGCAGAACTCGCTTGTCGGCCTATGTAAATCCTTTAAAAGGAGGGCTTTGCAAAATACGGGAGCATATATATATATAAGAGCAATTGAAAATTAGTAAAAGTCACAAATCTTATTACTTATAAAAATAATCGTAGCTGAATAATAAAACACCAATCAAAGTCATAGCTAACAAGACATATAGACACACACATGCTTTACTGTTTTCCTTGTTTAGAGCTTGTTCGTCTTTCAAACAGTAATCTGAGCCAACTAGTGATCATTTCGTGAAAGTGGTGATGTTACTCCGAACTACATAGACAATCAGTTCTGATTATATCCTTACAGTTAAGAACAAGTACATTTAATTGAGGTAGAAACGATGTTACAAAAAGCTCCAATTTTTCGATTTAACAACAACAAAAAGCCAAAGTCTCCCAGCCATGATAAAGAAAGAGAGAAAGATTGCTTAACTTCTTCCCTTTGATTATTTTTCAACTTTTCTACTCACAGGAGGAAAAAAGAATATTCCTTGTTTTTGTGTTTTTTTTTACTCTGCAAACACACCTCTCAACATGAGGAGGAGGCCAATAATAAATGAAAGAAACATTAGTTGAAGGATATCTTTTCTTAGGCTAATGATCTATATCAGACATGTCAAACACAAGGCCCGGGGGCCGGATCCGGCCCGCGAAGTGGTTTCATGTGGCCCACGAAGCCATCCTGGAAACAGTGAGGGAACGGTCCTCACTGCCTTGGCCCTGGCCCAGAGACCCTCCTTCTGCCAGAGACCCTCAGATCTGTCCCACTCCTGCCCAGGCCCCCCATAGGCACCCTTGATACAAACGATGTAGAGCTGGCCATGCCCAACCAGTACGCCATATGCACTCTAACCACACCCACCCAGTAGACCACGCCCACCCTGGCCATACCCACCCGGCCCCCTGAGGGCAACCGCAATGCTGATGCGGCCCTCAATGAAATTGAGTTTGACACCCCTGATCTATATCATGGGTGTCAAACTCGATTGTGTCATATTGTGACATATCATGATGTTTTTTGCCTTTGTGGAGCTCAGGTGGGTGTGGCCTGTGCATGACACATCCGGCCCGCAGGCCACCAGTTTGACATCCCTAGCGTAGATCTTGCTCACTGCCCATCAAATTTTACCTTTTTAGATTCTTTTGCTCTGAAGCAAAATAAATGAGAAGATAACCTGCTGCAAAGCAAAGCACCACTTCAGGCATAACTTGCATTTTCAGCAATATCTTTGTGCCCCACATTGACCTCAGAGATAGGGGTGCACAGGATGGGAATCTGAAGGAGCAGATGCTTCAGATCTGGTTGGAGGCATTTTTTATGTACCCATCAACTGCCTAAGAAATACAGATCAGAACACTACACACCTCTATTCAGAGCCCTTTTTAGAAAATAACATGGTGGATGGCTGGAGCCCAGGATTTTGGCTTCTGTCAGCCAGGTGTTTTATTCCTGGATGCTGCAAGAAAGAAAGAAAGAAAGAAAGAAAGAAAGAAAGAAAGAAAGAAAGAAAGAAAGAAAGAAAGAAAGAAAGAAAGGAAGGAAGGAAGGAAGGAAGGAAGGAAGGAAGGAAGGAAGGAAGGAAGGAAGGAAGGAAGGAAGGAAGGAAGGAAGGAAGGAAGGAAGGAAAGAAAAAAGAAAAGAAAAGAAAAGAAAAGAAAAGAAAAAAGAAAAGAAAAACATGTTTCAACATTCCAGATGTGCCACCCAATAGCTGGAAAAATAGTTGCAAACTTTGAAAGGACAACCAGAAAAGTAGATGTTTTTATTGCTTTTGCAATAGGTTTTATCACAACTATCAAAATGAAAGATGCTTTTTAACTGGAATAAAAACATCCCCAAATATACCATTAGGTAAATGGTGTTCTCTGTTATATTTCCCTTTTGAATGGAAAGAGACCAATTTGCCCAATGCTGCCCATGCAAATTCTGGGTCATGACAGGATTTAAAGTGTGTTCTTCTAGTGTGAATGTTCTTCATGTATCCATATTCACTGAGCAGACTCTATTGACTCTATTAGTTCTTTTGTCCCAGAAGACTTATTTTGAATAACCAAGTCCGCCTTTGTCTCCCCAGTTTGTCCACAAACTGCAGTGTGATCCAACCAAGGTTTATGGAAATGTATTTCCTTTTCAGCTTGCTTTCTCCTTACAAGGGCATGAAGGGAAGCGTCATGATTACCATTGTTCTTAAAGAAAGACATTAGAAAGAAAGGAAGGGGAGGAAGAAGTGTTTCAACACAACTGATGGCAGAAATAAAATGATACCTCATAGCCAAGTGGTTTACAATTGAAATCCAATTGATCAGTGCTATTATCGAAGGAGAGTTTGGGGGATTTTTTGCCTCATTGGTTCAGTATCAAAACAGCACACACACACACACACACACACACACACACAATTTATTTTTTTCCTCCAGCTTCTGCTCACTATTTTTATTTGTGCGTGCAGATGTGTGCTGCTGAGGTCAGCCACAATAATTCTTTCATCTCTGGAGAAAGATTCTCAACGTGTATCTTGCCTTTTTTCCCCCCTTCAAACTGCTGAGCCATCAGATCTCAGAGGTAACTCAGAGCAGAGAAAGGAATCCATAAAAGAATAGGAAATTCAAACAATTCCATTTTGCCTGATATTTATTGCACTCCATGTGGGGTGGGGGAGGGAGAGAAGGCGGGGGAGGTTTGTGTGTGTGTTTGCTTATTTTCTTTTTTCTTTTTTATTGAAAAGTTTTACAATGTGTTTGCTTATTTTCCATTCAGCCATTTCAAAACTGAACTGTAAAAGTTGCTCTAGAAAACATTTCCTTTCCAAGAAACAGAAGAAACAACCTGGCTTTCCACCTGTAATTAACAAAAAGGAGGAAGTGACTGGGCTAAATTGAAGCAGATCTTAATTATAATAATTAACAATGGAGGGTACAGCTGCCTGAGGTTGTGAGTAGCACCTAGGAATTAAAGATTTCCATATACATGCGGTGGGTTTTTCTTTTTCTTTTTTTTACCAACTACGTAACTGATTTGCTTCTTTCTCATTACTACCACCGGGTGTCCACCCCCTCCTGTATCTGAGCATCTTCTGGGGGTACATTAAGCAACACAACTAACATCTGTCATGTGTGATCTGCAGCCTTGTTCTGAGAGGGCCAGCCGGTTTGGGCCGTGGCCCACAAGTCAGGAAGATCTGGGCTCATCTCCAAGATCTGCCACTGGCGTGCAGAGCACACGACCTCAAGCTGGATGTCCAAGGACATTAAAAAGTTTCAAAGGCCTGTTCTGAACTGCCCAGCGTCTGGCATCTGACAACCTGCTTTTATTCTTCTCAAAAAGTCCAAGTGTAACAGAGGGGCGGGCCTAAAGGGACTATGTGTCCTAGGCAGCCTTTTCAGTGCCTAAACAGTGTCCATCTTCTGTATTATTCTCTCCCTCCCAGTCCATCTCCCATCTGAGCGTATTGTTGTAGGATAACCAGGCTGCCAGATTGTAGAGAAAACAGCCTTTCAAACCCCATTCTCCTGGGAACAAACACTCCATCTAAGCGCATTCAACACCAGGCACTTCTTAGCAAGACCTGCTTTTATTCAGTTGCTGCCATTTTCCCCATTTCTGATTCAAGAGGAAAGTGCAGCAAACTGTGGCCACGTGTACGATGCCAGAAGGCTATCCAACGTCTTTGCTAGAATATTCAATTCTCCTCTATCCATTCCTTCATTCAGAAATAAAAATGGCAACCTATAATGGTACCTTCTCCTTCAGCAATCAGCAAGCATTCAGTGCCACTCACCTTGAGCACTTCTCACTTGGCTCAGAGGAATGATCCACTATAATCTATTCCCCACTCTTTCCTAAAAATATTTTTGAACTTCTTCCAGTCTTTGAGTTTTCCTCAGAGCTATGGATACCTTCTTTTGTGTGAATGGTGCTGGGAAACACAATTAAACAACACTGTTTAGCTCAGCAATTGATCTTTTTTTTTGCCACAGTCATTCATCTTTAAAATAGGAGGGTGATCTTAAAATCACAAAAGTACAGTAATAGATACCAGTGAGGGTTTTTTGTTTGTTTGTTTTTTGTTTTTGACGTGTCAAAATTTCCTTTTATGGTAGGGAACAACATAAATTAAGAGGCTCTTCCTTTTGTGTAAGTATAGCATAGCCTCCTAGGTGCAGCTGAACTATAACTTCCAGCTTCCATCACTATAGACAGGTAGGCTTGATACTTCAGCCACATCTGAAGAATCAGCAGTTCTCTGACTGAATTAAAGGTTCCCCGCACATGTGTGCTAGTCGTTTCCGACTCTAGGGGCCAGTGCTCATCTCCGTTTCAAAGACGAAGAGCCAGCGCTTGTCCGAGGACGTCTCCATGGTCATGTGGCCGGCATGACTAGACGCCAAAGGCGCACGGAACGCTGTTACCTTCCCAACGTAGTGATCTCTATTTTTCTACTTGCATTTTTACGTGCTTTCAAACTGCTAGGTTGGCAGAAGCTGGGACGAATAACAGGCACTCACTCTGCTACGTGGCACTCGGGATTCGACCCGCCAAACTGCCGACCTTCTGATCGACAAGCTCAGTGTCCTAACCCACTGAGCCACCGCGTCCCTTCTGAGTGAATTACTGAATGTCAAATTAGGGACTTGGGAAAAGAAACCAAAGAATCAAAGACCACCCCCGCTAGCCAAAAAGGAAGCATTTATTTATTTTTATATTTATAACTTCCTTAACTCCATTATGATTCTGAGCAGCATACAGTATGCATCATTTCATGTAAAACAATTCCAACCATACAAAACATGTAAGCAAAAGCAACCATCATCTCACAAATGTGATAGACCACAAAAGGTCTGCTACTTGTTCTACTCAAAGCCTAGGAAAAGAACCAGGTCTTAAGAATGGAGGCTTTATAAATATCATTCCAGAGATTTCATTCCAGAAGGCAGCCACACCTATTTACAAACACACAATAGTCAAGGGCTTGGGGGTGGGCTGGGAGTTAGATGTCCCTGGAGGTTTCTCCACAAGTGGACAGCACTACATTAGGATTGCCAGCCAGGAGCCAGGTTTTAGCTGATGAAAATCTTTCTGGACATAAGGAGAGATCTTTGGGATTGCCCATTTATGCTCTGGAAGAGTTTCTTGTATCCAAATCATGAGTTGAGGGGCTCAGGAGGAGAGGGATTTTCAACATGCCCTTAACTTAAAACACACCCTTAATGGATATGTTGTTGTTGTTGTTAGTTGTGAAGTCGTGTCCAACCCATTGCGACCCTATAGACAACGTTCCTCCAGGCCTTCCTGTCCTCTACCATCTTCTGGAGTCCATTTAAGCTCACGCCAACTGCTTCAGTGACTCCATCCAGCCACCTCACTCTCTGTCGTCCCCTTCTTCTCTTGCCCTCAACCTTTCCCAGCATTAGGCTCTTCGCCAGTGAGTCCTTCCTTCTCATTAGGTGGCCAAAGTATTTGAGTTTTAGCTTCAGGATCTGGCCTTCTAAAAAGCAGTCAGGGTTGATCTCCTCTAGGACTGACCAGTTTGATAGCTTTGCAGTCCAAGGGACTCAAACGAGTCTTCTCCAGCACCATAGTTCAAAGGCCTCAATTCTTTGGCGCTCAGCCTTTCTTATGGTCCAACTTTCACTGCCATACATTGCAACTGGGAAGACCATAGCCTTGACTATACACACTTTTGTTGGCAGCATGATGTCTCTGCTTTTTAGTGTGCTGTCTAGATTTGCCATGGCTTTCCTCCCGAGGAGCAAGCGTCTTTTAATTTCTTGGCTACAGTCCCCATCTGCAGTGATCTTGGAGCCCAGGAAAATAAAATCTGTCACTACCTCCATTTCTTCCCCATCTATTTGCCAGGAATTGAGAGGGCCGGATGCCATGATCTTGGTTTTCTTAATGTTAAATTTCAACCCAAGTTTTGCACTCTACTTCTTCACCCACAAGAGGCTCTTTAGTTCTTCTTCGCTTTCTGCCATTAGAGTGGTATCATCTGCATATCTTAGGTTGTTGATATTTCTTCCAGCAATCTTAATTCCAACTTTTGATTCATCTAGCCCTGCCTTTCTCATGATGTGCTCTGCATATAAGTTAAATAGGCAGGGCGACAGTATACAGCCTTGCCGGACTTCTTTCCCAATTTTGAACCAATCAGTGGTTCCATGTCCAGTTCTCACTGTTGCTTCTTGGCCCACATATAGGTTTCTCAAGAGACAAATAAGATGGTCTGGTACGCCCATCTCTTTAAGAACTTGCCATAGTTTGTTATGATCCACACAATCAAAGGCTTTAGCATAGTAAATGAAGCAGAAGTAGATGTTTTTCTGGAACTCTCTAGTTTTCTACATGATCCAGCGTATGTTGGCAATTTGATCTCTAGTTCCTCTGCCTCTTCGAAATCCTGCCTGTACTTCTGGTAGTTCGCGATCTACATACTGCTGGAGTCTAGCTTGTAGGATTTTAAGCATAACTTTACTAGCATGTGAAATGAGTGCAATGGTGCGATAGTTTGAACATTCTTTGGCACTGCCTTTCTTTGGAATTGGAATGTAAACTGATCTTTTCCAATCCTGTGGCCACTGTTGAGTTTCCCAAATTTGCTGGCAAATTGAGTGTCGCACTTTTATTGCATCGTCTTTTAAGATTTTGAATAGGTCAGCTGGAATACTGTCACCTCCACTAGCTTTGTTGTTGCTCAGCTTTCCTAAGGCCCACTTCACTTCACATTCTAGGATGTCTGGCTCGAGGACAGTGACCACCTCATTGTGGTTATCAGGGACATTAAGCTCGTTCTTGTATTGCTCTTCTATGTAATTTTGCCACCTCTTCTTAATCTCTTCTGCCTCTGTTAGGTCCCTGCCATTTTGGTCCTTTATCATGCCCATGTTTGCATGAAACGTTCCCTTCATCTCTCCAATTTTCTTGAAGAGATCTCTGGTCCTCCCTATTCTATTGTTTTTTTCTATTTCTTTGCACTGTTCATTTAAGAAGGCATTCTTATCTCTTCTAGCTATTCTCTGGAATTCTGCATTCAATTGGGCGTATCTTTCTTTTTCTCCCTTACCTTTCTCTTCCCTCCTTTCCTCAGCTATTTGCAAAGCTTCCCCAGACAGCCATTTTGCTTTCTTGCATTTCTTTTTCTTTGGGATGGTTTTAGTTGCTACCTCTTGTACAATGTTGCGAACCTCCGTCCATAGTTCTTCAGGCACTCTGTCTATCAAATCTAATTCCTTAAATTTATTTGTCACCTCTACTGTGTATTTATCAGGGATATGGTTTAGTTCATATCTGAGTGGCCTAGTGCTTTTCCCTACTTTCTTCAGTTTAAGCCTAAATTTTCCAATGAGAAGCTCATGGTCTGAGCCACTGGTCTTGTTTTTACTGACTGTATAGAGCTTCTCCATCTTTGGCTGCAGAGCACATAGTCAATCTGATTTCTGTGTTGACCGTCTGGTGATGTCCATGTGTACAGCTGTCTCTTGGGTTGTTGAAAAAGAGTGTTTGTTATGACCATCGTATTCTCTTGACAAAATTCTGTCAGCCTGTGCCCTGCTTCATTTTGTACTCCAAGGCCAAACTTGCCTGTTGTTCCGGTTATCTTTTGGCTTCCTACTTTAGCGTTCCAATCCCCCATGATGATAAGTACATCATTTTGGGGTGTTAGTTCTATAAGATGCTGTAGGGCTTCATAGAACCGGTCAATTTCATCCTCTTCAGCACTGGTGGTTCGGGCATAGACTTGGACTACTGTGATATTGAATGGTTTGCCTTGGATTACAACTGAGATCATTCTGTCATTTTGGGGATTGTATTGCTTTTCCTACTCTTTTATTGACTATGAAGGCTACTCCATTTCTTCTGAAGGATTCTTTCCCGCAGTAGTATACCTGATGGTCATCTGAATTAAATTCACCCATTCCTGTTCATTTTAGTTCGCTGATTCCTAAGATGTCGATGTTCAGTCTTGTCATCTCTTGTTTGACCACGTCCAGCTTTCCTTGATTCATGGATCTTACATTCCAGGTTCCTATGGAAAAAAAATCTTTACAGCATCGGACTTTCCTTTCACCACCAGACACATCCACAGCTGAGCGTCCTTTCGGCTTTGGCCCAGTCACTTCATTCTTTCTGGCGCTACTAGCACTAGCCCTCTGCTCTTCCCCAGTAGCATATTGGACGCCTTCCGACCTGAGGGGCTCATCATCCAGCGTCATATCTTTTTGCCTTTGGGTACTGTCCATAGGGTTTTCATGGCAAAGATACTCGAGTGGGTTGCCATTTCCTTCTCCAGTGGATAATGTTTTGTCAGAACTCTCGGCTATGACCTTTCCATCTTGGGTGGCCCTGCACGGCATAGCTCATAGCTTCATTGAATTACGCAAGCCCCTTGGCCATGATAAGGCAGTAATCCATGAAGGAGTTAATGTATATTTGACTGGCAAAAGCCTCACTTTTTAAAACACAGTTTGAACTTAATTACTTTACAATGTAAGGAAAAAATTCTGAAAGGCGACAAAGATCAAAGACTCTCAGTGAGGGTCTTCTTTATAAAATTAAGAGGAAGGGGGGGAAAACTATTTAAAAGGATTCTAATTTAAAAGCAAAAGGTCAACAATATTGTGACCCAAGAAAGTTTTACGTGGAAAAAAAGGGATAGTAATAATAATAATAATAAAACCAGAATATTTTTTTCCTGATGCAAGTGCCTTTGAAAACAACAAAATTAATTAGAGTAACAGATCGGAATGCTGTTTATTATTAAAGATAGTAGATAAATGGTGGGTTTTACAAAACAGGGAAATAAGAACAATATAAACTGTGAGACCAACTATGGAGGCTAATTAGGGCCAAAGTGCTAAAGATAGAGAAAAGCAGAAGAGAAAAATAAAGGAGAAACCTACCTTTTACATTCACCAAAGGAGCAATAGCAATAGCACTTAGACTTATATGCCACTTCATACAGTGGTGGGATTCACCCGGTTCGCACCGGTTTGGCAGAATCCGAAGCTAAATTTTGCTGAGTTCGGAATGCACACTGATTCCAGAAGTCCATTCTAGACCTCAGAGGCCTGGAGGAAGCCTCCCAGGCCTAGAACGGCACACTGGAAGTGCATGGATGCCATTTCCAGAAGTCCATTCTCGGCCTCAGAGGCCCAGGCATGCATCCAATAAGAGAACTGGTTGTTCAGGTATTTGAATCCCACCACCACTGACTTCATAGAGCTTCATAGTATTCTCTAAGTGGTTTGCAGAATGCATATTGCCCCCAACTAGCTTCATGCAGTCTTCTTGATCCTCCTTGACCCTACCCAGTGATCTCCCTAGCATTTACTGCAACACGATTATTATATGCACAGAAATGGGAAGATTCAACACTACCCATTATGGCTGGTGAAATGGACAGATTTTGCTGAGATGACTAAATTAACTGTGATTAAAGAAAAGACAGTATCGACATTTGTTGATGTCTGGAAACCGCATAAAAATGGGGGGGAAAACCCAAACTTCTGCTTTATGGCTTTGATTAGACAGGATAGATTATAGAAAGAACAACTGATGTAACTTTAGACAGAGGGGTTAAAATGTAATTATAACTGCTGTGAGTATCGGAAGCCACTGCTTTTTTTCCCCTTTTCTATTTTTCTTTATTTTTTTTCCTTCCACATTTTTCTTTCTCTTTGCTTTCTTTTTCTTTTTTCTTCCTTATTCTAGATTTATTATATTAGTATCTTTTTAATCTCTTTTTCAAATTGTGTTTAAAAACAACACTCAACAGTCAAAGGAGTACCCATCCACTCCTTCACATGCATCCCCAACCACTATCTGCTTCCCTCCAATCCCTAACCTCCCAAGGCACAATATGCAAGACAGATTGTGGATCAACAGTGGGATCAATGTACCCCAGATTCCTGCAGTGAGAGGCAGCAAGAAATGGGGACTGGATGGAAAACAGACAGGGCATAAGTTGTGGAGAATAAAAAGCAGGACTTGGATTAGGACACTCAGTACCTCAGCCCAAACCTATTCCTGCTATCCTCAGTTCCATCCAATTGTGCCTCAGATTGCTGCTCATCAAATTCATTCTTGAGGCAAACAATACAGCACTGCTACACCACTACCGTACCACAGTTCCTAGAGCCAAAAATTCCTCTAGGGAAGAAGACTGTAGTCCCATCACCTTGCAGATGCTGACAATTATGTAGACAGACCAAACTTCAGCTCCATTCTAGATACTACTTGAAGAATCAACAGAGCCAATTACCTTTGAATGAAGCAGCTGGTGAAACCACTTCTCAAAACCTGTGCTAATCACTCTCATTAGCCTCTGTCTTTGCCTCTGCCTTGACTTCCCAACTTTCAGCCACCATTCAACTCTTGCTGCCATTGCCACCAGAACTCCCTCTGAAAGTGGGAGAAACGAGGAGCAGTGGGAACAGTTTTGGCGGATAACCCAAACCACAATCACATCTCCATTTTAAAAACTCACACAACTTGTAATGTATTGGGCTTGCTTGTTAACACCATGTGGTAACAGCTGGTAGGTTGCTAGAGCAGGGAGATAGCTAATGGCTCCCAGCTCCTCAGACAACCCATCTCCAGCACTGCTATTGTTTGCCCCTAGGTGGCAATAGGTTTCTTCAAACCTATTGGCTGCCACCTAGGGGCCAAGGTATAAATTGCTGCAGCTGCAGCCCTGTTCTCCAGTTCAGATCCTGCAAGCAATAAACCATGTTCTTTGTTGAACTCACCTCATCTTCATTCCTGAGCAACAAACCCAGTACACAACACTGGCGATGAAGGTGGGATCCTGCTTCTCCGTTGAAGCTGAAAGTCACTAGGGGAGAGGCAGCGCACGCCTGGCAGGAAAGCAAATTCCCCCCCCCTACGGTCAGCTAGCTAAGCCACGCTAGCGACCACACGCTCAGAGGACCAGTCCCTGGGCAACGGAGAGGCAGGCGCCGAAGACGCTGTGATCCAGCCGCGAAGACCAGCAGAATGCCCAAGATCGGAAGGCTGCGAGAATTCGACACCAAGCAACCAGAAGGATGGCCCTTGTACCTGTCCCAGGTCGAGAATTACCTTCGGGAGAACCAGGTTGCAAAGGATGGACTGAACTACACTGAGCTGAAGAAGAAGCTCGGAGAACATTTCCAACCAAAGATGTCAGTGATTGCATGGCGCTATGCCTTCGAACAACGAATACAGCAGCCAGGAGAGACTGCATCTGAGTACATTGCGGCCTCGAGGCAGGCCGCACGCCTGTGTCAATTTTCAGACGTTGAAGAGCGACTTCAAAACTGACTCGTCTGTGGCCTCCACAACAGAGAGCTGCAGCAGAAACTTTTTGCAAGAGAAGTCCTGTCATTCGCTGATGCCCAGAATGAAGTCATGGCGGACGAAGCTGCCGGTGGAGCTGTCTGAACAATCCAGCCTGCCAGAACAATGCTATGCAAAGAAGCCATCTAACACGAGGACGGAGAACTCACCGAGGACTCTGAAGAAGACACCAAAGTCGACAAGTTGAACAGACAACCCGAACAACAGCTCCGCAGCAGCAAGCGGCAAGAGACTTCTTACAAGGCAGATCTCTTGCCTAGATGTCCAGGTTGTGGCAGCCGCCACCAACGCTCAGACTGCAGGTTCTGGACAGCCACATGCCGGGCCTGCGGAAGAACCGGCCACATCGCATCCGTTTGCAGAGGTTGCCAGAGGGACCAGCCATCGAATTGCCAGTTGGAAGATCTGATCAGGAGAGGTACCAGGGCCCCAGGGCTATTCAGCATGGGGTTTTGCTCAAGCCATAGAAGTATCTGCCATACCGGGGCCCGATGCCCCCTTAAACCCAAGTATAGAGTCCAGATGGAGCTACAAGGGGTACCCTGTAAGATGGAGCTGGACACAGGCTCCACCGTTTCCATTATTTTTCTGGACACTTTTAGTTCCGTGTGCAGTAGCAGTAGGAGATGGGCCAGGCTGAGGCCCTCTGACAGACTTTTAACAGATTTCCAGAATGCAAAAGTTGTAGTCAAGGGTGAAGCCACCTTGGCCGTTAAATTTAAAGGGTTTTCAGGGCACCTGGATGTTGTTGTGGTAGGGGGTCAGAGAACAAGCCTAATTGGGCTCGATTGGTTTGATGCACTAGGCATCCAAGTAACCGGTATCAACAGGACACAAGTCACGAGTTTAGCGTCAGTTTGTGAGGACTTCGCAGATGTATTTGATTCAGCCCTAGGAACTTACACAGGCCCGCCAATAGCATTTAAACTAGTCCCAAACATGGTTCCCATCAGGATTAAGCCTCGCAGGGTCCCCTTTGCCCACAAGCATAAAATAGACACAGAACTAGACAAGCTTGTGGAACAGGGCATGTTGCAACCAGTAGATGGTGGGGAGTGGGAAACTCCTATTGTAACACCACTTAAAGCCAATGGGGAAGTCAGAATATGCACAGACTACAAATGCACAATTAACCGGGCCTTTAAACAGCATGCATACCCAGTCCCAGTGGTGAGCCACATCCTGGCATCTTTGCAGGGTGGCACCACTTTTGCAAAATTAGATGTGGTGCAGGCCTATCAGCAACTACCTGTTGATGAGGCCACGGCCACAGCACAGACAATTGTGACCCACAGGGGGGCTTTCAGAGTAAAGCACTTGCAATTTGGGGTCAGTGGAGCCCCAGGCATTTTTCAGGCAATCATGGAACGCAAACTCAAAGGCATCCCAGGGGTTTGCCCCTATTTTGACAATGTGCTTATTGCCGGATAATCCACAGAAGTGCTAGCAAGGAGGCTCAGAGCCGTCCTGCAGAGGCTGCGTGAAGCAGGCCTCAAACTAAAAAAGAGCAAATGCAGTATTGGGGTTCCCTCGACTGAATTTTTGGGGGTTCGCATTGATGCTAATGGCATCCACCCAGCTGAGTCCAAAGTAAAGGCCATTCAGATGGCACCTAGCCCTAAAACAAAAGGAGAGCTGTAAGCATTCTTGGTCCTCCTCAACTTCTACCATGCGTTTCTTCCTAACAAGGTGCAGTGGCAGAGCCACTTCACAGGCTCTTAGATAAAAAAAAGCTTCTTGGAAGTGTACCAGCATTCACGAAAAAAGTTTTCAGGACCTGAAGGCATTTCTGTCGATCAGTTCCACTATCACTCATTTCAGGGAGTCTAAACCAGTCTGTTTAGCATGTGATGCATCCCCATACGGGGTGGGGGCAGTCTTGAGTCACTTAGAGAAAGATGGAACCCAGTTTCCCATTGCATTTTATTCGAGGACGCTGTCCTCTGCTGAGTGTAATTACACTCAAATTCACAAAGAGGCATTGGCCATTGTAGCTGGAGTTAAAAAATTCCATGACTACTTATATGGCAGGGACTTCACGGTCTTCACAGATCACAAACCATTATTGGGGTTATTTACCACAGACAAACAGACACCCCACATATTATCCCCTAGAGTGCTGAGATGGTCTATTTTTTATCAGCTGATTCACAAACCCAGCAAAGAAATAGGCCATGCAGACGGCCTGAGTAGGCTTCCACTGCCACAGATTGAACCAGATCCGGCCCCAGCAGCCCACATATTGTCCATTCAGGACTTGCCAGAGTTTCCCCTCCATGCTGGGGACATAGCTGCAGAAACAGCTGATAAGACATTAATTAGAGTGCTTTCTTGGGTGCACACAGGGTGGCTAGATAAGAGCCCAGGCCCTGAATTTCAGAGTTATTTTACTAGAAGACATGAGCTATCTGCTCACAAGGGTTGTATCCTATGGGGGAACAGGGTCATAGTCCCCACCTCACTAAGAGACAGGGTCTTACAATCACTGCATGAAGGTCACCCAGGTATTGTACGAATGAAAGCTTTAGCTAGAAGCTACTTATGGTGGCCAGGTTCAGAAAAGGCCATTGCCAGCATTCCACGCCCTGCACAGCTACAGGGAAAAGCCCAGCAGAGCTGCGTTGGGGAGGCGACTGATCAGAAAACTGGACAGGTTGCATCCAGATAGGGTGGCAGCAGAAGCTTCGCGCCCAAAACCCCCGAGGGGGCTGCAAGTGGGCAAGGGGGTGTGGGCCAGGAACTATGGGCATGGGAATTTGTGGGTGCCTGGAAAAATTACTAAAACATCAGGCCCCCTCTCTTACGCAGTGGGGCTGGAGGGCAGGCGAGTTGTCCGGCGCCACATCGATTAGCTCAGGAAGCGTTTCCCAGAATGGCCACAAAGTGAGGACTTCATCACAAGTCCTTACCAAGGTCCACAAACTGGCAGCCAAGCCAGCCCATGCATAGACTATGAAGGCTCACACAGCCCAAGCAACGAGGAGTTGGCCGTAGAGGAGGGGAGCCCGGACGTGCAACATGGGTGCCCTGATGGAGAAAGCCAACCGAATGGCTACAGCCGCTGTGCTAACTCTGCTGAACAAACTGACTCTGGGGTGGGCCAACCTGGAAAGGCCAGCCAGAGAGCACCAAGCCGTGCAAAATCACTTGAACTAAGAGACACTGGTCTACCGAGCCCGGCAGGCAAACTGGTAGGCCAGGATGTGCCTGGGTCCCCCAGGCGTTCCACAAGGCCACACAAACCTCCTGCTTATCTGAAAGATTTTGTTCAATAATAATAAAGCTATAATGTTGTATGTACCTTGTATTTAATGCTGCCTACAAGATTGTAATGGACAATGGAGCTATAATGTAAGTACTTTATTGTGCTGCTAAGTGGAACCTATTCACACCAGTGTTAAGTCTTTTGTGAGAGTATTGCTGTAATTATTTTCTATTGTTGCTATAGTGTTGTTCGTTCTAAGGGGGGAGGGGTGTAATGTATTGGGCTTGCTTGTTAACACCACGTGGTAACGGCTGGTAGGTTGCTAGAGCAGGGAGCTAGCTAACAGCTCCAAGCTTCTCAGACAACCCGTCTCCAGCGCTGCTATTGGTTGCCCCTAGGCGGCAATAGGTTTCTTCAAACCTATTGGCCACGGCCTAGGGGCCAAGGTATAAATTGCTGCAGCTGCAGCCCTGTTCTCTAGTTCAGATCCTGCAAGCAATAAACCATGTTCCTTGCTGAACTCACTCACCTCGTCTTCATTCCTGCGCAACGAACCCAGTACACAACACAACTCAAAACAGTTCACCCACACAACTCCACTCAGTTCCAGATTTCTGCAAACATAGTCCTTCGGATTGCCTTCTTGACATGAAGTGTGGTGAAGGACTTTCTTAGCATGGGGCCTCCTTATCTTAATCTATTCGGATATTCAGCTGTAGCCTGACCTACAGCATCCTGGGAATTGTGTTCAACACAGGAAGGGGTGGACAATACTCATCCCACCTTCAGAGAGGAAACCTAAATCTAAGGACATATAGAGAGACTGCCTCCATTATAATAATGATTGTCATTTTCTCTATGGTACTGTAACTGAGCCACCTTTCAGATGAGGCCATGCAGAGCAAACAAGCAGAGTTAGCATTAAAGGGAGGGCAGGATTAAAGAACAGCTGTGCTACTGTCTTGTCTGATATCTCAGCAAGAGGCAGTGGTGGGATTCAGCCAGTTCACACCAGTTTGGCAGAACTGGTAGCTAATTTTTTGTTGCCCAGGCCCAGAATGGAATTCCAGAAGCAGCATCCACACAGAGAACTGGTTGTTCACATATTTGAATCCCACCGCCGGTGAGAGGTCAATTTCATGATAGTTTAATCAATAGATTAATCAGCTAAAGATGCAATTAAAGAATTGAGGACCAGCTTGAATGAGCTGTAAGTTAAAAGTATCCATATTAGCTTTTTTTCAGGGGTAATTTGGATCACCCCTCCATGTGACTAACATAGGGAATGAAAAATTATATATATTAAAGACAGCCTCACCTTTTAATATAGAGCAGTAGCTTTTGTTTATTGTTATCTCAAACTTTCTTCAGTATCTCAGAAAGTGCTATATTGGATACAGATGCAATTTGGTGATATTGAAGGAAATGTGAAATAGCTTAAATACATCAAGGCTAGGCTGGCATGAAAGTGTATTTAAGTTTCAATCCATAGAAAGGTTGAAAGGCAGAAGATTTGCCAACTAAAAAATCTTTACTTATTAAAAATATATTATATAAATTAATTTTCCTGGTCTTTCTGCTTGACACCTAATCACTCCTCTTTCTCTTTTTCAAACTCAGTAACTGTTACTTGACTGTTAGTGCAGTTAGCGCAGAGAAACTAGAAACAGAATTAAACTCTGGGTTGGCATGAGAGGTATTTAGAAAGCTAGTGACTTTGCCAACTTAGAACTGCCCAATGCAAGCAAGGCCTTTTTGTAATGTATTGGCCTAAATTGCTGATCTTAATAGCTGTACTTAAGTGATTGCTTAATGATTTTGTATTGCTGCAACCCAGACTGTCTGTCTTCAGGCAGCTAACAATGTTTTGGGCAGGAATGCTCACTTTAAATCTATTGGTTGCCGCCTAGAGGTAAACTATATAAATAGCTATTCAGCAACCATTAGGGCTGCTTCTGTTGTGAGTTAATAAACATGCTTGCTGTTTCAACGTTCTGCCTCCTCAATGCCTAACCAAACCAAGAACTTAACACTTTTCCTTAAAAATAAAACAATAGGTGCTCAAAGCAATGTCCTTGGCTACTTAAGGCCATCATTTTAATATCCCACAATTCAGTAGTGAAAAAACCTGAGAATTATAGTTCAGCAACACCAAAAGAGTCTGAGGTTTTCAATCCCTGTCCTAAAGTGACACTAACGTTCACTTGTAGAAAATTAAAATATCAGCCCCCAGCCTGTTGGCTGTATTGAACTAGCTCTCACTTATATCATCTGAAAGAATAGACACACACCTACCTTAAAATTTCCCTATCCCTATATGAACATTTCATAAAGAAAATTGTTACCTGCAGGGAGAAAGGAGTGGGAGTCATGTCTAAATTATTTTGGTGGGAATCTACTATTCTCGTACTTTAGGTATATCAAAAGTCAAGTCTTCTTCAAGTGAAGTTCAACTCCTGGCAACTACATGGATCAATGCAGTTTTCTTGAAAACAATCACTGCCTACTTCCGAGATGGAACTCAAATGACTAGAGAAAGCCATAGAATGTAGGTTCGTCCCCAGAACTGATTAACAAGGATGATTTAAAGGAAATACTGTTTAACACAGCATAATATCAAATTATGAAACTTCCTCTGGCTACATGCCTGAGGACGGACCATATTAATTGGTTAATAATTTAATCCCCCTTTGGAGAAGTTTGGAGTATAAGAATTAGGAACATTAGAAGGCACTGCACCTTTTTGGCATGTACAGCAGAGCTCATTTTGTTCATTATTAACTAGAGGATGGGTAGAGAATTTATGGCCTGTCAGATATTGGTGGTACCCAATTCTGTTAGTCCCAATGCAGTATGTCCAATAGACAGGAATGTCCAATAAATAGGAATTACGGGAATATGCATTGCAACCACATGTGGAAATTCCTCACTCCCGAGTTAGAAACTCTGACACATAATCTTTTGAAGGAGATTCTACCTCTGAATTGAGCACTATAATAAATGTGTTAGTCTTTAATGTACTCTAAGATTCCTTTTCTTTGACAGAAAACAAACTGACACATCCTTACATGTGTTTCTCCCGCTCATCAATACTTAGAGGAAAGGTGAAAGAATGTTGTTTTCAAACCAATTTGAGCTGTTTTCCCCACCCCACCCCACCCCCTTTGGAAATTAAACACTGCAGCCATCTATCTTTACATAAAGTTTAGGGTGATCATCATCAAATGTATGCATGCCCACATGCTCCAGTAGAGAAGTTTTAAAAATAACTTCTATATAATCTTACCTAAAATTGCACTAATTTGCCTGATTTACACAGGTCTCTTCTTGCAGGGTCACTTTTCTGGAGAAGAAAGTATCTGTTATAATGCTCATATGTAACAACATATGAAGGTGATATGTACATATCTACACTGTTATTGGCCTTACAAGAAAGAAGCCATAAAGCGACTATATATAGAAAGGCACCTACCGTAGTTTCCGGCGTATAAGATGACTTTTTAACCCATGAAAATCTTCTCAAAAGTCAGGGGTCGTCTTATACGCCGGGTGCTGAAACTTTAGGGACAGGGCTGGCTGGAAAACCTGGAGCAGATCTTCCATTTAGTCTGCGCAGGGAAAGCGGGACCAATTGAAGTAGAAGCTGCAGTCTGATTTTTTACAGGCTGGGGTCTGGGCGTCTCTCCTTCTAAAGTTGAAGAGCAGCTGTAGGCAGGTGGGGAATGCAAGAGCAACTTGAAAGGCAGGTGGGGAATGCCGTAGCCAGAGCAGCTGCTTACTTCTAAGGACACATTTGACTCAGGAACTGGGCGCGCTGGCTGGAAAACCTGGAGCGGATCTCCCATTTTGTCTTTTTTTTTTAATCCCATTTATATCCCGCCCTTCTCCGAAGACTCAGGGCGGCTTACAATTTAAAGCACAAATCAATGTGCTTAGCAATAGCCTTCATTCTATGTATATGCCTGCTTATTAGAGCTTTCACCGCCCCCCCCAAGCAGCATTATTACAAAGTCAGCTTATTGCTCCCAACAATCTGAGTCCTCATTTTACCTACCACGGAAGGATGGAAGGCTGACTCAACCTTGAACCTGGTGGGATGAGAACCTGCACTAATTGCAGGCAGCTGGTGTTACTTAAGGCTCTGCGCAGGGAAAGCTTTAGAGTGAATTAGGAAAAGTGAAAAAGTGAATTAGGAAAATAGGAAACGGTTGCTGGAATTGGGTATGTGTAGATTAACGAAGAGAAGGGTGAGGGGTGACATGATAGCAGTGTTCCAATATCTCAGGGGCTGCCACAAAGAAGAGGGAGCCAAGCTATTCTCCAAAGCACCTGAAGGCAGGAGAAGAAGCAATGGATGGAAACTGACCAAAGAGAGAAGCAACCTAGAACTAAGGAGAAACTTCCTGACAGTTAGAACAATTAACCAGTGGAACAACCTGCCTCCAGAAGTGGTGAATGCTCCAACACTGGAAGTTTTTAAGAAGAGACTGGACAGCCATTTGTCTGAAATGGTATAGGGTTTCCTGCCTTAACAGGGGGTTGGACTAGATGACCTCCAAGGTCCCTTCCAACTTCTTCTTCTTCTTCTTATTATTATTATTATTATTATTATTATTATTATTATTATTATTATTATTATTATTATTATTATTAAGTTTAATCCACTTGCACTGTTTTATGTTTACATGTTTGATGACAAACAGCCTTATGTTTATAAGTGACAGTTTTCCTACTAAGTACCTGCATGTCATAAGCATTTGAATTAAAATTACCATATTAAAATCAAATCTGATGTTTTTTAATTTTTATTTGGTGTGCGTTGGAAGAGGGCTAGTCTTATACAGCGAGTATAGCCCAAACCCTATAATTTAACAGGAAATGTAGGGGGTCATCTTATACGCCCAGTCGTCTTATACGCCGGAAAATACAGTATTTAAAGGTGCAAAAAAAAAGGAGATGTTGTGATGCGCTGGTTGTGATCTTTCCTGTTGAATTTCTGCTAGCCACGTTCAATGGCCCACAAGTCTCACCCAAAAATAAAAATGACAACCTATAATGGTTTCCACAAGGACTTAAGTAGCAATCTGATTCCACTCTACCTTACACCTTTAAAAGAACTGCCCATCAGGGCTCTTGTATAGCATTTTAGCTATAAAGCCAAAAGGTATTTCATGGCATTTTTAGACAGCATGTGCCTACAACAGGTTTTTCCCCTTGATCATATGGTAACTACAAACAATGATCACGTAATTCTGGAGAAAAATGCACTTTTTTTCTTTGGAACGAAAGAGCTGCACAACCATAGTCCTCCTCACATCCATTTCTCTGATTTTGTATGGAAATTATTACCCAGGTGATAAAGTAGATCAGCCTTCCTAAGGCAGGACTCTCTAGAACTATTAGCCACTGTGACCATTGATTCTTTTACATAAGCAGACACTTGTTTCTAGAGAAAGATGGGTCTTCATCTGTACCTCATGACAATGTAAAGCAATCAACAAAAAAACAGAGCCACTTTCATTAAAAAAATAGCTATCATAAATTGGTGCATATAATCATCCCCATCATTATTTCTCAATCATGTTGCATTCCTTCCTGCCAGGTTGAAAAAGACCCTCAAGTCATTTGTAGATCAGAAATCAGCTCCTGGAGAAGATGGGCATGTTGCAATAGTTCCTGCTCTTTATTAAAATGAGGCAAAACCTGGTCACATAGTGAGGATGTGGCCTTAGCTTTATTTTTACAAACGATGTTGATCTTACACACAAGTTCTTGATTAGTAGTACATTTAGTAGAAAATGAATAGCTCTTTCAGATGCACAAATCAAATTCAAATATTCACTTCTGCCAGGAAGCATTTAAGTCCTGGGTTTCGTATTGCAGAATAATGCACTTTGTTTTGGGTTGTTTACTAAGCTTGGGCTGTTTTAAGCCATACCTGGTCCTTTGTGCATCCTGTTTTTGCACACTGGATATCCTTATTGGTTCCGGGAAGATGAATACCTGAAGCCTTATTCTTATTCTTCTCCCATCTTACTGGAGACTTTTAATTGTGATTATTTTACTAGTTGTAATCATTGCTCTTCTCACACCAGTGTTTGACAGAAGAGAAATGTACAAGATCAGCAACTACACTGTTCTTTCACAAGCACGCCATCATAGTTACAGTTCTGTCTATTTGTTAGTTATAGTATCTGTTATTTTACACAGAGAAAATATAGCACTTCATACAAATTCATCCCAATGAGTTCAGAGATCACTGTCAAGATGTTCAAGCAGAAGCTGTTGAAAAATGTTCTCTGTTTTTGAGGTCACCATTTTTTGCCCCGTATGATTGCAGGACCTTTGCTTATGACCTCCAATCATTTTATCTTAATCATACTTGCACCCTGATTGCCTATCGTTTATACACACCTCTCCACATTCTTATAGTATCACTTGAAAGCAGACTAAAATAATAAAAGAGAAGGAGGGGGGAAGTCCAGCTTCAAATACTGAGCTTGTAATACTGCATACAGATGAAAGGCGTTTATGTGAAATAAACAATTGTGCACATATTGTACTGATCTGAATAATTCATTCTGCAGAAACTCATCTGCTAGGGAGCTCCTTCCTTTCACTCCCTGCCATCTTCACTGCTTCCTGGCTCCAAGCCCACATTTGAAACAACAACAGAATATGAAAGAGAGCGAGAGAGAAATTGAGGAAATACAATCAGCTCCCAACTTCCACTGTTATACCTGTTCATCCCTGATATTAAGCAAGCTACAAATTTGTTCTTCCTTTGTTACAAAACAGCAAATGGGACAAGTAAGTGTTGAGCAGTCAAGACAGTTTCTCTGTGTTGAGGGCTAAACAGGACTAAAGATAGATCTGATCATGCTGGTAATTGTCCATGTCCAGTCCTGTTAGTATTTCTAATGGCTATTTATTTGAGCTCAGTTTAATGATTGGAGAAGTGTCTTTATATATTCTCAAGCCAAGTAAAGTTGTTATTAGGCACCAGTTGCATACTTTCGTCCATCAGAAGGCCTTTCAGACAGTCACTCCTGACCCCGTCACCTCATAATTAAATTTAATTAAACAAGGGGTTGCCCTTGAAATCTACCCTTGAAGCCTACCCAGAAGCTACAGCTTGTTAGAAATGCAGTTGCATGAGTAGTAACGGACACCTCTTGGTGTTCCATGTGTCACTACGCAAGCTGCATTGGCTGCCAGTTGGATTCCAAATGCAATTCAAGGCATTGGTTATTTCTTATAAAGCTCTAAATTGGCATAGGCTCTGAACACCTGAGAGATCCTTTGTCTCCAAAGGTTTCTGCCTGCCCAGTGCATTCCAGCAGAATGGGTGCTTCAGGTCCCTTCCATTAATTTTTGTCATTTTGTGGGACTCAGTAAGGGGGCCTTCTCCGTTGCAGCCCCCACCCTCTGGAATAGCACCTTCCCCAGAGATAAGGATAGTGCCCTCTCTCCTGGGATTTGGGAAACGCTTTAAAAATCTGGCTTTGGCCCAAATTTTGGATGCTATTTGTTTAATGGCCCTTGTTTTGTTTTGTGGATTTGGTCATTAGAGCAGGTTAGCCCTCCCTGTCTGTTGATGTAATATTTTTAGCTGTCTTTGCGTCTCTTTTAGTTTTGTGCACCACCCAGAGTCCACTGGAGATAGGCAGCCAATAAATTTAAATAAATAAATAAATTTGTCTCCAGATAGTATCAATTCTGGGTTTAATAGCGGTCATAAGTTGAGGGCTACATGCAATATATTTCTTGAGTGGACAGGCCTCATTTTTTCTCACTTTCCTTTTTACTTTTGTTGAACATTGGTGAGCCTTGGTGGAGCAGTGGGCTAATGCCTCCTTAAGTAACACCAGCTGCCTGCAATTAGTGCAGGTTCGCATCCCACCAGGCTCAAGGTTGACTCAGCCTTCCATCCTTCCGAGGTAGGTAAAATGAGGACCCAGATTGTTGGGGGCAATTAAGCTGACTTTGTAATAATGCCGCTTGGGGGTGTGTGTGAAAGCCCTAATAAGCAGGCATATACATAGAATGAAGGCTACTGCTAAGCTTGTAAGCCGCCCTGAGTCTTCGGAGAAGGGCGGGATATAAATGGAATTAAAATAATAAATAAATAAATAAAACATATTTTTTAAAATCTGTCCCTCAATCAGCATTTATTCACACACATTTTACATCCCATTTTTTCCCCTCAAAGATTCCTGTACCTTGACTAACAATTATTTTCAGAATTGTACAAAAGCAAGGCATAAAGTAGCAAGGAAACATTTTTTCCACAGTAACATAATTGTTTATCAGTATGTACTGTATATGTCTACCTGTCTACCTGTCTGTCTGTCCACCTGTTGATGCATTTCTTAATCAGTATTGAATCAATGTGTTTTTCAATCAATATTCATTCAAACCCCTTTTTACCCTTTTTCTCAAAAATTCTTATATCACGGCTAACAATTACATTCAGAACAGAATAACACAGTTGTGTGTATGTGCATGTCTGACTGTCTGTCTACTGTAAATGTAACAATCTGGATAGCAATGGATCAACTGGTCAAATCCTCAGGCTACAGAAAACACAGCCATGTTGTCAAATTTAATGTCAAATGACAAGCATAAATTGAGAAAAAGGATCATCTGACCGAAGTCTCTTCTGATCACAGTGATGTTCCTCCCCCCCCCCCCCGCATTTGTTTTAATCATTCACTTTCTCATGACTTATTCGGGAGCACCATCTGCCTAAACTGCCATACTCAGCAGGGAGTCCCTTTGAAAAATGTATATTCTAGTTGAGACAGAAAGCAAGGAAATTAAATGAGAGATTTTCCAGCATTTTCCAACACTTTTTGATTCCTAATGTTGGGGCAGGAATCACTGTCTGATGTTTTTCCCACTGATCATCAGAAATATTTTTTTAAAAAAAATCAAAACCACATATTGATTTTGGGAAAGTTGAAACTCAATTCTTCTGAAGGGTTGAGGAGGCTGATCCTATGAGGAGAACAGGGGTATTGAAGAATCTAGGACGAGATCCATTGCATCATGTGAATTTGTCCAACAGTCAAGATGTCTCATGTGGAAGAGCTCATTTATATGTGGACTGGAAGCCCTAATGAACACTCTTTAACATCATCAAAATGTCCCCAGCAACCTATCTTAGCCAAGTAAAAGAACTGCCACATTACCCTGTCAGTGATAGAGAAAGTAGACAATTTTTATCTCTCTCCCTCCCCTCCATTCCTAGTCACTTTGAACCATGCAATGGGCAGCAAATAAATTTGATAATATCGGCATTGACAAAATCACCATTTGGAAAGAGCCTTGGTGGAGCAGTGGGCTAATGCCTCCTTAAGTAACACCAGCTGCCTGCAATTAGTGCAGGTTCGCATCCCACCAGGCTCAAGGTTGACTCAGCCTTCCATCCTTCCGAGGTAGGTAAAATGAGGACCCAGATTGTTGGGGGCAATAAGCTGACTTTGTAATAATGCCACTGGGGGGGGGGGCGAAAGCCCAAATAAGCAGGCCTATACATAGAATGAAGGCTACTGCTAAGTTTGTAAAGCCGCCCTGAGTCTTCGGAGAAGGGCAGGATATAAATGGAATTAAAATAAAAAATAAAATAAATCAAGTCAATTGAAAAAGACAGCTTTATTTGGAAAAACTTACATTCTGTGACAATACCTTTAAACACCATCAAACATCCACATCTATCTTTCCCAGGTCCTTGGGAAGAACTCGATAGGTGGACAAAAATGCCAAGTTTATTCTGAACATCTGGCTGTCTGTGCAATGAACCATCAAATAATAACACAAAAACCTGCAAATAGAAATAGGAGGACTGTGGCAAAAGAAAGCAAAAGTAGTACCAATAGTTGGCAATGACAAAATCACCATCAGTCAATTGCAAAGGGCAGATTTACTTGGAACAGCTTACATCTTGTGACAATACCTTTAACACTGAACAAGAACAACATCTGCCTATCCCAGGTAGGTGGACAAAATACAAAGTCCAATCTGAATATCTGGCTGACTGTGAGACTAACCATAATAATAATTTATAGCATCATCCCTAAACATTATGCTTGATCTGACACTTCAGGTTCTGGGGGTAGATTCTGATCCTGGTTATAATCAGCTCAAAACTTTCATAACAATTTATACCCAATCCTGTTTCTTGCATAGCCTGACCCTTGGTTCTGTTTCAGGGATGTAGTGAATGTTGAGAATTTATTTACCCCAGTTGCTGAACAGGTGGATTCCCTAACCATGGAGAGCATATTGGTAGGACAGATGGCAGATCAATGAGGGTTTTTTTGGCACACTTTCCTTTGTTCTTTTGCAGTGTTGATTTTCCAAAAGAGATGGAAAGGTCAGCTTTGGAAGTTGGTGATGCTACAAAAAGGTGCTTATGATGTCTGATTTTTTTTCCCTCCAGGAGGAGCTTTCAAAATATTGGACCCTTCAACCCACAGCATGCTACCTGTCAAGTAGGATCCCTCATCCAATTATTGCTATTGTTAAACATCTCAAAACCAGGACTCTACTGGCAAAAATCACCCAGAAATCCACTAATAGTGCCAATCTATCAAGGTAGTTCATTTGAGCAGTATAGCAAATCTCCATTGCTGACTTTCTTCTTGCTTTTCTTGCTCACTAGGAATTTGCAGTGAGGTGTATATGATAGGGTGAAAGGCTAGATTTTGCCAGATGCCAAGGAGCGAGGATTGATTCAAGTCAATTCATCTGGAAGGGTAGCTAAACATGGGGAAATCCAGTGTCTGATAAAGGGCATGCAAACTATATTATCAACCTGAATAAAATGTTTGTGGGAGGGGGCTTTGAGCAGTAAAAAATGTTATCTTTGTGCCTTCTATGAGTTACCAGACACAAAATCTCTTTTACCCCAGCCTACCTGTAAGAAAATAAATCTTCAGCACAATAGACATCTATGGGTAAATTGTTATATTAAAGAGACAGCTAGTGATAAGGTTATGCCCGGAGCAAGCAAACTATATGGTATATGGGCTGCGATTTTGGGGGAAACCTAAGTAAAAAAAAGGTGTTTGATAACAAGCAGACCAAACATAAATAGGTCTCATAAACTAATTGATTACTTAGATGGAAATCAGAATTAACATCTGGTTTGGGGTTATAGTCTCCATTGAAAGGATCAGGGTTTTTTTTCAAAATGAAAAGAAAAACAGTTTCTAAACTAGTCATTCTAGGGCAGGTGTAGGCAACCTTGGCTCTTTTATGACTCATGGACTTCATAAAAGTTGAAGTCCATGAGTCATAAAAGAGCCAAGGTTGCCTACCCCTGTTCTAGGGTCATTATTAGTGTGCTCTGAAAAATAAATTCATCAAACCAGTTTAAGCTCCGGTGCACCCAAAATACCCATAAAATGATTTCTGTCATGACAGGGGTCTTGATTTCCCTTCTTCCAATCAGTCCAGGTTAATGGTGAGTAATTCGTCTCATTGAGTCCTGCAATCTCTTCCAATTTAAAAGATGAACCTCAGCTTACTGAGCTACGGATTATCTACAGAATATTTACAGGAATAACCCCATATATTTCCAAAGTACAAAACCCTGAGAAGGACCTGCCTGAAATCCAAGAAGCTACCACGGATCAGTCAGAGAAGACTGGGAGGCAGGATTTTTTCCAATCTCATGCTTTCTAGGGCAGGTTGGATTCGAACTTTCGGAACTCCAGCAAGCAGGGCCTTCAGCTCATTAGATACGATTTCTCAGATAATGCCAATTGAAGCTTCATGAAACTGAAGAACATCAGGCTGGGAAAAGCTCCCATTTGAAGTTATCACTCTTGGAGTTGCTGGTCCCTTAGAAATAGCCACCAGGTCTGCCATTCCTTATCTTTTTGAGATAGACCAAGCTCAGCAAGGTGCTTGCTCTCTAGGTGGACATTTTCTAAGCACCCAGCTCAACAGAGATGTGCTCTGCATTCCTCAATAAATATACTGGTATTTCTTCCAGCCAACCTTGTTGAATAGTAATTAACACAGGAACTAAGAGTGGCAAATTGCTATTCCTGATTTTTTTTTAAGGAAACAACCAAAGTGCCCTTGATTTAAATTTGGGGAGAGAGAGAACTGTATTACAGGACCTAAACATTTTAGAAACCAATGTAAATCAGTCCTTTGGCTTTTCTGCATTTTGTACACTAAAAGAGCATTCTAAAGATGGATATGAGATACAGATTACAGTACAGAGTCTGGTGTGGGCCAAAGGGCATTTGCATGCCAAGTTCCCACATTCATTCATTCTCCCTCTCTCTCTTGCAGAATCCTGCCTCTTACCATCATTCTAGCAAATTCCAGCAGCACTGTTTTCTGTTTTTGGAATAACATTACACTCTGATAGACTCACTCACCCATTTTTATTTTAAAAAGTCAAATTCCCCAAAAAATAAAAGAGGAACAAACAGACCTTACTCTCTCCAATATTGTTGCTGAGTCATGCCTATGACTTTCAGAGGCTGGAAAAAAGAAATACTTTCAAAAAAGGTTTTGCATCCAGAGTTGCTTGTTCTTATTTTGCTACATTCCCCCCTCCACCCCCACTTTAAACAGCCAGGTCATGTGGAATTTTTGGGACTGTAGAAAGTCAGCACCCACCCACCCTCCTAGAGAAGGAAATATTTTGTGGGATATTTTTTTTAAAAGGCAGAATATTATATTTTCCCAAAGGAATAATGGAGAAAAATCTTAATGGTTGGCAGAGAAAACCAGCCCCAGTCTCCCCAAGCAGAAACTTTAGATATGCAGATTTTCTAATCCATGCAGGGAAACTGGGGCAGAAAGGCTATAGCTGATGGGATTAGGAAAACAAAGACTCCAAGGACAGGAACATGACCTTTAGGACATAATAGGATTAACCCCACCACCATTGGAATACCAAATGGGCACACTCAAGCTCAGGTCAAAGTACATTGCACAGAAACAACCACAAATACAAAGCCCAAAAAGGTATAAAAACCCATCCATTCCCAGCTCCATTTTGTCAGCCACCCCAGAAACATGCTATGTTACTGAAGTTTCTGGCAACTAAATAAGCAAGAACCTTCTTTCTAAGCAGCTTCCATTTTTATTTCTAGCATTTTAGCCTCCATTTTTGTTTACTCCCAGTTTGAAACTAGACCTGAAGATTTTTCTTTCAGCAATACCTTCCTGAAACCAAGATTTAAACATGATTTAAACCAGAGGTCCCCAACCTTTTGGGCATCACTTAATGCCATTCCTGTGCATTTCCACACACACACACACACAAATATGACTGAGCAAGTGAGTGGGACATTCAATGAGAGTCCTCAAAAGGAAGAAGCATGACTCTGGAAGACAAGGACGCCTGAGTCAATGCTATCAAAGAAGGGTTGGAGAGTCGGATTTCTGTTGACAAATAACTCTAATTTTAGACCTGATTCCTTGAAGGTGTGCTGCTTCTGATTCTCTGATTAAACTTTGGATCAGTACAACTATCCTCACCTCTGATTTTAGATCTTGGCTTTAGCTGCATTTTGGAAGAAAAATCTTCATCGTGGTTCAGTCCAAGCTGGGAATAAACATGGCAACTGCTTTAGAAAGAAGGTTGCAGTTTATTGAAGAGGAGAGCCAGACAGAAATCTGGCTCTGGCAAAAAAAAAAGGAGGAAAAAAGGCTGAGCACATGTAGGGAGTGGGTTTTTATACCCTCTGGAGCCTTTTGTTTGGAGGTTATTTCATGTTCCTGTGTCATGTATTTTGACCTGTGTCCCTTTGGCATCTGTGAGTTAATCCTATTATGTCCCTTAGACTTTGGGTGGGGTGTGTAGATTTTAGGCGTCTTTGTCTTATTAATCTTCTAGCTGGGGCTTCCAACCTTCCTGGATGGTTTACATCTGCATTTGTACAGAGCTAGTTTCTGCTTGGGGGAGGGAAACCTGGGGCTATTAAGAAAACTGGGCATGCTTTTCTGCCTCTTTAAGATCCTTTGAAAAAATATATTTTTCTTCCCTTTTAATATTTCCTTCTCTGGGGGGCTGACTTCCCACATGCACAAAGTCTCAGCTTCTGAAATAAGCTTGTTTGGGTTTCCCTCCCCGCTTCATTGTCTCTTGCATTCATACACTTCGGGAGATTTATAACTCTCAAGATTTGTGATCTCTATCTGACCTTCTGCACTTGTAACTTCCCGCATAGGACCCTACCAGCAGTGGTACAGTTCTCCTCCCCCTTCTCCCCCCCACCCAACATGCTTTGTGGAAACAAAAGAAATTTGCATAAGAGTTGATAGCAGCAGGCAGGCAAAGTTCCTTCCAGTAAAGAAAAGCAGATGCATTTAATTACCATCCCGGCTAAACTAGAAGCTACTAGCTCTATAATAAGCAGAGTGTTTCCTACAATGGCCCCTAGAGGATGCTACTAAGAAGTCTTCCTTAAGGATGCCATCCCAAACTTAAAGTTCATGTCTTACAGTTAATGACATCCTGATACAGAGTTTTACATTCTCACTCACATTTCAAGTGTGTCCCAACAAAAGAGTCTCACACACAGAGATCAGAAAATCAGCATCTTCTAAATAAGGGTGCTTAAGGAATTTGATCTGTGAGAATTCCAATATATATTGCCTTAATCCTGGCTTAAGAGGTAAATCAGAATTCAGTCCCTCTCTGGCTTTGGGAACTATTCCAAGACACCCAAAATATATCAAAATAGATTTACAAGGATATATTTCCCACATAATTTATTAAACTGAAAATTAATTCTGAGGGCAATCCAGACTAGAGGGCAAAGTCCCAATATAATATATGACAGGATAAGAAATTAAACTGGGAGGGGATGGTGGCTTGCAAGGAAGCACTGTATCATGTTAGGCACCAGTTTTGCTCCTTACACACACATACACAAGCAAGAAGCAAATGAGGGGAGATGCTAATGTTCTCTCCTCTCCTCTCCTCTCCCCTGACTCTTTTCCCCAAAGATGTATACATTTTCGCCCAATCAATTAGGAACAGCTTTGTAGCACCTTGAGAAGTTATATGAGTGTCTGTGATAGCCCGGAGTGCATCTGCCAGACTCAAGATATATGCACTTCACCCCTCCCTCCCTCTTCTCCTGATATTGCCCATCATGTTTTTTCAAGTAAAGGGAAAGATTGCTCCGCACTCCAATGATTGCTAAACTTGAATTTCTGCAGCCATGGGAGCTGCATCAGGGAAGAAAGGATGCAATTTGTCTTGGGGAGTGGCACTTGATCAATTCTATTTCAAAACTCTAATTATATCAACAAAGAGCTCTACATGGTGCTGCTGGCAGAGATTCAAGTTTGGTTTTTTTTGTTTATTTATTTCCAGGCACATCCAAGAAAGTTCTCCCCTTTGTCCTTTTTAGACTTGCTGGAAGAAATGAGGTCAGGTTGGAGATGCATCAGCATAATGGCTCATGGAGGGGGGAGGGGGGAAGCAGGAAGAAGGGTTGGGATTGCTGGGGGCTGTAAATATATAATAATAATAATAATAATAGTAACAAGGAAGACTGAAATTTGGAGCAGAGAGGTGGAAAGGAAGAGGCTGGACTAAAGTAGAATAAGGTTTGCACAAGCCTGCTTGTAGCCGGGCTACTTTCATGTGTGAGCAGCCTGTCACAGAAGAGCAACAGAGATGATTAGGGGACTGGAGGCTAAAGCACACGAAGAACAGTTGCAGGAATTGGGTATGTCTAGTTTTATGAAAAGAAGGATGAGGGGGGTGACATGATAGCAGCATTCCAATATCTGCCACAGAGAAGAAGAGGGAGTCAAGCTATTCTCCAAAGCACCCAAAGGCAGGACAAGAAGCAACAGATGGAAACTAATCAAAGAGAGAAGCAACCTAGAACTAAGGAGAAACTTCCTGACAGGTAGAACAATTAACCAGTGGAACAACCTGCCTTCAGAAGCAGTGAATGCTCCAACACTGGAAGTTTTTAAGAAGAGATCAGACAACCATTTGTCTGAAATGGTATAGGGTTTCCTGCCTGAGCAGGGGGTTGGACTAGAAGACTTCCAAGGTCCCTTTCAACTCTATTATTCTGTTAATATCTTTGATCAGCTTTATCTAATGCTGGCTGGGGATTCTGGGAGTTGAAGTCCAACGTATCTGGAAAGCACCAAGTTGAGGAAAATTGCCATAGCTTTAAGTATTATGCAACTTGACATGCAGACAAACCACACATCCAATTGCCAATGATATTTAAACTGCTGTCAAAACATCAGCCAGCACGCATGTGCTGGGAACTTCCCCAGAGTTCCATAAACTGATAATAGAATAACTGGATAGAGTATCTGGGTGAAACTTAAGGTTCATCCTTAAAAGATGTGAACCAGTAAAAGAGAGAGAGAGAGAGAGAGAGAGAGAGAGAGAGGGCTCTGCAGCACATAGACTCTTTCCCTCAACAACAAACCACCAAACACAACTTCTTCAAAGGCATCGGAACTGGTTAGTGAAGAATACTCTGTTTAGAAGATGTGGTTTTCAAGAATCCAACAATTCTCTGAATATAAGTATTAGGAGAGAGGAGGACAACTGAGAAAGTAGTGGGAGAACCGAGACTGGATCAAAAATATTGGGATGATTTTTGGAGGAGATAGGAATTGCAACTGGAGAGGGAGGCCAGGGGAAAGTAGGCAGAGGAGAAGAGGGGTGGGGAGGATATTAAACAATATTATTTCTAGGAGACGTTGAAATCTACATTGGCCAATCAGCCATATTCTTTTCCCAAGTATGGACCAAGTAGACTCCCAAAGCCACAAAGCGTCGAGTGTTAACCTGTGGCAAGGTCATGGATCTAGGTTCAGAATTTGTCAGAAAGTGAAGAATTCCATTTTATAGAACTTTGGTTTTTGTCTGCAGAAAAAAAAGCGAGTTATTATCTTTTAGAGACACGAGGCTGAGCTTGTGAGTAATGCTTTCTGAAATTCATGAAATTCCCTAGGGGCCTGTCTAGACCTATTTATTTTCAAAAGCATTTATGTAGCATTTATCAATAGGTTTTCCACGGTAAAATTTTTGTTGTTGTTTTATTTTCCATACAAAGCATCTCAGCACAGCAATCAGCAATAGAAGTACTATAGCAGGGTCACTCAGCTTACATTTTTGGAGAGCCTGTTGCCCTAGTGCAGGGGTAGGCAACCTCGGCTCTTTTATGACTCATGGACTTCAACTCCCAGAATTCCTGAGCCAGCCATGCTGGCTCAGGAATTCTGGGAGTTGAAGTCCATGAATCACAAAAGAGCTGAGGTTGCCTACCCCTGCCCTAGTGCATTTGGGCAACAGAGCCCTCATCAGCTTTAACCTAACCAGGCAGTCCTTTCCCTCTCTTTCCTTGTTCAAGAAATTAAAAAATGTATGCAAGCCCCAGGCCAGGCATAGAGGTTTCCCAGTTAGAAAAGGGGGTTCAGAGGATAAGGGAGCATTGGATCCAACAGATCCAACCCTTTTGCTGGCACCACCTCTCTTGGAACCCCTTCGAATTTGGAGGTGGGGTTGGGTTGGAATTCCAGAGACCATTTTAAAACAATGAGAAAAAAATAAAGCAAAATACTCAGGGAAGAGCAGGCTATATAAATGGGTCAGTCAAACACATGAAAAAGTTACATAACGTTGCACCAGATTCGTGCAGTTTATATAAATAATAACATGGTTACTGTGAACAATGCTGTCGCATGAAACTACCACTTCCCATAGGGATGGGGACTGCTTATTCCCACCCCACATACGCACTTTCATGTTACTCCAAATCTCTTCCTCTGCTCCCATAAAACTGCCTTGTTCAATGAGACGAGAAAAGTCACTGGGAAACAACCTTTTCTCCCTTGTTTTTCTGATCAAATCTGTACTCGGCCATCATTGTTACTCACCACCTTTTTTAACCATGACTACACTCCCTACTCTAAAAAGAAGAGAGATTTCTCTTGGAACAAGTCCTCTGAAGACGGTCCAGGTCAAATCAAGTACTACTATGTTAAAACCATTTTGCAATTTTTCCAAAGTTTTCTTCCCTTATTAGACCCGGGAGGGGAGGGGGGGAGAGGGAATTATACTCAAGTCATGCTTGCTTCCACAGCAGATATATTAAAATCGGAATGCTACAAAATTCATTCCCAGGTTGTTTGAGAATTTATTTGAAATATATCTTGGTGATATTTCCATGCTTGCTTTATTGTTGGAGGTGGGGTTATTGTTTTCTGTTGCATGCTGTTCTTTATCTTTCAAATTCACTCTGGCTACCTAATTTTTTTTTTTAAATTCTTATGGTATTTAATTGAAATAGGGCTGAGGCCTTCAGAAGCCAAGGCTGCTGAAGACTGCTGGAGAAATGATTGCAGAGCAGATGATGGGACATTTCCCAATTTACATAAACCTAGGTCAACTCATACTGTACTATCAAGTCAAATCTTACCCACTTGGGATACATTGTATTTCTGTTTATATTATAGTAAGTGTCCTTCTACAGCAGAGGTCCCCAGCCTTTGGGGCACCACGGACCAGTTACATGGGGAGAGGTTTTTCTGTGGACCAGAGGGGGTGTGGTTTGTGTGTGCTGCCTGCATCCTGCAGATGGGCCTTTTTTGGTTTGTGTGCACTGGTTGCTGGCATGCCATGGCCCGGTACTGGTCCACAGACCGGGGGTTGGGGACCCCTGTTCTATAGTATATTGGTGTGTTTGCATATGCTGTTTTGGGTGTACCAGTAGTTTTCAATTTATATCAATTAAGGTCAGAATTATGGTTGTTAAGTCATGCTGGCTGTAAGTGGATTGCCATGCCTGATTTTACAGCTATTTTTTTGTGGTGGTTGTTAAGCAAATCCATTGTGTGTAACGAGAATTTTTTTCACCAGAAATCTGAAATAAATGCCAGTTCCTGGCAAAAAATAAAATACCTCATAAATTGCAGTCATGTGGCCACAGGACACTGCAAAAGGCCATAAATGCAGGCTGGTTGCTGAGCATCAAAACTACAAACCCCTAACTGCACAGGGGTAGGGTAGTTGATAGAACTTTAAATCCATGTCTTAAGTAGCCCCAGAGAGGCCTGATGTAAGTTGAGCCTGACCTGTAGTGTCTTTTTAGGAGATGGCAGTATTCTGTCAGTTTCCTCTAAGACAAGTGTCAAACTGCCGGCCTGCAGGCCAGACACGTCACCAGGAAACCACGCCCACCCCATTGACGGCAATTGAGAAAAAAAACTCTAATACGGCGTGTGACATCATGTGACATCACAAGTTTGACATGTCTTATTATCTTAGAGTCTCAGATAATAAACTTCAGTCTTGGCTGTATCATTTTATACACTACATGAGATTACTTGACTGAACCCAGGTATATACTTCTAATCTGTGACTAAACAAAAAAAGGGGAAAATGCATAAATTACAGGATGTGTGATGATGTCACAACACAGGTTTGGTCACACAGCCTTGCCCCCTCCCTGAAGATACCTATGTAACTAGGCGCTTCTCCTTCTCAGCAACACTTTGTAATGATTAAACTCTTCCTGTCATTGTGTTCCTGTAACACTTGCTTCCTTTACCCTTTAAGTGGGGAGCCTAATTGCAAAGTGACATAAGAAAGATCAGGAAGTGTGTAAGGCACGGGTGTCAAACTCAATTGCATCACGTGATGATTTTTTTGCCTTTGTGGAACTGGGGAGGGCGTGGCCTGCATGTGACGCATCTGGCCCACGGACCGCCAGCTTGACACCCCTGGCATAAGAATGAAGCTGGTGCTGCAAAAATCAACAGCAGCAAAGGCAAGAACAGGGGTGGGCAATATGGCCCCTTTACGATCTGTGGACTTCAACTCCCAGAATTCCTGAGCCAATTGAAGTCCACAGGTCATAAAGGGGCCATAGCTGCCCACCCCTGATCAAGAGAATGGCCAAATATCTATTGATTTGAAAAGGCAGGAAAAAGGCAGTGGACAAACATTTCTGTGTAATACAGCTTCATTGTTGTCTTCATTAAAGAAACGTATCTGGCAGACTCTGTCTGAGAGTCTACAGTGTAGTAAGCCAAGTTCTAAATAAGAGTTTTTAAGGGTCTGAGAATTGTAATTTAAAGCCATGCCAAGGTGTATAGCCTAACGAAGAAGTCTCCAACACTGAAGATGGCACCAAACGTACGCATCAGCTAAATAAAGTGACTTTGTCTGGCATACTGCTGATTCCTAGTTTCAGTTGGAACATCCATCTATAATATGCATATAACAGAAGACACCCAGTACACCCCCCAGTGATGGTACCTGGCACAATGTATGCTCCTGCTAACCACTATGTTGTCTGGGCTCCCTTCCTGCCCCCTCTCTCATCCTTTTGTAGTAAATACCCATTAGGAGATATTATCTGTTGCTATGTAGGAAAAAAAAACTAATTAGAATTACGTTTAAAGCCAAACCGGGCCCCTGTTCCTTGCTAGCATAATAGTTTAACAGGCCTCCTTTCAGACACACGTTCTGTCAATCTACAAATCTTTTGTTAAGAGTAAATGGATACAAATAGCTGTTTTCCATATGCACAGCAACATCTGTTACTGCCTGGAAAATTTGCATGGCTAAATGTAATTTGTATATTATGTCATTTATCAAAAAATATCTGGTGGGGGGAGAGAGAAGTGTGGAGAAAGAGAAGAGAAGTGATCAAAAGCTAAGGAGACAAAGAGAAGGAGAAGTGAATGTCCTGAAGGAAGGAAGAAATAAAGCAACTATCCCGATGTTTTTCTGACAGATTTCAATAATGAACAAGTATCAGCCGAGGAGCACTTATCTGAAAACTGGCAAAACACTGTGGGAAAGGTTTCAGTGAATTCCCACATGCACATTCAGCACAACCTTTTGCTCGTGTGTGAATCACACTATTAAAAGAGACAGAAGTCTCACATCAAGCTACTGGTATCACCTCACATCCAAAACATTTCACTGGAACTTGTTCCTTCATATTGCTTACACCAGGAAATAACCACAGATCAGCCCTGGTTAATCAGCCAATTACTAAGCGATTCTGTACTTCTGTGGCATATGTAAGAACACTCTAATATGAGAATTTTTAGCAAGAGCATCTGCAGGAGGTCAAAAGAGTCAAGATGGTAGCAGTGACTGGGCAGTTGAAGTTCTTACACATAAAACTCTGTTCCTATTGCCTGTTTAATCTAGTGGTAAAGCACCAGGCTAGACACTAAAAGACTGTGAGTTCAAGTCCTGCCTTATCATGAAAGCCAACTGGGTGACTTTGAGCCAGTCAGTCTCTCTCAGGCCTACTTACCTCATAGGATTGTTCTTGTGGAGAAAAAAGGAGAAGGAGGGGGTATTAGGTATGCTCTCTGCCTTGAGTTATGTATAAAAAAAAATAAATGTGAGATATAAGTACATACATATATACATACATACATGACTGCGGCCACCATCTTGATTATTATTTTTCTTGCCACCAATGCACATGAACCTGAGTGGCTTTCAGTCCAGAGGAAGGAAAATGTGTGCATACTTTTATGTTTTCGTTTGTAAGAATAGTTGGGGTATGAGAGAAAGAACAACTGATGTACGCAGAAGGAAATCAATTCATGTTATAACTTTTACAACCTACATGTGTGTTCAGTATTCTACATATATGTTTGAATTGGTGTGAAGAAGGCAACAGTACATTGGGTTGTAGTATGTCGGATTGCAAGGTAATGTCTACATTAGAGAGCCTAGCAGGGGTAAATAATGTGAAGCAAGTATGGGATAAAACTGGGTTGAATTGTGTTTATGGCATTTGGGCTGGTTCTGTCCCTTAGCAGTGAATGCTGCCTATGGCAGGCCTATGATGAAGGCTGGTATTGTAGGTTACTATTTTACTAATCTATTCTATAGTGATCAAAGCTACGATGAGCAGATTGTTCACTCTCTATGCATTCATATGGACACAACTATGTCTTATGGAAGACTGTGGTTTCCACTGTAGTATATTGGAATGAAGGTGATTTGATCCTGTGCAACTGAGTGGAATAATACATGAAGAGGAATTAAGGTGATGGTATAATTATGAATGAAAGGGCTAAAATATGAGTCAAGAAGTATGAAGACTGTCTCTAGGTTGTTGTGAGTGCATATGAAAGTAGGAATCAGTAGTTAGGGTGAGGGGGTAGTAATGGAAGAAGCAGAGGTGAGCTTTCGGGGAGAATGTGCATGATTCTGAATGAAGGCCATGAAAGAAAAATGTTAGTCTGATAGGAAGCATGAATAGATGTGTGAGAACATAAAGATAAAGAATATAGAAGAGGCAATTGGGCCATCTAGAGACCCAAGAGCAAATGAATGAATTAAAATAGTGATTGGTAAGTAGCTACTTAGAAAAAAAATGGTATGCTTTAAGCGTCAACCTACTAATACGGTGGTGAGAAGGAAGGGGCACTCAGGCATGTAATAGGAGATATAGGAAACAAACGCAGGGCCAGCCATAAAGGCAGGACTTATGAGGGTAGGACAAGAAGCAATGGGTGGAAGTTCATCAGAGGGAGATTCAACCTGGTAATAAGGAGGAATTTCCTGACAGTAAGAATGATTCATCAATGGCACAGCTTGCCTCCTGCAGATGTGGGTGCTCCACCGCTGGAGCTTTTCAAGAAAAGATTGGATAACCATTTGTCCTGGATGGTATAAGACTCCTGGCTTGGGCAGGGGTTTGGACTACAAGACCTCCAAGGTTCCTTTCAGCCCTAGGAGCCCATGAATTTGCAGACATTGCAAAATAATGATTGGGGGGGGGGGTTTCATAAGAAAGAGGGAATTAGTGAAAGGTGTGATGAAAGGTTCTGAACAGGAGGCACATCAGTGTTTGCCAAGAGTAAAATTTGAGAAGACAGGGAAAGAAGAAACTAGACTGGCCGTAAAACAACTACACGGATAGAAAGTATAAGCCTTGTATGGAAACAAAAGAAAAAAAAGAAGGTACATCAATTGCCAAACATCATAATGTACGAAAAGAGGATGTGGAGTCTGACAGGGAGGAATCGAGTGGTCTTGCGAGTGTTATCTGGACTGAGTTCGATCCTATGACCCCCGATGAGGTGGACAGGATCATGAGAAGGCTGAGCTCTACCACCTGTTTATTGGACCCGTGCCCCTCCTGGCTGGTTTATGCAGCCCGGGAGAAGACACGAGGCTGGTTCCAGGCAGTAATAACTGCTTCTCTGAGGGAGGGTAGTTTTCCCTGCTGCCTTGAAAGAGGCGGTGGTGAGGCCCCTCCTCAAGAAGCCCACCCTGGACTCGGCGATTTTGAATAACTATCATCCTGTCTCCAACCTTCACTTTTTGGTGAAGGTTGTTGAGAGTGTGGTAGCGCATCAGCTCCCTCTGTTCCTGGAGGAAACTGATTATCTCCACCCGTACCAATCGGGTTTCAGACCTGGGCATAGCACAGAGACGGCATTGGTCGCACTGGTGAATGATCTCTGGCGGGCTCGGGACAGGGGTTGTTCCTATTAGACCTTTCAGCAGCTTTTGATACCATCAACCATGGTATCCTACTGCGGCGTCTCAGGGGGCTGGCAGTGGGGGGCACTGTTTTACAGTGGTTCTCCTCCTACCTCCTGGGCCGCTCGCAGTCAGTGTTGACGGGAGAACAGAGGTCCACCCCGAGATCTCTCATTTGTGGAGTCCCTCAGGGGTCGGTCCTCTCTCCCCTCCTGTTCAACATCTACGTGAAGCCGCTGGGTGATCTCATTCGTGGTTTCGGGGTGGAGTATCACCAGTACGCTGATGATACCCAACTTTTTCTTTCCACCCCGAACCAACCCAGTGATGCCCTCACCGTGATGTCCCATTGACTGGAGGCGGTCCGGGTTTGGATGGGGAGAAACAGGCTTCGTCTCAATCCTGACAAGACTGAGTTCATACCAGCATCTCGGGCTGACCAGCCTTCTCCATCATTAACAATAGGGGATGAGGTATTGATAGGGCTCGCAACTTGGGCGTCCTCCTGGATTCACGACTCAGTTTTGAAGATCATATAGGAGCCGTGACCAGGGGGGCTTTTGCCCAGATTCGCCTGGTGCACCAGTTGTGTCCCTATCTGGACCGAGATGCTCTACGTACAGTCATTCATGCGCTCATGACCTCCCGGTTAGACTACTGCAATGCCCTCTACATGGGGCTGCCCTTGAGGACCACCCGAAGGCTTCAACTGGTGCAGAATTCAGCCGCGCAAGTTTTGATCGGAGCTTCCCGATACTCCCGTGTAACACCTCTTCTCCGTGAGCTACATTGGCTTCCGGTTGCCCTCCGGGTGAGATTCAAGGTGCTGGTAATGACCTATAAAGCCCTAAATGGCTTGGGTCTGGACTATCTAAGGGAACACCTGCTGCCAGCATCATCTTCCCATCATCCTGTGCGCCCCCACAGGGAGGGCCTTCTCAGGGTACCATCGGTTAATGAATGCCGGTGGGTTATTCCCAGGGAAAGGGCGTTCTCTGTGGGTGCGCCTGCCCTATGGAACCAACTACCCACGGAACTTAGGACTGCCCCCGACCTTCGCTCATTTCGCCAGGACCTGAAAACTTGGCTCTTTGATCTGTTTGGTCCAGACTGTGGGGTTGTTAATTTAACTGGGTTTTAGATTTACTCTTGGCTTCTACCAAGAAAGAAGATGGAATGAAAAGTAGAAGAGATCAGTTGAGGATGAAAATGAAATAAGGAATTGGTGGAAGGATTCCCTTGTAAGAGAATGATAGGGGTACCACAAAGACTAGAACAGAGGTCAGTGCTTTGTTTTGGCCTGAAATGAGCCTGAAGGTTGAAAAAATACTTTACTATTCTCTTATGCAAACAGAAAGGTAGCAGGAATAAATGCAAAAATCACAGAGGGGATTAGGTTGTTAAATGTACCCACGGTGTTATTTCACAGGATTCTGTTTTAAAGGGTATGCACGAGAAATAGGTGTGCAAAATCTGGAAGCTCGGTACAAGCCAGTTTTTTGTTCTTCAGCAGGCTCTCTAGAATGGTGTGAATGTAAGAAAGTTTATTGCACTTTTCTTCCTTTAGAAAAAAGCATATGACTAAGTGAATGGGCTTGAAATACAGAATGTTTAGGTGAATATGGAATTGGAGCTTGATTGCCAATATGACAATAATAATATAACATAGAAATAAAGTATGCATGTGAATAAATGGAATGCTTAATGAATAGTTCCACAGTCAGCGGGAAGTGAAGCAGAGATGGATGAGGTCCCCTTGGTTGTTTAATATACTGCAGATAAAGGAATGCTTGTAGTGATAGCAGAAGTGGAGCCAGGGCCGTGAATGGAAATGCAGTTTTGTATGCAGATAATGCAATATTGTTGTCTGAGAACATGAACAATTTGAGATGAATGTTACATAGATTCAGCATCAGAGAGATTCAGCATCAGATCTGAAAATTAATGTATTAGATGCCACAGTGCAAAGTCGCGTGGTCACACAGAGAGACGGACACTGGAGCTGGGTGGTAACTTCTTTATTGGATCAGGAATGAAGCTGGGGCAAAGGGGTTACCTGGCGTCTATTTATACCTGCCCAGGTGAATCGCAACCAATAGATTCAAACCTGGGCTTCCCGCCAGTGCAGGTGGCCAATGGATTTAAACCCTGGCTTCCTGCCAGAGCTGACCATGCCCTGGGGCTGTCAACGACTTGCTTTATTCTGGCTTTCCTGCCAAAAGCGGTTGTAGCCTGGAGCTGTCCAGTCCCCTGCTGTGCTGACATCCTGTGTATGCTTAAGAGCATACACTACACACAGTAGTTTTGTTTGACAGAGAAAATTGAATGAACAATTGCAAGTTATGCACAAATGATAAAAATCTAATGTGAAACAGCTTAATTTGTGTGACTCGGTAGAACATTTATTTCTTCTTCTGTGTCAAGATCCATCTTTAAATTGCCAGAATGAAGCCCCCTCCTTGGCTTTGTTATTGGCCAAAAACAAGTAATTATCGGCACATGTTTCTGGTAGTAACCGACATACTAGCAGGCTTTGTGTCCCTTCACATTCACACAGGATGTTGAGTCTTCAACTGAGCATACTGGTTTTATATTTAGGCACTTCAACTCTCAATCTATTTAGGGTCCTCCAAGTAGTGTAAAAGGAAGTCAGATCTTTTAATGTTATTCCTTGTTCGATGGTCTCCTTCCTCCATCTTTTAGTTCAGTTTTGTTCTTGTGTACATTCTTGAGAATATTTATTACACTTATGGAAGTGGATGGAAGAATGTTAAGCCAAGCAAATAGTGCTAAGGTCTCGGGCAGTGTGTGATCTCTTGTGAGTCAATAATGCTTGTCCCAAGGAACAAAAATGGCTGTTTGTAAGAACATGCCCACTTTGTTATGTGGAAGTGAGAGTTGAGTATGTCAGAGGATACATAAAAATAAGTTGAATGCAATGGGAATGGGGTAGTTAAGTGTATGCAATAAACCAAAAAATGTAGAATGAATGAATTTTGAATGCAGGTAGGTTGAACACAAGACTGACAGTTACAAAAGGCACATGTGGAGGTTGTTTCATTATGTAAGAATACAGGAGGATCAAATCACAAAGCAAATATACAAAGAAAGAAAGAATGAATCCAGAGGAAGGAGAAGATTAAGAACATTCTGTTTGGATTAGTTTGTGATCTTCAGGAAGACAGAGAAGAAATTTAAAGTATAAAAGGCAGTGTATAATGCAAGGATGTTGGGGGGGGAGTGTGACTATTTTTGGATTTGAATCACCGTGTAGACTTTAGTCCAACCCACCAAAGGATTTTTTTTGATAAATGTATTTATTTAGATAACATAACATTTATTGTCATTTTTCTGTGTGCAAAATGGCACACATTAAAATGAAAATCCTGTGCCCGCTCTATATCCATACACATACATACACACCTTCCCTAAAGCCTTACCTGGTCATGATTTATAAACTGAAAAAAAAATACCAAGATGCTTTTGGAAATATCAGCAGAATAGCTCACTTTGATCTGTACCACTTAGAGTTTGTCTCTATGGCTTTCTAGTTTTTCACTCACTTACTTTATCAATGACCATGGCATTATCTACCTTGGGTCCTATGTCACGTCATTAGACCTCCCATTTGCTGATAATTCACAATGCTCCCTAAAACCAGCTCATTATTTCTCCACATATTCCTCAAAATTTACAGGTTTCAATGAATGAAAAGTGATGCCTCAATGTATAAATTGGCAAAAAAAACAACCAACTGACTTGCTACCGTAGAACCGAGGTCTCAAACGCAAATGAAGATGGGGGCCACATTCCATAAAATTTGCTAAATAGTGGACCACTTTCATACAAATGCCAACATGCAGCAAATGTTAACAAAGAATTGAAAATAAAATTTGTATTTGCAACATACTGGATAACCTCAGTTAACACCGTGTCTCCATTGAGGCAACCGGCCCCATTTCCCTTTGGCCAGTGACTTTTTTTGCCCAGATCACTTTTTTGAGTGATAGGAGGTGCTAAAAACTGAATAATAAAAATATCAAAATTAATATTTATTTTTCCTGTATTTCCCACTGGCCTCATTTTTTTATCCAACAGCACCTCTGGCAATTCCAGGTACGGTTCTTTGTATCCCTGCAGGGTGGAATCAGCTGTCTCAGGTGTGAGAAGCAAAAGGCACCAAAGCTGGTATTGGTGAGAGGAAAAGTAAAGGTGATGTCAGGCAACCTTTCCCCACTATTACCTTGCGTGCAATATCCTTGGGCCAGCTGTTGTGATCTTATTTTCCATGGCATGGTTTGTACAGCACAGGCTTTGCTTCTCCCCCTGGCACCAGCTTGCACGGCATTAGCTTTACTGTGCAAGAGACAGAACTGGAGACAGTGCGGTGTAAGCCAGTGCTATGGGAGAGAAGCCAGTGCTGCAGGAAAGGGAGTCTAGGATGCAAAAATCTGGGATAAATGTTTAAAGGATATCTTTAGTATCTTAGCTTAGTTGGTAGAAAGTTGCTATGAGAAAAGATTGTATTTGGAACATACAACCACTGGTGGCGCAGTGGTTAGAACGCAGTACTGCGGGATAATTCTGCTGGTGCTGACTGCCAGCAGTCCAAATCTCACCAGCTCAAGGCTGACTCAGCCTTCCATCATTCGGAGGTCAGTAAAACGAGGACCCAGATTGTTGGAGGGCAATAGGCTGATTTTGTGAACTGCTTAGAGAGGGCTACAAAGCATTATGGAGCAGTATATAAGTCCAAGTGCTATTGCTATTGCTTGTGAAATGGAAGCTTGCAGTGAGTACTCGTCACTCTGCTTTAAGCAATGCATTGTGATTGAATTGTTTACTGCTAGACAGTCTTTCCAATTCAAATTAACCATTAAATGGAAGTTGTTTACTTGATGGCTGTGCTGACATGAGTGTCAGCACTGTGTGTCATTGAGCCAAACATTGTAAAGATGACAAAGCGGGAAGAACTGCTTTGAGTGACCAAGAATGAAATAGATAACCTGGGATAGCAATCACATGAGAAAGGTTGATGAACTGATTAAGGACAATCAATGGATTGTTCTAAAGGAAATTGTTGTCAAGCTTGGCCTTTCTCATGTGCATGTGGGATCACATTATTGATGTTCTTCAGTATTGGAAGCTTTATGCTGCTGACAGCAGAGATGAAAGCTTCAGGAGTTCAAATTCGCCCACAATTGTTTTCACACTAGAAGAACGTAGGGGAGGAATTTCTTTAAAGCACTGTGACACCTGATAAAATATAGACTCATCATTGTGACCCAGAAATGAAGTGTCAGTCCATAGAACATTGTCATAAAGCTTTACCTGCGGGGTGGGGGGGGATCAAAAGCCAGGCTTTACAGAAAAAAATCATGGTTATAGATTTTTGAGGCGTAGAAGGGTTATTCTATTTATCTCCTTGAGCCTGGCACCTCTATCATATCAGAGCACTACACTGCAACACTCAAAACTTTGAAGCAACAATTAAGCAATGTCTGGAAGCAAAAGAAGGACATTTTGATGCAACCTGACAGCACTAGGCCTCATAGCACTGAGCCATTCAAGAAGCCATTGCAAAGTTGAATGTTGCCACCTTACTCCATCCAGTACACAGTTCAGATTTTGTTCCACGTGATGTCTACTTTTTTTTTCAGGAGTGGAATTTGTTTCACTACAACAAAGTTATTGTTGTAAGCTAGAGTCACCATGTGGTGAGATGGGCAGTGAACAAATTTTAAAAGAAAAAAAGAAAGAAAGAAAGAAAGAAAGAAAGAAAGAAAGAAAGAAAGAAAGAAAGAAAGAAAGAAAGAAAGAAAGAAAGAAAGAGAAAGGAAGGAAGGAAGGAAGGAAGGAAGGAAGGAAGGAAGGAAGGAAGGAAGGAAGGGACAGTATCTATTTGAAGAGACAGGGTATGAAGTTCTTTCAGGATGGATTGAAACAGCTTGCCCATCTTTGGCAGAAAAGAATAGTAGGCAATATATGGAGAATATATACAGGTAATACAGGTAATAGAGAGATGGAGGAATTATTTTTCATTCAATGCTTATACATTTCTTATAGGGTTGACTATGTGCTTGCAAGTGAGGATTCTCAAAAACAATTTCAGGCCCTCATTGCTGAGTCTGAGATAGCCAATAAGAGTGAACACTAGCAAACTGGAAACAAATAGGAGCAAATGGAAAATAGGAGGAGGAAGGAGTATTAAGGTATCTTTGCCTTCTTGAGTTATTTATAAAGAATAATAAAACTGGGATATAAATAAATAAAATAATCAGTGCTTCCTTTATCAGTTTTATTTGCTGAGCAGGCTGCCCTGAGAGATTCAGGCAGTTAGTGAATTAACAAACCAATTCCCCCTCCCTCATAAAAAGATAAATGTGTTTCTATATTCCTGTTCCTCAACCCATTTGATCTCAACAGCTTTCTGTTCGCTATGGCGCTGTATCAGTGTTACAGAGAGAAGGTGTAGGCACATTCTGTGAAATGCGTTATCCCAGAAAATCTCGAGAGTGTTTTATAGCACCAAATCCTATGAGAATGGCAAAATTACATTTTCTCCTAGCTGAACTGAATGAGACACTAGCTAGGGCCTAGCAGGTGGAGGAGAGCCTTGATAAAGGGTAAACAAGGAGCCCCAAACGTAAGGTGAATTTGTTGGAATATGAATTTCATCTGTCTCTGGAGTGAGGAAGAGAAAATGCAAAGGGTTTTGCAAGGATAGTGAAATCCTGAAACGTGGAAGTTTGCAGTGCATCAGTAGTGGCTTGCAAACATCATGCAAACTATGTCTACGTGTAAAACCAAAGCAACAGGGGAAAAAAATTCCTTGGCAATGCTCTACAGTATAATGATGCTATGACCCTTCAGAAATTGGAAATTACAATTCCCAATGTTGAGTAAATAGTGTGGGATACTAGAAGTTGTTTTTGGCAATGTAATAGATCCATAGGCTCCCTACATCTGCTATACCATATGCCCCCCCCTCATCTTGAGTATTGAAACATTTCCCATTAATTGTCTCCTTTTCTTCCCTCTTCAATTTCCATTGTCTTTCCTTTGGTTTCCCTCTCTTTTCATGTCTCCATATCAAGATTGGGAAATCTAATGTTCCCTGACTATAATTCCCAGAACTTTAGACTAGCTTGGTCAATGGTGAAGGATATTTAGAGCTTTGGGTTCAGTGGTATCTGGAAGGACAAAGATTACTAGCTGTGCTCTGTATCTGGTATCTCTTCCCTAACATTAACTGTATTGTTTTGTGTTAATTTTTTCTTAAATCCTGGCCAAATTGCCAGATTTTCTTTGCTTAGAGAAGCTAGCCGCAAATTCCTTTGTTCCATGCACTTGATGAAACATCACACTAGTTCGGCCAGTATTGGCAGTTTCACCATGAAAATATAATACAGAGAAATCATAGCCTTTTTCAGCATGCATTACAAATGGCTTTATGATCTCGCTTCCCAATCCATTCACAAGCTAAGTTGGGTGAAGAGGAAGTAATGACTTGCTCAAGGACACCCGTGAGCTTTATTGAATGGAAAATGGAAATATGATATCAGCCATTTTGATGTCTAAATTGAAATGGCCATTTCACTGGTTTGGCTGCCTTTATTTCTAATTCTGTTCCCTTCTATTCACTAATTCCATCACTGAACTGACAGCATGTTTCAAGAGTTCAGGGACAGCCCGGGATAATTAGTTGCTTTCCAGAAGTAAAATATCTAATCATACTTCTCATAGTTTGGAAATAAACAAAAAGTTGACAAACTGAATGATCACGGGCTGCATCACTCTACTATCAGCCATAGAGTCATTCTAATGAATCTGATTTTCTGTTTTATCTGCTCCAGTCATAGAAACAGAGAATGTAAGATTTGGAAGGGATCCTGTTTCCAAAACGGTGCTAGTCTATGCTGCCCTGGTCACATCACACTCAGAACAGTGTTGGGTTCTGGTCATTCCAATGCAAGACATTTTGCTGAGGACTGTAATAAAAAGAGAAGAGCAGTGAAGATGATGAAGAGCTTGGAGGCTATGAAGGAACTGTGTATGTTTAGCCTAAAGAGGAGAAGATTGAGGGGATACAGGATAGCAGTTTTCAAATTCTTGAAGATCTGTCAGAGGAATAACAGGATAATAGAGTTGGAAGGGCCCTTGGAGGTCTTCTGGTCCAACCCCCTGCTCAAGCAGGAAACATATCATTTCAGACAAATGGTTGTCCAATCTCTTCTTTAAAATCTCCAATGTTGGATCACTCACAACTTCTGGGGGCAAGTTGTTCCACCGATCAATTGTTTTGTTAGGAAAGTTCTCCTTAGTTCTAGGTTGGTTCTCTCCTTGATTAGTTTCCATCCATTGCTTCTTGCCCTGCCTTCAGGTGATTTGGAGAATAGCTTGACTCTCTCTTCTTTGTGACAACCCCTCAGATATTGGAAGACTGCTATCATGTCACCCCTAGTCCTTCTCTTCATTAAACTAGACATACCCAATTCCTGCAAATTCTTTTTATGTTTTATACTCCAGTTGCCTAATCATCTTTGTTACTCTTTTCTGCACTCTTTCCAGAGTCTCAACATTTTTTTTTATATTGTGGCAACCAAAATTGCAATATTCCAAGTATGGTTTTAACATGATACTATAAAATGACATTAACACTTCACGTGATCTTGATTCTATCCTTCTATTAATGCAGCCGAGGATTGCATTGGCTTTTTTCGCAAGGAACGAGAGCATGAATTTATTCTCCATAGTTCCCAAGAGTAGGACAAGAAGCCCCAGGTGGATGTTTTATACAGAGAGAGATCCCCAAAATAAGGAGGAATTTCCTGATTGTGTGAGTTATAAAGCAGTGGAACAATCCTCTTTATGGAATTGTGGGTGCTTCATCATGGAAGGTTTTTATGACAAAATTAGACAGCCATTTGTCTGGGATGGTCTGAGGATTCCTGCTCCAGACAAGGGACTGGACTTGAAGATTTCCAAGGTCTCTTTAATCCTAGGATTTTATAAGTCTATCCAACCTCCAGCCCAGGATGATTTTGATTTTGCTCTGAGGCTAGTGACAAAAGGATCTTTACTTTTTAAAAAACCCAAAATGATTCTGCCCTGGCATCCTTTGGGTACCATTAGGGCTAATATAAAAAGTGATTAGACCTAGGCCCTTACAAGTCACTAAACCTCTTAGAGCCACTATCAGATGATAAAGCCAATGGGAATCCTTCTTAGCAATAGGACCTATCGAACACAATATCTGCCTGCTACACCCAAGCTTGCCACTTCCGTTTTATTACATTGTATTTACTAACTAGAAGAGATGTTATCATCCCAAAATCCTTTATTCAAGTAAGAAGAAAATTCAGATATATCTTGGCCCATCTTTTCAAATAAAATCTTGACTGAAGCTTAGCTTCTGTTGATTTCAAAGGACACCTGTGTTATTTTCTTGGGAGCAATACAGAAATAATTAGCTCTTTCTATCTTTTAGAGTGCTTTTTCAACTTTCCAGTGTCACCCATAGTCCTGAAATTTCCTTCTGGTTTTCCATCTGAGCACAATCAGGTCCCTAGTTTTAATTTGGGAGGATTAGGTGCTGCAGCTACAATAAAACACACTCATTGTTTCGATCTCTGTGTGAGCTAGAAATACTGTAAAACTAAACATTGTTTTAACTTCGTATTCCCTTACGTCACAGCTCTGTTCCTTTTCAGAGTCAAAACAACATTTTTCTATAATTACGAGACCAGCTTCTCTCAAACTTTAGGCTTCTAGTTCTGTTGGATTGCAACTCCCACCATTCCAAGTTAGACAGACTAGCTCCTCAACTGACCAGGGAGGATGATACTTAGAAATTTAGCACATTCATAGATTGCGAGTTGAGAAAAATGGTATTAGATTCTGCAGTCTCTAGTAGCAACGGCTAGCCTGCCATAAGGAAAGGGGTTTTTTTCTATCCAAGCAATCAAGCAGAATGGGGAAAACACACACATATGTACATATATCATATATACAAACCCTGCAGGTTGATGGCCCCATCAGTTATAAATGTCACCCCCGCTTGATGTGAAATGTAGGGGCCCAGAAGCAAGCATACCTGTGTTTTGTTTGTATGAAAAATAAAATTGATTGCCGACTGGCATATGGCGAAGAGACATGCATTTTGTCAGTCTTGGCAAATAATTGCAGTTCAGCCCTGCAAGGGCTATGAAGAAGTGCAGTCATGAAAATTGTACATATTTGAAGGCTGACATTGGAATCTGATCTTATAATGGGGTACTCCAGTGCAAGGAAGATGGGACAAAGTTCTCCCCTTCACAGTTGATTCCTTAGAAGACAAGCGTTGGATTTTAGATAGAAAGATGTTTATATCAGTCTCCCAGGAAAACTACTGATCTTCCTATCTTTCTTCTTTTTTCCCTTTAGGAAAAACAAATAAGAAACTTAAATTGCAAGGCAATGACATTTTCAAAACCCTGCCAGCCACTCAGAGAAGCTTCGATGGGCAGGACCCCCAGTGCACACAGCAAAAGGATTTTTCAAAAATGTGGAAAGAAGAACGGTATTCTTAGTTAGGAGTAATTCCATTGTTTTGAGGCACAACCATGGTAGCGCAGTGGTTAGGATGCAGAATTGCAGGCTAATTCTGCTGACTGTCAGTAGTTCAATCCTCACCGGCTCAAGGTTGACTCAAGCCTTCCATCCTTCCAAAGTCGGTAAAATGAGGACCCAGATTGTTGGGGGGCAATAGGCTGGCTTTGTAAACTGCTCAGAGGGGGCTGTAAAGTGCTGTGAAAGGGTATATAAGTGTTAAGTGCTATTGCTATTCTGAGTGTATGGCTTACAGGAGCTCTGATTCTTCAGCCTACCCTCCAACTTTCCAGGCTGATGCCACTGGCTTCCTTACATTCCACCCTGTGGTGACTTGGCTGTTAGATTTTCCAAAAGATTGTCCAATTGCCCTTGCTTTAGGCAGCCTTTCTGTTGTACACTCCATTCATTCTCAATCTAAGGCCATCAAGGTGGATTTAACTGCCCATCATCTCCAGCCAACATTACCAGCTCCTGAAATGAGCTGATAAGAGCTACCATCAGATGTTCCCCCTTTTCCCTCCCTACTGCGTTCTACTGTTTGCTTTTGTATTTTTGCATTTTATTCTATAATCTAATAAAACGTTGCAAATCGGATGTACAGATAGTCCTTGATCTATGACCATCATTAAGCCCAACATTTCTGTTGTTAAGTGAACCAGTGAAATTGTTATGTTTGTTGTTGTTGTTAGCTGCAAAGTCGTGTCCAACCCATTGCAACCCTATGGACAATGTTCCTCCAGGCCTCCCTGTCTTCTACCATCTTCTGGAGTCCATTTAAGCTCACGCCTACCGCTTCAGGGACTCCATCCAGCCACCTCATTCTCTGTCGTCCCCTTCTTCTTTTGCCCTAAATCTTTCCCAGCATTAGGCTCTTCTCCAGTGAGTCCTTCCTTCTCATTAGGTGGCCAAAATATTTGAGTTTTAGCTTCAGGATCTGGCCTTCTAAAGAGCAGTCAGGGTTGATCTCCTCTAGGACTGACCGGTTTGATTGCCTTGCAGTCCAAGGGACTCGCAGGAGTCTTCTCCAGCACCACAGTTCAAAGGCCTCAATTCTTTGGCGCTCAGCCTTTTTTATGGTACAACTTTCACTGCCATACATTGCAACTGGGAAGACCATAGCCTTGACTGTACGCACTTTTGTTGACAGGGTGATGTCTCTGCTTTTTAGTCTGCTGTCTAGATTTGTCATGGCTTTCCTCCCAAGGAGCAAGCGTCTTTTAATTTCTTGGCTACAGTCCCCATCTGCAGTGATCTTGGAGCCCAGGAAAATAAAATCTGTCACTACCTCCATTTCTTCCCTATTTGCCAGGAATTGAGAGGGCCGGATGCCATGATCTTGGTTTTCTTAATGTTAAGTTTCAACCCAAGTTTTGCACTCTCCTTCTTCACCCGCAACAAGAGGCTCTTTAGTTCCTCTTCACTTTCTGCCATTAGAGTGGTATCATCTGCATATCTTAGGTTGTTGATATTTCTTCCGGCAATCTTAATTCCAACTTTTGATTCATCTAGCCCTGCCTTTCTCACGATGTGCTCTGCATATAAGTTAAATAGGCAGAGTGACAGTATACAGCCTTGCCGGACTCCTTTCCCAATTTTGAACCAATCAGTGCTTCCGTGTCCGTTTCTCACTGTTGCTTCTTGGCCCACATATAGGTTTCTCAAGAGACAAATAAGATGGTCTGGTACACCCATCTCTTTAAGAACTTGCCACAGTTTGTTATGATCCACACAATCAAAGGCTTTAGCATAGTCAATGAAGCAGAAGTAGATGTTTTTCTGGAACTCTCTAGCTTTCTCCATGATCCAGCGTAAGTTGGCAATTTAATCTCTAGTTCCTCTGCCTCTTCGAAATCCTGCCTGTACTTCTGATAGTTCTCGATCCACATACTGCTGGAGTCTAGCTTGTAGGATTTTAAGCATAACTTTACTAGCATGAGAAATGAGTGCAATGGCGCAATAGTTTGAACATTCTTTGGCACTGCCTTTCTTTGGAAGTGGAATGTAAACTGATCTTTTCCAATCCTGTGGCCACTGTTGAGTTTTCCAAATTTGCTGGCAAATTGAGTGTGTAGCACTTTTACTGCATCGTCTTTTAAGATTTTGAATAGCTGTCACCTCCACTAGCTTTCTTGTTGCTCAACTTTCCTAAGGCCCACTTCACTTCACATTCTAGGATGTCTGGCTCGAGGTCAGTGACCACCTCATTGTGATTATCAAGGACGTTAAGCTCATTCTTGTATAGTTCTTTTGTGTAATTTTGCCACCTCTTCTTAATCTCTTCTGCCTTTGTTAGATCCCTGCCATTTTGGTCCTTTATCATGCCCATGTTGGCATGAAACGTTCCCTTCATCTCTCCAATTTTCTTGAAAAGATCTCTGGTCCTCCCTATTCTATTGTTTTCTTCTATTTCTTTGCACTGTTCATTTAAGAAGGCATTCTTATCTCTTCTAGCTATTCTCTGGAATTCTGCATTCAATTGGGCGTATCTTTCTTTTTCTCCCTTGCCTTTCGCTTCCCTCCTTTCCTCAGCTATTTGCAAAGCTTCCTCAGACAGCCATTTTGCTTTCTTGCATTCCTTTTTCTTTGGGATGGTTTTAGTTGCTACCTCTTGTACAATGTTGTGAACCTCCGTCCATAGTTCTTCAGGCACTCTGTCTATCAGATCTAATTCCTTAAATCTATTTGTCACCTCTACTGTGTATTTATCAGGGATATGGTTTAGTTTGTATCTGAGTGGCCTAGTGCTTTCCCCTACTTTCTTCAGTTTAAACCTAAACTTTGCAACGAGAAGCTCATGGTCTGAGCCACAGTCAGCTCCTGGTCTTGTTTTTACTGACTGTATAGAGCTTCTCCATCTTTGGCTGCAGAACACATAGTCAATCTGATTTCTGTGTTGACCGTCTGGTGATGTCCACGTGTACAGCCGTCTCTTGGGTTGTTGGAAAAGAGTGTTTGCTATGACCATTGTATTCTCTTGACAAAATTCTATCAGCCTGTGCCCTGCTTCATTTTGTGCTCCAAGGCTAAACGTGCCTGTTATTCTGGTTATCTTTTGGCTTCCTACTTTAGCATTCCAATCCCCCATGATGATAAGGACATCATTTTTTGGTGTTAGTTCTATAAGGTGCTGTAGGGCTTCATAGAACCGGTCAATTTCATCCTCTTCAGCACTGGTGGTTGGGGCATAGACTTGGACTACTGTGATATTGAATGGTTTGCCTTGGATTTGTTATGTTAGTAACATGGTTGTTAAGTGAATCTGGCTTCCCCAGTGACTTTGCTTGTCAGAAGCTGGTCACAAGACCCTGCATCCATCATAAATACGAACCAGGTGCCAAGCGTCTGAATCACATGACCACAGGGATGATGCAACAGTCCTGAGTGTGAAAAATGGTCACTTTTTTCAATCCCATTGTAACTTCAAATGGTCACTAAATGAACTGTTGTAAGTCAAGGACTGCCTTTATTGGAAAGGCTGAGAGAGGGTGCAGGTCCAGAGCCTTTTTCTCAGCCCTCTCATTTCCTCCCTTCAGAGTCATGGGCCAAAAACACTGATGTCAAAGCTGGAATTGGGTATGTCTAGTTCAGGGGTAAGCAACCTTGGCTCTTTTGTGACTTGTGGACTTCAACTCCCAGAATTCCTGAGCCAGGTTGACTCAGGAATTCTGGGAGTTGAAATCCATGTGTCATAAAAGAACCAAGGTTGCCTACCCCTGGTCTAGTTTAATGAAGAGAAGGACGAGGGGGGACATGATAGCAGTGTTCCAATATCTCAGGGGCTGCCACAAAGAAGAGGGAGTCAAGCTATTCTCCAAAGCACCCAAAGGCAGGACAAGAAGCAACGGATGGAAACTGACCAAAGAGAGAAGCAACCTAGAACTAAGGAGAAATTTCCCGACAGGCACCTGAGAGACTTGAGTCTCACAAAGCATTATCTTAATTCCACCTCAACTGGCCTTCCTTTTCTGAGACAGTACATTTTTCCCCTTCTTCCCCTTGAACACAAGGAGATTCTTGGCCCTATCTTGCCCTTCCTCAGGAGAACCACCGATAGCCAAGCAAGCCGGGGTCCCAAGAAGGAAGGGAGGGGGAGTTACGATCAATGAAGTCCAAGGGATGAGCTCTATCTGCAAACGCTCCTCTGAAGAATTCATACCCCCCAGCACTTTTGGCTCAAGGTGGGGGGCCGGACACCCCCTACCCCTCCACTCGCCTCACCTCTCCTGCAATCCTACCAAGTCCCCCAAAACAGACCCGGGCAACTCTTCTTCCCTCGCAGGCAACCACGCGCAAGTCCCGCTGCGCGACTGCTTTTCTCTCTGGCTAGCAGTTCCTGCGACTTGCATCTCCTTGTTCGTATTTACTCGGGATGCGAGCCCGGATCCCAGGACTGCCCCGGTCTCTTTCTCTCCTTCACGTCCCACCAACCCGCCCCCCTCCAAAAAAAAAAAAAACAGGCGGAGGAATTACAGGGGGGGACCACCCCTCCTTCCCATCCTGGAGGCGGGGGCAGGCGCAGCTGGGATGCGCCGGGCCGGCGGGACAAACTGTTGCAGCTTCAAAAGCCGAGCCGTCGAGCCGAAGGGAATCCCCAAAGCTCCGCAGCTCGGCCCTAGAAGGAAAGACGCCCCGTCGAGGAACATGTCCCTTCGACTGAGACAAATCACGCGGGTTCCAACAGTGAGTCCTTTGCCTCTCCTATCTTCCTTGACCGGCCCTGGAGTCTTTATCTTGTAACTAGAAGGATCCCTGAATCCCCACGCCCGTCCCCACCGCTCAGACTCTCGGTTTTGTACCAAAGCTTACCTTTCCTATCGCCTTTCCATCAAAAAAAACCTCCCTTCTTTCTCCTTTCAGGGCCGTTTCCCTAACTTGCTGCAGGCGTGTAAGGTTTAACAGGTGGGAGGATGGGAGAGGGGAGAGAAAGGACCCAGTTGAGGAGAGGGATGTATAGGTGCCCATTGCCTGAGCAGGCAGGCGTCCCTTCCTACCCACATTTACGTCCTCCCCAACTCTGCACACAAATTCAGCTGAGCTGTCAAACTCTTTGGAAGGTGAGTTCGATCCTGACTGGCTCAGAGTTGACTCAGCCTTTCCATCCTTCCCAAGTTGGTAAAATGAGGACCCAGATTGTTGGGGGGCAATAGGCTGGCTCTGTAAACCGCTGTAAAGCACTGTGAAGCGGTATATAAGTCTAAGCGCTATTGCTATCCTGGCTGTGCTTCATCGTCTTCACCGCTTTTCTTTTCAAAGGAAGCAGCCCTCAAGTCAAAGAGGCTTAAAAATCCTCCTCCTTTTTTTGTTTTGTTTTGTTTTGTTTGGCATGTAATAGGAGCAAAAATGGAATATGAAGTTAGCCTGTGCATCCCCAGCATAATATTCCTTCTCTAGTTGTTACTTTGAAATAACTCTGTATGAAAACATTCTCTTCTATCATTTTTGACGTGCTCTGTCTTTGCTTGCACTTTGTGTTTGTTTGTTTGTTTTTAAACACTTTCAAGGAAGCAAAGGTGGAACTGCTCTGCAGTGTCTTATAATTAGGAGCACAATTAACCACTTTTCCTGGGAGCTCTGAACGCACACACGTTAGGAAACTACAGAGCTTTTTATTGTTGCTTTACAACATTGTGGTTCATATTTGCATGATTAAAAAGAAACCCAAAGCAGAATGGTTCCACTTCTTGCCTATACCTTTACCTTACCCAGATTTTTTTTCGTGGGAACATTACAGAGATATTTTCACACATGATTTTGACAATTTGACTATACATACAAATGTTATTAGGGTAGACAACATGTAAAAAGCGGCCATTCTTTCTTTATTTATTTGCTAGATCACAAACTTTGTGACCACGTAATATTTTTTTAATCATGGAAGTTAAAAATCTGCATGTATATAAATGCAGTTCTGCCCATTTTATTATACGGAGGTGAAAACTTGGTGCATCGGGAAAAACACAGAAGTTGAATCTAGTGAGAATAAGATGCTTAAGACTTGCATGTACTATGCAACAAAGGGGGAAAGGGCCAAAAATGAATGGCAGCTAATTGAATGCCAGAGCGAGTCGCTGGTGCGAAGAAGCAGCGTGAAAGAACTCTTTAGGCTAAAATCTAATCTTCCTGGCTTTCCCTAAATTCAAGATTATGCAACAAGCAATTATTTTGAAATAATTAATAGTCATGTTTTCCCTTCAAAGTATATTTAATAATAATGAAATCAACATTCTCAAAAAGTCAGTAAGCAGAAAGAAAGTGTGCATTTGTCACATATCCCCAAGCTATAGATGTGGATAATTGTGTGGAACAAAGTGCGTAAAATCAGTGAGGTAGCATGAAATAAAATACATGAGTTCCAGTTGAGTAATTATACAAAGGCAAGCTGGCTATATAGAAACACCTAAAGCGAATCTAGACCTCTTGCATATTTTTCTAATACACTGTAAACTTTCTAATTCCTTTGCAGAAGGTCAGTGATGGGGAATTTAAGGCTCTCCAAATGCTGCTGGACTACAACTCCCATAATCTTAGCTGATCACACATGCTAATTAGGGTAATGGGAACTTGCAGGCCAAATATGGTGGTTTAGGAATCCTTTATCACCTAATGTTCTTTATGCTGTTGGAGTAAATATTTTATTTATTTTATTTTATTTTAATTCCATTTATATCCCGCCCTTCTCCGAAGACTCAGGGCGGCTTACAAGCTTAGCAGTAGCCTTCATTCTATGTATATGCCTGCTTATTAGGGCTTTCACACAAACCCCAAGCGGCATTATTACAAAGTCAGCTTATTGCCCCCAACAATCTGGGTCCTCATTTTACCTACCTCGGAAGGATGGAAGGCTGAGTCAACCTTGAGCCTGGTGGGATGCGAACCTGCACTAATTGCAGGCAGCAATTACTGGCATTAGCCCACTGCTCCACCACTGCTCCAAACAAACGTGGTTTGTTTGCTTTTTCATAGTATATAGTACAATATATTAGTCCTGCTATTGTGGCTAGTTCAATCATTTTTGGGGGGAGGGGTGCTCTGAAATTTAGCAGTTTAGGCCAAAAAATGAACTTAAATTAAACCAAGCTAATTAAGTATTTAGTAAATAGATTACTGTAAATGTATCTATGCTCCTCTTCTGACATGTTCAAAAGCTTACAAAGCTATTTTAAGGGAGTCTGGAATCTGCAACCAAAGCTTAGGGCTCCATGGCACTCTGGCCTCAAGCATCATGCACTTTGCCCTAAATTCTAATTCTCTCTGCTAAAACTTTCTACTCTCTTCTCGATTCTTGGTCTGGGTCCATGAGAAAGAAAGAAAGAAAGAAAGAAAGAAAGAAAGAAAGAAAGAAAGAAAGAAAGAAAGAAAGAAAGAAAGAAAGAAAGGAAGGAAGGAAGGAAGGAAGGAAGGAAGGAAGGAAGGAAGGAAGGAAGGAAGGAAGGAAGGAAGGAAGGAAGGAAGGTGGCTTGCCATTGTCATCTTCTGAGATTTACTTCCCAGTCTAACCAACTACCCTGGGAGAAAAGACCATGGATTGCTCCAAGATTTGCTGCCAGGAAGGGAAAGAGGCTGCAAGTAACACTTGGTTCTTTTTCCTTTCCTGACTTTTCAAGAGACAGAACTGTAAAAATACAGATAGGGGTAAAAAAAAACAACATTGGCATTGCTAGCTTCAGTATCCAAAACATCCCACTGGATATTTTTCTAGGATTTTGTGAGAAAGAACCCCCTTTTGCGACTAGATTTCATGTCGATCCAAAGGACAGTACTGATCATTCCATCCCTTAAGTAGAACCTGGAAGGATTCAAAACAACTGCTAATTCTTCTCTCTTTCCAAAGACTATTTATTTATTTACATATTTGATGGCCCAGATCTTAGAACTCTTTGCTGCCTGCCTCCACCTGGATGGAAGCTTGTGTATATTTAATGCTGCGTACTTTGTTTTCTGACCCTAGACATCTGCAGCTGGCATGCACACACAATTGGCAAGAGGGGAGATTTGATGTGTTATTTACCTTGTTATATCTGATGCCTCTAAGGGGTTTTATTACACTCCAGAAATAAATCAACACACAGCAGGTTTCTAGCCTCCCGCTCACAAACATCAGCCTTCCCACTTTAAAAACCCGCTTAAGGTTTTAGGATATATTTTTTTGTAATGTGTTCCCAACGTTTTGTCACCTAAATGCTCCAAAGCCCCACCTCACTTTCAGGATTTCAGTGTCAGAATGGAAAACGTACAACCCGCTCCCCCCCATTATTCCATCCCTCAAAACTATTGTCTCCTTTTCCATCAAAAATTCATGACAGGGATTTTGTTTAGAAAAATGAATAAACCCTAATAAATTATATATGCCTCTGAGGCCCTGATATAAATACAATTTCTCTTCTCATGGGCTATAGAAAAGGAGAGAATATGGCCTTATTTAATATGTGCAAATACACACACACACACACACACACACACACAAAACACAACACAAACTGCTTTTTTCATTCCCTGTGAAGTGGATATTGAATACATGAATAGCAGATTTTCTTCAAGGGTCCTTTCCCACCCACCACCTTGCCATAGATTTATACTTCATCCTGAGGAGGAATCTTTGTTCAAAGATTGGTACTAGTCTTTGAAATCCCTGGCCCCAAAACATGCTACCTTTCTCTACAAATTAAATTGCAATTAAATTACAATCTCAGAACTCAGCACGAGTAAGATCCTTCTATCGATGCTGCAGAGAACAAGACCCTGTGCAGATAGAAAACCAACATGTTGAGAGAGGAATTCAAGTCTTCCCTGCAACATTAATTTTCTCTGTTGAGGAAGGACTTTCTTCCCTCTATGGCAGACATGTCAAACACAAGGCCCAGGGGCCAGATCCGGCCCGCAAAGTGGTTTCATGTGGCCCCCGAAGCCATCCTGGAAACAGTGAGGGAACGGCCCCCACTGCCTTGGCCCTGGCCCAGAGACCCTCCTTCTGCCAGAGACCCTCAGATCTGTCCCACTCCTGCCCAGGCCCCCATAGGCACCCTTGATGCGAACAATGTAGAGCTGGCCATGCCCACCCAGCAGGCCATACGCACTCTAGCCACGCCCACCCAGTAGGCCACGCCCAACCTGGCCATACCCACCTGGCCCCTTGAGGGCAACCGCAATGCTGATGCGGCCCTCAATGAAATTGAGTTTGACGCCCCTGCTCTATGGGAAGCAGTCATGCATGCAACAAAGAAAACATGTTTGTGTGTTTGTATAAAACACCCTGAGCACAATTTCAAGGAGGCAGAGAGTGTGGTCATCTGCTAGCACCAACAGAAGAAAAGCAAGAGGGGAGAAGGAGAACTTCTCAGAGGTTCTGACATCCCATCATTTAACCATCCTGTTCAAGACTTAGCTCAGCTGTCAGGGCTTAAAGCAGCAGGAATGGAAGTAATAGGAAGCAGGAAGCTGATAAAGGCAGTCCTTGGTCACACTTCCCAACAACAATGAGATCCTGTAGCTTTTCCTCTTTGACTTGGCCCAGCATGATGGGCAGCATCAGCAGAACAGAGGAGAAAGATATTTTAGCCACCCAATGGCTTGGCAAGGGAGGTGATGTAGGTTCTTTGGAATGACAGAAAGAAAGAAAGAAAGAAAGAAAGAAAGAAAGAAAGAAAGAGAAAGAAAGAAAGGAAAGAAAGAAAGAAGAAAGAAAGAAAGAAAGAAAGAAAGAAAGAAAGAAAGAAAGAAAGAAAGAAAGAAAGAAAGAAAGAAAGAAAGAAAGTTACAATAAACTGGGGTTTTGAGTAGAGGGTAGACTTGCACTAAAACATTTGCTTCGGTTGCAACTTCAGGACCTTGGATAGAGTTTGCCCCTCTCAATTCCTGTCCTTCCTTCCTCTCTTTATCATTTCCCCAGTGGGACTCCTCTCCCATTTCATCCTTTGCACCTCTTGCTCTAGGACCCATAGCCTTACTGTTTTCTTTTCGGGGGGGGGGTCCACTAGTGCAGGGTGTAGCCTAGAAGACTGTCCAGTCTCTTCTAATGTTTGTATTGAAATAATGTGGCATCCCACCTGGCAGATATAATCCAGGGAATCAGCTTAAGTAACGGCTGGTCCTGTAACCAAATTCTGCTCCCGCTGAATACCAGCTGGGTCTTTTTGCTTGCTTGCTTAAACCAATTTATTATCTTCTGATCCAAAGGTTAATACATCATGGAGACTAGGCAGCATGGGACATTGGACCTTGTGTGGTCCTACCTATTGTTAGCCAAATAGGTGTTAGTAATCTAGACCTAATGGTCTAGAAAGGGTAGCCACCCTTGTCCCTGAGGCTTTCATGACTTTTATTCCCAGGCATCTTCTTCAGGATTTTGCCCTTAGGGGCATACAGCTTGTTCTGAAGGGTTAGGATAAAGACAGGGATTCTGTTTGTACACCAGTTGCTCTGCTGCCTAGTGACATCTGGGCTAAACTGATTCATAGCCTTTCTAGTGCTATCAGAGTCTTGATGTTGGAAATGTTCAAAACACAGAGATATATTTCAAGAGCATGGGAGAAGGGTTGGGAATCTGTGTGCTCTAGAACCACGGTCCCCAACCTTTCTGGCAGCAGGGACTGGTTTTGGAAGAAAAAATGTCTTCCACGGACTGGGGTGGGGGGTGGGGATGGTTTCATGTGCAACCTAGATCCTGTGCATGGGCAGATAAAGCTCCACTGGGCTGTACAAGTGGCTCAACTGCTGTTTGTGTGGCCCAGTTCCTAACAGGCCATGGACTGGTACTGGTCTCTGCCCCAGGGGTTGGGGACCCCTACTCTAGAAACTTCATGGGAAGACAAGCTGAGTTGGGATTCCAGATAACAGATATTTGAGAAATTTGGCATTGGTGATCCCTGTGTCAATAACTTAAAATTTGAGTTATTGCAATGTACTCTTTATGAAATAGCCACTGAAAATCCAGAAACAGCAACCAGTAACCAATTTTGCACTGATTACTGAGCCTACTGTATTAATTGTAAAGGACAAACATAAACCCCTTTCTCTTTAACCATTTAGTCCAACAAGCTTGAATGAAGCTCAAAATGCTTTTGTTTGTAATTTGTGAAACTGTTTGCACAATTCTAGATTCAGTAAACAAAGGCTTTATATTACAAAAGTGACACCCATCATTTTGTCTCTAGAATGCCCTAAAACAAAATTTTGCATGAGGCATTTTGGAAGGAGTATCAGGTACTGGTATCTGAGGATAGGTCAAGAACAAAAAGTAGAAAAGGGGGGTAGGGGGAGAGAGAGAAAAGAAAAATGACTACTATTTCTTTCACAGCCAATAATGATCCCATACACATTTCACTCTTCATCAAATAGGCCCATCCATATCTCCAAGGTGCCCCAAATTTCCACATAATTTTATGCCAAAAGTTCTCACTTGAGATCTTTTAGCTTCTATAGTTTAATTACAGAACATCTGTTTAACATGCAGTCGATTTTGGCAATACTGTGGAAGAGAAACTAGTGAGTTCTACCGTTCTGCATAGCACTAGCCAAGTTTTTAAAAGACATTCCTGGATTCCTTCCCCCTCCCAAGAAACTAAAAAAACGAGGAGGGTTCGTGTTTACCTGAAACAGATGCCAGAAAATAAGGGGTTTCATCCTGAAAAAGAGGGCTGTTTGGAGGGCACAATTTGGTTAATTGCAAACATCTTTCTTTAATTGAAGCAAATGGGACAATGTAGGCTGCTGAAGAGATTCCTGACACACCATCCATTATCCATCATCAGCTGTTGTTTGCATCACCCGTGCAGATCAGCATTTTCACCTTGCAACAGCTACTCCTGCTGTTCTGTAGTTGCACTTCCTAGGGTGCCCAACTGCCTCAGCCTGCAGTTAATGCCAACTCCACATCAAATCCCCACCAAGCCAAGGCAAAAAACAACAACAAAACACACACACACCATTTTACAAACCCAGAATTCTGCTGGTGGAATACAAATAGAAACAGAAACTGGCCATTTTAATAAAACGGAGGTAGAAAGGAGTGGCGGCTATATATTTCAGTGGCTGTGAATTTTTGAGGGCTTCTGACATTGTGCTTAGCAGGAGAGAAAAGCCTCGCCACCTTGACTAGCCTAGATGGAAGTCAGAGCTGTGGTTCACCTTCCATCCTTTGTATCCATCATTGTTTGGATAATCTCACAATGAAGCTGTCCCCATTCTCTTAGTAGGATATGAGTAACTACTTTACTCCAAGCTAGACCAATGTCCACATACTCCACAGTTGTTGGGTTTGGGGTTTTTGTTTTTGTTTTTGTTTTTGTGCTGATAAGCAGTGACTGTGACTGATTACAGGCACAGTTTCTTTTTCTCATCAATAATTTTTCTTTGATCATCATCCTAATGGTTGTCATTGTAATTTCTGGCACATGCAATAATGAGAATGAGAAGGGTTAGTTAAAAAAAACCCTCACATTTCCCCAGGTATCTTCCATGCTTCCTTCTGGAGGTACAGTATATCAGCAGTGACAATACAATGGCAGAGTTTCTCCATTACCAGCAATGCTACCAGTAATAGCAATAGCACTTAGACTTATATACTATTTCACAGTGCTTTAGTCATGCCCCCAACAATCTGGGCCCTCATTTTACTAATCTTGAATGGATGGAAGGCTGAGTCAATTTTGAGCCTGGTGAGATTTCAACTGCCAAACTGCTGGCAGCTGGCAGTCAGCGGTGTTCTGTACCAGCCTGCTACCAGCCCTGCAGAAAAGGCAGGGACAACCCCTTTTACAAGAAGGCAAGAGGCTGGAATTACGCCTGCCAAATTTATTGCTACAAAAACAAATAGAACAAGACACAAACCAAGAAACAGGAGCTTTTCAAGCGGTTGCCTTCAGCAAACCAGCCCTCCCACGCATTCCCCCTTAAATACAGTTCAGGGCGTGGCTTCTCTCTGCCTCCTTCCGAGGATCCCCATTGCCTTCCTCTGTTTACTCCTGATTGACTGCCTCCTGCATCGGGCATCCTTGAACAGGGCCAGCTGTGGGTCATCTTCATCCACGCTGTCAGGCTCACACAGCTGGGTCTGCGTCGTGACCAGAAGAGAGGGGCCTGGCTGAGGACTCCCATCAAGCTCTTCAACACCCCCCTCCTCCTCCTCCTCTGAGTCATCCGACCCAACTGCCAAACCCACAGGCTGACCCTGAATCACAACAAGCGGAATTAGCCTGCAGTACTGTGCCACCACAGCCACCACAGCTCAGCCCTGAGCTGTTGCTCCCACCTCTACCACCCAACCTGATGACAATACCCCAAACAAGGAACTCAGATGAATAAGCTAGCAGTAAACAACAGCCTAATCAAGGAACCCCCAAGAACAACCCCACCAACATTGACAGGGCAGGCCATTTGTATCTAAACCAAGAGCAAACTTCCCTCCCTTCTAGTACTGATGACGTTACCTAGTTGGGTATTGAAATGTATGTAAAAAAACAAAACAAAAAAAAAACAACTGAACTCAGAGAGCACTAAGGATCCCACTGATGACATTGTCTAAGTTATCTTCCCACAGCCTGCCCTAAATAATAATTTTTCACTATAAATGGCCAATCAGCAAATTGACGGATGGGTTCCTTTAGTGTCCTGAAAGCAAAGGGGATCCTGTCTTTTAGGTTCCTTTAGGGCAGCTAATCAGGCTATTAATTTAAACACTGTATTAATCAAGCAACCTTCCTGTTTCACTGGCTAACACTCTTCTGTTTCAAGATACTTTCTGCAACTGCACTTCAAGGGAATTGTGATGAAGGGGGGAAGGGATATCCATTCATTGCAATCCTAGAGAACAAGAAAATGTTGTTCGAACAAAAGCTTCTTCTTTGCTCTGTATGGTTTCCATTGCTGCTGCCATAAAGCCATGAGAGTCTCCTTCCAGGTAACAGCTTTAGTTAGCTAATTCATATGTTTATTCCCAGCGACTCACCCATCCTCAGATGTTTTCCCCATATTAATAACCCAGAAGATGCCAGCAGCAGATGGTGAAATACGTCTGTAAACCCTGACTCTCCACAGAGGTGCCAGCAGTTCTTGGGACTGTGGCGTCATTCTTGATTATCCGGTGTATTGCGGCTAGCGGCCACTGCCAGGTCTACCTGGCACAGGGCCGGCACTCAGCGCAAAGAAGGAAAATGAGCATCTCCCAATAACTTTAACCTTCTGAATACACTAAACATCTGCTGAAACTAGGGTATGCCAAACCATGTTAATTCAGGAAGATGGTGCCTGAAAGCGAGCATGGAAGTATTAAAAAACAGAAGCAGAAATGGATGGGATGCTGTACACTAAAAATCCAAGGGGTCAATGGTAGACTGCTTATTCTGGATTTTCTAGTGGACTCTTCCACTGTGGAAAAATGAGCTCCATATTTTTCTATTGTACTTTTAACTGTATCTGCTTCTCCTTAAATATCTGCTGGGGCTCTATGCCTCTTTTCCATGTTAATATCAAACTTCTAATTCTCATAACTAAAACTTTTTTTTTGTTCTCGTTAATGTCTATGGAGATCCTCAGATCCTCAATCATCCAGGGTCATGGTTGCCCCAAAGGTGTTTTCCAAAAAGCAAACTTTCTTGTTTTTTTTTCTTTGAAAACCTTTTATTTCTCATCCAAGATGCTTCTTCAGTTCTTCAGAAGCTTCTTACATGAGAAGCAAAATGTTTTCAAGGAAGAAAACAAGGAAGTCCAGATGTCTTTTGGAAAGGCACTTTTGGGTTCCTCCTTAGTGTTCTTGCTGATTCACAGTTTCTACTATACTGTTTTTTGGAATAGCCATAATCTTCTCAAATCCCATGGGACATACCTACATTGTCCACCTTACTCATGTTTGAAACATGATCATCTTTGCTTCCATTTTACAAAATCTGGGGATTCCATGTCTATGAAGATCCTTTGAGTGGGGAACAGAGAAGAAAACAATCTTAGCATTTTTGTAAAATTATATAGTTCCCCTCCATTTTTCTGAAGGAACTATTGAGTCTCCATTTTATATTTTTCCACATCTGCTTGTAATCTTCGTTGGAAGGAGAGGAGCATATGTGTATTTGTGCACGTGCACTTAGGCTTGCATGTTTAATATAAGAAAAAATGATTAGTATATTCAGGTGGGGACTCAATTATACAAACAATTTGCAGGCAACTGATTTTAATCAGCAATTAATGTAATTGGGCAGAAGGGTGGCTGTTGTGTCCTTTTCTGTAATGTGACTTTTAGATACTGCACACTTGTGCATATTTATTGCAAAGGGTAAAATTTTCTAGGACTGGTTTTAATCCAAGTGCACAAGTGGGGGAGCTGGACACAGCATCCTTTTTCCCCCCTGTGTTTTTCATTTTTTCTGTTTATACTTTTTTGAAGTTGTTCTTTGTAGGTAAATAGCTGCCAATCAAACATTGATTCATCTTTGAGTTTGGCCATTTTCTTACTACATGTTTCCAGTGACTACTTGTTAGATATTTTGGGCATGGCATATTTTTAAAACACACATTGGCGGTGGGGGAGGAGAGAGAGAGAGAGAAAGAGAGAGAGAGAGAGAGTGAGAGAGAGAGGCAAAACCATTTTGTAACAAAACCCCACTCCATACTATATTTGGCACCTATTTCTGCAACGAAGGATAAAAGAATAAACCTCCTGCAATGGTAGTCTATGAAGTGGACACCAAATTACAAGTGTTTTTTTTTCCTTCAAATGAGAAATAATTCTTGGTGACATCACAGATATTTAGGCAATCAATATGATGCACAGCCATCTACTGCTGTTTACAGTATTTGCAGAGTTAGCTTTGGTAATGTGCAGATTGAGTTCTAAATAAGCAGCAATGCCTTTGAGGTGTTTATTTTGTTTCCCTCCTTTTCTTTATGGGGCAACTGTTAATTGTTTCCAGGAACTATTCAAACCGTTCAATTTCATTCACCCTAAGGACCCCAAGAGAGTTTTCAGTCTCTGCCCTGCTTGTAGGCAGTCTATAATCATCTTCCCCAATAAGTAAGCCCATTAATTTCTCCTCTGTTTGTGCATTGCCTTGTTCAGGGTCCATCCTGATTTCCTGGGCTAGGCAATGATTTGCTTTGTTCTTATGGCAATTGTTAGGATTATATACATCTGGCTAGAGGGCAGGGGTGGTACCAGAAAGTTCATTATACTCCAAACACCTGCTTGGGCATGAAAGGCCAGTGCAATTTAGTAAAGGTCAAGTTGCTGATGTATCTGTTCAGATTGAGGCTTTCCACCTTCAGCCCCTTGAGGATTCACAGAGTAGGCTGGGAAGGAAATTACCTTGGAATTGGATACAAAAAGCTGTTGGCATTCAGGGTTACTTCGTTAAACAGGGATGGAGCCAGGGACCAAGAGTCAAGCAAACATTAGCATTCTGGTATGTCTTGGTGTATGTGGGTGTTTTTTTGAGCTGTACGTATGATTGCAGAAAATGGGAGAAAAGAGATGTAGGAAACAACTCTGTGGGCAAACCGAGAAGCTGAGTCCACACAGTACAGCAAAAGGGTTATTATATGGTTGGAAACCAGACTATATTTTTCTAGAAAGAGCAGTCTCAACTTGCAACCCTCCAGGTATACTGGCATCTCAACACCCAGCACTGCAACCAGTGCTGGCTAGGAAGAGAAGGTCCCAGACAGATTGATTTGCTGGGAAAGCTATGTCAGACCCATTTTTTTCCTTCAGTTTCACTAGCATTTTAATTCAGATAATATTTTCCAAGTTTGGGAAATAGTACCCAAACCGGCAAAAACCTAGGCATCAAAAATAGCAGAGGAATGGGATATATACCAGGAACCAATCCTTTCTTTAACACACCCGAGTAGTAGTTGTGTAGCATTCTGTATTGCAGATCAAAAGTTCTACCTTTGGGCAGACCTAAATGGATTGGATGAAGCTAGACTGCTTGTTTGGACCATTGAATAGAGCCACAGGGAACATCCCCTGCCTTTGTGGAAAGCCATGGATCTTGCCACTTTAAAGGGCTGGAGAGATCAAGAAAAGAAAAAAAAGTAGACTTGGGGCTTAAAATACAGTTGCTATTCCCAAGGTTGGAATAAAGAAGAAGACTGTGATCAAGAATTGATATAAATCTTAATAAATAGTGGATGGTCTGCCACAGGCCATTCTGATGACTAAGGCCAGAATCAGACTGGAAATTGTGCCTGTACTCTTTGAAGCAAAACAATGGCACTAACTATAGGGCTGAGAATATACAGCAACTCACGACTCCATGTCAAGCCCCAGCTCCATTTTTGCAACCTCTGGTGTCCCTCTAAGATGATATTGCTGAATCTTAGCAACTAAACCCCAATTTCAGCATCTTTTGTCATTTAGTGGAAAGAAAAACAAGAATACATGCATTAAAATGTAACCCGTCCATTTGAGGTTGACACCTCAAATTTCATCTCCCAGACCAAAAAAATAAAAAAGGTCAGCCTTGCCATTTCATCTAACTCACTCCTGTAGCCCTTGGCAGCCATTTTCCTTTTAGAAGAAAGGGACAGAGCAGCCCCAGAAACAAAACAAAAAAATTGCTTACCCTTAGACACTCCAACATTGTCTTATCCAGAATACTTGTCCCTTCCATCAACCCTACCAAAAGCCAGGCTTTTGATAGATATGAAGTGGGGGAGGAGAGGTAAAGAAAAAGTAGCTATGTTGTTGTTGTTAGCTGCGAAGTCGTGTCCGACCCATTGTGGCCCCATGGACAATGTTCCTCCAGGCCTTCCTGTCCTCTACCATCTTCTGGAGTCCATTTAAGCTCATGCCTACTGCTTCAGTGACTCCATCCAGCCACCTCACTCTCTGTCGTCCCCTTCTTCTCTTGCCCTCAATCTTTCCCAGCATTAGGCTCTTCGCCAGTGAGTCCTTCCTTCTCATTAGGTGGCCAAAGTATTTGAGTTTTAGCTTCAGGATCTAGCCTTCTAAAAAGCAGTCAGGGTTGATCTCCTCTAGGACTGACCGGTTTGATAGCCTTGCAGTCCAAGTAGCTATAGAGCACTCTTTATTACTGGTATTTGAGAACATATCTCAGCAAAAATCCATAGTCAACATACAATCCTGATGTGAAAAGTGGATATAGATTGTCTGTTTCTCTCATAATGTTAGAAAACAAGCTTAACCCATGAATAGATGGATAGCAAATTCAGGACAAAGTAGAAATATTTTATTTCACATGGTAACAGCACGTGAAAGCAAGGAACTCTGAATCTATGTCTGCTGATCCTATCTATTCTTCTTAATTATCTCAACTGCTGTCTCCACATCAGCAGCTAGGTTTTTGTTATGCATTGCCAGTGTTTTTTCTAGCCAGTCTGTGCAAGCATGTGCTTTTGACACTTGAAATAATCAGAAAAATGAATTGCCTTTCTATACAATTCTGTACATCAAAATACTCTCAGAGCATATAACACCTTAAGGAATGCTGCTATCTAGAGAGAGGTCTTGCGCACAAAATTTCAGATTTATTACAATTTCACCCTTTATTATATTTGGTTCCTTGTATATAATACAGGTAGTCCTCAATTGAGCCCAAACTTTCTGTTGTTAAGTGAGACATTTGTTAAGTGAGTTTTGCCCCATTTTATGACTTTTCTTGCCACAGTTAAGTGACACTACAGTTGATTAGTTAGTAACCCAGTTGTTAAATCAATCTGGCTTCCCCATTGACTTTGCTTGTCAGAAGGTCACAAAAGGGAATCACATGACCTTGAGACACAACAACAGTCATAAATAAGAACCAGTGGCCAAGCATCTGAATTTTGATCACATGATCATGGGAATGCTGCAAAGGTCATAGCTGTGAAAAATGGTCATAAGTCACTTTTTTCAGCGCCGTTGTAACTTTGATCACCAAACAAACTATTGTAAGTCAAGCACTACCTGTTTCCAGCATGAGTTTTAGAATATTTTATTATTATACATGGTGAAGCTTTCTCTTATTTTTCACTGCAGAGGAGTCACCGCAAATTGGCTTACTTTTTTAAAACAAGGGAATCCTTAAATAGAACAATTTAAACACTAAGAAGAAGCAAAAGCCGATTAATAGTTTCAAAAACAAGCAGAATTTCCGGTTAAATCAGCTTCTTAACCTTGGTGTTTTGGAGGTATTGGGAGAAGAATTTCCAATCACTGTAGACAGTTCCAATATATAGATCATTAGGAGAATAGACAGAATTCTCAAGGAATTTCATATGTTGGGAGCTGCACAAAAAGGCCCTTTGTTACATTTCTGAAAATTTATTTATTTGGATTCATATTTATGTGATATGACAGGGTAGAGAATAAAGATTACCTTGATGAATGCATGCAGAAGCCATTGTCTAGGCCAGGGGTAGGCAACCTTGGCTCTTTTATGACTCGTGGACTTCAATTCCCAGAATTCCTGAGGCAGCCATGCTGGCTCAGGAATTCTGGGAGTTGAAGTCCACGAGTCATAAAAGAGCCAAGCTTACCTACCCCTGGTCTAGGCAAATGGGGCTGAAGCATTTTTAAAGGCTAGAACAAGAAAGTGAGTTAGGCAAAGGGCTCCCTAATTCATTAGCTATAAGAGGAAGATGTACAGCAGGATCAGACCTGGCAGATGCTATTATTACAGCCAGACTCAATGAAAATGGTTTTAGCCTTCCTTTGGGGTTGATTTCCTGGTCTGGTCAACCTAGTGGGATTGACAGATGTAGAAGTAACTCAACGATGGGTGAGGTTTTATGGCAAGAGGTACCCCTATAGAAGTTCCTGTTTTTGTCATATACAGTTCATGGAATCAATGTTGTGTTCCATTGATTTGGGGAACAACAATTTAGGTGAAAGCTGGTTAAGAAAGAAATGATATTCAAAGGATGATAAGTAACAGGATTGGAAAGGTTAAAGTGGTGGAAGTGAAGGGAAATTGAATAAGCGGAGTCAAGGGCAGGTTAGTGGATAGTGAAAATCTATCTGAGATTACATCCTCACTGATAAAGTAAATGACATCATTGTCCATGATGAAATAAAATATCCCCGGCAGTAACAATTTTCAGCAGGTGGAGGAAGAGAAAGTGTTTGCCTTTTAAAGACTTTTCTCTTTAGTCCCTCTTGCAGAAAAGTCCTGCTCCCTTCTATCCTTCAAGATACCAGCCGCAGAGAGTAATTTCTCTTCCCAAGACACAGTTCCTCACCAAGACATGGCGATTTCCCTTTTTAATTCAGTCACTCAAACTGACAGCTACACTATGTATAAGAACTAGGCTACACGATTGCTGTGCCATATTTTCACTGTAAATCTCTTGATGTGTAAAGTGCTCCCTTTCACTCCCCAATCCCCCTGATAAATATTCATTTTATTTAAGTATTTTTCATCTCTCTCGCTCTCTTTTTAGCTCTCCTTAATTCTCATCACCGGATTTGGACTTGTAGGTGGTTTTTATATCCTTGCAAGGAAGACCTTCTTTGTTCCTGAAGTGAGGTACGTTTCTGGAGAAGTAGCTATGCTTAGATTGGAATGAGAGTCTCTGCGATATTGATAAGGGATCCCTGATTTGATCTAAGCTAGCGCTTTAGAATCCTTGGTGATCTGCTTTGCCATTCCTCTTCACACACAACCAAATCCTGCCAGCATTAGTGCTAGAGTATCTGCAGAATGGGCAGAGCTGATCGATTTGAATGTTTGGGGCCATGTAAATGACCTGGGAAGTGGTCAGTATTTCTCTCAAGGCCTGTTGTCAGGCCAACCTGTCAGGTCAGATTTGACTGATGGGCCAAATGCTCCCTATTCCTGGCCCACATTATTCTAGGATTTATGCTAGCTTGGAGAGGAGAAAAAAAAGTGAGGAAGGAAGGACTGGTTGCTATTGTTTATAGGAGTATAACTTAAAACATCTAGTTATTTATTTAATTTAAAGACCACTCATCTCACTCACAGAGTGACTTATCCTTGTTCATGTTTCCAAGAATCAGAGGTCAATGTAGAACCGTAGTGCATATGGGTGTTTTCAGGTTTAGGATTACAACATCTCTTCCTACTTCAAAATGTTAACGGAGATGCTTATGCTCATATTGTGTTTCCCCAAAAATAAGACCCAATTGGAAAATAAGCCCTGCCATGATTTTTCAGGATGCTTGTAATATAAGCCCCACCCCCAAAATAAGCCCCAGTTAAGATTGTCAGCCAAACGGACGCATTTAGTACCATATTTCTCAAAAAATAAGCCCTAATGTGTCTTTTGGAGCAAAACGTAATAGAGGACCTGGTCTTATTTTCGGGAAAAGACGGGTACTAGTAAATGGATCATAAGCTCCTTGTCTGACAAAGATTTAGTACAGCTTTGGAGAGAACATGTTTTTGAGATTTGAATTTCATTCTTTGTAGCACTGCATATGTATTGCCGAAGGAAGGAAACCTGAATTTAAGATGATACAGGCCCTAACCCCCAGACATGCAATGTCCATATGAAAAAAAAAAACTGTGAAATATGTAACCTCTTTACATATCAATCTAGAACTGCCAATTAAAGTTGAAACTATTCATGGTAATATTTCCCTTCCCAATAATTGTATTTATGTGCCACAGTTGTTACCAGTTGTTTAAGCACTAAGAAAACAGCTAATGTTTTCAGGAAAAAAATACAAATTTTGATGAAATATTTTACTGTCATTCCTGGTAATCATAAGATGATTGGTACTTTCATAAATATAAACAAAGGAAGAAAGAAGCCAATATTGTTTTAAAAATTGCTGTTGAATCAGGGAAAAACTCTAAAAATGTAATGTGAAAATTGTTGATGATATCTGTTGCATAGTTGGAAGTATTATACCTAAAATCTAATGATGGTATTGGAATAAATTGGTAAGTTTTAAAGTTTACAATTAATTCAATTGTTTTGTCAAGGAAGATTTTAACAGTCCTTAAACTCTGCCAGGATTACTTTGATATGTACATTTCTCATTAATACTTCCTTGGCAAAAGAAGACTTGCTCCGTAGTGTTAAAAGCCACTTCATGCTTGCTCAGGGGTATTTTTGTCTCATTTTTAATTGGAATAAAATCTCAATGTTTTTACATCTTCAATCTGATCAATCTTGTCCAAGTGGAAATGGATGCCAAACAATGATGTTTTCGTTCTCGGTTATCTGTTCCTATAAGAGCAAGTAGACCTATCCAGGAAGGGGGAAAATGTTAGTGACAGCTACAGACTCAGGTATGTCAAGAACCTCCTCCAAAATGTAGAAGTTCCATGAAAACGTGGAAGAAGAAAAAAGAAAAGGGTGGATGATTCCTGATCCCAAACTCTTGGGTTACTGATAACCTGCCTGATAAGCATCATGCTATGGGCCTCTGGCAAGCGTACTGTGAGTCACCCTTTGAAGATGTCTAATGCTTTTATAATAATATCTGTTTACTTGCTAAAGCGATCATTGATTCAATTTGGCACCAGCTGCCCAGGGCTCTTAGCACAAAAATTATCAGTTGTAGATTTCCTTTGTCTTTGACTGAACTGCAGATAAAAAGTAGAATAGACATGTCTTCAAACAGCTTCACAAGAGATACAGCCAAAATTAGCTCCAGGCTTGGGGGGAAGAGGTTGTTCATGGGTTCTCCCAGACATCTTCCATCCTTGAGAATATTGAAGTTCTTTCCTCTGGAGTATTCACAGTCAGCCCCAGAGGATCAGAAATTAAGGGGAAGGTTATTCCCCCTGAGTCTGTTACTTCAGTCTCCTCGATTGTGGAGTGCATAACTTCTCTTTGGTCAAGGAAGCCCTTGAAAAAGGTACAGAGCTACAAATTAAATGGATTAAATATTGCTGTTAACCATTTAAAATTAATTCTAAAACCATTCAGTTTTAGGACCGACAGAGTTAGGACGTGCGTCTCTTGAATTCCACGTTTGAAATAGATGAAGTGTGTGACCAAAAACACCACCTCCCAAACAGACAAACAAACTTTATTCTCTTAGCTTCCCACATATACAAACACACACCAATCTCATATATACAAAAGAAGTGATGGGACAAGGAGGAGCAAAGTGACGATTTGGAGGGGCATCAGACTGGGGAACGTGACTTCCTAGTGGGCCAGATGTGGCCTTGGATTGCAGACTATGTGCCTGTTTTTGAAATCTGCCTCAAAGTGACCAGCTGAGCCCAGCAGCATTAGCAAGCTCAGGGGACACACAGTGCACAAATGACATCCATCTCTGGGTCTCAGCAAATTCATGATTTGGCAACAGCTATTGCTGGTCATAGTTCTAGAGTAAAACCCGGAGCTGGAATGGAGTGAAGTACATTTCTTTTTCTGCCTAGGCAACAACAAATCTCTTCTTTTATCAGACTCTGATTCCCAAATGGAAAGTTTGGTCTCTTGCTTCCTGCCAGGGGCCAAAGTGTTAGAGGAGCAGGAAAGAGTGCGTGTGTGTGTGAGAAGGAGTTTCTCGTGGGAACTTTCCCAGCCTTGACTCCAGGGTTGTTTTTCTGGCTCAACTTCGCCCTATCCCCTTCCTTGCCCGATCACAGATTGTTTCCCCACAGACACCTCAAAGGGAAGAAAAGAGTAAAGAAAACAAAAGCAAGAGCTTAGAAATACTTGAGGTTCCAACAGCAAAAACAAGAGATTTTTGTAGATATTTTCTCCAGCTATCCCGCTCCTTGAAAACTCAGCTTCAAAATGAGAAAGCCCCAAGTAGTGGCTACCAAACCCTTCTCATTACAATCTGATTGCCTTCTGAATTTCAATCTGTACCACCGTGGCTCTTTTTTCCCATTAAGGTACCTAAAATACGATGTTACAATATTTTATTAGCAATACTAATAAAATACTAACTAATGCCATAATAAAATACATTTTTATTATAGCTTTACATCAGGATGACACCAGCTAAAATTGCTTCCCCCTATAGAGCTTGTGGACTTAATTCCACTCCCCACTAGTTTTACTAAAGGATGGAATCAGAAAAGAAAAAAATGCCACCAGTTGATAAATAAATAACCACGGAGGGAGCTGATTTTCAACACCAATACAACTGCACACCTAAGATTAACCAGAACATTTTTTTAAAGTTGTGCTAAACACACTAACTTTTTATTTATTTTATTTAGAGATAATCTCAACTGGCTGATGACCTTCCCCCTTCCTTTACAGGGGCCGCCAAACACTTGTGTCATACAGGATTGCTATAAGCTAAAATATGAACTACACAAGACTTTTCAAAACTCTTTCCCCTTGCAGTTGCAATGTTGTTCATGGGTACAATGACACTTGACCACCTTATAAGCCCAACAGATATAATAGTGCTGTATTCATTATCATATGACCTAGCTGGAGTGTGAAAAATAACCCAAATTCTTTCAGACAATATTTAACAGAATAAAAACAGAACGTCAGAATAACAAAGTTGGAAGGGACATTGGAAGTCATCTAGTCCAACCCCCTGCTCAGGCAGGAGACCCTATATGATTCCAGACAAATGGCTATCCAATCTCTTTTTAAAAACCTCCAATGTTGGAGCTCCCATAACTTCTGGAGTCAAGCCGTTCCACTGATTGATTGTTCTCAGTATCAGGAAATTTCTCCTTAGTTCTAGGTTGGTTCTCTCCTTGATTAGTTTCCAACTGTTACTTCTTGTTCCGCCCTCGGGTTCTTTGAAGAATAGGTAGCCCCTCAAATATTGGAAGATTGCTATCAAGTTACCCTTAATCCTTCTCTTCACTAGCCTAGAGGTACCCAGTATTTGCAACTGTTCATTGTACAGTATGTTTTATCCTCCAATCCCAAATCATTTTTGTTGCTCTTCTTTGTATTCTTTCTAGAATTTCAACGTCCTTTTTATATCATGGTGACCAAAACTGGATGCAGTATTCCAAGTACCATCTTACCAATCTTCATGTGATCTTGATTCTATTCCTCTATTGATGCAGAGTAGGATTGCTTTTTTAGTAGCTAAAGCACACTGCTGGCTCATACTTACGTGATTGTCCACTAGAACTCCGAGATCTCTCTCATAGTTACTGCTGTTGAGCCAGGTATCACCTGTTCTATACTAGTGCATTTGAGTTTTGCCTAAGCGTAAAATCTTACTTTTCTACAATTGAATTGCATTTTATTGGATAGGGCTCATTGTTGAGGTTTTAAACCTATCTTCTAAAGTATTGGCTATTTCCCCCAGCTTTGTGTTGTCTGCAAATTTGATACGTTCCCCTTCTATCTCCTCATTTAAATCATTTATGAAGAGTTTGTTGTTGAAGAGTTTAATATCTCATCCCTAATTCATAATAAATCCATGAAACATCAACATTTCAATTCTTGTTCCAGCAAAAATTCCATAAAGGATTGTCAGAACTTTGCAAAACAAAAAAAGTATGATTTTAACCTAGATTAAATAAACCAACTTTATATTCCTCGCTCCTAATAGAATTAATCTTTAGTTCATTTAAAAATTGCAGTAACATTTAATTTTTCTTCAATTATTTTTTATCCCCTCGCACAGGTTTTAGCAAGCCTCTTAGATCCAATAAGAAAATATTTTCCATGCCATTCTTTTGGTTCATCAGCTATATTTCCCCTTTAATTTTTAAAACTTCACACAATTTCTTTTATATAATCGATGAAGTGTCCTTTTCCAAATCATTTGTCAATGCTGATAACATCGGATGTTTTTGCATTGACAACAGATGGAGATGCAGCCATTTTCTTCTTTTTGCTTTTAGAGTTAGATGACACTGGGGGGATAATGTGCATGAGAGTCTAGCTAGACATAATAACACTGAACCTAGCATGAGAACCAAGGTTATTGAAATAAGAGATGATAAGAAATGGTGGGCTGGAGAGCTGGAAGGGAAGCCCGTGCTTTAAACTAATTGGGGAATGTGATTTATGACTGTTAACTGGAGGAGGGAATTGTGCTTAGATACTATGTGCTCAGGGGAGGGGAATTCAGTTTTTGGCTTTGATTATGTTAGTGCCAATTCTATGCTACTCAAATAAAGATTCTTTAAGGTAAACAATGCCTCGAAGTTCTTTGAAGAGTTTCATCTGTCGGAACCATGACATTATTCTCTTGGCTGTTCATTTGTAGTTCCACTTTCAGTACTTTCTCTGTCTTCTCAGACAAAATTTGCTCTACATCAGTCATTCCCTCATTAACATCTTTTTGAGATAATCTATATATAGAATCGACATCACATACTGATATTGTAACTAGTAATTTATTTATTTATTTATTTATTTTATTACATTTATATACTGCCCTTTCCCGAAGGACTCAGGGCGGTTTACAGGGTAATTAAAAACCAAAAATACAAAAGTTAAAAACCAAGTTTAAAAAAGATTAAATTTATCCCTGTATAAATAAAACCCCAATTAAAATAAATTAATCCTCAGCCTGGGCCAGAGAGCTCGAAGAGCCAGGTCTTCAGGCCCCGGCGGAATGAACGGAGGTCGGGGGCAGTCCTCAGCTCCACTGGCAGCTGGTTCCAAAGGGCATTCTTCAAAGTTCTCTTTTATTATCTCCAGTGTTATGGCCTTCTGTAACATTTTGTAAGTCTCAGTTAACAGACACAAAAAACAGACTTGTCCTTTTTTCTTTAGTCCCCTTTAGTGCCCATTTCTAAACTCATAGTGGCTTATTTTTGTAACAGATAGTCAAAATAATTCTGAGAAGCTATTTATTTTTTATACTTAATTTTAAAATCTCATAGTAATAATCAATATTCCAAATTTAATTGGACTCTTAATCTATTTATAACTTAGAATTTTTTAAAAAAATCTTATTCAGCTTTTTATGGTGGTCTATTTCAAATTCTTTCAGTTTTTAAGCTTGCAATTAATTTTACATTTGTTCAGAGGTGAAGCTAAACCTACCTTTCAAACTTTTTGTTCCAAGATGTCTAATAGCTTTAAGATGGTTTATAGGCAATTTCGGCAAGTGATTAGCAGTTGTGAGAAAGATTACTGATACTGTCAACTCCCAGCACTCAAACCTGCAGAAAACTGCTGTCCTGTGGTCCCCTTGCAAAGACCAATCATAGCTGATTTCTGGTTATTCTATGGATAAAAGCTCTTCAAGCTATGCTATCTCTCACCATATTATGCAATACTTGCAGGTGTGTAGTCTCCATACCCTGCCCATGGGCTTTCCTATTTACCAGTTGTTAAGCCTATCTGATTTTTTTTCCCTCAAAGCATCACTAGTTCCTTCTCATATTTTTCTCTCTTGAATATGATGACATCTGAATTGATCTTCTTGAAAAGTTTTTCCATGTATTCCTTCCATTTTTTCATGTTATGTTCCATCATTAACTCCTTTCCTGCTTGTTCCTTATGACAAAGTTTCTCAAACCTTAACAACTTTAAGATAGTTGAGCTTCGACCTCCCAGGACATCCCAGCCAGCATGCTGAGAGTTGAAGTCCGCATATCTTAAAGCTGCTAATGCTGAGAAGTACTATCTTATGACATTGATACAAGCTTCAATGTTGCTGTGATTTCTCTGGATTTCTTAAACTTATTTGTAACCTCAATCTTATGCTCTTCTACAGCGGATTCTAGGTTATATCTCATAGGGAATGGATCTTTTCTGATCTTTGTGAGTCTGATGTGTATTTCTCTAATCAGTAGTTGATTAATCAGTAGCCACAGACAGCATCAACAGCATTTTGAAATTCAGCATAGAGCTTTTCTGTCCATTGCTACATAAAATACAATCTATTTAACTATGGTGTTGTGTGTTTGGAGACAACAGGGTGTAGAACCATCTTCTCCTCTCCAATGTTTGCATTAAAGTTGCCAATAATTATTAGCACATCCTTCTTTGGTGTTTGATCTACTACTTGTAATTTTCATAGAATTCAATTAGTTCTTCATCATCCATTGTCGTATGTACCCTTATGTAATATATAAATTAAGCAGCTGCCCTGAATCTTGATGAAAATTATTCTGTCACTGATAGAGTTGTATCCCATTACATATGCTCTAATTTGTTTTGGAATGATAATTGCTACACTGTTTTTCTTTGAGTTTCATTTCCAGGATAGAAAATTATAAATTTGTCTCATTGAAAATTTCACATTCTTATCCATTTTGATTCACTGACTCCTAGAATTTCTGTCCTAGTCGATACTTCTGCTTTAACACAATCCAGCTTCCCATAATTCATACAGCAGATGTTTCGTGAAGGTTTTTTGGCAAAAATTTTGGAATTAGTTTGGCATTGCCTTCTTCCTTAGGCTGAGAGAGAGCAACTGGCACAAAGCCACCCAACTGACCTCCATGTTGAAGGCAGAACAAGAACTCTAGTCAGCTGTCTTTAATCACTAGCCCAGACTGGCTTTCTCAATATATTATATAGCAGGATGAAGAAGTTTTTGAACTTGCCTGTACCAACATCTTGGAAGCAGCTGTAGTGTGAGAACAGCAAGGAGTGTGACACTAGTAGTTGTTCAGAATGCTCTTCAGAGCTTCTAGAATATACTGCCTCACAATCCAGTTTCTTATTGTTTGGAAGTGAAAATGGATTGTTTACTAAACAAATGTGATCTCTTCACAAAGAATCCATCAAGCCTGATGAAAAACAAAATGATGCATGCATCTCTGTAGGTGCTGTCACAACAGCCTACAAGATTCACGGATGATATTCAAACAATTTACTATTCCTGTATAGTGCCTCTAAACCCAGAGTGAAATGTGATCTTTAAGGAGGCCTCCAGCACGTGCTCATTTGAAACCCAGAAACCAGCTGCAGTCTTTTCTATTATCCAAAACCATAAAGATGGCTCACTGCTGTAAAACTCAACTCTTCCTAAGCATTTTACAAGCCTTCCAGGATACCCAGGCTAAAGTCTCAGCTACATCATACAATATCTAGCAAAATATCTAATTAGCCGTGAACTTGTTGGCACATGCCTCACTTAATTTGACGACCATCTCAAGAACAATAGAGCATTCAAAATTGTAGTCAAGCACTTAAATACTGGTGCAAATGAGGAATTGGACTAGTTGACCCAAAAAATGGGAAATGTGTCTTTATAGTACTTTATTCAGTGATTAAGATCACTGAATATAAATAACCCTAAAGAATAAATAAAAATAGCTTTAAAAAGATTGGGGAAATGCTAATAGCAGCCCAGAAACTATAGAACAGGCATTCTTCAAGAAAATAGTTTTCCTAAGATCTTTAACAAAGATATTATTCTGACCGGCTCAAGGTTGACTCAACCTTCCATCCTTCCAAGGTCAGTAAAATGATGACCCAGATTGTTGGGGGCAATATGCTGGTTCTGTAAACTGCTCAGAGAGGGCTTTAAAGCACTGTAAGTCTACATCTACTGGTATTATGAGGTAAGTGAGCTTGATGATGTACAAGATTGATTTATGTTTTTATATCTCTGTTACCTGGAAACAGTTTTTGGAGTAAATTCTGTAATTAAAAAAAATCATTCCATGGACCTCATGAAAAAAGGTTACACAAGATTCAAAGTACAAAGAGAAAGAACAAGTTGGCTTTCCTGATTTATTTTAAAAGTTTATCCATGACCTAGTCAAGACAAAAAAAGATCCAAGCTTCACATTTGAGATGATAACTACAAAGGATATGATAATATAATGGCTCACAAATTTCTGCATAACATTAACTGTATCTTTATATTTTTATTATAATTCAATTTATTATCTTATTAACTATATTTATTTTGTCAACCCCAAATCTAGCAGAAAGATAAGCATTATAGACAGATAAGGTCCTTTAGACAATCAATGGTATTTTCTAAGGAAGTACCAGGAGGGAACTTAGGGGGGAAAATCTGCAGAAAAATGCAAACAATGACATTAAAAAATGCTTCAGCTGTTTTCCTTCCATCCTCACACATCTCTTTAATCATTACAAAACAATGATCAAATATGCTAATTGTGGCAGTAACAAACCAAATACTACATCCAGATTTTTCTGAGTCTTTCAAGGTTTCTCTCTGTAGCTCAAAGCATGACAGAGAAAAAATAATTGACTGATGTCATAAGAAAATGCACAAATTGTGGTGAAGGTCAAAGTAGGAGTTCTGGTTTCAAAATGTACTAGTCAGAACGTAATACAAGAAGTAGTCTTATATGTTGAAGAAGTATGGATGCCAGAAGAATATAACTCTTTGTCTTATTTGATATCCACGAGGAGGATGCTCTAAACACATTGAACACTTCTGTGGAAGTGACAGAGACAACAATAAGAGAGGGTAGCAGTTGAAAGCCTCTACTCTGATAGAATGCATAAGATTGCAACCAGTCGGGGTGAGATTTGTCACTAAATGCTGCAAATGAAGTCCATAGTTAGTCCCATCTCACCTTTGGATTATGATGTCTACATCTTGATGCCTGAACCTTACTGTTTCATAGGAAATAAAAGGAGGAGAAAGTTCAGTAACAATGCAAACTTCAAATGCAATGCTGCATAAGCTCAAAGGTTTGATCTTGGATGGTTGATAGCGAGAGATGTTTGCGCCTTAGTCAATAAATACAATATGTATTTAAAAAAAATTGGCAACAAGCTTCTTCAGGCTATGCACTCTTTGTTATATTGGCAGAAAGCAAATTGGTTGCAAGGAATAAAATAATTGTACTGCTTAGCAGAACAGCCCCCCTCCTTCCCAGGAAAACATGCCTGGAATATGTTGGGATATATCTGGAATATGCAGTATTCTGGATGACAACAAATAACCTCTTCAATGGAAGACAAAGGATTCCTCAAAATGTCTTCTTTCGTGTGTAGATCAAATTTTAAACTGCCAGAAGGAAGCCAACTTTTTTGGATTTGTCGTTTGGCTAAAAATAAGTCATTACCAGTACATGTTTGTGGTAGTAGCTGACATACCAGCAGGTGGGCTGGGCTCTGTTGTCTCTCCACATTCACACAGCATGTTGTTATTTGCTAAGAATCTCCACTTGAGCATATTGGTTTTATATTTAGGCACTCCAATTCTCAACTTCAGGATAATGAATAAGGAATTCTCTAAACATGGTTCTAGCTGGCTTTGCTTCCATTCTGGACATTTAGTTGTCAACTACATGTCAACAGAACTCTGCTTACAAGTTGCAATTCTGCACTGCAGCATAAACATGAAACAGCATTTGGACATGCCTTAATGCCTTAGAATGGACATTGAGAACTAGTTCCACCACACACAAACTGTAAGTAACCTCCAACAGTGGTAAAAATAGGTACGAAGATTGGTTAATAGCTTCTAGAATGCTTGGAATCGGTATTCCCATCTCAGCAGAAGTATCATAAGTGGCAGTCCAGACAACCAATATTAAAGTTGATAATGTCCTTTTTCTCCTAAGATTTTTATTTGCTTTAATATAGAGAAAGAGATAGAAAGAAAAATAATAAAAAGAGAAAACCAAAAACCCAAAATGTTATCAGACAACAGGAAAAAAAGTATTTTTTACAGCATTAAATCTTGGCACACAGTAATATTTCATAAGATCAGTAGAAAACCAATTCATAAGTAGGGAGGAAACACATATCAAAACTCCAAGATTGTAAGCCCAATATGACACTGCCTTTTCTTTATATCATAATCATTCTATCTGCTATACTCCATTTTCATTAATCCAAAGTCGTTCATATATTGAAAAATTCGATATTTGCTATATAATTCAAAATCATAATTCACCATAATATATTTTAATCCAAAAATATATAAACAAATTTATGAATATTAAACTAAATTGAACAATTATGGGGCAAGTGTGTAGTTTATATGTGTCGTATTATACATTCAGTATGAAACTGACAATAAATTCTTTAAGACAAACCATTGATTTATTAATAAGGAATATTCCAACTTTTGCATGTAAATCTGATAACCATCGTAGTGATGATTGGATGGATGGATGGATGGATGGATGGATGGATGGATGGATGGATGGTCATTTTCAACTTTTGGTGACCATATACATATTCTCCATGAACCCATATCCTAACCTGTTCTTTCAAGTCTTCCAAAAGTGCACTAATTGCCACAATAATTGACTCCATCCCTCTTACTGTTAGTCATCTTCTCTTTCCTTCCACTTTTCCCACCATTAGAGCCATTTCCAGAGAGCTGGGTTTTTGCATAAGGTTTCTGAGGAGGCTAATTTCAACCTAGTCATTTGTGCCTTAAGTGAGAATTCTAGGTTGATTTATTTGATGATCCATCCACTTGATTCGTGACTATCCAAATTATTATCAGGAGACTTCTGCAACACCAATGTTCAAAGACATCAATAGTCTTCCCATCCTGCTACTTTAAACCTCCACAGAGTGTCATGGGAATACACAATTGTGCAATTCTGATTCTTGTAACTATAGACACATCAAATTTGAATATCTTTTCTAAGGCCTTCAGAGATATCCTGCCAGATATTAATCTGACTTAGTAATACTCTTTAATGACTATAAAAACACAACAGATTTTGAATTCGCAAAAAGACATTTAATTGAACATATAGCCATTCCAAAGTTCTGGACAATACTTATTCCCCTAATAATATTTTGAAAGGTTTAAAAATTTATAGGTAATAAGCAGGTGCATATTAATACTCCTAGTAGATCATAAACTCCCAAAAAGAAAAAAAGGACATGCTATTTTCAAACTGGGATTATCCCAGAGTGAAAATTTATGATGATAATAAGGGTCAATATTAAAACTTCAGCCCAACATTATTCAAACATATTTTATAGTCTAGAGCTGGAAATGCAAGCGAGTTCCAACTAAAAAAGTCCCTGAAAAGATATCAGAAAGAACATATAATCACTTAATTGTCCATATAATGTTTTCTCAGTTTGATCGCTTGAATTCCTTTGAGAAATAAAATTTGAAATATATGCCCAGTAATAAAAATAAAGTTAAAATCCCTGTCATCATATGTGAATTGCAATTTAGTTTGTGTTTATCCATCCCATGAAAATGTTCTTAATTATTTATTAACCTGTTTAAAGATATTAACATAGGAATCTAAGTACATACAGTATATCAGCTTTTTTCAGTTTCACAACAATTGTCTTTTCCATAAACTCTTTCTGATTTTTAACCCTCAATTTATAACAACATTAATGTGAAATAACATTAATTTGGAATATTTTACATCTTTAAAGATTTTTTTCCTTTGAGGTAATTATTCTGAACTAGTTAAAAGAAATCAAACCCCAGTAAACCCTACAAATTTCCATAGATTTCTATAGACTTTATCATATTTTATTTATTTATTTTTATTTTAATACTATTTCTATACCGCCCTTCTCCCGAAGGACTCAGGGCGGTGAACAGGGCAAGAATAAAAATACAGATTACAAAAGTTAAAACAAGATTAAATAAATGCCCACATACTAAAATACATCTTTAAAACCCAATAAAATAACCATAACAACCCCCCCCCCAATCCCTTCATCAGGCCAGGCCAGCTTGTTCAAAAAAGTATGTTTTTAGGTCGTGGCGAAAGGAGCGAAGGTTGGGCGCCGTCCGAAGCTCAACCGGTAGCTGATTCCATAGCTCCGGGGCGCCCACAGAGAAGGATCTCCCCCTGGGGGCCACCAGTCGACATTCTCTGACCGGTGGCACCCTGAGGAGGCCCTCTCTGTGGGAACGCACAGGGCGGAGGGAAGTCGATGCCGGCAGCAGGTGTTCCCTCAGGTACTCCGGACCCCTGCCATGTAGGGCTTTGAATACCATTACTAGTAGCTTGAATCTCACCCAGAAGGCAACCGGTAACCAATGCAGCTCGCGGAGCAGAGGTGTAACGTGGGAGTATCGGGAGACTCCCAACACAACTCTCGCGGCTGCATTCTGTACCAGTTGGAGCTTCCGGGTGGTCCTCAAGGGCAGCCCCATGTAGAGAGCGTTGCAGTAGTCTAGTCGAGAGGTCACGAGCGCATGAGTGACCGTGCATAGATCATCCCGGCTTAGATAGGGCCGCAACTGGCGCACCAGGCGAACCTGGGCGAAACTAAGTACTTAATATGTAGAAGTAGAAAGATTCTGACTCACAACTGCACAATGAATTGTGAAAACCTTTGTAGAATAGAATAGAACCTTTATTTTAGCCAATGACTAGTGCATAAGACACTTGGATACTTAAAATTAATATTGATAGTATCTTAACTGATTAGTTTTAATTGATTAGTTAGCATCTCATATTGTAATATGATCACCATTTGCAATCTTCTTGCTGGTTTCCTACAAGCAAAGTAGGACCACATGTTGTTGCATTTAATGACAGTGCCAGATTTGCTTAACAATTGCAACTGGAAGTGCCAGAACTGCCCTCACAAAGTGGCATGGCCATGTGACATTGCACTTTACAATCGTGTAACTTAGCAATGGAAACTCTGGTCCCAGTTGCAATTGTTAACTAAGGACCACCTGTATAACAGACTTTGGCACCTGATAAATCTTGACATACATCATTAGCAATAGCAATAGCTCTTAGACTTATATACCGCTTCACAGTACTTTATAGCCCTCTTAAGCAGTTTACAGAGTCAGCATATTGCCCCCAATAATCTGGGTCCTCATTTTACCAACTTCGGAAGGATGGAAAGCCGAGTCAATCTTGAGCCAGTCAGGATCGAACTCCTAGAGCAGGGGTCTTCAAACTCGGCCCTTTTATGACTCATGGACTTCAACTCCCAGAATTCCTCAGCCAGGCATACTGGCTGAGGAATTCTGGGAGATGAAGTCCATGAGTCATAAAAGGGCCGAGTTTGAAGACTCCTGTCCTAGAGAATGAGCAGTGAGTTAGCCTGCAATACTGCATTCTAACCACTGTGCCACCATGGTGCATGGGAATGTAAAGCATATGGATGAGATTATTGACAATTGAAGAGAAATTGAAGAGATGCTTGTTCAACTGAGACATATGCAGGATGCACCATAAGTCAGGCTCCATAATCACAATACGTTTTCTTAATTAATTTTTTTCAGAGAAAAAGTCACTTAGAAATGTTCAAAGGTCAGGTGTCAGGTGTCAAATGAGTATGGATGTGTTAAGAAGAAAAAGTGATTAAGGCACCAGGCTAGAAGCCAGGAGATTGTGAGTTCTAGTTCCACTTTAGGCATGACTTTAGGCTGGGTGACTCTGGGCTAGTCAGCCTCTCTCAGCCCAACCCATCTCACACAGTTGTTGTTGTGGGGAAAATGGGAAGAGAAAGGAGTATTGGGTGTGTGTTCACCACCATGAGTTATTTATAACAACAGTAGAGCAGGACATAAATAAATAAATAAATAAATAAATAAATAAATAAATAAATAAATAAATAAATAGCAACCATTTATTCAACATTTAACATAATTTATATGATAAATTATCTATGCAGCTTAACTTCAGGTGCACCCTGTGTATGTGGACAAATAGTTACCTGATGTAAGCAACTTAGAAAAAAAACACTTTGAACTTGAGCATGAAAGATAATCCCAGAGGAATTTAGAGCTACGAGGGCAACTTTTAGCTGACTAATATTATATTTGTTTTGAAGCTAGAATAATGCTGGCCTATAAGATTAGTAGCCTAGCGCACTGCAGGGACTAAAAAGATTTTTCAAGAGCCTGGCACATAGAGATGGGAGAATAAAATATATCTGACAGGCAGATACATATATCTGCATGGGATCAAATAATCTTGAATAGAGGGCATATGCATGATGTCAAGTTTCCGATGTATGGGCTTTTCAAATGTGGTTGAAGGGCTGAGGGCAAATGTGGTTGCTTCTCCAAGGGATTGTACAAACTTTTCTCCCTCTGAAACTACTATGCAAACAATTGAAGGTCTCTGTGGCTTGGGTGCCTGATGTTCTCCCCAACAGCTCATTCTCACAGCTACTGGATTCACAAGGAATCTTTCTTGCTATTAGTTTTTTAGTGTTGATTTTGAAATCTTAATTCCATCTTTTTGGCTTTACACACATAAATATCTTCATTCTCCCAGCAGTTTTTGTGACCATAGGGCAGAGAATTTCGTTTTGCATAAAACCTGTCCCTCATAGAAGAAGGATGCCGGGGCTGGAATAATAGAAAGCCCCAATGACCTCTTAGCTCAGACATGTCAAACACAAGGCCCGGGGGCCGGATGCGGCCCGCAAAGTGGTTTCATGCGGCCCGCGAAGCCATCCTGGAAACAGTGAGGGAAGGGCCCCCACTGCCTTGGCCCTGGCCCAGAGACCCTCCTTCTGCCAGAGACCCTCAGATCTGTCCCACTCCTGCCCAGGCCCCCATAGGCACCCTTGATGCGAACGATGTAGAGCTGGCCACGCCCACCCAGTAGGCCATACCCACTCTAGCCACACCCACCCTGGCCATACCCACCCGGCCCCCTGAGCGCAACCGCAATGCTGATGCGGCCCTCAATGAAATTGGGTTTGACACCCCTGTCTTAGCTAATTATTAGGAGGCACCATGGCCAGCTCGGAGTCACTCAGTTAACATCCATTTCTAAGAGACGACTAGAACTCATGGTGTCCCAGCTTCTACTCCAGCACCCTGTCACACCAAAAAGTTCTCTGCTGAATAGAAGATTCTAAAACAATGTTTCCCAACCTCAGCAACTTTAAGATGAGTGGACTTCAACTTCCAGAACTCTCAAAGTTGAAGTCTACTCATCGTAAAGTTGGTAAGGTTGAGAAATACTGCTCTGAAATCTGGGGCTAATGCCAATTTTCCAACCGACCCAGAGAATAGCAGGGGGGAGTGGTGAATACAGCTCACACACTCCCAGATTGATTGGTTGATTTTATATCCCACCTTTCTTTCTGGAATTCGGGGCAGTGTACATAGCGCTTCCTCCTATTTTCCACCAATTGTATACATTTTTTGTAAGTTCTTCTGCTAGTGCTCCTGTAAAGAAAAGAGGGGATCATCTCAGCCACCATGAACCTGTTGTGGAAAGGTCAGGATAAAAAACAATATGATGCTATTTATAAGTGATTATCACTGACATATTCTGGGTATTTTGTCAGTATTTGACAGAAGATACACCACAGTTTTACCATTTGACAGTTGAGTTTGATGAGGTTTCATTTCTGACACCTGCCAAAAGTAAAGCAGGCAAGAAATGCCAACAACCAAGATGGCTAAAATTCTAAAGTAAAATTTTATATATAGATTGGCCTGGACTATTTTAAATCATATGCCCCTCATCATCAGCCTTAGGCAAGAAAGCCAAGTGGTTTCTGATTCAGAATGAACACAGAGGGATTGCCACCAGTCAGGCTGTATTAATTTCATATACAGTCTCCTTAAGAAGCCATTACTGAACCCAACAGTTCTGCGTAACTTTCATTGAATCTTCAACCTTCCTTTTCTAGGAAAGGATGTTGAGGAGGTGGTCAGTTGGAACATAGAATTGAGGTAGTATTGGTCATGCTTGTTGATGACCTCTGATGAAGCTGGGATGGGGGTAGTGCAACTGTCCTGGCTTGGCTTGGCTTGATTTCTCAGCAGCTTTCAAGTCCACCAATTATGGTATCCTTCTGGGCTGTCTATACCAGACATGTCAAACACAAGGCCCGGGGGCCAGATCCGGCCCACGAAGTGGTTTCATGTGGCCCGCGAAGCCATCCTGGAAACAGTGAGGGAATGGCCCCCACTGCCTTGGCCCTGGCCCAGAGACCCTCCTTTTGCCAGAGACCATCAGATCTGTCCCATTCCTGCCCAGGCCCCCATAGGCACCCTTGATGCGAACGATGTAGAGCTGGCCACGCCCACCCAGTAGGCCATACACACTCTAGCCACGCCCACCCAGGCCACGCCCACCCGGCCCCCTGAGGGCAACCGCAATGCTGATGCGGCCCTCAATGAAATTGAGTTTGACACCCCTGGTCTATACAGATTAAAAGTAACTGGTATTGTATTGCAATAGGCTTCCTTCTTTCTCTGTGGCCAAGTCTCCTGAGGTATGGGGTGCCAGAGGGCTCTACTCTTTCCCCCTTCTTATTTAACATCTACATGAGACTACTGGGGACGTTCATCTGTAGTGTGAAGTAAAGCATCACCGGTATGCTGAAAATACTCAGCTATTTATTTTAACTCCAGGCCAACAAAGTGATGTGGTTGAATCCCACATCATGTAATGCTAATCCTACCGTAATGTGGCTGTGGGCCTGGGTGGAAAGGAACAGACTCAGGCTCAATCTTAGCAAGAGGTAGTAAGCTACATTTGGACCAGCCAGCACTGGAGACTTCAGAAGAAAAGTCCCCAGTGGGTTATCTGAAATTACTATGCGCTCTTCTTCATTTAGTCTTTGCATTGATCCACCACTGGATGGCTTTCCTACCTGATCTTCCTTAGGCAGCCAAACTTAATTCAGCTGTGGTTTAACTTGCCACAAATCCACAATTTTGTTATTGGTGGAGCTGGAGCTCCATCCAAAAGACCTGAGAAGATTCTTGGGAACTTTCATCCCAGTCTCTTCTAACAATGCTCACCGGTAATTTTATAAGGGTAACTTAATCTTGTTGCCAATTCCTGCTAGCTTGCTTGCTTGCTCTTTTATTTATTTATTTATTTATTTATTTATTTATTTATTTATTTATTTATTTATTTATTTATTTATTTATTTATTTAGTATATGCTGCTCATCTTGTGGTTTGAGGCGGCTCTTTTGGGCCCTGATTTTCCCTACGTATGCAAGCAGGTTGCACCATGCCAGGGTCTTGCTTTACCTTTCTGTCACCCACAGCCTCAGGCCTCAAGGAAGTCTCTCTTCTCACATTCTACATCGCAACCTACAACCATGGTTGCAGTTGTGGAGAAAGCTGCAAGATCATGACGTCATGATGACATCTCATCTTTTGATGGGAACTGACATGATTTTTAAGTAATCCAAGGAAGCAAAATCGAAAGACAGAGAGAAGAAATACAAATTGATCTGTAAAAAGAATGCTCAGTAAATAGAAACTCAATTGGCCCTCTGTCCCATAAGCTCACAGGCTGATTCTGGACCAGAACAACCTTTAGGATTGTGGTAGGGGGGAAAAATAGGAGAAAGCAGCACCTTGAATGAAAGATGATGGACTACACCAGAGGTAGGCAACCTTGGCTCTTTCATGACTCGTGGACTTCAACTCCCAGAATTCCTGAGCCAAGGTTGCCTACCCCTGGACTACACCATCAAAATAGACTCAGAGGAGTGTTTTGAACTCCTAAATGAATGATGGGACATAAATCAGATGAATGGATAGGTGAATGAGCCCCTTAGTCTTGCAGGAAGCTCAGTTGATAAACTTCAGTGTGCCTCTATTCTCCTTCTGATCTTACCTCACTGATGTGATGATTATTTGAGGGGGGGGGATTCTACTCCCATTTCTTTTTTCCTTGAGCAGAGATGTTCCTAAGTTTTAATCTCTGTGTACTCCTTGGAGGGGGGGAGAAGAGATGCCTGCTAATAATAAGTGAGTAACAAGTGGATAGAAACAGCTGCCATCTTTATCATTATGGCTCAGGGCTTTTGAGTCTAAATTCTGGAGGAAATCCAGCTGCTTCTTCGCACTCAGCCGCTTCAATTTTCCCTATTGTTCTTCTTTACAATTGTGTTGCATTGGGAAAGGTGGTATAGTTTCAACCCTGACCTGGGAAGAGTTAATTCAGCCTCATTCAAAGAAAAGAAGGCTGCATCTGACAGTGAGGTTTCCATCCCTTGTCCTGGATACTAATTTAAATGGAAAGATGCAGGTTATTTCCCCTCTGGGCACCTTACCACAATCTCTGATTATTGCCTGACAGATAAATATGCATTAAAATGTATTTGTCAAGTCTATACCTTACTTGGCTAAAAGAGCCGGTAACCAGAAGGACTGAGCACCCTTTAATATATTTTTGCACATTTATTCCTAAGCATATATACGCATATAGTGAATTCCTTATCTCCATGCATTGCCTTGGTTCACAGAATATATGTGTTCATTGCATTGGATGTGTTTACCATTGTATTTGAGAAGATATAGAACAGGAAGGAGGTCAGATTTATAGCATTTGAAAAGGTAATGTTTCATGGAGTTATGAAATTCTCACAAGTGTAGCACAGGGGTGGAACAAGGAGCAGAAACATACCCTTTCATCCTATCCTTTCGTCTCCCTTGCATTTGTTATCCCCATATAAGTCCCACAATTCATATCTGGAGAGGGAAAGAACGTGTCTACTTCACTGATACATTTGGTATCTACAAACCACTATCATTGTTATGGTGGATTGCCTAATCAGCTCTTTAGACTGGAATTGGCCTTTTTTATCCAGTTACTGACTCCTTCCCAAGGACCTGGGATGGGCATATGTGGATGTTTGATGGTGTTAAAGGTATCATCACAGGACGTAAGGCCTTCCACGTAAAGCTGGTTTTTTTTTTGCAGTCAACTGATGTTGATTTTCAATGCCACTTGGGGTGTTCAAGTGATGCTCCAGATGTTTTGGGATTGCACCCAAGGCACTATCTTTGCTTTCTTTTGCCTCAATTGTTCTATATGCAGGTCTTTTACATTTTGTGATTTCTTCTAGTTGTTTCTCTTCTCTGTCTTCAGGTATTACAAAGTGCACAATCCAGAGGATTTTTTTGTCTTTCTTATTAACAATTGTTAAGACTGAAATAATAATAATAATAATAATAATAATAATAATAATAATAATAATAATAATAATAATAATAATAATAGCACAGTCAGCCAGATGTTCAGACTGGATTTGGCATTTTGTCTACCTATCAAGTCCTTACCAAGGACCTGGGATAGGCAGATGTGGATGTTTGATGGTATGACAGATATTGTCGCAGGATGGAAGCAGTTCCTAGTAAGGCCGCCTTTTGCAATTGACTAATGGCGAATTTGTCAGTGCCATGGTGTTCAAGTGGTCGCCAGTTGTTTTGGGATTGCACCAAGGTGCCTATTACTATTGGTACTACCCTCGCTTGCCTTTGCCACAGTCTTTCTATTTCTATTTGTAGGTTTTTGAATTTTGTTATCTACTGCAGTTCTTTCTCATCTATTCTGCTATCTCCAGGCACTGCCACATCCACTATCCAGATTTTTTTATCTTTCTTATCAACAATTGTTAAGTCCGGGGTGTTATTTTGCTTGTCTGTTTGAATTCTGAAGTCCCAGAGCAGTTTAACTTTATCATTTTCTATGACTTTCTCTATTTTATGATCCCACCAGTTCTTGCTTACAGGCAAATGATATTTCTTGCAGATCTTCCAATGCACCATTGTTGCTACTTGGTCATGCCACCGATCTTCTTGTAGCAGCTTACCAGGTGATCCACTGTTTCTTCAGCTTCTTTGCATAGGCGGCACTTACTGTCTGTTGCTGTCTTCTCAATTTTGACTTTGTATGCATTTGTCCTTAAGGCTTGGTCTTGTGCAGCCAGAATTAGTCCCTCGGTCTCTTTCTTCAATTTTCCTGCTCTTAGCCATTGCTAAATCTTGTTATTATCTGCTTTCCCAGCTATTTTTTTTAATGTACTGGCCATGTAGTGCTTTGTCTTCCCATGCCTCTATTCTGTTCTTCATTTGGTCTTTCTTGTAGGCCAGTTTGGTCTCTCCAGTAGTCAGTAAGCCTTCCTGATATACTAATTTCAGTGCATCTTCATCATTGTCCTTCAGATATTCTTCTAAAGCCATTTTTTCTTCTTCAGCCATCTGATGTACCTGCAGCATTCCACGTCCACCTATTTGCCTTGGTAGATAGAGTCTGTCAATGTCACTGTGTGATGAATTCATTGTCATTATTTTTCTGGTTTTCCTATCCTTTGCTTTTAGTTCTGCTTGAGTCCAGTCCACTATTCCAGCTGTGTATCTAATGACTAGAATTGCCCAGGTGTCGATTGCCTTCACGATATTTCCTCCATTGAGTTTGGAATTTAAGATTTTCTTCACTCTCTTGATGTATTCACCTCTAATCTTTTTCTTGACTTCAGTGTGCTTGTTGTTGTCAGCTTGAAGGATACCCAAGTATTTGTAGTAATCTTCCTCATCCAGACTCTTAATGTTATTTTCGTGGAATTTTCGTTATTTTCTTTATTCCTTTATTCCTTCAGTTTTCCCTATTTTTCCTTGTTTGAGAGTAAGTGTGGCACATTTGTCCAAGTCAAACTCCATTGCAATATCTTGGCTATATATACACACAGTGTTCAGCAGCAATTCTATTTCGGATGATGTTTTTCCATACAGCTTCAGATCATCCATGTAAAGGAGGTGGGATAGTCTGGCAGATGTTTTTGATGTTTGATAGCCATGTCCTGAGTTATTCAGTATTGTTGACAGAGGAAACAGTGCAATAACAAATAGTAGTGGTGATAATGAATCTCCTTGAAATATTCTTCTCTTGATATTAACCTCTCCCAGTCTTTCACCATTGACCTGTTACTGTGTTTTCCATTGTGCCATCGATCTTTGCACAAATGTTTTGATGTTTCTACTGACTCCTGTTATTTCTAGGCACTTGATTATCCAGTCATGTGGCAGAGAGTCAAATGCCTTTTTGTAGTCAATCCATGCCACATTCAGGTTGGTCTTCCTTTTCTTGCAGTTTTCCAAGATCATTTTGTCTATTAGGAGTTGCTCTTTTGTTCCTCTGCTATTGGGACAGTTTCCTTTCTGCTCGGGTGGAAAGAGATTGTTTTCAACTAGATGATGTTGTATTGCATCAGCTACTACACCAGTTAGCAATTTGAAAGTTGTTGGTAAGCAGGTAATTGGCCCGTAGTTGCCTGGTGTTGCCCCTTTTGCTGGATTTTTTATTATTAGGTAGGTTTTCCCAGTTGTTAGCCACTTTTCAATTTCTCCTCCTTGTAGTGTATTGTTGAACTGCTTGGCAATGAGTGGGTATATAACAATTAGATGTTTCAACCAAAACCTATGCAGTTCATCTTCACCTGGTGCTGACCAATTTTTGACCTTCTTGCTCTTTTTTCTACCATTTTTGTTGTTATTACTAGTTCTTTCATTTCAACTTCTGTTTTATTTGCATCCACCTCTTTTAAACAAGCCGCATCCTTGTTGTGTTTCTTTGGGTTATCCCATATCTGCTTCCAGAACTGCACTGTTTCTTCCTTGTCAGGTACTGACTGATTCATTGCTGTTTCTCCATTGATGGATTGGTAGAAACGTTTCTGATTGGATTGAAATTGGAGGTTCTGCCTATAATTTGCAATTCGAGCTTCGTATCTACTGATTTTCCTGGCTATAGCTGTTATTTGCTGCTTTATTATTTCCAGTGCTTCCTTGATCTTCCTTGTTTCTAACTGGTATTTCTTGATTAGGTATTCTTTGGTCTTCTTGTTCTTCAGCTTCTTTTCTTTCATCTGTTCTAGCTTGCTTGCATGTGATCTTAACTTGCTGATCTTATTTTCTAGTCTAACCTTCCATTTTTGTGGTGCACTGTTTGTTCGTTTTTCTTCTTTGTTGATTTTGCATCCCAGGTATTCAGTTATAACTGCAGCTGTGCTGTACATTAGTTGGTTTGTTTCCTGCAGTGAATTAGTGCTTATACTTGATATTGCAGTATTTGCATCTTTTAATGCTTGTGCTAGCTGTTTCTTTGGAACAAGCTTCAATGAAGGCAGCCTTATTCTGTTGTTTTTGTGCTGTTCTAGATGCTCAGTTATTCTTTGTTTCAATTCTTTTATTTCTTTAGTTAGAGGACTTTGTTCTTCCTGAGGAAGAGGTGCCTGATTTCCAAATGAGAACAGTTGTATATCTCTGCTGGATTCCTTCAATGCCAACTACCCCTGGCTTGCCTCTACATTCTGAATTACTTCTGGCAAGGCTTTGATTTCTTTGCCCTGGGTAAACCTTTGCAGTTCGTCCAATTCTGTTTCTGTGAATGCTTTATTTCGTATTATAAATTGGTGTTGATCTGGTAGTCTCTGTTCTTTCTGATTCTGGATGTTGTTCTTTCCAGAATTGGTGCATTCGTTTTAGATATCCTCTTCTTGTTGGACTTGATTTGTAATAACAGATCATTATTTCTTTGTTTTCAATCACTGTGTATTTGTGATGGGTAAACACCTTTTCTTCCAGTAGTTCTGCAGCTGTGGCCCTGGTTGCTCAGCCAACAGTCTTGAATCCTGTAACCCATTTTTCACCAGATATCCAGGAACTTGCGAGACCACCTGCTGCCATTATCAACCCCCCCATCGTCCGATTCGCTCCCACAATCGGCCTCCTCAGGGTGCCATCAGCTAAGCAATGCCAGCTGGCGACCCCCAGGGGGAGAGCCTTCTCTGTGGGCGCACTGACCCTCTGGAACGAACTGCCCCCGGAGCTGCAGATGGCCCCTGACCTTTGGTCCTTCCGCAGTGACCTGAAGACATGGATGTTCCAACAATTGGGCCTGGACTGACTGTAGTTTTAAATTTGGTTTTATTGGGTCTGTTGTTATGTATTTACTTCATTGTTTAATTCTTTTTTAAATCTTGTATTTTATGTTTTTAACTTTTATTGTTGTGAGCCGCCCTTAGGGAGAAGGGTGGCATATAAATTTAAAAAAACAAAACAAAACAAACTCCAATATCTAGTGCAGACCTTGTTAACCTGGGCGACATCCGAGCTGGTATGGCATTCTGAAATTTACGTCTTACCATATTTTTATGGGAGAGACACTGTTTGTCTGACTCCTCTGATGAGACCTGTCCAGTATGGCTGAACCTCTGGCATAGCTCTCATCTTCCTCAGAGTACACAAGCCTCACAACCACGTCAAGGCAGTGCCTCACTGGGGGTTGTTGTTGTTGTTGTTGTTGCCAAGGACCTGGGATAGGCAGATCTGAGTGTTTGATGGTATGATAGATATCATCACAGGATGGGAGCTGTTCCGAGTAAAGATGTCTTTTGCAATTGAGTGATGGTGAATTTGTCAATGCCAATGGTGTGCAAGTGGTGCTCCAGTTGTTTTGGGATTGCACCCAAGGAACCTCTTACTATTGGTACTACCCTTGCTTGCCTTTGCCACAGTCATTCTATTTCTGTTTGTAGGTCTCTGTATTTTGTTATCTTCTCCAGTTCTTTCTCTTCTCTTCTGCTGTCTCCAGGCACTGTCACATCCACTATCCAGATTTTTTTTGGCTTTCTTATCGACAATTGTTAAGTCCGGGGTGTTATGTGGCAGGTGCCTATCTGTTTGAATTATAAAGTCCCAGAGCAATTTAACTTCTTCATTTTCTATGACTTTCTCTATTTTATGGTCCCATTATTATGATCATGATTATGATTGTCAATTTATGACACCTTGCAACTGCCTGAACTAGTCCCTGCAGTTTTCTTGGTAGGATTTTGGAAGTGCTTTGCCCTTGCCTTTCTTCCAGGGCTGAGACAGAATGACTAGCCCAAGGTCACCCAGCTTGCTTCATGCCTAAAGCAGGACTAGAACTCACAGTTTCCTGTTTTCTAACCTAGTGCCTTAATCACCCCACCAAACTAACTCTACCACTATGAGTCCTGCTTAATCAGGATTCCTACTAACTGCTGTATTAATTCCACGGGTGTGCATAGACTCTATCTTTACTTTAGTTCAAAATAAACTTGGGGCAGCCCCTCTTGCCCATACACAACCTGAGATGGTCTTGTGGTTGAAGTGAGAGAATTTAAGGCAGAATACAATTGTTTCAAGGAAACACATTTAGCTACCCTCAAGGATGGCACTATGAGGAAAAGACAAATCTGCCAGCCAGATTCAGGAGAAGCCAGCCAGCAGAAATCAAGAGCAGAAACTCCTAGTAAATTATGTCTCCATGTTACAAAAATGTCCCATTTTATATTTTCTATCTCCGAATTTTTTTTAAAAAAGCTAAAAGAAAGCAAAAATAAACCCATAACTGTATGTTGGGTGCTCATTACTGTAAAGTTCGTCAACTTTTGTGAAAAGGAAGGAGATGGCTGAACAATATAGAACTGATTTCACAACATGAATCAGAGGTGTAGGGCAATTAAAAACACGTTCAGATAAAATTGATGAACATGAATAAAGAATTTAAAAGCACAAAGAGGTAGTAATTATATAATCTGGCATTTACCAGAATGGAAATGTATCGAGAGGCAGCATGGCGTAGTGGTTGAGGGGTTGGACTGTCACTGAGAGACCTAGGTTCAAATCCATTCTCAGTCACAGCAGCTTATTTGGTGTCTGCCTCTTGACAGCAAGATGTTTTCAAGGGGTTCCTGATCAGATTTGCCGAAAGGTTACAGCAATTTCAAGCACTAGAGGAAAAACCACTTTCTTTCTTATCCTGCTAAGCTGGGGGGTTTTTCCAGCTTCTTAACCACAGCCTGCTCACAAATTGGCAGCAAGACCATTCTTCTGACTAATGAAACAGGAATGCCCAGATGTCCAGAATGGGAATCCTTCTCAGACTCTGATCATACCATGATACTGGACACCTTTGAACTAGACCTTTTCTCCCAGCCTGACTTAGCTCACAATGTTGTTGTTGTTGTTGTGGGCAGAAATGGAAGGCAGGAAGTGCCTTGAGCTCATAAAATAAAAAGTGGGATATAAATCTTACAAATGAGAGGTGTCACTTATTAATAATGGACATTTAGTGATCTCTGCAGGATGAAAAGAGAGGTTTGGAAAGTTGAATTTTATTTATCTTTCATGTACAGCCAAGTTCATAAGAGCAAAAACGTTTAAATTTTAAAGGATCAAAGAAAACATTTGTTGTTTAGATCTCTTAAGCAATGTTTCCCCCTATCCCTGTGTCAATGGAACACCTTACTAACCCATTTAATAATTGCCGTAATATACTGAGGCCAATAATACAATACTTTTTTAAAAAAAATAGTAAATATACAGATGAGATTCTCCCTTCTCCTATGCTTTCAAATATTTTTCCTAATGCATATGTTTAGGGTCAGTTTCATGAGTGGCATATTGGGATCCTGTCTGATCTCTGTAAATTCTTAATATACTATTACTGCACCTAGGAAGGTATTCACTTGGGTAGATTACTCACAGATTCCCTACAAGGTGAGAGGAGTAGAAATGAGAGGAGTAGAAATTTATTAGAAAGAAGAGTGACCTTATACTACCAACAGAAACTAAGCTACATCTTTCAGTATCAGGCAAGAAATAAATCTGTTTCTTACTTTTCATTAGCTTTTCCAGTGTGGTAGGCAATTTTACATGAGTATAGTAGAAATCTCCTTCAGGGCTCCACTCAACTCTCCCTGCCTCAATTATTCATTCTTTAATAGAGTATTCTCAACGGGCTCAACCAATCTAGTTTCACCAGAATTTCTGCCATCATTTTACCAAATACCAAATTGTTTCTCTACAATCTCTCCCACTCCTGCTGTCTCTCAATTGGTGCTTCTTTTGGGGTTTCTAAAACTTACCTTTTCGGAATCTTATCACAAAACTCGGTTGTCTATGATTACATCCTAGGACAGAGTCAATCCATAAAGCTGACAGTGGTGAAGTAGTTAAGATGCTGAGCGTACCCTGCAGAGATCTATCATGTAAAAGCTGCCTTCAGTCGAGACAATCCATTGCCTCACCTGATTCAATACAGTACAGATAGTCCTTGTTTAGCGACCATAATTGGGAAAGCAACTAAGTCATTAAGTAAAGTCACTGCTAAGTGAAACCGTAACTGTGCTTACGATCTTCCTTCAGCTTCCCTTTGCTTTGCAGACCTGCAAAGGTAGTAAATCAGGGGTGTCAAACTCAATTTCACTGAGGGCCACATCAGCATTGCGGTTGCCCTCCGGGGGCCGGGTGGGTATGGCCTGGGTGGGCGTGGCCTACTGGGTGGGCGTGGCTAGAGTGCATATGGCCTACTGGGTGGGCATGGCCAGCTCTACATCATTCGCATCAAGGGTGCCTATGGGGGCCTGGGCAGGAGTGGGACACATCGGAGGGTCTCTGGCAGAAGGAGGGTCTCTGGGCCAGGGCCAAGGCAGTGGGGGCCGTTCCCTCACTGTTTCCAGGATGGCTTCGCAGGCCACATGAAACCACTTTGCGGGCTGGATCCGGCCCCGGGCCTTGTGTTTGACATGTCTGTAGTAAATGAACACAATTGATTGCAAAGTTACTTTTTCATTACTGTTGTAACTGCAAAAGGTCACTGTCAAAGGCAGTAGCTAAACAAGGACTACCTGTACTGTCAAATAATACAGTTTACAGAAGATCTATAAAGGCTTAGGGAGAAAGGTTTCTTTCAAAAAGCAATTTTCAAGGCTACTATATGGAAAGCACATGCCCAAATAGTTTCTTGCCTGTATAATCACTGATGTGGGACTAGCATCCTTACACTATAACCTATCACAATCCAAAACATAAAATTAAGTTCAATATCCCAATCCTTTTCCTCACAAAAAAAGATCATCAATTACATTGAAATCTCCAATTTTAACAAGTTTAGATTTGAATGAAATATTCCATCTAACAAGCAGAATACTTTCATGATCTCAGCTTTAAGAGAATTTTAGAAATATCAAGGAGTGTACCCATAGTATTGTAGGGCAAGTATTAAGAATTTAAATCTAGAAGAAACATTCTTTAACCATTCTTTCTCCTTTTTAAATATTTATTTCATAATCTTGTTTGCAAAACTTAAATATGGGCTATTACTTAAAAATAACATTTGCAGTTAAGAATGTTGTTAGGCTTAAACGTTTATATCAAATGAAGCAGCATGGAGGTTCTTACTAGCTCAGGATTCACTAAAATATAGCTTTGAAAAATAAGAGTTCAATAAAGAGCATTCAAGATGATTTTTTATTTTATTTTTTTAAAAAGAATGATTTGGTAAATTTTATGCTTACTATGCAATAAACTCAGTTTAAATGATGTTAAACATTCGGTAGGACTGCAATGAGCTAATTGCCAGGGCTTTTTGAACCATCTTGCAAATACTTCCCTGCAGAAATGACCCGTTTTTTCCCGTGACTTGGGACAATGATTTTCCAATTGTGTTCTTGTTCACTTCTAATATTTATTATACCTCAAAAGGCAATTTTGGGCAAAAAAAAATAAAAAATAAAATCTCTCTCTACATTGCTTATACAGTTAGTATAGTTGAAGGAAAAGGATTGTAACAAGGGTTGGCAGATTCTGCCTTACAACCATAATCTTGTTAGCTCATTGCATTACTTACTACGGAGCCAGTGTCAGCAGCAAAGCAGCAACACAACCCTGACATGTCTGAGATTGCTAGGGGGAAGGGGAGGCAGGACTGCTTCACCCATTCTCCCCAAAAAACAGCAAGATAGGTCCATGGAGCAGAAACTCTGAGGTGCCTTTCAGTTGCCCTCTGTGAGTCTTGGTTAACAGGAAAACAAATTGTGGGAAGAGGTTAAATGTCTACTAGTGTAAACTGGGTTCTAGGCTAGCTTTGCTCTTGTTTTCTTCTTCCATTACAATATTTTTAATATATAGTATTAGAATACTATAGATAGATAGATACTGTAGATAACCTTTATTGTCATTTTTTTACTGTGGGCACAACAGCACACATTAAAAATGAAATTTAGTTGCTTGCTCTCAAAGTGTACACATACATAACACACATTTAAACATACTATATACAACATATGTAGAGACCTACACCCTTACATATAAGTAACATACAAATATTAGTCACTGTCCATCTGAGCATTTATACTTTTACCAAGGCTCAGAAACTACCTTTCCTTTTGCTTTAATATTTGTAGGCTGACTTGCGCTTCATTGTTCACAAACCTTGTAAAAATGTACTCAGAGAAATGAGAAAAGGTACAGGTAGTCCTCGACTTACAACGGTTCGGTTAGTGACCATTCAAAGTTACAACGGCACTGGAAAAAGTGACTTAGGACTGTTTTTCACCCTTACAACCTTTGCACCATCCCCATGATCACGTCATCAAAATTCAAACGCTTGGCAACTGGTTCATATTCATGACGGCTGCAAAGTCGCAAAGTCATGTGATCCCCTTTTCCGACCTTCTGACAAGCAAAATCAATGGGGACTCACTCCACAACCAGGTTACTAACTTATCAACTGCGGTGATTCACTTAACAATTTTGACAAGAAATGTCATAAAATGGGGCGACACTCACTTAACAAAAGTAATTTTGGGCTCAGTTGTGGTCGTAAACTGAGGACTACCTGTGTACATTCAAGGATTCTCCTTAGATCAGGGGTGTCAAACTCAATTTCATTGAGGGCCGCATCAGCATTGTGGTTGCCCTCAGGGGGCCAGGTGGGTATGGCCAGGGTGGGCGTGGCCTACTGGGTGGGCGTGGCTAGAGTGCGTATGGCCTACTGGGTGGGCATGGCCAGCACCGCATCAAGGGTGCCTATGGGGGCCTGGGCAGGAGTGGGACAGATCTGGGGGTCTCTGGCAGAAGGAGGGTCTCTGGGCCAGGGCCAAGGCAATGGGGGCCATTCCCTCACTGTTTCCAGGATGGCTTCGCGGGCCACATGAAACCACTTCATGGGCCGGATCTGGCCCCCAGGCCTTGTGTTTGACATGTCTGCCTTAGATAATTATTCTTAGAAACATTAGAAGCCCTGGCAAGGAAGGGAGTTCCTTATATGGGATGATGTGAAGAGGGGAGCATATGAGTGAATGAATAAGGGGTGGGGGGGAGATTGTAATATATATAATCTGTGCTGGATGGAGAGGATCTTTGCAGCTGCCCATCTAACAGCTTCCTTCTTGTCAGTCTTGGGTGAAAAAAAAGAAACTTAATTCATGCAATTGCCAATTTCCTCGATCCCAGCTCAGAAACAAATTTCATGAAGAATAACATATTGCCACAATTTCATGTGCAATCCACTCCAGTATGTGGCAACCTTATTGCATAGCTATAACCTATGCAGGAGTGTGGTAGGACAAACAAACTTTATTAAAATGTACCAGCTTCATGCATTTTAATCACATCTGTTATTCTGAAAAGGTGCTACCATGCTGCTCCTGGTTTTTGGCTCTCACAGATGAGCACTACAATAATCTATACAGTGACTTATTATGCACTGTGCTTTCAAACTGGAATGAAGAATGTGACTATAAGCCTCCCTACCAAAGTCCCCAGTGTATCCGTTTGTCATTCACTGAAAGGCATGAAGGAAGCCAGTGCAAGTGCTTCAGTTTTCTGTGCTTATCAAGAAAGGGGTGGGGTGGGGGAGTTCCAAAGGAAGGAAGGTTAGATAGGGGAGGGTAACAGGGCTTGGGCCCAACCCAGGGATGTTCTTAGGCCATCTACAGTGATACTTGGGAGATGGCCTGACACATGCAGCCAAATTTTAAAAACCATATGCTGAGGTGGGTGCACACAATCGTGAGGCTTGCCAGTCCAGGCTTTCCCATCACAAGAAAAAAAATCAGACTTCTAAATGGGTACAAAGCACCTTTACCTCATTCCTGACTATTTGGAAACATGATTGGCCTGGAAGGAAGATCTTCCAGGAAATAGATACACTTGAGGTTCTGCACTTTTGGTCTTGGAAATGATGTAACTGACTCAAAATCTACTCAGGACCCTAAATTAAATGTGGTCTTATACCAAGCAGAGTAGCAGGCAAGCCCAGGGAAACTCGGGCTGCAACAAGCAGCATTTATAAATGGCAACCCGCCTTGACAGCAGCCATTTTGTAATCTGACATTGAGGACTTTTTCATGAGGCTGCAGATAAATTCATGCAGATAAATTCATGCCCTTTTATCTCAAAATAGCTGAATTAATTACTGCTAGCCCATCTTGGCTGATCTCAAACAGCTAAGCAGGCTTGGACCTGGTGAGCCCTCAATGGAAGATGACCAGACAATCCCAGGACTGTAACCTAGACTGGAAAGTCCTAAAAACATCCTGTAAGGAGACAACAGTAAACCAATTTCATATATTCTTGCCAAGAAAATTACACAAATGTAGTTTTTGTGATTGTGGGCTCAACGTGGCAGGCTGGCTGGAGAAGAAGGCTGCAAATACATATACAGTATTATCCAGTGCCGATTCTCCATTCACACACAGATACACACACCATCATATTCTGCAGCAGAAATAAGGTCAATTTTTTTTTACCACAAACCAATTCAGAGAGACTCTAACTTCCCCTGTCTGTTTTCAATTAACCATCGTTTATCAACTTGCCTAGAGGCACTAGTTAATCTTAATTGCATTTTATTCAAGCCAGCCAGCTAGATTCAGAATCCATGATTTGAAATTGAGTGGCTAGAATAAAACATAGTTAAGTGAACTTCGTGCAGGTTGAGAGATGTTTATCAGTTTAAGTTATTTATATCCTGTTTCTCAGGGCTATTCTGGAAGGAAAAATAATTACAGCATGCAAAATCAGGTGGGCCTAAGGTTTATTCTTGGAACCGATCAAACTTTAACCCAACTTCCAAATTCATTGGATTCAACTCCCATAATGCTCATCCAGCATGGGTCAAAGAGAAAAGGCTACTTTACCTTTCCATTGATGGCTGTCATCTTACCTCTTATATTTGCCCACTAATAGTTTTGGAAACAAAGGGAGTAATCTTGCAAGAACATCCAGATAACCCAGCATTGCATAAAAATGAACAGTGCCACCAGCGGATGTAACTTTCACAATTGTTTTGGCTTAATTATTGTACAAGGTCTTAAAAATGTACTTATTTTGTTATTCCCCATTTCCTATCATTCTGAAATGGCTTATATAAACTGTTTTTATAAAACAATTAGTTTAAAACCTTTAAAAAAAACCCAACCCAACAGAATTAAAATAGCAGGAAGCTTTTAAATCCTTACAATAAAAACAACATTATATCCCCCTAAAATCCAGTTTATGTCCCAGTCTCTGAAAGAATGGGCAGTATAGTATATCTCTTGTCTCAGGATAATAATCCATGGAACTAATAAAGCAGACCATTGTCCGTAAAAATCAGACTATTTCAAATTTGCTATTTTTAAAGTGCCAGAATAATATTTGTGGGTTTTATCTAAACCATTCATTCCCCTTAAAAGTGGAAGATTTGAACTACAAGGGCTCACAGTAATCGCCCTTTAAAAAAATGTATTCATACATTTATACCCCCCACGTACACTTCAGGGCAGCTCACAGAACAAAGAGTGATGTTTTATTGTCACAATCCTATGATGTAGATTGCAGTAAGAAATGGTGATTAAGTGAGGACTATAATTGTCTCCTTGGTCCCAGTCCACCACTTGTAGCTATGACACCCATTTTGCCCACACTAGGGCCCCTTTTTATTAATGCTTAAAGTGCCAACATGAATTCAAACTATAACATGTGTGTGGTTTGGTGAGTCCAGGTCCCCTTAATGATCTTTCTGATCAAGATATCTTCATTGCAAGAGAATTCCCAAAACAGGCTGGGGATAAAAGCTTTACAAGCAGCAGAGCCAGGAGCAGCTCAGTTGCAAATTCCAGATGACGCACTCATTAAGTATAACTTCATTTTGGTTTTTTTGGTGTTTTTTTTCCAGCTGGGAGAAGACAAACCAAGAATTATGGAATAATCGGGGGCCCAATGACCAGTACAAGGTAGGTAGGTGCAGGGCTACAATGAGCACCCCAGCATAAAACTAATAGTCCGATAATTAATCCTGGAAAAACCTTGGCAGACATGGAAAGGAAGGGTTGGGAGTTAAGTGTGTGAGGATTTAAGGTAGTGTTTTTCAACCCCGGCAGATTGAAGATGTGTGAACTTCAACTTCAACTTGCTGATGTTGAGACACACTGATTTAGGGAGTGCATTTTAAGGAAAAATGTTCGTTCCCTCACACCATAGTAACCTGATCAAGGTGCAGAAAAGGATTTGTTGTTCATGAATCATACCTTCTTCCTTAGTTATTTGCCATGACTATGGACTCCAAAGATCTGAAGAAGGATCGTCCAGACTGCTGAAAGTGTCACATTGAGTCAGTTCCCTATTCCTGCCATGTTGAAGGAAAGTTGCTGGACTTGTCACTGGCACAGCCGCATCTTCTGCCCTCTTGTCAAGCAGAACATGTCAGCCTTCCAAGCCTTCTCAATTAAGCTTCTGTCTAAGCCAAGATAACTTTGCAGCTGTTCTTCCCTGCCTCTGCAGTTTGCTGGTGTCAACCGCAAAGATCACCAATCAACATCTGCAGCTCATCCACCAGCATCAAAAGTGCACAGTGACCCATTCTACCTCTGGGAAATGCCCCTAAATATTGAGCTGACAACAACTTGTTTACAAAAAAAAACAGGAGTGCAGGGCGGGGAGAGAGGGAGAGACAATGTGACACAAAGCACATTCTTTTTGGTCCCATTTGTGCAAACTTCTTGGTTCAGTATTTTTCCTTCCCTTCCTACAAAAATCCTTGACCTTGACGTGTGGTATTTCCTGCCTCCCACGCTCAGTTTTACCATTCCCACAGAGACAGGACAATCCCAGCACCTAGATCAGTGATGGCGAACCTTTTGGGTATGGTGTGTCCAAAATTTGAAAAATGCCTAATTTGACTCACTACTCCCCCACACCACGATAAAAGAAAAGCAATTCTTTACATATTCATTTGTTTAAAAAAGCATACTGTCGATTCACGTGTGTGATTTCCAGGATCTGCTGTATACTACTTACCCTCAGGTTGTGTTCTCTTTCTATTGACAGGCCTCGGCGGCAGTTCTGAGTTGCATCAGGCCTTCATTCTCGAAGTGGCTTAGGAGAAGGCTTTTCCATGGCCTCTGCACCCTCCCAAAAAACACACAAAAGCACGCCTCATTTTTGTATGATTTTCAGAGGTTCTGGAGGCTGCAGAAATCCACAGTCCTTTCAAGTGATTTCTGGAGGGTCCAGAGGCCTCCAAAACATGTGCAAGAATAGGGTGTGCTTTCAAGAATATAGCCATGTGAAGGTTGGTGAATGTTGGCATGTCACCCAAAACATGGTGTGTCACTCTTGACATGTGTGTCATAGGTTCGCCATGATTGACCTAGAGATTGGAACTAATAATGTCAGTTGAATTCTTGGAGAGGACACTGCCCATCACCAATTCTGAAAGGAGTCTCAGGTGATCCAGTTTAGTCTGCAAATGTATCACATTATCACAGAACCTATCTGGGCCTCATTAGGAGTAGTTCAACATACGTTTGTATGTGGTGCGTTTGAATATTAGTAGCTCAGGTTGGTAGTTGGGCTGTTGGTTTGATCTCCAAGCTTGGCAATTTGGCTGCAAAGGTTTCGTCTCCATTCAGGGGGACATCTTCAGTGCACTTTGAATTGTGGTCATCTGTCAGAGCACTGGCCTTTAGGTACCTTTTGTATCCTCTGTCATGAGTAGTACTGAATAGGTATCCAAATTACTCGTGCACTTCTACATTTTTTGCACAGTACTAAACTGTTTCAAAAAGAGTTGAATCTGTTAACTGACATAACACCAGCTAGCTCTCTTTTGTCTCACGCTCTTCTTGCCTCACAGGCTCTCTGGGGAGAATATAAGAAAACCTGTAAGACCATTTTCTCAGAAGCAAAGTGAGGTGCGGATATGCAGACCATAACCACACAGAGACACTGGGAGTCATAATAATTGCATGATTCTCTTGCAAGCTGTCTTCACCTTTGGGAAAATTGTGTCTTGCAATAGTGGCTAATATCTGTAGCTCGGGTGCAAGATGAAGGCGAAGGTTTGTTCTCCGAGCTCATGGGTTGGTTTCTGAACGTTTCGTTACCAGGCTAGGTAACATCTTCAGTGGAGTTTAGGGAATGTCAGTATTCTTCTGTTTATAAGGGCTTCAGGTGTGGGTATGTCAGGTGAGGGTCTTGTGATGGGTCAGGTGTGAGTCATCAGTGAGAGGCTTGCGATGGGTCTTGTGATGGGGAGGTTACCTCAGGTCAGGACCATTGGAAGGTGAACTGCTGGAGGGGAGGAGAGAGGGCTTGTATGGGTTGGTGCTGTCTCTGTTTAGCTATGCAGACTGATTTGGATTCTGAGGGTGTCTGTTGATGGAATTGCTTGTGGAGTGCCAAAATTGTGTCTTCCCTATGTGGCTTCTTTGGCTCCAATCACAAAACATAAATACAGACCAGAGACAGACCAACAAACAGGCTACAAGTAGTCCTTATCTTATGACATTCGAAGTTATAATGGCACTGAAAAAAAAGAGACCTACAACCGATCCTCACTCTTACAACCACTGCAGCATCCCCACAGTCACATTTATGAAATCCAGGTACTTGGTAACGAGCACGTATTTACAACATTTGTCACCTTCCCAGTCAGCTTTCATCAAGCACGAAGTCAATGGTGGAAGCTGGATTCGCTTAAGGATCACGTGGTTCACCTAATTTGCTTAACAATAGTGTCAAAAAGGATGTAAAATCGGGCACGACGCATCTTGTTTAACAACAGAAATTTTGCCCCCACTTGTGCTCATCTCTAGAACTATCTGTACAGTGCAGATCCCAAAAGCTACTCAGAATTGAGCCCCAAGGCCCCGCCCTCTCCCCCACTCACTTCCTGCCACTCCTCTTCCTTTTCTCTGGGTCCTGCAGCAGTAGGGAACAGAGTCACTTCCCCCTCTGCCGTTCAGCAGGTGTGTTCTGTTGCTACAGGACCAGACAAAAGGGTACCTGCCATTAGATTGTTCCCTGTTTCTGCCTTTCTTAAAATAGCAGTGGGGAGAGATTCCCCATTTTCATTCCCATTTGGAGAGGGAAACTGTACACTCTCTTCGCCCCACAGTTTTCTGATGGAAATTATCAGCTCTGAACGAATTATCAGAATAATTCTTTCTAAAGCTGTTCTTTGCCTACTGGGTGTCAGAAACATAGGCACAAAGCCTCCCCCCCCCCATGTGCAAAAACCAACCAGAGTTATGAGAAAGGGTAACTTGGATTAGAAAATAATACAGTGTGAAAACATTGTCAGGAACTTACCTCTAGAGCTGCTGCTTCAGCCCCAACAGGATTTCCTCCTTGTTGCAGCTCTTTTAAAATAGAACTAAAAATAAATAATTAGCACCAAGGAACTCCATCCCTAACTCTCTACATTATTTTACTTAAGGTTCTAAGCTCTCTGGATTCTTTAGCTTCCTCCACTTCATGATCTAGGATCATAAGCAGAACTCAGTGACCCCAAAGCCAATCTTTCAGAGACTCTCCAAAATTTCAACTTTAATCTTTAGTTAAAGCACCAGCATCTACACTGGGGCTTGCAGGTGTAGCCTGCAATTTGGGGGAACAGCAGCAGTATTCTAGTCCCACTTTTGATATAAAACCAGCTGGCAGACCTTGGACAATTCACTTCTCACTAGAAGTTTTTAAGAAGAGATTGGACAACCATTTGTCTGAAATGGGTTTCCTGCCTGAGCTGGGGGTTGAACTAGAAGAACTCCAAGGGCCCTTCCAGCTATTCTATTCTATTCTATTCTATTCTATTCTATTCTATTCTATTCTATTCTATTCTATTCTATTCTATTCTATTCTATTCTATTCTATTCTATTCTATTCTATTCTATTCCTCTACTCTACTCTACTCCATTCTATTCAATTCCACTACTCTACTTCTATTCTATTCTATTCTATTCTATTCTATTCTATTCTATTCTATTCTATTCTATTCTATTCTATTCTATTCTATTCTATTCTATTCTATTCCTCTACTCTACTCTACTCTACTCCATTCTATTCAATTCCACTACTCTACTTCTATTCTATTCTATTCTATTCTATTCTATTCTATTCTATTCTATTCTATTCTATTCTATTCTATTCTATTCTATTCTATTCTATTCTATTCTAATTCTATTCTATTCTATTCTATTCCATTCCTCTACTCTACTCTACTCTACTCTACTCTACTCTACTCTACTCTACTCTACTCTACTCTACTCCACTCCATTCCATTCCATTCCACTACTCTACTTCTATTCTATTCTATTCTATTCTATTCTATTCTATTCTATTCTATTCTATTCTATTCTATTCTATTCTATTCTATTCTATTCTATTCTATTCTATTCTATTCTATTCTATGTAGACAATCCACTTCCAAAATCCTGCCAAGAAAGCTGCAGGAGTCAACAATGACTCAAAAGTGCACCCATACACAAGAAGGAGCAGTGAATAAAGAAATTGCTATGGCTGAATTAGCAATTTAAAAAAAAACTGCCATAGAAAAAACATGACAATCTTGCAGAACTGGGATTCAATCGTAAATGTAAATATAGTGCAAATAATCAGCTACACAACTGTAACACTAGAGTATAAGTTAGGAGTGCAGCTTGTGTTGTACTCCCATTTTACAGTTATTACAACTGATGGCCCTTCTTCCCGAGATTGGTCACATTTCCTATAGCTGTTGTCTTTTAGCTCCAAAAGCAAGAAGGAGAGGGGGGGGGGATGACCCGCCATCTAACAAGTCTGCCGTGAAAAAGTGGCATGTGTTGTCTCCTGCTGCTCCCTTAAATCTCTAGTTTCCTGCCACCCTGTAAGAACAGATGACAGTTCTGTTTGGACCTGGGAGAGAAATGCAACATTCACTATTATTTGTGATTGCCCTCCCACTCCATTCCCCCCCACCCCCACCTAAGCCACACACGCCGAAAGCAAAATCCAATCGCGTTGAACAAATCCAATTTGCAGTAGCAGCTAATAGAGTTTGTTGCTGGTTTAAGCGATGGCAGCGTCAAAAAGGCTCTGAAAAGCATCTAAGCCTCAGGCCAAGTAGAGAAAGAAAGAAGCTGCATACCGAACCATCCACACATATGGGGCTGGCCAAGCTGTGCTTGATTTTTTTTTTCCCCTTCAGCCTTTGATTGGACTCCAGAAAAAATGAGGACACAAAATTTACCAGGAGAACGATACAATTACATCTCTATGCAGTCTCCTGTTTCGACTAAGATTGGGCAAAGGCAAAGAGGAAAATTGAAGCGGGGCTGGGATCAAACTCCTGAGGGCAGCCCTCGCCTCTGTTTCTCTCATTAGTTTTCCTCTTCCTTCCTAAAGGTGACATAGCATTTGTGGGTCATAAATGCAGCCCAGCCTCTTTCGTAGAGGCCTTCCCTGCTGGCCCTCTCTTCTTCCCTATGATGCGACCTCTGCACTTCTGAGAGGTCAAAAGTGATCGGTTCAGGGCCAGAGGTTGAGCAAGTTTCTATATGTCTAGGACAGGAAGACCCTGATTTGCTGCTGAGTACATCAGTCTATAATGGCAAAAGAACTGCTTTTTAGGCACATGTATCTATAGGTACATCTTTACCACCTAGAAGGGAAAGGTAATAAAAAGCAGCCTTGGTGGCGCAGTGGTTAGAATGCAGGACTGCAGGTTAACTCTGCTCATATTGCCAGGAGTTTGGTTCCCTTGATCCTGACCAGCTCAAGGTTCACTCAGCCTTCCATCCGTCCGAGGTCAGTAAAATGAGGACCCAGATTGTTGGGGGCAATATGCTGTCTCTGTAAACTGCTTAGAGAGGGCTGTAAGGCACTATGAAGTGTTATATAAATCTAAGTGCTATTGCTTTTAGTAATGAAATGTTCTGAAATTATATTAAGACAAGCTTGGGGGAAAAAACCACAGCCAAAATCTAAAACCCGAGCTACAAGTATTTGCTATTATTTCAAAGAATTATTTCTTCTCCATCTGCTCTAGCAAACAGCCACCTTCCTACCAAATGTAAATTCATGCTTAACTGAATCATGTTACTGAATTAACCCAATTGCTTAGATGTGCACAATATACTTAATCATTAAGTCACCACACTGAGCCACAGGGAAAGCAATTACACTTAGATGCCCTTAACAACGCCCAGCAAATGCCTCGTTCCTGAAGGACACTTCTACACGATGTAGGCTTCCTCTCATCATAGTCAAGGTCAGTCATCTGATACCACGTTAAACTGGTGCCTTGTACTTTTCCACACCCAGGTGTGATACAATTCATTTCAGTACAATTAGTCCTCGTTTACTGACTGCCTCATGCAGCAACCGTTCAAAGTTATGATGCCGTGGAAAAAAATAACTGTGTGACCAATCCTCACATTTACAATCATCGCAGCATCCTGCAGTCACACGATTGCCATTTGCTTACTTCATAACTGGCATGTATTTTCGCTGGAGTCAAGCAGAGTTAATACTGTACAATATGGAAGGAGGAAGTAAAATTATACGTCATGCTCACATAATTATTTACTTAGTAACCCTATGTCTTCACTTAATAACCAAAGGGGAAATAAGAGTATACAGTGTGTTCAGAAAGTGTTTAGACCCCCTTCATTTTTGCCTGCGGCCTGATTCTACAGTTGTTGAATTCAACCCAAATTTTTAAAATACTGTTTTCACTTTGTCATTATGGGGTACTGAGTGTAGACTGAGAGAAGAAAATGAATTTCAACAACCGTAGAACCAGGTTGCAGCATAAGAAAATTAACAAAACTGAAAGAGATCTCAATACTTTCTGAATGTACTGTAACTCCAATCATGGTCACATGGGTTTCCACCTAGTGACCATGTTGCTTAGCAACTGAGTTACCGGTCCCAACTCGCCATGGAACAACTCATTGCAGGACAATTCAATGTGGAATAACTCAAGAGAGGGACAAATAGAATTGCAGCTTATTCCAGTCTTGAGGACTTCTAACTTGAGAAGGTTCAAACCTAAAACATGACAAGGCCTGTGGCAATTCCCTTGTCCCTTTCTTGAGTTATCCCATGCGGAATTGTCCCACAGCAAGTTGTCCGGTGATGAATTGGCTGCAGTGAGTTCTCCTGGGCAAGTTGATCAGGGCGAGTCAGCCACAGGGAATTGTCCTAGACCTGCTGAGTGGTGCCCAACTTACATTGACTACTTTTAGCCACTGCAAGCCCATCCTTCCCCTTGTGTTGCTGCCAACTTCCCTCTGTGACCATTCGGGTTCAGGCAGCAGTAATGCTTAGGCAGCCAGCAAAGCAGGATGGGTTTCCCCCCCAAACAAATATAAAAGTATGAGAAGCAGAGCAAGAGAAAGGGAATGATGAGGGAGAGGCAGGCTGGTGAGAGCAAGTGAAGCAGAAACACACACTCACACACACACACACACACACACACACACACACACACACCTCATTCCAAGGAACAGGTTCAAATGGATAGCTTAACCGATGGTTCTGGCCATCTGTCAAAATTTGTCTCCTTCCAGCCCAAGGCCATTAGGGAGAGCAACTGAGTGAGACTGGAAACAGGGGTAGGAGAGAAAATGCTTGCAGCCACTAATCACTGTCTTCTCTCTTTTTTTAAATCTTGTTCTGCATTAAATTGCCAAGGAAAGTACCACTTGTTCCTTTGTTAATGAAGCAGAATAAAGGTCAATTGTAGGAACAGAGCAAATGTGCTACTTACAGAATGGAGGAAATTGGAATGGTGCTAACCTTTAGGCACTGCTGCTCGTCCTCGTACAGCAGAAAGATTTTGGCAAGTTTGGAGAAATCTGCAAAAGAATATTGAAATAATCTTATTTGAAGAAGATCCCTGAAAGCTGTTCAGTGGGAGTGAAACATATACAATGGCTGCAGAATATTGCTGGGATAATATTTTAAAAAATGTACAAGAGGAGATGGAATGAGGTGCAGTGTTTAGAGTTTATGCCTGGCTGGATTGCCAGAGCCCTGAACAACCTTGCAACTTTTTGTTGCAGTTTGTTTTGTTTTGATTGCTTTGGTTTCCATTACGAAAAGGATATACTTAGATAATAGAGGTCTTCAGTCACTCCATTGCTAAACCTATCTATTGCTCCAGACTTCTGAGTCAAGAGGAAAGACAAAAGGAGACCTGAATTCCTCTTTACTGTTATCAGATCATTACTGTAATGCGATATTAATACAAGGTTGTCCAGGTTGCAGCCTAGTAGCCTTATGAAATGCAGTTCATCATCACCATGTGGACAGTGATCTACATCTTCTAAATCTGAAACTCTGCTACCCTATTCGTGTTTCATGCAGCCAGTTTTCCCCAAGAATCAGGATATTTGAGGGTGAAGATTCATTCTCTGAGCTTGTGGGTTGGTTTCTGAACGTTTCATTACCAGGCTAGGTAACATCTTCAGCAGCGTTTAGGGGATGTCTGTGTCACTGACATTCGGAAACCAACCCGCAAGCTCGGAGAACGAAACTTCACCCTCATCCTACACCCGAGGTACAGATATTGCCAACCAGGATATTTGCTAGACTTCCTAACCCATTCTATGTTGCCAATTAAGATAAGCATAGTTAAGAGCTACCTTTCCTGGATCAATAGCTGCAACAACAACAACAAAAATGCCACCATGGTGAGCAGCTTTAAAAGCAAGCTTTGCAATCCCTATTAGCTGTTAGGATAGAATTTGCAGTACTTTAGTTGGCTCAGTGAGTTAGTTCAGTGACCACTGCTACATTTTATGTAATATGTCCATTGCCATGATATCCTGACCATTAATCCTGGCTTGATAATTAATATTTTTAGAAAGTACCTAAGTTGCATAACCCACGTAGTTCTTTACAATGCATTGTGTTCACTTAGCTATGCAATTCCCCCCCCCCCCCGGCAAAAAAAGTTTAACTTCTTCTGAGTTGGCAAAAATGGATCTTTTCCATCGAGATGTAAGCAATATGAAACATATTTTTGTTTACTTTATTCCTTTAGTGGAAATGGATCATACTGATATGGATGGTAAGCCATGATGGAACAGAATGGGAATCTTATGTTCTGCAGCTCTGGGATATTTTTCAGAGAGGTAGTGATTGTGTCATCTGTCAATGTGCCAGAGCTCCATGACAGCCTTGTTCTGACAGGTGAAAGAGGTGATAACAAGGCTTTCAAGTTGTACTTCTGTGTCTGACAGGTTAACACATAAGAAGTCAAAGAATGAGAAAAATGATAAATCTGAAACTGAATACCCTTTTTCTTTAAAAGGGGTTTTTACACCATGCTATTCGTTTAAATGTTAACACCACTTTGCAAGATTGTTTGCATTTCTAATTAAAAACTAAAGGTTGCATTTCAGCTGGCTGAAGCTCTTTTGTTTAAAGCTCAGTGGGATTTACAGGTTAAACCTCGGAAATCAGAAGTAAGCGCTGTGTGGAGTTCAAAGAGATGGAATCAGCGGTTGTTTGTTTTGGGTAGCTGTGTTGAATAAGGGATCGATATTACTTCTTGCTTTTGTGCTTCAGAGTGTACATGCCTTTTCAATTTCCTGGGGGCTTGAATATGGATGGAGCCTGTCATGATGAGCTCTTGCGGTGCCAAATTGACCATTACACAGATAATGAATTTCTGAAGGGGAGGGGGGAACTCTGCCCTAATGTCATTGAGGATTGGGGCAGGGATAGTATGATGGAGGTCAGGTCGATGTTACATATATATCAGCTGCACTCTCCCATTTCTTTAAGCAATTTTGAAACTGAGTAGCTGAGAAAGCAAGATTTTTCATATGTATTTATTTATTTTATTTATTTATTAAATTTTTATACCGCCCTTCTCCCGAAGGACTCAGGGCGGTGTACAGGGCAATAAATATTAAAAAACAAAGTACAAAAGTTAAAAAACAATTAAATAATTATGCCCGATATATACAATAATTAAAACCATGTTAAAAACCCAACCCCAAACCCATCAAACCAGGCCGGATTGCTCAAATAAGTACGTTTTTAGATCCCGCCGGAAGGAGCGAAGGTCGGGGGCCATCCGGAGCTCAACCGGCAAGCGGTTCCACAGGTCTGGCGCACCCACAGAGAACGCCCTCCCCCTGGGGGCCACCAGTCGACATTCTCTGATCGGAGGCACCCTGAGGAGGCCCTCTCTGTGGGAGCGCACTGGACAGAGGGAAGTTGACGCCGGCCGCAGGTGCTGCCGTAGGTCGGACCCATGCCATGTAGGGCTTTGTAGGTCATTACCAACACCTTGAATCTCATATGTACCTTCAGCCTTTTGGCTAGAAGCTCAATCTTTACTAGCTAAATACAGGTAGCCCTCAACTTACAACCACAATTGAGCCCAAGCAAATTTCTGTTGCTAATGAGACACTTGTTAAGTGAATTTTGTCCTGTTTTATGACCTTTCTTGCCACAGTTGTTACGTGACACGATTATGTGAATCTGGCTTCCCCATTTGACTTTGCTTGTCAGAAGGTCACAAAAGGGAATCACATCACCTCGGGACACTGCAACCATCATAACTATGAATCAGTTGCTAAGCATCCAAATTTTGATCACGTGACCCTGGGGATGCTGCAATGGTCGTTAAGTGTGAAAAACGGTCATACATCACTTTGAACGGTCACTAAATGAACAGTTGTAAGTCAAGGACTACCTGTATCCCAAGATGCTATGGCCCTTGGAAAGGAAAGGTTGTTGTAGTTTAATCCGAGTTGGAATACAGGGAAATAAATGTTTCAGTATTAGTACCAGTTTATAAAGCCCTAGTAAGGCCACACCTCAAACACTGCAGCCAATTTTGGTCACCATATCACAAAAAAGATGTTGAGAGTTTGGAAAAAATTCAGAGAAGAGCAACTAAGATGATCAAAAGCCTGGAGACCAAAACATACAAAGAACGGCTGCGGGACTTGGGTTTGGCTAGTCTAAAGAAAAGAAGAAATAGGGGAGACATGATAGCAGTGTTCCAGTATCTGAGGGGCTGCCACAAGGCAGAGGGGGTTAGGTTGTTCACCAGAGCACCAGAGGGAAGGACAAGAAACAATGGTTGGAAACTGATCCAAGACAGAAGCAACCTGGAATTAAGGAGAAACTTCCTGACAGTGAGGACAATCAGCCAGTGGAAAGCTTACCCCCAGAAATCGTGGGTGCTCATCACTGGAAATTTTCAAGAAGAGACTGGACAATCACCTGTCTGAGATGGTATAGATTCTCCTGCTTGAGCAGTGGGCTGGACTAGAAGACCTCCAAGGTCCCTTCCAGCTCTATTCTGTTCTAATTTACACTCAACCAGTGACAGCTGTCATATCACAGGGGTCTGAAGAAGATTCTGATCTTGTGAATTTGAAGTGACCTGCATCTGCATTATAAAATGGGCTGCCTACTTTTGTGCAAGAGAGGGCAGACAGCCACATTGCATTCAAGGTATGTGTATATTCACAAATGAAGCCAGCCTCAGAATCCAGATGCAAATATTCAAGACATACTGTAGCATACATCAGGTGATAATGATTAAAGCAGATTATATGTCCACTGACTTTTTATTTGTATATAAGGAGGAATACATTTCACCTCTGGAAGCAAAAGCTCCACTCTAAGGTAACAGGTGAGGAATGCTCCAGTAATATTATAAAATGAGCCATGGTGGCACAATGATTAAAATGCAGTATTGCAGGCTAACTCCGAATTCCACTGCCAGCAGTTCGATCCTGACTGGCTCAAGGTTGACTCAGGTTTCCATCCTTCCGAGGTCAGTAAAATGAGGACCCAGATAGTTGGGGCCAATAGGCTGTCTCTGTAAACCACTTAGAGATGGCTGTAAAGCACTATGAAGCTGTGTGTAAATCTAAGTGCTATTGCTACTGCTACTCCTTTTTTCCCCAGTGGGGTGGGGGAACAGTGAAAGGATTCTAAAGTAACAAAGAAATGATTTTCAGGACACCGCACTGCAAACTAGCTAACCATATCTTATGCAAAAACCTCTCTGATTTGTTGGCTTCATAGTTCATGCAAATCCACCCACAATTGGATTGACTAACTCATGGTTCAATTAATTATGGACAAATGCCTGAAAATATTCTGTGTGATGACCTTATAGAATGAGAAAATAAAAACTCTTTGGAAGGCCATGATCATAATCATTGCATTAACATTACAGGGATAATCTGCTAGAAGGTAGAGCCTCATAGGGGCCATTGACTTATGACAGTCTTCCCCAACTTGGTGCCCTCCAGAAGTGTTGGATTATAACTGCCAGCATGGTCATTCGGGCAAGACAAATCTTCGGATGCAAGCAGCATCATGTGATTACAAGCGTTGCACAAAAAATAAGCTTAGTATCAAAATTACACAATCAAAGCCAGCTGTGGTAGAAGAAACAGAACATCTGGAAGTGGAGACCAGAGCAATTTAACTAAGGCACCAGTTGTCATCAGCAATAATAATTAATCTTCAGGATAAGCTGGCTGGGTATGCAAGGAGGAGGAGGGAATAGAATTTCCTGTAATGTGCAGTTTTCCAGTGATTTAAGAACTTCCCCCATAAAGCTAGATTTGAATGAAGTTGTCTGATTTATTAGTAAGAGGAAAACAGTATGCTCCCCAAACAAGGGGAAACTAGATAATATTAGAGAGATTATTTACCCTACAAAACTATTAATCTGGAAGTTAAAAAGATAGGACAGCACATTATCCCAGCCATGAGGTTCAAAAGCACCCGTCTTATGTGTTATTCCAAATATTATATATAGAATATACAAATGTTTGTGTCCTGAGGTGGGGGTAGGGAAGAAGACCGAGAAACGTTCCCCTGGAAGCTGTGCCTCGAAGCACATTGTATCTGCAATGGTCCCCTTGGGGTAGTAACAGTAGCATCACCCCCGACCCTTTCATTCTATTGCTGGATCCTCAAGGACAAAATAAGACTTTCTCACGGAATTCTGCTGCAGCCACTGCCTTCTTCCCAAGTTTATCACATCAGCCTCAACCTCAGCTTGCTCCTTCACGTACAATTAAAATTCATATGGCCAAAGGCCACAGTGAAAATATGTATTATTATTAATAATAATAATAATAATTTAATTTTTGTACCGCCCTTTTCCCGAAGGACTCAGGGTGGTGTACAGGGCAGTACAATAAAATACAATATATAAAAATTAAAAGAAATATTAAATACAGTAGCCCAATTAAATAGATTAATACAAAATGTTAAAATACCCCTAAACCCATCAGACCAGGCTGGCTTGTTCAAATAAATATGTTTTTAGGTCACGTCGGAAGGAGCGAAGGTCGGGAGCTGTCCGGAGCTCCACCGGTAAACAGTTCCAAAGGTCTGGCGCGCCCACAGAGAACGCCCTCCCCCTGGGGGCCGCCAGTCGACACTCTTTGACCGACGGCACCCTAAGGAGGCCCTCTCTGTGGGAGCGCACTGGACGAAGGGAAGTTGATGCCGGCAGCAGATGCTCCCGTAAGTAAGCCGGACCCATGCCATTTAGGGCTTTATAGGTCGTAACCAGCACCTTGAATCTTACCCGGAGGACAACCAGAAGCCAATGCAGCTCACGGAGTAGAGGTGTTACATGGGAGTATCGGGAAGCCCCCACCACCACTCGCGCAGCTGCATTCTGCACCAGCTGGAGCCTCCGAGTAGTCCTCAAGGGCAGCCCCATGTAGAGAGCATTGCAGTAGTCCAAACGGGAGGTCACGAGTGCATGAGTGACTGTGTGCAAGGCAACCCGGTCTAGATAGGGCCGCAACTGACGCACCAGGCGAACCTGAGCGAAGGCCCCCCCTAGTTACAGCTACTATATGATCATCCAAGGAGAGCTGTGAATCTAGGAGGACACCCAAGTTACGAGTCCTATCTATGGGGGTAATATCTCACCCCCCATAATTAGCGATGGAATATTCTGAATTTCCCGAGACGCCGGCACACACAGCCACTCAGTCTTGTCAGGGTTGAGTCGAAGCCTGTTCCTCCCCATCCAGACCCGGACCGCCCCCAGGCAACGGGACATCACGGAGAGGGCATCACTGGGGTGGTTTGGGGTGGAGATAAAAAGCTGGGTATCATCAGCATATTGATGATACCCAACCCCAAAACCACAAATGATCTCACCCAGCGGCTTCATATAGATGTTGAACAGGAGAGGCGAGAGGACCGACCCCTGAGGCACTCCACAAACAAGAGGCCTCGAGGCCGACCTCTGCCCTCCTGCCAACACCAACTGCGAACGTCCTAGGAGGTAGGAGAACCACCGTAAAACGGTGCCTCCCATTCCCAACCCCCGTAGACGCTACAGTAAGATACCATGGTCGATGGTATCAAAAGCTGCTGAGAGGTCTAATAAGACTAGGACAGAGGAACAACCCCTGTCCCGAGCCCGCCAGAGATCATTCACCAGTGCGACCAATGCTGTCTCCGTGCTGTACCCGGGCCTGAAGCCCGATTGGTACGGGTCTAGATAATCAGCTTCCTCCAGGAACAGAGGGAGCTGCTGCGCCACCACACTCTCAACAACCTTCGCAAGAAAGCGAAGGTTGGAGACTGGTCGAAAGTTGTTTAAAACAGCTGGGTCCAGGGCAGGCTTCTTGAGGAGGGGTCTCACCACCGCCTCCTTCAAGGTGGCGGGAAAACTACCCTCATTCAGAGAAGCAGTTATCACTGCCTGGAGTCAGCCTCGTGTCCCCTCCCGAGCTGAATAAACCAGCCAGGAGGGGCACGGGTCCAATAAACAGGTGGTGCTCAGCCTCCTCATAATCCTGTCCACCTCTTCCGGAGTCACAGGGTCGAACTCCTCCCAGATGACATCGACAAGATCACCCGTGTTCTCACCGTCAGACTCTGCCCAGTCGGAGGCCAGACCGGTCCGGATCCGAGCGATTTTGTCCAACAGATGCTGACTAAACTCCTCGGCACGACCCTGCAAGGGCTTCTCCCTCACCTCCTGATTCAGGAGGGAGCGAGTCACCCTAAACAGGGCGATTATCTGCGGACGCGATGAGGGCAGCAAAGTAGTTTGACCTCGCTGTCCTCATTGCCGCGAGGTAAGACCTTGTAAAGGACCTTAGTTGCAATTGGTCGGATTCAGACCGGCTAGACCTCCAACAGATCTCTAGTCCCCATCTCCGACGCTTCATCTCCCGGAGCTCCGCAGAGAACCACAGAGCCCACTGGGATCTGCACCGGGTCAGGGGCCGCATGGGTACAACTTGGTCGAGTGCCTCAGTGGCTGCCTTTTCCCAGGCTTCCACTAGGGGTATTAGGTGGATTCTTCCAGGCATGTTTCTTCTTCTGTGGTGAACATTCAGATAAGAGTCACATATGCCTCATTTAAAAATGACATGCATTGGCATTTGAGGAACTCTTACAGTTCTCCTTTTTTGAGTATTATTTAGTAGTGTTCTTTCTACAATATGTCTACGCCAATGGAGCTTTACTGTACCAAAGGCTTGCCAGGCTGATGCTATCCAGCTCCTTGTTGAGTAGCAAATCTTGAGAAATGCAACAAACACTTCAGGGGAAGACACCAGATTTATGACGGCTGATTGATTAGGTAACAACTTGGCAAGAGTGTCCACACAGCCACCTACAAGCTGATGCTCAGCACTGCCTCAATGAGCAAAGGCCTACCCCACAGCTGCACATTTGTTAAGGTTTAGGACCTAAACTTTAGGTTATGGATCTCATATTTTTAATCATTCTTTTTGCCTGGTTGTGAAGGAGCTGGGTGGATTAGTCCACTTGCAAATATCCACAAGACTTTGTCATGGTAGATAGTTGCCTTTTTAATGATGATGATGATGATGAAGTTGGAAGGGACCTTGGATGTCATCGAGTCCAACCCCCTGGTCAGGCAGGAAACCCTATACCATTTCAGACAAAGGGCTGTCCAGTCTCTTTTCTAAGGAACTCCTTCAGGGCATTACCCTGCTTCTCAACATGTGGCTCAGGCTGGCTTCTCCATTCCACATGACCCTTGGGAGAAGGGCCTCTCTATTGCACTGCTGGTTTCCGATGCTGCTTAGCAATCTACCATGACTAAGTGAGGAGGAGGAAGAGGTTCAAGTATAGATGCACTGACCTGATGACATCTAGGGGAGGAAGGCTCCAAAGCCTATCTCCCTGCTTCCCACAGACCCATGATCCACGCAATTGTGGTTTCATTTGCTGAAGGTTTACACTGGAGAAGAGCTTCTGTGAATAGCGCAGGTCAAACTTTCAGGAATGAAGGGAATGGCAGCAAGATGACTGTCCCCATTTAAATAGATAGTGCAGACTACCACCTTGTTCTGTGATAAACCTTCACTATTAAACCATGATACACCTATTCAAAAAAAATGGAAATAGGTTACCATAGATGGCCACCTGCATTCACGAAGTGAGAGAAGCGCAAAAGCGTTTCCGCAGAGTTTATGTTGTGTTTAGTGGTTACTAGTCACAATGGGTCCACGCTGTCACCAACATCAGAAGTCACGTATTTTTGATGCCAGTGGCCGGAGGACAACAATGGAGAGGGTGTTTGCCCTTTACCTTCATCTTCCTTGTGGAGAGTCAGCAGGATCTATTTAATTAGAAAAGCCTTTGATATGATGCAATGTGTATCATATCATAATCTATTGTTTCAAGGCATGATGTTGTCTACTTCTGTGGTATGTCAAAACATTACTATGATGAACAAGGGTTACATTCACCTTCACATCTTTGACTGTGCATATCCTAGAGGAGATCAGCCCTGACTGCTCTTTAGAAGGCCAGATCTTGAAGTTGAAACTCAAATACTTTGGCCACCTAATGAGAAGGAAGGACTCACTGGAGAAGAACCTAATGCTGGGAAAGGTTGAGGGCGAGAGAAAAAGGGGACGACAGAGAATGAGGTGGCTGGATGGAGTCACTGAAGCAGTAGGCGTGAGCCTAAATGGACTCCAGAAGATGGTAGAGGACAGGAAGGCCTGGAGGAACATTGTCCATGAGGTCGCGATGGGTCAGACACGACTTCGCAACTAACAACAACATACATGCAGAGAAACATTTGCATTATATACGTACATATAGAAGGCATCTGCAGGCAGAAATGATTAAAGCAGCAGTTCATAAAGGTTCAAGTGTCTTCATTCATAGAAAGAGGTGAATCACTTTAATTCTTAAAAGTCATCCCGCATAATGTGATACATGTACTGTCAATCAGAGCCAAGTCCTGTTTTTACACAAGTAAGTGTTTTTTTTTAGTCATTATAAAATGGGGGTTAGGAATAGAGGGGGGAAAATGGCCAAGGAGATCACCTCTCTGAAAAGGGGCTCCACTAGACAAATCTCTTGAGAGACAAGGCTTCAGGGGCTCTTCATGTCTAGCTTGTTAGCCATCTAGGTGTAACGGCTGGCCAGTTTTTGGTGGAACCATATCTCAACGTTTGTCAAAGCCAGGCATGGGGAAGGCACGGGCAAAGGTTTCAACGCGCTGCCGAAGATCTGACAACCTCTGCTTTGTCTCTGGATCAGAAAGCAAAAAGGATTTGAAGTCTTGCAGTTTGGCTGTGGGGGAAAAAAAGAAAGCAGCTCAATAAACTGGAGGTTGTCAACACATGGAAAAATATGAGTCACAGGAAAAAACCCTCTGATCCAGCAATTCTCCCAAATACTTCCTACTTCTCTATTATAATTACAATCCCTAAGGCAGTTTTCCCCTGCCCTGACTGGTGAACATGGGAATTCATCCGCTGCATCTGGAGGACATTATATTGAGGAAGGTTGCCTTTGGGCTACTGGGTTTCCATTTCCCCTCTGGTATTATATATTTGCTTTCCCTCTATTCCAGGACAGAGAGAAAACTAAAACAAAAACAAAAATAACTAGACTAGTTGGTGTTAGCACATTAATCCATTTTCATTTTTTGGTGGGAAAATTTGAATGTATGTTGAACATATGCTGAATGTATGTTGACATTACATAGCCAGATCACTAACAAGATGGTAGGCAGCATTTACAGGATGCTTGTTACCATGTGAGTCTCAGCTGAATCACAATTAAAATATAGCAAAGGATGTAATGAATGCATCAAACATAACCAAGTAGTTCCACCATGTCTCCCTTTTTTCAACCAATGCAATTTCTACTTCAGCTCGCTGACTAGAAAAGAACTTGGCCAATAAGTACCAGCAGATGCTGGCTTTGTATAACACATTGACTTACAGGTCTTCTGCTTGACATCCAGTCCAATCTGGATTCCTTCATCGATAAACTCAACAACCTTTTGGAAATCAGCTTCTTGGAACCGCCGGGAAGTAAGCGCAGGTGCTCCTGTGTAAAAAGTGGAAATGAACTCCAGAGGTGTTGCTTTTACCATCTAAAGACCAAACATACAAATAAATACTATACTGTGAAACCCTGGGTGGGTAAGGCTGTGTGGTGCATAAGGAAGACAAGAAAAGTTCCCACGTATACGGGAGTGTAAATTCAGTTTACGAATTCCCTTGTGTATATACAAGTTCTTCTACAGCAAGGTAAGGGATGGAGATTAATGTAAAATGTGTATAAGAAATGGTCAGCAACAGATGATTCAACATGAAGAATGGTGTGCAAATTTGCCACATCTGGGAGACGTTGCTGCAGAATCACAATCTATAATTGTAGAAGCTCTCATCAATTCTTAGCCTTTGAAGCTCTGAGGGAAGTCTTGAAGGAATGAGCAGCAGGGCCAGGTGTGCAGAATGAGAAGGCTTCAATGATCTGTAGAACAAATCTGAATATTCCACAGCCCATGCCTTATGTGTATATCTGAGAGAGAAAGTAGTTTTAGCCTGTAACAAATAGAAATCTGCCTTCTATGGCTATTATTATATACTCACCCACTCTGCTTAAATTTATTTGGCTAATAAGGCTTCTGTGACATTTTTGAAGCTATCTCTACAGGACTTTAAAAACATAAAACTCTCAATATTCTGAATCTTGCAACCTCGGTGTTTGCAAGGATTATATCTAAATAAGTTCAGCAGCTAAAGGAATAGTAGGCGTTGAATGGATTCTTCTTCCCAACCCCCATGGGTCTTCCCAAAATAGCTTAAAATGCTATAGATTGAGGATGCCCAAAATAAGCCCCCCAAAATGTCACCGTATTTGCTGAACAATGTTTGTGTAACCTTGGATGTAGTGCATTCTGTATTAATGAAACATGCACCCATTCCTGAATTTCTAAATTAGTTGGCCATTATTGGGAAAAGCAATATTTTTAATGCATCTGAAATTAGGGTTGCTATGGTGCAGAATCATCATTTCAAGAGATTATCCAAAGCTATGAAAAAAGCTAAGATAACCTTTACTGTCATTTTTTTTTACTGTGGGCACAACGGCACACATCAAAAATGAAATTTAGTTGCCCACTCTCAAAGTGGAACACATAGATGACACACACCTAACCATACTATATACACATATGTATAGACCCACACCCCTACGTATACATAACAAACAAATATTAAATACCGTCCATCTTGAATATATGACGGAAAGAGGAACAACCACAACTTTTTTTTAATTTCTTGCTCTTACCAAGTCGTAAACCTCCAGGTGTCAAAGCACTTTTGTCCCCAGGACAGGTGTTCTTGTTAGCAGTGATGGACACTAGTTCCAATACTCTTTCAGCCCGGGCTCCGTCAATGCCTTTTGGCCGCAGATCCACTAGTACTAGATGATTATCTGTGCCACCTAGTCCAAAAGAATGAGAAGAGTTAAGTTTTCTCTAGGCAATCTGTCTAATCACCAGCAATCCTCCATAATGCCTTTGCCCAGCCTGGTAGGGTAGCCTCCAGATGTAATGAACAACTCCCATATTTCCTATCAGCAAGTGCAGACTGCTCTATACCTCTAGAATTAGAAGTCCATTCAGAATTTTTTTTGATGACAGTTAACATGCAAATAAAATTTGCCCTGCTGATTTTCAAGGCAAAAGTGCTTCTTGTCCAGCTCTTTCTGTCTAAATCACCTCTTGATCACAGCTAAGATACGGTGCATATCTCCTTCATGAAGTAAACAAAGTGTTTCAGGTTACTGACTGCATACTCCAAGCCAACCAATCTTATGTCGGTGATTTCCATAGGTTAACTATGTCCTCCTTGAAGGTCTCAGAAAAGGGTAGAGAGTTCACCTTCCCTTCAGCTCCCAGAGCAGAGATGCAGATAATAAAAGCTGCCCTGCCCCCCTGTACAGGTTTACATGACTTCTTTGAAAAGTTCATTTTCACATCCATCTTGAACTTAACGTTTATTCCTTTTTATAAGCAATAGCCGAAACTGCTAAATATATATATATATCTAATCTGATTTTCCTGAAATTGTTATAACATAAGAGAAGGCAATTTTTACTAGGAAAAGATGACACAGAAAACTCTTAGAAAAGCATATATTTTTTTTACTATAATTGGCAATATTTTTACTAAATCCCTGATTCACCTGGGGACAATAGTGACCTCCATTGTACCCACTAAGAATTACCCCATTACCAGGCACATAGCTCTGAAAACTACATATACAGCAATATTAAGCAAACACCTCCCCTGACACAAATCTCATGTTATGTTTATCTCAACATAATAGGGATTCTATCTTGCTTGAAAATATTGTTTAGTCCTTGACTGAATCTGCCTTGCCTCCTATCACAATATTGTTCACATTCTTTCATTGACTGACTACATTACCAAGCACGCAACTGCCAATAACTAAAGACCTTCCTATCTGCACTATATACAGGTAGTTCTCGAATTACGATCACAATTGAGTCCACAACTTATGTTGCTAAGCAAGATATTTGTTCAATGAGTCCCATTTTACAACCTTTCTTGCTGCAGCTGTTAAGTGAATTATTCCGTTTGTGAAGTTAATAGCACAGTTGTTCAAGTCAATCTGGCTTCCCCATTGACTTTGCCTGTCAGAAGGTCACAAAAGCAGATCACGTGACCCTGGGACGTTGCCACGGTCATAAATACGAACCGGTTGTCAAATGTCTAAGTTTTGTTCATGTGACCCAAGGAGATGCAACGATCATTAAGTGTGGAAAAAAGTGTCATAATTCACTTTTTTTCCTGTGCCGTTGTATCCTTGAACGGCCACTAAACAAACTGTTGTAAGTCAAGGACTACCTGTACAGCCTCTTCTTCATGAATATTGCTTGAACAACCAGTCTCTTCATTCATCAAAAGAAGGAGGACATGGTGCAACTTAGCTGGGTTTTACCAATTCAGATTGCTGGTGGAGATTTCTATCCCACATGAAAAAAATCCATCCACCCACCCATCATATGGAAAACTAGCCTAGAATTATCCTCTCTTACCTAAGAATCATTCTATATGGTGGCTACTAACAGGGGAGAACATTAAAACACATTATTTTCACATAGTGTGGTCAACACCTCAGCCCAGACAAAATCTGCTGCTCCCATGTGTGCTCTTGCTGAGCGGAAACGGCAGGTCTTCACTATACCTGAAACAAGATTGTATCCTCGTTGTAGCAATGCCTCTGCCATGGCCTTGGAGTTCTTCAGGACTTGCTGACAATACTCTCGGAACATGGGTGAGCTGGCCTAAAGAGAAGGAAATGCAAGGTTGGGAAGAATCAGCGTTACTTCTTCTACAGTGTAACTTATGACATTATAGGACATCATGAAGGCTTAAAGAACAACTTTATAGTTGAGTTCCCACATTATGCTAAGCTTACTCAGAATCAATCACAATTTATTTTAGGGCAACAACTCTTTGTTACAAACCATGATTTGTTCGTGGCTTACCAATTAAAGGAGGGGGGATGGTAGCACAGTGGTTAGAATGCAGTATTGTAGGCTAACTTTGCCCATAGTCTGGAGTTCAATCCTGACAGGCTCAAGGTTGACTCAGCCTTCCATCCTTCCAAGGTCAGTAAAACGAGGACCCAGATTGTTAGGGGCAATATGCTCAGAGAGTGCTATAAAGCACTATGAAGCGGTATATGTAGTATGTCTGTGTCTATTGCTATTAAAACTATACTATTATATGGAAATAGGGGCACATGGTTTTAAAGTGTATCTGGCGATACTGTCCCTCACTCACCTCCCTAACCAATTCAGAGTTATAAGACAAGAGCAGCTTAAAAAGTTAGACAAAGAAGCCAAGTTGTCTGCAAGAATAATTCTGCCTTCTTTACAGCTTGTTCAATTGAGCATGCTGAAAACAAGCATGGCTTAGTGTGATGTATTAATAGAATCTATTTATCTACCCAGCCAAACTAATATATCCAAATAACTAAGGCTGCATTCCAGAGAATCTCTTAAACTGCATTACACTGTTGTTGTTGTTGTTGTTGTTCTTTAAAAAAAAACACAACCAACAAATGTATTACTGGTAAATGTTAAATTACTAGGATATTGTATGTGTAACACAAGATCACAGTGCATGTAGGCAATTTCACAATTTCTCAGTGCATGTAGGCACACATGTAGCATCTGTCAGCAACTCCTTGAATCAAATGCATCTTTTCCCAGAATTGTTCTGCAGCTGCAAAGAGCAGCTGCATAATCCTGGGGAAAGGTGAAGATGCTTTAAGGAGTTGCCAACAGATGCTACCTAAATGTCTCTGCATTCTGCGTTCTGAAGCAATTTTTTTTCTTTTAAATCCAAAATGTTGCACAGGTGTAGCATGCTGCTATGTAAATCCAAAACCTCCCATCCTCTGGATTACTCAGATTCAGTCCAGGATTCCCTAGCTCCTGGAATTCCCACCCAGCATGGAACTGAAATCCAATGAACTTGTGGAGAGCACCAAGTTGGGGAATGCAAGTCTTAAGTTTCTCCCAAGCCACCATGCTGAATCAAATAAGGAAGACAAAATGCAATAAACGCAGTTGTAATTGACTCTCCACCGTGATGACTTCATGTTTGTTTGCCCCAAAGTAAATCCAATCTACGTTGGTCACCAAGACTAAAGGTTTATTCTTCCAAGCTTTCGGGTTTGTGCTTGAGCTCATCCTCAGAATGACACATTCTGGAGAGAGAAAAGTTTCCTGAGGATGAGCTCCAGCACAAGCCTGAAAGCTTGGAAGAATAACCCTTCGTTCCCAGTGACCACCTCAGATTGGATCCTGCAACATTATCTTGGGGCACATATATTTGTCTTCATTTGCCAATATAAATCCTCCGGTACTCTGGATTTACAAGTAGATTGAGGGATACAAGTAGGATACAAGTAGGACAGCAGTGACCTAGTTGGCCATATTTTGCAATGGTTGAACAAGAGAGGTTGTTCTGGCACCTCAGCAAAGCAGGCTGTAAACACAAAGGGCCAAGGCAGGTTAGTTGCTCTTAGCAAAATTCTTCTAAGCTGCCTGTTGGGAGCTTCCCTTTTCTAAAGGCTGCTAGACGGCCAAGACTTTAGAAGACTAAGTGTTGCCCATTCCATGTCAAATCAAATCAAAATCTTTATTACTGCCCATGGGCCAGAAAGCCCAACATAAATACATCAACCTGTAATTATGAATAAAACTTTTTTTAAAAAATATTGCAATCGAAGTACATAAAACACACTGTGGTAACAATCATCGTAGCATAAATAGCAGCACCAATCACAACATTTGTGCTGAATTTCAACCACAAGTAGGATGGATGCAACAACAGCACAAAATGGGGCAACCTGGAAAGATGTGTCAGGGTCTTGCTCAGATAACGGCAGTGACGGATAGACATTGTGCTGTTTATCAGGGTAGTTTTTTTTTAATGGAATGAGTATATATCTTCCTTGATTCCCTATAGAGAGACCAACAAAGGGGGAAATGGCTTAGAGATTCTACAGAGCCATCTCCACAGAGACATAAGCCCGGTTGGAAAGGGATGTGCAGAGGTTGGAACATCCACGTCGGCCAAGGTGAAAGGCCAATTAAATTTCCGACTTAGAACTGGAGAGAGATAAGAGGATGCTACGTGCCCACTTGAGAGGAATCCATAAACTGAAGGCTTGACTACCAATCTTAAACTGGTTCAAAAATCAATCTCTTATGCCAGTACCAGTAAGTGTGCTAAAATCCACTCAAGACCACCCCACACCCCCTAAAGAGAACAGGGCCCTTCTTCCCTACCTGTTTCAGTGCCACTGCCACTGCAGCAATGGCATGGTTGTGGGGGCCGCCTTGCAAAGAGGGGAAGACTGCAAAGTTGATTTTGTCCTCCAGGTTGTAAAGGGTCTCCTGGCCACTCTTCTTGTCCATGGAACGGACACCCTTGCGATAGAAAATCAGCCCTGATCTGTGTGCAAAACAAAGATGCGAGCGTCAAAACAATAGTCTCTTGGCTAGATGCTTATTGCAAAAATTCTCAGATATTGCTCCAAAAGGTGCAAGGCTGAACATATTCCCTCTTTGAAGTCAGAAAAAAGAATCCTGCATCCGTATCATGTCCTCCATCAAGACCACGTGTTTGCAGTAATTCTACAGAAGCAAAAACAGCAGCAGCAATTATAGTGAGAGCAAATTCACCTCCTTTTTTATTCCATTGATAAACAAAAAAGCAAGTTTGTTTTCGTAACTACTGAAATCTCAGAAGTCATCAAAGAAGGTAAAACAGAAACCCCCAAGAGATGTGGGCTTTGAATCACCTTGGGGCGAGATGGGCAGCAAACAAATTTAATAAATAAATTGTCAGAGCACACACAGTCTTATTGCACTGAGATAACCCAGGAGTAAACACAGTAAACAGTGTTCTATATTAAATGGCATTTTATCTTACACTATCTACAATATCATATACCAGGAACAATATACATACACATGTTAATACAGCAATCTCCAACACGCAACAGTTACAGCAGGAAACAGAAGAGACACTCCAGCAAAAGCCTTCTCTTTTATATTCATGCTCTTAAAGGGATACAGACCCTGCTTGCTCTTAAAGAGACACAGACCCTGCTGAGTCATTCCTATCATTGTATCATCCACCTTATGTTACATTACATTGTTACATAAGCTGTTTAGCTATTAAATCATTATCTTGACATAAACTAAAAATTCTGTATTGTTACCATTCCAAAATTTGATATATAGATTAGATTAGATTAGATTTATTGAATTTATATGCCGCCCTTCTCCCTAAGGACTCAGGGCGGCTCACAACAAAACATTTAAGAAACATGGAATACAAAATTTAAAAAAGAATTAAACAATAAATGTAATAGATACATGACAATTTAACTCAATAAAAGCCAAATTTAAAAAACATAGTCAGTCCAGACCCGCTTGTTGGAATAACCAAGTCTTCAGGTCACGGCAGAAAGACCAAAGGTCAGGGGCTGTCCACAGCTCCGGAGGCAGTTCATTCCAGAGGGTCGGCACGCCCACAGAGAAGGCTTTGCCCCTGGGGGTCGCCAGACGGCATTGCCTGGCCGACGGCACCTTGAGGAGGCCAACTCTGTGGGAGCGAACCGGGCGATGGGAGGTTGATAATGGCAGCAGGTGGTCTCACAAGTGCCCCAGGCCTAAGCCATGTAGGGCTTTAAAGGTTATTACCAGCACCTTGAATCGCAGGCAAAAAGTCAGGCAACATTCAAGATTGTACTTTCTTTGACTAGCAATTTCACTTATTGCTAGTCAGCAATGCACCATCCTTTTCTGACTTCATACTGAACTCCAAAGATAATCTCTCTGAATTATCTCTGACCTAAGTTTACAGGAAGCCCCAGGTGGCTATTACTGCAATGCTAATGGCTTGAATCTGGTAAAGCTCAATCTGCTTGCTCAACAGACTATGCACAGGCAACACAATGCTTCCTTTGTTTCCCTAGTAACTCACACTTTCTGTACTGAAAATGGCAGAGAAACCACAGAACCTAGAAGATACAAGTAGGTCAAGTGAAGAAAAATGGTTTGTGCATTGCATCAGACCCTTGATTATATCTGTCTCAACACTGTATGGGCTCCTTGGTGGTCTCTGCAGTAGCACTGATAATGTTACCTAGCTGGGTAATGAAACGTCTGCAAGGAAACAACCAAGCTCAGAGAGTACCAAGACCCCAAAGTTTGACCCTGCACTACAAATATTCTATTCTATTAGTCAACACTGTATATAGTGATTTGTCCATGGGGTCGCGATGGGTTGGACACAACTTCGCAACTAACCACAACATATATATTGATGTCAACTACTCGCCACAGATACAAACAGGAATCTAGCCCAATATTATCTAGAAATGCCAGGTTATAAACATGGGATTTTTGAATGCAAATACCTTGAAGTCATAGTCCTTGGCACAACTGCACAAAAGCGGGATACCATGGCTCTTAAGATATTATTAGATTACTGTACAGCTCCCAAAATCCTTGGTCCCTGGTTGAGAGGCATATATTTGCTGCCTGGATAAAATGGCACATGCCCACCTATATCACACTTACCTTGCACCACGCAGAGTCTTGTGAGTGGTGCTAGTCACCACATCAGCATAGTCAAAGGGTGATGGGATGACTTTGGCTGCCACCAGACCGCTGATGTGGGCCATGTCAGCAAGCAGGTAGGCCTTCACCTCTTCACACACCTGACAAAATGGGACAGATGAGGACAGGTAAGCTCACACCACTTTATTTTCGTCCAGTTTAAACTTTTGTCCTCCCAATCCACTAAGACATACCTTCTTGATGCGGGCATAGTCAATCAGACGGGCATAAGCGCTGGTGCCAGCGATGATGATACGTGGGCGGAACAGCCGGGCTGTTAACTCAAGCTGGTCGTAATCAATGAGTCCTGTTTTCGGCTGGACAGTGGACAGAGAAAAAAATAAATACAGGTAGTCCTCAATCTACGACCACAACTGAGCCCAAAATGTTATGTTGCTAAGTGAAACATTGGTTAAGTAGTTTTGCCCCATTTTAAGGCTTTTCTTGTCACAGTTTTCTTGTCCCCACAGCCAACCTGTTACCCTTTCAAGAAGCAATCTGCCAGAGCCAGAGGGAGGTAACCCATGGGATACCTTCAGCCTGTCCATCTGAGAATCAGGCAAAATCCAGAAGCTTTTTGTTATTGTTCAGATCCTGATCTGAATGCAGACTTGCTCCCTTTGAAACTGAAACAGTCTTCATTTGTTGAGAGAACAGGGATAAAGGCCACCACTGGATTCAAAAGGGTGAGATGATGATTTTTGCCAATTCTCCAAGAATTACCCAACCACCCAAACCCCCACACTCTATTGTAGAATATCTTTTGATTCTCTCTCTCTCCCCTCCCCCAAAAAACAGCTTTTCAATGGACACAAGATGCTACAGAATAGTAAGGTAAAGGTAAAGTTTCCCCCGCACATGTGCGCTAGTCGTTTCCAACTCTAGGGGCCGGTGCTCATCTCCGTTTCAAAGCCGAAGAGCCAGCGTTTGTCCGAGGATGTCTTCTGTGGTCATGTGGCCGGCATGACTAGACGCCAAAGGCACACGGAATGCTGTTACCTTCCCACCACAGTGGTCCCTATTTTTCTACTTGCATTTTTACGTGCTTTTGAACTGCTAGGTTGGCAGAAGCTGGGATGAGTAACAGGCGCTCACTCTGTTACACGGCACTCGGGATTCCACCCGCCAAACTGCCAACCTTCTAATCGACAACTCAGCATCTTAACCCACTGAGCCACCACGTCCCTTACAGAATAGTAGAGTAAGCCAATATATGGGGCCTCACCTCTTCATTCACTGCGATTCCGATCAGCGTTACAGGCAGTCCTTGACTTACGATCAGAACTGAACCCTAAGTTTCTGTTGTTAAATGAGACATTTCTTAAGTGAGAACTGCCCCATTTTGTGACTTTTCTTGCCACGGTTAAGTGAATTGCTGCAGTTGTTAAGTTAGTAACACGGTGGTTAAGTGAATCTGGCTTCCCCCATTGACTTTGCTTGTCAAAAGTAGATCATGTGACCCTAGGACAGGGGTAGGCAACCCTGGCTCTTTTATGACTCGTGGACTTCAATTCCCAGAATTCCTGAGCCAGCTATGCTTGGGACCCCGGCTTGCTTGACTATCAGTGGTTCTCCTGAAGAAGGGCAAGATAGGGCCGAGGAACTCCTTGTGTTCAAGGGGAAGAAGGGGAAAAATGTACTGTCTCAGAAAAGGAAGGCCAGTTGAGGTGGAATTAAGATAATGCTTTGTGAGACTCAAGTCTCTCAGGTGCCTGTCGGGAAATTTCTCCTTAGTTCTAGGTTGCTTCTCTCTTTAATTAGGTTACCATCCGTTGCTTCTTGTCCTGCCTTCAGGCGCTTTGGAGAATAGCTTGACTGCCTCTTCTTTGTGGCAGCCCCTGAGAGATTGGAACACCGCTATCATGTCACCCCTCGTCCTTCACTTCATTAAACTAGACCAGAGGTAGGCAACCTTGGTTCTTTTATGACACATGGACTTCAACTCCCAGAATTCCTGAGCCAGGAATTCTGGGAGTTGAAGTCCACGAGTCATAAAAGAGCCAAGGTTGCCTAACCCTGCCCTAGAACACTGCAGCCATCATAAATATGCACCAGTTACCAAGCATCACATGACCGTAGGGAATGCTGCAACGGTTGTAAGTGTGAAAAACGGTCATAAATCTCTTTTTTCACTGCTGTTGTAACTTTGAACAGTCACTGAATAAACTGTTGTAAGTTGAGGACTACCTGTACTGTCCTCTTCCAAACACTGGCAAAATTAGTACAAATACTTGTGTAGATCAACCTACAAGAAACGCATCATCTCTAGAGGCTTGCATTAAACCCAGCCAAGATATTGAAATAGAGATATTTTTAGACATCACTTCCCAGCCACTGTAGTTAGGTTAACACTGCCAACCATCAGTTTCCTGACTTTCTAAGAAGGTTAAAAAAAACCTGCAAGAGAATCCAAACAAGGGCATCCACAGAGAATCTGGCTAGAACTAAAACTGACAGAAATCCCTTTCAAACAAGTTAATTTTATTGAATGCCCATACTAGATGCCTAAATATATTCTGATGTTCTCCTTCCTCCTTCAGTGCTGACAATGAGGATCCTCAACCTCAAGCCTCTTTCTATACCTCGATGGTAGAAAACAAGCAACTGGGAGTGGGAATGACAGATAAGATCCTTTGAATTCACCTTCCTCAACCAGACATCATCCAGACACATAGAATCGCAAGTCCCAATGTCTGGAAAATTCCAACCAGCACGGTCAAAAATCCTGTAAACCACCTTGAAAGTTGCAAGATCATACATTTAACATTTAACACACACACACACACACACACACACAGATGTACCAAAGGGCACCAGTTGAGAAAGTGATCCCACATTTTAATTAAAAACAAAATAACAGCTGACAGCAGACATCGAGGTTAGATTTAACCACCCAAGCGTAACAGTGATTGCTTCATCCAGAATCTAAACTTTAAAACATAAACTTAAAAATTTAAATAAAATATAATTCAACACAGGGCTCTAAGTTGGGACGATTGTTCCACATTTTTGCAAAAACAGAAGTTGAGAGTCACTCGTGAAGGTTGGACGAAGCCATCAAGTACAAAAAAATATAAGTAGAAGAACGCGGACACCGACACCCCTAAACTCCGCTGAAGATGTTACCTAGCCTGGTAACGAAGCATTCGGAAACTAATGCACAAGCTCGGAGAACGAACCTTCACCCTCAAGTGTAAAAGGTCTAATTTACTCAGAAGAATGATCTTCAGGCACAGCATATCCAGAAGAGAGATATCAAAGCAATTAAGGGTGAAGGGATGATACAATACTGAATTGGGAGCACAAATGAATGAATAAAGTTGGTGCTCATGAATCCTATTTCTGTAACTTAATTTAATTTAATTTAATTTAATTTATTAATATTTCTATACCGCGCTTCTCCCGAAGGACTCAGGGCGGTGTACAGGGCAAGAATAAAACACAAAGCTACATTCAGCATATCTCTCCAATATTTCCTTTTTTCGCAACTTACCGTAATCTACAGTTTACCAATATGGCAATTTATTCTAATTTCTGTCAGATGCAGGGGAGTCCAGTCCATGTGTAAATGAAACTCTTCCCACCATCCCCTCAGCTACTAGAAAACATATTCAGCCGTAACTCTGATTTCAGAAAATATACTGCTCACACACTTACAAGGCTACCTTGGCAGTGCAGAAGCTAAACTGTGTGGTTTGGGGTTTTTTTGTTTTTTTTTAATCCCATTTATATCCCGCCCTTCTCTGAAGACTCAGGGCGGCTTACAATTTAAAGCACAAATCAATGTGCTTAGCAATAGCCTTCATTCTATGTATATGCCTGCTTATTAGGGCTTTCCCCCCCCAAGCGGCATTATTACAAAGTCAGCTTATTGCCCCCAACAATCTGGGTCCTCATTTTACCTACCTCGGAAGGATGGAAGGCTGAGTCAACCTTGAGCCTGGTGGGACTCGAACCTGCACTAATTGCAGGCAGCTGGTGTTACTTAAGGAGGCATTAGCTCACTGTTCCACCAAGGCTCTCAATGACCAAGGTTGGTCATTGAGACTAACATAAAAATCTAGATTTTTACAAAATTCAGTTTGATCTTCATCCCCATCTTCTGCATGCATCCAAAATCACAGGCTCCATTAAGTTTTGGTCAGAAGCTCTTTAAGCACAGCATTCTAGACCTGCATTTTCACCCTGCTGTCAGAAATAGAAAAGGAAATCAGAGCCCTGCAAATATTTTGAACTCCTATTTACTCACACTGAGTTTGTAAGGCATGGACTCAAAGAAGATGGACGTGGCCGAGATACGCTTGACATCAGACATGTACCCGTGAGTCAGGCTGCCAAGAAAAAGGAAGATGTTCTGTCAAGACAAAGCTTCAGCCTCAATCATAGCTCAACTCAAGGCAAGAAGCTAAGAGAACAAATTAACCAGGCACTTTCCCCACAAGGCTGTCATGAGATTAAGCAGCATGGAGAGAGGTGTCATTTATTGGGGGCGGGACGAGAGACAGCAGTCCCCAGAAAGAGAAGAGCAGATGCTCTTCAACATCAGCCATGGCCGGAGAAGAGATCAGAAACGTCTACAGCTCAAAACTGAAGAAAACACGGTCATGACTAAATCAGAGACAGACAGTGAGGAGGTAACCCTTATTCTATGAGTTTTGTATATTTCTGGTCAAAAAAGAGTACTCCAAAAATGCCACTTTTGAGTCATTCTAGGTCTTCTGCCTGTCTTTTCCAGCTTCTTCAAGCTCCTTCGTCTCGTGGATCAATAAGGCCTTCAGATCCTCATCCTCCCAGTTATTCTTTGCACCATCCTCCTCTCTTTCCCCTCAGCTATCCCAGCTGTGGCAGCCCAATCCTCCCTTTCCACCTCTTCTGATATGCTACCAGACTGGAACACCTCAGAGGCTTTTCTCCCCAATTTTCACTCCCCAATCCACACACGTACTGGCCCCCATCGGGTAAATCCAGGCCCATGAGACGTTCATGCGGCTGCAGCAAGGCTGTATAGGCAGCAAAATTGGCCGGGGATCCAGAATAAGGCTGGACATTCACCCCCCAGCGCTCAGGATCCAGGTCAAAAGCTTCGAGAGCGCGGCGTTCACAGAGCAGCTCAATGCGGTCCACCACCTCAGAACCACCATAATACCTGCATCAAGATATCAATAGCCACAAAGGAAATCTTAGTAATAGAAAAACCCACAATGCCACCATAATCTCTGAAACAGAAAAACTGGAAGAAAATTTTATCTATCTCCTCCATGCCATCACACTGTACAAAGAATATTACTTTGGCAACCATTCCTTAACGAAACGTTCTGGACACCCCTTCTCTTCATGTTAAGTCTCTGCACCTGGTCCATAATAACTGTTTATACAACACTTTCCCCCTTGTTTCCAAAATATAGCTATAACCTGTTTCTTATCTCCACCATCAGGATCAGAGGTCAGTTTCAGAGCCAACATATAACTGCATTTGGCCCGAAATGGACCTTACCAAAATGTCTGAGGCATCTTCTGACAGCAAGTCATTTCATCTGGCTGGCAAATGTCAGGCATGTGGGAAGGATTCAGTAGGATCTACCTGTTCCCTCCCAGATAATCCAAGAGAACAGAAAATAGGGCTTCCTTCTCCTGACAGAGGAATGAATAAGTGAGTACATATATCTGTATCTGTAAATAGAGAATAGAGAATAGAGAATAGAGAATAGAGAATAGAGAATAGAGAATAGGGATAGGGATAGGGATAGGGATAGGGATAGGGATAGGGATGGGATAGAATAGAATAGAATAGAATAGAATAGAATAGAATAGAATAGAATAGAATAGAATAGAATAGAATAGAATAGAATAGAATAGAATAGAATAGAATAGAATAGAATAGAATAGAACAATCTTTATTGTCACTGTGCATCTCACAACGAAATTAAGTGCTGTCCACAGTGCACACTACACACAAGTAAGAACCACAAGTAAAAATATACATCATATACATATATCCTTTACATTCTATTCACCATTGCTCTGCCCCTAATATTGCACTTCAACATTGCACTATACAGTGGTATTTAATATGGTTACAGCTCTGGGATAAAAACTATTTTTCAGCCTATTTGTCTCTGTTTTTGTTAAATGAGTTTTGTTCCATTTTACGACCTTTCTCATCATAGTTGTTAAGTGAATCACTGCAGTTGCTAAGGTGGTAACATGGTTAAGTGAATCTGGCTTCCCCATTGACTTTGCTTGTCAGAAGGTTGCAAAAGCCGATCACGTAACCCCAGAAGACTGCAACTGTCATAAATATGAGTCAGTTGCCAAGGGTCTGAGTTCTGATCCTATGACCATGGGGATGCTGCAGTGGTTTTAAGTGTGAAAAATAATCATCAGTAACTTTTTTCAGTGCTGATGTAACTTTGAACAAACCATTGTAAGTTAAACAAACTAAACAAACCATTGTAAGTTAAAGTCTACTTGTATTTTCCTATTCTAAGGCAAACTGCTGTCTCTTTTAATCCATTCTCATGTCTATTATCAATCTATTACTATCTTTTTTCCCTACATGGTCCCATAATAAAGTACATTACCTCTTGCCTGGATATCCTTCTGAATACTTGTTGTTGAGACAGGATCCCAGGGCCTCCAAAGCAGCCCGGCTACAGAAATTCTGAAATTGAAGAAAGTTAAAAAAGAAAATGCAAAATGCAAAAAAAAAAGTGAACCTCAGTGACATTTCTGGTTCTCTTATGCTAAAAAAAAAAGAAAAATGCCATATTTTATGGAGTGACAAATTAATTCAGATAAAGACAATAGGAAGATCAAGCTGTTCCTTCTTTCAACCATCCAAGTGCAGCCAATGCTGTAATGGCCGCTTTGGAAGCAAAGCAATAAGCAGGTGGGGGTGAATATCCAGCAGAAGGCGAGAAGGAAGCTGCTGTTTTCCTAACTCCAAATCCAGAAAGAAAGAAAAAATGGTTTGTTTTTTTTAAACTCTGACTAGGCAGTATGAAAATATAGGTTGTTGGTTTCTGGTTAAAGGCAATTATAATCCTTTCTTCATCCATTAATATCGCAAGACAACAGGAAAGGCACTCCAGACTTGTATACTTCCTACCACAATTTCATAAGATAGTTTGCAAATGTTGTTGTTGTTAGCTGCAAAGTTGTGTCTAACCCATCGCGACCCCATGGACAACGTTCCTCCAGGCCTTCCTGTCCTCTACCATCTTCTGGAGTCCATTTAAGCTCACGCCTACTGCTTCAGTGACTCCATCCAGCCACCTAATTCTCTGTTGTCCCATTCTTCTATTGCCCTCAATCTTTCCCAGCATTAGGCTCTTCTCCAGTGAGTCCTTCCTTCTCATTAGGTGGCCAAAGTATTTGAGTTTTAGCTTCAGGATCTGGCCTTCTAAAGAGCAGTCAGGGTTGATCTCCTCTAGGACTGACCTGTTTGATCGCCTTGCAGTCCAAGGAACTCGCAGGAGTCTTCTCCAGTACCATAGTTGAAAGGCCACAATTCTTTGGTGCTCAGCCTTTTTTAGGGTACAACTTTCACTGCCATACGTTGCAACTGGGAAGACCATAGCCTTGACTATACGCACTTTTGTTGGCAGGGTGATGTCTCTGCTTTTTAGTGTGCTATCTAGATTTGCCATGGCTTTCCTCCCAAGGAGCAAGCGTCTTTTAATTTCTTGGCTACGGTCCCCATCTGCGGTGATCTTGGAGCCCAGGAAAATAAAATCTGTCACTACCTCCATTTCTTCCACATCTACTTGCCAGGAATTGAGAGGGCCGGATGTCATGATCTTGGTTTTCTTGATGTTAAGTTTCAACCCAAGTTTTGCACTCTCCTTCTTCACTCGCAACAAGAGGCTCTTTAATTCTTCACTTTCTCCCAATAGAGTGATATCATCTGCATATCTTAGGTTGTTGATATTTCTTCCGGCAATCTTAATTCCAACTTTTGAATCATCTAGCCCTGCCTTTCTCATGATGTGCTCTGCAAATAAGTTAAATAAGCAGGGCGACAGTATACAGCCTTGCTGGACTCCTTTCCCAATTTTGAACCAATCAGTGCTTCCGTGTCCGTTTCTCACTGTTGCTTCTTGGCCTACATATAGGTATAATAATAATAATAATAATAATAATAATAATAATAATAATAATAATAATAATAATAATAAAGTTGGAAGGGACCTTGGAGGTCATCTAGTCCAACCCCCTGCTCAGGCAGGAAACCTTATACCATTTCAGGCAAATGGCTGTCCAGTCTCTTCTTAAAAACCTCCAGTGTTGGAGCATTCACCACCTCTGGAGGCAGGTTGTTCCACTGGTTAATTGTTCTAACTGTCAGGAAGTTTCTCCTTAGTTCTAGGTTGCTTCTCTCCTTGACTAGTTTCCATCCGTTGCTTCTTGTCCTGCTTTCAGGTGCTTTGGAGAATAGCTTGACTCCCTCTTCTTTGTGGTAGCCCCTGAGAGATTGGAACACTGCTATCAAGTCACCCCTCACCCTTCTCTTCATTAAACTACACATACCCAATTCCAGCAACCGTTCCCTATATGTTTTAGCCTCCAGCCCCCTAATCATCTTTGTTGCTCTTCTCTGTACCCTTTCTAGAGTCTCGACATCTTTTTTACATCGTGGTGACCAAAACTGGATGCAGTATTCCAGGTGTGGCCTTACCAAAGCATTGTAAAGTAATATTAGTACTTCACTTGATCTTGATTCTATCCCTCTGTTAATGCAGCCTAGCACTGTGTTGGCTTTTTTGGCAGCTGCAGCACACCACTGGCTCATATTGAAGTGATTGTCTACTAAGACTCCGAGATCCCTCTCACAGTTACTACTATTGAGCAAGGTACCACCTATACTATACCTATGCATTTGATTTTTCCTGCCTAAGTGTAGAACCTTACTTTTTTCACCATTGAATTTCATTTTGTTAGATAGTGCCCAGTGTTTGAGTCTGTCCAGATCCTTCTGTATCTTAAGCCTATCTTCTGGAGTATTGGCTATTCCTGCCAGCTTGGTGTCGTCTGCAAATTTGATGAGTTCCCCATCTATCTCAAGAGACAAATAAGATGGTCTGGTATGCCCATCTCTTTAAGAACTTGCCACAGTTTGTTATGATCCACACAATCAAAGGCTTTAGCATAGTAAATGAAGCAGAAGTAGATGTTTTTCTGGAACTCTCTAGTTTTCTACATGATCCAGCGTATGTTGGCAATTTGATCTCTAGTTCCTCTGCCTCTTCGAAATCCTGCCTGTACTTCTGGTAGTTCTCGATCCACATACTGCTGGAGTCTAGCTTGTAGGATTTTAAGCATAACTTTACTAGCATGAGAAATGAGTGCAATGGTGCGATAGTTTGAACATTCTTTGGCACTGTCTTTCTTTGGAATTGGAATGTAAACTGATCTTTTCCAATCCTGTGGCCACTGTTGAGTTTTCCAAATTTGCTGGCAAATTGAGTGTAGCACTTTTACTGCATCGGCTTAGGTACTTTACTTCATAACGAGAAATGTACCCAGATCTTTAAGAGTACAAATTAAGAAGTTTTGGTTCTATTTTTCTTATGTCCATAATACTTCCTAGTACAGTAGTGAGTCAGACGTTTCTTGAAAATCCACACTCTTCAAAGGTGATAGAGCCCCATCCTTTCATGGAAGTAATTCTCCCTCTGCAATGGATGTTATCCCTAAGCATGGCAAATTCCCATTGGTAAACTGGTCTGATGTCCGTTCATTTGTCTCATTCCAATATTTTCTTTTTAAGTGCAGATTGAAAGTCACTAGGTTCAACTCTTTGCAGCTACCTAGGGAACCTTGTTGGGACTGTTGTTCCACTGACTATCAGATCTAATTCCTTAAATCTATTTGTCACCTCTACTGTATATTCAACAGGGATATGATTTAATTCATACCTGAGTGGCCTAGTGCTTTTCCCTACTTTCTTCAGTTTAAGCCTAAACTTTGCAATGAGAAGCTCATGGTCTGAGCCACAATCAGCTCCTGATCTTGTTTTTACTGACTGTATAGAGCTTCTCCATCTTTGGCTGCAGAGCATATAGTCAATCTGATTTCTGTGTTGACCGTCTGGTGATGTCCATGTGTAGAGCCGTCTCTTGGGTTGTTGAAAAAGAGTGTTTGTGATGACCATTGTATTCCCTTGACAAAATTCTATCAGCCTGTGCCCTGCGTCATTTTGTACTCCAAGGCCAAACTTGCCTGTTATTCCGGTTATCTTTTGGCTTCCTACTTTAGCATTCCAATCCCCCATGATGATAAGGACATCATTTTTGGGTTTTAGTTCTATAAGGTGCTTTAGGGCTTCATAGAACCGGTCAATTTCATCCTCTTCAGCACTGGTGGTTCGGGCATAGACTTGGACTACTGTGATATTGAATGGTTTGCCTTGGATTTGAACTGAGGTCATTCTGTCATTTTGAGGATTGTATCCCAGTATTGCTTTTCCTACTCTTTTATTGACTATGAAGGCTACTCCATTTCTTCTGAGGGATTCTTGCCCGCAGTAGTATACCTGATGGTCAACCCATTCCTGTCCATTTTAGTTCGCTGATACCTAAGATGTTGATGTTCAGTCTTGTCATCTCTTGTTTGACCACGTCCAACTTTCCTTGATTCATGGATCTTACATTCCAGGTTCCTATGGAGAAAAATCATCAGATTTTCCTTTCACCACCAGACACATCCACAGCTGAGCGTCCTTTCGGCTTTGGCCCAGTCACTTCATTCTTTCTGGCGCTACTAGTACTAACCCTCTGCTCTTCCCCAGTAGCATATTGGAGCCTTCCAACCTGAGGGGCTCATCATCCAGCGTCATATCGTTTTGCCTTTTGGTACTGTCCATAGGGTTTTCATGGGAAAGATACTGGAGTGGGTTGCCATTTCCTTCTTCCGTGGATCACGTTTTGTCAGAACTCTCTGCTATGATCTGTCCGTCTTGGGTGGCCCTGCACAACATAGCTCATAGCTTCATTGAATTACACAAGCCCCTTCGCCACGACAAGGCAGTAATCCATGAAGGGGAGTTTGCAAATAGAGAACCTAATTCAGTGGAACAACAGTCCCAACAAGGTTCCTTAGGTAGCTGCAAAGAGTTGAATCTAGAGACTTTCAATCTGCACTTAAAAAGAAAATATTGGAATGAGACAAATGAATGGACATCAGACCAGTTTACCAATGGGCATTTGCCATGCTTAGGGATAACATATCCATTGCAGAGGGAGAATTACTTCCATGAAAAGATGGGACTCTATCACCTTTGAAGAGTGTGGATTTTCAAGAAATGTCTGACTCACTACTGTACTAGGAAGTATTATGGACATAAGAAAAATACAACCAAAACCTCTTAATTTGTACTCTTAAAGATCTGGGTACATTTCTCGTTATGAAGTAAAGTACCTAAGCCTCTGCTGAATACAGGTAGTCTTATGGCCACAATTGAGCCCAACATTTATGCTGCTGAGTGAGGAATTTGTTAAGTGAGTTTTGCCCCATTCTATGACTTTTCTCGCGACAGCTGTTAAGCAAATCTGGTTTCCCCACTGAGTTTGCTTGTCAGAAGGTCGTAAAAGGGGATCACCTGACTCCGGCACACTGCAACCCTCATAAATGTGAGTCAGCTGTCAAGCATCCGAATGTAAATCACGTGACCATGGGGATGCTGCAATGGTCATAAGTGTGAAAAATGGTCATAACTCACTTTTCCAGTGCCGCTGTAACTTCGAATGGTCACTAAATGAACTGTTCTAAGTCGAGGATTACCCGTATGTTTTTTAAGAATCAAGGAAGATGACAATATTTCCTCATTGGAAAGATCCAAATTAAAATGCATCTATTTATTTATTTATTTATTTATTTATTTATTTATTTATTTATTTTAGAAAAATTTTATTGCCACCTACTCGCACAAGCGGCCTACCTAAACAGAAAAACACCCTGTAAGAAAATAAAATAAAATAACAAGAGGAAAAATAAAATAATATAATAACCCACCCCACCCCCCAGCAACAACACACATTAAACTAGCCATTTGCCGGGCTCTATCCCGCTCTGGGTTCCCCAGGCCCACTGGCAGAACTGAGCCTTCAGTGCCTTCCAAAAGAGTGTTAGCCAGTCTAATCTCCAAGGGAATGATGTTCCAGAGAGAGGGAGCCACCATGGAGAAGGCCCTTCTTCTGCATCTTCTTAGGGGATGGGACCCAAAACATTCTTTGCCTCCCCATTCTAGTGGGTCAGGTAGATGTGACCAGCAAGAGATGGTCCCTCAGGCAACCTGGTCCCAAGCCATGAAGAGCTTTAAAGGCAACAACCAGCACCTTGAATTGCACCCAGAAGCAAATCAGTAACCAATGCAGCTCCCGCAGGAGAGATGCATACCAAGGTCTGTACAAAACCACGCGGGCTGCTGCATTTTGTACCAACTGGAGCTTCTGGATGCAGTTCAGGGGCAGCCCCATGTAGAGCGCGTTGCAATAGGGTTGAGGAAGAAGCTGCTTCTCTCACTCACCTCTGAGGCAATGAGTTCTAGTCCCCGGCACTGGCGATCCTTTTCTTGCTGCACCAACTCCCACATCTCAGGGTCACTTTCTGCCAAGCTCTCCTGTCCGGTCCAGCGCGATGCCTCCTTGGAAGAAGCTACAGCTGCCTTGCTGTGTTGGGCCCGCAGACTCCCCCTTGCCTGGCAGCATCTTTGTAGGGGCTGAGAAGGTAAAAGAGCAGAATCACAAGAGAGCCAGCATAAGCCATTCCAGTCAGAAAACAACCAATTCTTCAAAAATCATATACATGTACTGTATATTATCTACAGGAGGCAAAATCCTTTACTGGAAACCCCATTAATACATATTCAAAATGGCCACCTGGGACTGAAAGCTTTGTAACTCCAGATGCGGTGGGATAAGAATGCCAATCAATCCCATCCCTTAGGACCCAATGATTATAGTTAAATTTCATTTGAGAGTCCAAACCTGGAAGCTACTGTGGTCAACAATCTGAATAAGGAAAGAAAGCATGACATTGGGGAAAGTCTAGGGGAAAATGACTGGTTTAAATAAGAAGATTGATCTCTCCTCTTGCCAGGTACCAAGACAAGCAAAGTCTTATTTAAAAAGGAAGGGTTTGGAGATTTCCTATAAAGCAGGGTTGAGGGGGGCAAATACATCTCCAAGGACAACAGATTCTTCAGTGGAAGGGCTAGCATAGAAAAATCCTTCCTACTGGTCCCATTCTTCTTAGTTCTTTCCAGAATGGGACCCCGGGCCTATTATCTGACAGAAGAAACAGAACAATTGTAGACAGAGAACAACTGAGCAAAGAGACAAGTCTTCCAAAGCAGTAAAATAGTTATTTAAAATAAAAACCTTCATAGCCAGAAGAAAAGCATTCTGGGAACAGAGAGTTCTGGTTCCCAAATCATCACTCGTACATAAGACGCAGTGCCTTCAAACAGTGTTGCAAGGGAATTATGACAGAAAAGAGGAATATCTGGCCTGTGAGGCCCAAAGACATCTGACTGGCCTCTGCGAGAACAAAACGCTGGACTAAAATGGCCCTATATCTGATCAGCAGGGCTAGTTTTAAGTTCAGTGAAGCATCCCCAGGTGATTGATAGCAATCTTAAAAGCCAATGCTTGTCCTTCTATTGGGGGAAAGGCTGCTCGCATATAGAAAATCTCCACTCCCATATGTTTAAAACAGCTTCCCTTTTTCAAGACCAGTGAGGGAAGAGCCAGATCCCTCAAAGATCTCCTTTGCAAGGCTTAGGGTACAGTCCAATTCTTCCTTCATGTAATTAAGATCACATGAAAGATACTGCCAAACTAGGACTTGGCAGTTGTTGTGATTCAGGGTCAGCCTGTGGGTTTGGCAGTTGGGTCGGACGACTCAGAGGAGGAGGGGGGTGTTGAAGAGCTTGCTGAGGGGGTTGAAGATCTTGCTGAGAGCCCTCAGCCAGGCCCCTCCCACCTGGTCACGACGCAGACCCAGCTGTGTGAGCCTGACAGCGTGGATGAAGATGACCCACAGCTGGCCCTGTTTAAGGACGCCCGCCGCAGGAGGCAGTCAATCAGGAGTAAACAGAGGAAGGCAATGGGGCACCTCAGAAGGAGGCAGAGAGAAGCCATGCCCTGAACTGTATAAAAGGGGAATGCGTGGGAGGGCTGGTTTGCTGAAGGCAACCGCTTGAATAGTTCCTGTTTCATAGCTCCTGTTTCATGGTTGGTGTCTTGTTTTGCTCTGTTTTATGTTAATAAATTTGGCAGGCTTAATTCTAGCCTCTTGCCGTTTGTAAAGGGGTTGTCCCTGCCTTTTCTGCGGGGCCGGTAGCAGGCTGGTACAGAACAGCAGTAATCTCCACCCTTGGGTCCCCAGATCTTACTGCTCTACTATCAGCATAAGCAATAGCAAAGAATGGTGGGAATTATATTTAAAAAGCATCTGGGGCCATTCAAGTTTAGAAATTATTGCCTATGAAGCTTGAAATTCTCCAGATATATTAATACCACAACTCCGAAATAGTGCATTGCATTTGGAGGCTGTAAGGTAGGAGGAGGATGGTGTAAGGACTAGGTTACCCAGTAAGTTACAGTGACCCAGCATAGATCTTCAGCCCGACTCTATCGCTCTGCCATGCTGGCTCTTGCAGCAGTGACCAGTAGCAATTATGTTCATGTCAGAACGAGACTATTAGCACACAAATCAGATGGGCAGCAAGAACCTTAAATCGCAAGTTTCTATCTATTGAGTTACTGAGCACAGTGGTAGTTTCTGAAGATTGGGGGGGAAGGGGGTCATGCAGGCAAAATATTACTTTTGCTAATGTTAAGGAACACGGTCCCATATACTGGCAAGAATGCAACCCAAAATTGCCGAAGCCAGTCAACTTCTAAGTTGTCTCAATGAATTTGCAGAATGGCATTTACATTCCTTACAGCATGTTACCCAAACGGAACTCAGGCAAGGAATTATATTTCTAGCCATTTGACTCAGTGAATGAGCAGTGGAGTGAGAACTCAAAAGACAAAGCTAGAGGGATGAGCGGGACAGTCAATTTCAAGGTCTGGTAAAACAGAGATGGTTCTGTGCAGCAGATGGGCAAGTAGGCCTCTTCTGAGTAAAACAGCAGAATCTTCTCTTTGTGCTGCTGAGCTAGTAAATCCAGCTGGAGAAGAACTTCTGGCTACATGTGTGCATACAAACCTGGACCGGTTCCCTCATTCCCACCACTAAATTCATTTCAAAGTAAGGCAGTCACCACAAATGACAGGCACCTTGAGGGGAAAAAACAATTGCCTTTCATTTCCTTTATTAAAGGGATTATCATCCAACCATCATCTCCTCTGCAGATGATGCAACAGCCTCATATAGGTTGCATCAGCAAAGGAGCAAAACTTAAGAATGCATCAAGTTTGGCTTTAAGGGTGGAATGCTCCAACACTGTTTGCCAGGAAAAATAAAATAAAATTCCTTTTTAAAAGGAAAGGAATATTTGACAGGTTGCAAATATTTGCCACACCATCTTTAAACTTTCATCTTTTTTTTGTTTTTACACAGGAGAGTTATAATGACATCATCTAATCAAGATATACAGTCTGCAAATCAAAGAGCAATTTTCAAAGGAGCTGGTCATTTTATTGACAGTTCCAGGGTACAACAAGAGCTACTGCCAAGGGACCTTTAGTCAGGTCACAGAGTAGCTGCAAAAAGTTAAGTTTTGTCTCTGATCTCTCCCTGTTCTTTTCTTCCTGCCGCTGGAGGCCCTAACCAATTCTGAAGTCTTCTGTAATTCCTCTCCTCAAAGCTGCAATGTCAGATAGGACAGTATGTGAAAGAAAAGGGAGATGCTACAAAAATTAGCCCATAAAAATCAGCAAAGCATGACTGCTTGGAGAGGTTTCCGCTGATAATAGTGTCTCAGCCTTGAACGTCAAGATAACTCTTCGCCTTGCTCTGTGCCGCTTCCAAGAGCTATTAGCCAGAATTAAATAATAATTGAGTAGCAGAATGGCAACGATCTGTGCCGCTATCAGATCCCTGCTATAAGCCCCAGGCGGGCATATAAACTCCTTACCAAAGAAACTCCGATTTCTAAACTTGCACACTTAACAGTCCCATTCAAAACAAAAGATATAAAATGGAGGGGGGGGGAGGGAGGAGATGGCTCTTTCCTGGAGCAGTGAAACTTTTTGCTCTTCAGAGAAGAAGCAGAAGAATTGAAGAGAATGTGGGAATCTTTTACCCACCCACCCTCCATGCGGGTTGGGGGGGGGGAATGATCATTAAGGTCAGATCCCCGCTACTCTGCAATTCAAGTCATCCGCTCCCCATCCCAAGAGGCTCCACACATCAAAGACCGCCGGCTCAAAAGCGCTCCTCAGAAGTTACCAATGAAGTAACCACCCCTCTTCTCCGCACCTCTGCTCCCACTTCGAGTGGGCAAAGCAACTTGCTCTCTTCCCCTACTCCCACCCCCCCATCTGTCATTCGCACCCTATCTTACCTTGGCAAAGTGTCTAAAAGGAAAAGACAGCATAGCAGCCTAAGACGAAGAAAGTGCAAAGTGTTGCACGAGCTATTTGTTCACGTTAAGTGTGTCCAAAGACCAAAGAAAATTGCTGAGCTTGGGGGAAAAGGAAAAAAAAAAGGGAAACGCGTGCCTCTTCCCTCGCCACTGCCAGCTACTACCGGGTGCAAAAGGCACTATGGGAGATGTAGTTTTTCTTTTGCTCTCGATGCTCCTGCTTGCACTTATCTGACGCCTGGCGAGCGGTGGCTTCAGGACAGGCATCTACGGCGATCGCCGTTGTGCGAGGAATGAACTTTCTTTAAATCTGCCTCGGTGAAAGCGAAAGCAAGTGTCCGTGACGTAACATCGAAGGATATGTTCTTAATGTAACATTAAGACCCATAATGGGGGTTGTTGCATCTTTCGGGATTGAATTTGGGTCAAAACATCGCCCGTTTACCCAGACAGAAGATTCGAAAGGTGATTGTTTTTCCGCAACATTGTTATGATTGCCTGTTTAATTCATTAATTTATTCTCATTCCACCGCACAAGCTCCTTACACAGTGTTCTCCTATACTTTCTACAGCTGCAAAATAAGTCAAAATTCAACAGGCAAAGTTCCACTGTTGCATCTCCACCAAAGTCATGAGCGATCAGGGATCCAGAGAATTAGAATCTGCATTACAACAACATCTGTAATAGATGCTGGCTTACAAAAAAGCACATGCTTTTTTTGAATTTCCAAGAATTTCTCTATAAAGTGAGAGGGTTAAAAATCCAGGTTAGAAGAAGTGGAAAGTGGCACAGTAGTGGTGTTTAGATCACTTACATACATTTTTAGATAGCATACTGAATATATAAACAAACCTTGGCCATTATCAACAAAAGATAGTGCAGCCTTCATTTTTTTAAAATGAATACAATAGCTTGCTGTTAAAGAGAGATGGAAAAGAGGAGACAACAATCATATCTCCATTACCAAGGTGGAGCTATGAGACAGGCTTGAAAAACCATTTCTTTCTTTAAAGAATGAAAGAACTAAAACTGTCTAACCAATGAGGATTGTCTGATGAAGGGACAGACTAAACTGTTGGACCTCTCACTTGCTAAACTCTATTACATGTTTTGGGGGTTTCTATGTGGAATATAGGGACGCGGTGGCTCAGTGGGTTAGGACGCTGAACTTGTCGATCGGAAGGTCGGCAGTTTGGCGGGTCGAATCCCGAGTGCCGCGTAGCAGAGTGAGCTCCTGTTACTCGTCCCAGCTTCTGCCCACCTAGCAGTTCGAAAGCACGTAAAAATGCAAGTAGAAAAATAGGGACCACTACGGTGGGAAGGTAACAGCATTCCGTGCGCCTTTGGCGTCTAGTCATGCTGGCCACATGACCACGGAGACGTCCTCGGACAAGCGCTGGCTCTTCGGCTTTGAAACGGAGATGAGCACCGGCCCCTAGAGTCGGAAACGACTAGCACGCATGTGCGGGGGAACCTTTACCTTTACCTTTTATGTGGAATATTGAAGATCAATTGCGAGCCATTATACTGATTACATAAATGTGAAAAGGGCTTTCCTGCCAAATGTTGATAATCCGATGTGGGTTGCAAAAAAAATAGAGGTTGTATTCCCCTGCTACCATCTAGTGGTCCTCTGGATTTTTGCCACCTACATCTGGCAGCCCTTACCTGTAAGGTGGGCAACAGCTGACCTACAGAATCACATCATAAAGATATCCTTAAATTTCATCGCTTCTGTTTCTGTGTGTGTCCGTATGTAAAGCAATTAAATGGGGGAATCACTAGATGAATAGGCTACTGCTTCACTTCCATGTTATTCATTCCAATTTTAAAACAGAATTTATTAGTAAGTTTTTCCTATTTAGATTTTAGATTTAGATTTTATTAGATTTATATACCGCCCTTTCCCGAAGGACTCAGGGCGGTTTACAGGGCATTTTAAAATCATACCAATACAAAATACAAAGTTAAAAGACAAATAAAAGATTAAATTATCCCTGAAAATAAAACCCAGTTAAAATTCTCAGCCTGGGTCAGAGAGCTCAAAGAGCCAAGTCTTCAGGTCTCGGCGGAATGAACGTAGGTCAGGGGTAGTCCTGATCTTCACGGGCAGCTGGTTCCAGAGGGCAGGCGCACCCACAGAAAAGGATATCGTGCCACAATGCACATGAGAACAAAAGGGTTGCAAGTTAGGATAGTGCTCATCCTAGCCCCATAAAAGAGAGGAATATATAAAGGGAATCAATCCTGTTATGCTCGGTAGGGAGGAAAACTCCCTTATTAAACCAGGTGGTGTCATTCTACCTGAATGGGGGGGGGGAATTCTGCTGTAGGAAGAATGAATTCAGAATATTCTCACTTGGCCAGGAATACCAAGCAACCAAGAGAAAAGAGTGAGGAGAGAGCCGTACAACATAGGATTCAACACTGTCTATTTCCTGGTGAAGTTGAAGCAAAAGCTCTAGTGGGAATTGGGCAATTCAAAAAGATGAAAAATAAATAAAAATAAGGATAGCAACAAACCAAAAAGGAGAAATTTCTGCTACTGTATATCAAGAATGGGCAATCAAATCTCATTAACTTCCAAGATATTCCAGTATGGCTTTGCTGAGAGAGGACGTTTACTGCAAAATGTATGTCTGCCTGTGTGTCCAGATAGCTAGCTAGATCAGAGGTCTTCAAACTTGGCCCTTTTATAACTTGTGGACTTCAACTCCCAGAATTCCTGCCAGTTTGGTGTCATCTGCAAATTTGATGAATTCCCCTTCAATCCCCTCATTAAGTCATTGATGAAGATATTGAAGAGTACTGGGCCTAAGATGGAACCTTGTGGTACCCCACTGCTTACTTCTCTCCATGTGGATGTGGTGCCATTGACGATGACTCGTTGAGTATGGTTTTCCAGCCATCTACAGATGCATCTGGTGGTGATGTTGTCTATTCCACCTTTTTTTTAGCTTACCAAGGAGTAGGTTGTGGTCTACTTTATCAAATGCCTTACTGAAATCTAAATATACTACGTCCACAGCATTTCGCTGGTCTACTAGTTTAGTCACTTTATCAAGGAATGAAATAAGATTGGCTTGGCATGATCTGTTTTTAACAAACCTGTGCTGGCTACTAGTTATAACTTTGTTGGCTTCTAGTTGTTCGCAGATCAGTTTTTTGATTCTACAATCTTCCCAGACTGATTGGTCTGTAGTTTCCCGGGTCCGTTTTTCCCCCCTTTCTTGAAGATGGGAACCACATCAGCCCTTTTCCAATCCTCAGATATTTCCCCGGTGCTCCAGGATTTTTGAAAGATATGGTGCACTGGTTCTGAGATAACATCTGCCAGCTCCTTCAGAACTCTGGAATGTGGTCTTTCGGGTCCCAGTGATTTATATTCGTCAAGGTCGGATAGGTGTTCTTTTACCATTTTCCTGCTTATTTTAATTTTTGTTTCTAGTTTATCTTTTGCAGTGGGTTTTTTTTGTATGTTGGGCTGTAGTTTCTTTGTGTGTGAAGACTGATGCAAAGAATTAGTTGAGCAGCTCTGCTTTCTCCCTATTGCCTGTTATTTCCTTGCCATCCTCTCTCTTTAGTGGGACCTACAGTTTCCTTAGCTTTTTTCTTGTTGCTAATACGTTGGAAGAAACTTTTTTTTATTATCCTTGATTTCTGTTGGAAGTCTTTGTTCATTCTGAGCCTTTGCTTTCCTGACTTCGTCTTTGCATGTTCTGGCTGTCTGCTGATAAGCCATGAATATCTGGATTCATACAGTATACTAAACCATAAAGTATGATTGCAAGCTACAGTGATTGGGTTTATAAAACAAGGTAAGCAAAATCAAGCAAAATGGATTATGACAAAGTGGTATCATGTAATTTGGTGCCATCTGAGTCTATGTGAACTTCTGCAATCCCATTTTAAAACCATCTATGTTAGAAATTCCTATCATCACACTTTTTTAGCACTGAAGTCCATAAATGTTGTTTGAAGAAGTCCTTCCTTTGTTGCTCTGAATCTATAACAGATTAATTTTACTGGATGAGCTGGAATTCCAATATTCCCAGGAGCAAACCTTTTGTTCCACCCCCTGTGCATTCTGGTCATTTTTTCCCCTTTAAATTAAAAAGACCCCAGAGCTTTCCCGCTTCCTTCTCCAGAACTTCTTTGATCCTTTGACCATGTTGATTATTTGTTTGCGCCTCCTTCAACCTCTAATGAATTCTTTTAAAGGAAGAGCAAACAGACTTGCACAGAAATCTTTAGAAGAATCCATTAGAGATTGAAGGAGATGCAAAAAATGTAACAAACATGTTCAAGGGGTAGTGGCAACAGATTTATGTGGTGGTATTCTGATGCCAGCAGTTTTATTTTTGAACTTTAATAATCCCTAGCATGAATTTTTTTAAAGTTATTATTGTTTTGGATATCTGCCGCTAAGTGTTAAATTCACCCTCATTCAAACTCCTCTTTTTTTATTGCAGAACTATTGTATCCAATTTGGATTTTATCTTGATTCTTAGCACAATCTAGATAAGTGACAGTAAGATTGCACCCTTAGACCAGAGGTCCCCAACCTTTTGGGCACCAAGGACCGGTTCCGTGGAGAGAGGTTTTTCCACGGACCAGAGGGGGTGTGGTTTTGTGTGCTGCCTGCATCCCACAGATAGGGTTTTGCTTGTTTGCGTGGCCCAGTTACTGGCATGCTGCGGCCCGGTGCCGGTCCATGGACCAGGGGTTGGGGACCCCTGCTTTAGACTGTAACACTTGGCCTTTGCTTGATTCAGGAACCTCATATGTTCTTTTTGTCTGGAAGACTTTTTGTTTTTGGAGCCTTTCACAACTCACACTGGCTTTCCCTATCCAAAATCTCTTGACCACCTCGATGCTTTATCTTACCCTATTTTTGCATGACTTAACTACCAAACTGAGCAGTTCTTAACCAGAATACAAATTCAAAAACAGATTTTTGACCCTTGCTGTAACTCTCCTCCTAAAGTGAAGCAGCTTCCCACACACACACACTCCCGCCGTCTCGCCCAATTGTGTCCTTTGCTCAGTCTTTTTGTGTTTTGTCTATGGACCTGAAAAAGTTTTAAGTCCTCCACTGAGAAATACCTAAGTAATTTTGCAAAGTCAAAGTTATCAAAATAATCCGGAGCACTGCAATATCTCTGTCACACGCTAGTTTGTGGCATATTTGAAATCACTCCGCTGCCCAATAAAACATGCTGATTAGTTGCTGAACTGGCTCATTCCTCAGTTTTAATATTGTGCTCCGCTGAGCCAAGCCAAACCCAAGCGACAACTCTGGAAACAAGTGATGTATTTTTCCCTTCCCTTATCCTGGTGATTTCTTATCACGTGGTGATTTTATTTTTTATTAAACAAATATATATGGTTCCCCCGCAAGTCATACAGGGTGACTCCTGTTGGGGATAGATGCTACCCATAAAGTGGCTACTCTGATTTTGTAAGCCGTAATGATTGCTTGCTTCCCTTAGAGGGGTGGGATTTCATTGACTCAGACCTATTCCCTTGAATTGTTTGTTTTGATTTTGCAGAAAATCCAAGGAGGGGAAATTTTATGATCAGATGGATTTGGTGTCATGTTCCCTGTAAATCTATCGCTGTCTGCAGTTTTTGACAGAGAGGTAGGTGGCATGCTTGATTCTGTATTTTGATTTGATTTCTTCTTCCTTTGAATTTATTCCAGAACTCTAAGCAACTCTCATGGTTTCCAAAATTAATTATAAACCCCCGGATTGATAGGTAAACAAGGAGTAAAGGTAGGGGAGGAAAAAACAAGTGATAAATATAAAATGTAACTGATAGATGGAGTAAAAGGGATTGTGGAAACTAACATTTGCATATCTGGCTGATTCTGTTGCATTTATTTATGTAGCATATGGCATGTACAGAGGCCATGCGATCACTGATATACAAATTTAGTTTAAACAAAGCGTCAGCAGTTATAGACACACACATGCACAATACAATATAGGACATAATATATTAAATTAAGATAAAACCATAATAAAATCACCATAGAATTGCAATGAGATAGATGTTGTAATTCAATATCTAAGGAGCAAACCATCTAACTGCTTCTGGTGTGGCTGCAGTGAGATCATCTCAGGTGCCTTTCCTAAGGAGACATTCTTGGACTATGTGTGTTATAGTTTGTTCCAGTGCACCATAGGCTCTTGGCCATTCCCCACTTAAAGAGCTTTGTTTTAGTTCTGGCATGGCTTGTCTTGAATCTATTTGAATGGCTCCATATTTTGGGGGGCAACCAGTGCTTTTTTGTAAAAGAAAAAGGTGCCGAAACTCACACATGTCATACAACCCGCCTTGCCTACCCTACAAGGTTCCATCCAAAAAAGGTGCCGGAACTCCGTTCTGAGCGTTCTATGACAAAAAAAGCCCTGATTAAAACAGTCACCATTCTTCATTTAGATTGTAAGACTGTGGTATGTTTTTCCAAATTGATTTCCTAGATTTAAGCCCAGTGAGAGGTAGAGAGTCTAATATTTTGTGTATTGGAAGATCTCTAGGAGTTGGTGGTGTTTCATGACTTCATATAAGGATGCCTTCAACTGTAGATGGGTTTTTTTTGTCTCAGATATCATCTTCATTTCCCCTCACTATTCCTATAAGATTTCCAGGCAGCCCAGAAGCATTGTGGGGAAACAGAAAAGATGGTTGCCTTGAAAAATTACAGAGCTCTGAAGCATTTCTTCCAAATCATTTTTGAAGTATTCATAGTCTTAATAATAATTATGGCTCTTCCTTCGGTGCCCTAGTTTACCCAGCACTATAAGCCATGATATGTTGTTGTTTTCCCTTTTGTGTCGTGTGACTCCAGTGCTCAAGAAACAGGGCTAAAGCCACTATAGCACAGGGGTCTTCACACTTGGCCCTTTTATGACTTGTGGACTTCAACTCCCAGAATTCCTCAGCCATTCCTGGGAGTTGAAGTCCACAAGTCATAAAAGGGCCAAGTGTGAAGACCCCTGTGCTATAGCTTGATCAGTGTGTGATCCCTGCCATAGGGGCAGCATAGCCAAAGATGGTTTGAAGTGGCTATAAGGAACTTCCACAAGTACTTTGCTGAGAACAAATAAGGGTTAAGAATATAATTTTAGCCAGCCCTGAGTTTCCCATATCACTGTTTTAAAGCAAATTCTGGGGTGGAGGGGGAGAAGGGTAGGTGGGATTGGAAACCTTATGAGCTCTTCATTTTGTGCTGGCATCTCTAGTATAGAACCATCATGATGATGGATAGGATAGACTTATCATTACAGCTGCAAACATTCATGTAACAAAGCACCGTTTGCAGATAAAAGCAGACTGAATAAAGCAAATTTACTTGCTGGCAGTTAAAATTAAGAACGTTTACTCCAGGGTTAGCAGCAAGATTCAACTGTGTTTTGGTCATTAACTGATGAACGGGTTGCAGGCTACCTAAAATCAGATGATTTTAATCAACTAAAACCACGGAATGAAATGACAGGGCATCTTAGGTGTACATTTATTCCCCTCCTGGTCTAGCATGCCTCCCAAGCTTTGATTTATCTGTTTTACAGAGCTAAAACCAATAGGTGAGCAGCATACAGGAGCATGAGGTTTCTTGCTGTCCTGCAATGCATTTGCATTATGCATTAATTATTGCTGTTAAGTGACGACTATGTTGTGTGCTTAATCCTGTGGCAACAGCACAGCAACATTCAGCAGAGAGGTAATTAAATGCCACATGTGGCACTGCTTGCTACTGGGAAGGCCCTATAGGAACTTCGTCATAAAGGAAAGGAATGGGCGCAATCAGGCACTAAAAATGAAGACATACTGAAAGCTCTCAGGCGGTTGTTGTCTTTAAGAGCAGCATGTCCTGCAGATCTTAGGCAGTGATAATATTGTCTTCTTGTGCCGCGGAAAGCTTCACCTGTAGATTTTGGTAGATGAAGATGCTCTTAAAGGTACAGAAAAAGAAGAAAAAGGGGATGGGGGGGTGTTGTTTGCTTCGCAACCCTAGGACATTTTCACCATTTGTGATCAATAAATATTTGCCACTCTAACCTTAGGCTAACTGAAAGTCTTCTACTGGGCTCTTCTTCATGGCTGTATTCCTGCAGTCCTTGAGTGGGTAGAAAAGTATCCTTGTGTGTTACCTGATAGCCAAATTCTATTTTGCCTCATTGACAGGATTGGTGACTGTCTATAAAGTTAATGGATTCCACTGGCAGTGTTTTACTTCCCACCCTGTATTATGGGCTAGCAAGGAAGTAGGCATCAGTCCCCAACATGTGATGGTGCTGGTTTCAATGAATGTGGGTAGATCCCTGGAATAGAAGTTTTCACTACCTTTCAGATTGCTGAGGGGATAGCAAGGAAATTATTCCCCAAGCCCAAACCAGTGAATAGCCAGTTTGTGAACTGGATGGGATAGGGGTAGCCAGTGCTTTTTTTGTTTTTTTAAAAAAGGTGCCAGAACTCACACACGTCATACAGCCCGCCTTGCCTACCCTACAAGGTTCCATCCAAAAAAGGTGCCGGAACTCCATTCTGGACGTTCTATGACAAAAAAAGCCCTGGGGGTATCCACAGCAGCCAATAGGAATTGACTCTAGCCTCTGACTGCATTATCACCATCATCGGTGAAGAATCATATAGGTCATTCATATGGCCTTTTGAAGAAGCTGGAGACTAAACTCTTCAAAGTAGTTGGCTGGGGCCAGAATGATAGTTAAAACTGATTTAATTTCATTTCTGTTAAAATTGAATAAAACTGAAATACACATAACCTAATAACAACTACAACAACAATAATAATAAATAACAATAATAATAAAGTTGGAAGGAACCTTGGAGGTCATCTAGTCCAACAACCTGCTCAGGCAGGAAGCCCTATACCATTTCAGACAAATGGCTGTCCAGTCTCTTCTTAAAAACTTCCAGTGTTGGAGCATTCACAACTTCTGGAGGCAGGCTGTTCCACTGATTAATTGTTCTAACTGTCAGGAAATTTCTCCTTAGTTCTAGGTTGCTTCTCTCCTTGATTAGTTTCCATCCATTGCTTTTTGTCCTGCCTTCAGGCGCTTTGGAGAATAGCTTGGCTCCCTCTTCTTTGTGGCAGCCCCTGAGATATTGAAACGCTGCTATCATGTCACCACTAGTCCTTCTTTTCTTTAAAATAGGCATACCCAATTCCAGCAACCGTTTCCTATAAGTTTTAGCCTCAAGTCCCCTAATCATCTTTGTTGCTCTTCTCTGTCCTCTTTCCAGAGTCCCAACATCTTTTTTACATCGTGGTGACCAAAACTGAATGCATTCCAGGTGTGGCCTTACCAAGGCATTGTAAAGTGGTATTAGTACTTCACGTGATCTTGATTCTATCCCTCTGTTAATGCAGCCTAGCACTGTGTTGGCTTTTTTGGGCAGCTACAGCACACTGCTGGCTCATATTTAAGTGATTGTCCACTTGACTAGGACTCTGAGATCCCTCTCACAGTTGTTACTATTGATCAAGGTACCACCTTTACTATACCTATGCATTTGGTTTTTCTTGTCTAAATGTAGAACCTTACTTTTTTCACCATTGAATTTCATTTTGTTACTTCACTTTTGTTGCTTGTTTTGTTACTGGTTACTTCTGCCCATGTGTCTAATCATTGTCTCTTTCTGTCATATGAAAAGCTATAGTTTAGTCACAAATAATTAGGGGAGCCATCCACAGGAATTTTGGAGGATGAACGTGATCCTGCAGTCTGAGGTTGGACCTCTCTGGGCCTCAAAGCTTGGTACTTTCACCCTGGCCTGAAGTCCTTGCAGGTGTGTCTGTTACCTTTTCAAATGCATCTGGATTTGGGGGTGAAACCAGTGCAGTTGGTCATCTTTCCCCCCCCCCCCCGCCCTCCCCTCATTTCACTTTGCAAAGACCAAATACCTGGCCTTACGCTCTCTGGCAGCTGTTATGTTCTTGAGACTGCTTGATTCATGCTAACGTGCCCCAGGGCCTCTTGTTCAGGATGAAAGGTGCTTTATGATGTAGTTACTGTACAAACATATCCCAGCCACTAAAGATCACCCCTTGCAAGAATTGTGGCTTTAGTTCCAACAGCCCCCTGGCTTAAGCCCAACTTGGGTTATTGCTTTCTCCTTTGTACTCATCTCCTCTGCTTTCCAATGGACATGTTCACACTTAATGGAGATTATCAATAACTAATTATGCTTGCCCTATCCTGAAATGGGCTGCATTTCAATCCAGGGCCCAGAGCGAATCAGGTCTAACAACAGTTCAGGAAGTTGAAACCTGGGCCATGGTGAAAAGGAAAGCTTCCATTTATTTCCTTGAGCCATCAGGAAGATTGCTGCAATCCGGTCTTTGAGACTGATATATTGCAGCTATTGGTATCTGTCCAGGTTTTGTGTTTCGGACTTCCTTGGAGCAGTTAGATCTGGCAGCACTGCCCATTCTTGATACTCTGCTTCTGTGCAAAAGTACTCTAGAGCAGGGGTCTTCAAACATGGCCCTTTTATGACTTGTGGACTTCAACTCCCAGAATTCCTCAGCCAGGCATGCCTGGCTGAGGAATTCTGGGAGTTGAAGTCCACAAGTCATAAAAGGGCCAACTTTGAAGACCCTTGCTCTAGACCAGGGGTGTCAAACTCAATTTCACTGAGGGCCGCATCAGCATTGCGGTTGCCCTCAGGGGGCCGGGTGGGTATGGCCAGGGTGGGTGTGGCCTATGGGGTGGGCGTGGCTAGAGTGCGTATGGCCTACTGGGTGGGCGTGGCCAGCTCTACATCGTTGGCATCAAGGGTGCCTATGGGGGCCTGGGCAGGAGTGGGACAGATCTGAGGGTCTCTGGCAGGAGGAGGGTCTCTGGGCCAGGGCCAAGGCAGTGGGGGCCATTCGCTCACTGTTTCCAGGATGGCTTCGTGGGCCACATGAAACCACTTCGCGGGCTGGATCCGGCCCCCGGGCCTTGTGTTTGACATGTCTGCTCTAGACCATTTAGGATAATTCTAGCAAAAACAGAATTCACTTTTCTCTTGAGTAAAGGCTTGAGGAAGTCATGAGCACTGGATGCTAGAAAAGGGATATTCTGGTGCAATTATCTAATTCAATAGTTGGGCTTAGCCAAGCTTCACATTTCCAAAGTGCCCCAGAACGATGCTTGTTCAGAAACACCAGGGACATTTAAAAGTTTGTTAGGTGTAGTTACTTAGTACAACTCAGAATGCTGGGCAGGAAACATAATAGAGGTTGCATCCATGACTGGCATTAGGATTGTTATACACAACTAAATCTTTCAAGAAAGAGGAATGGAGCTGTTTCTTCATAACAGTGAAACTGCTCCATTCTATCTAGTGGCAAAATTTGCCTCATCCAGTAAACCACAGTTCTCTTTCCCTTGCCCTTTTCCATAGATCAGTCACCTTATCTAGGAAATTGCCAGGAGGAATAGGAGAAGCCATAATCTCAGCACAGAAGGGACGCGGTGGCTCAGTGGGTTAGGACGCTGAGCTTGTTGATCAGAAGGTCGGCAGTTTCGCGGGTCAAATCCCGAGTGCCGCGTAACAGAGTGAGCGCCTGTTACTCATCCCAGCTTCTGCCAACCTAGCAGTTCGAAAGCACGTAAAAATGCAAGTAGAAAAATAGGGACCACTACGGTGGGAAGGTAACAGCGTTCCGTGCGCCTTTGGCGTCTAGTCATGCCGGCCACATGACCACGGAGACGTCCTCGGACAAGCGCTGGCTCTTCAGCTTTGAAACGGAGATGAGCACCGGCCCCTAGAGTCGGAAACGACTAGAACACATGTGCAGGGGAACCTTTACCTTTACCTTTAATCTCAGCACATCTGGGGGGCATCATGTTGAGGCAGGTCTATGTCAATGCCATTGGGAGCCCTTAGCGAAACAGTAAGTTCCTGCATCTCCTGTTTGGCGACACATGGTTGTGGCCACAAGGTTCGTTTTTATCTTTTTCCCCATTTGGCAATTATCAATCACTAAAAACTATAATTGCCTTCTTTTTTTTCCCCAATATCCCTTTTCTATTCGCTGAGACCCCCTTCCTTTTCTCCTGCTAATGTCTGGCACTCTTTTTTACTGTGTTCTTGAAGCAATAACGAGACTTTGTGAAAGCAGTAGCTGAACAGAATCTAATTAAAATAACAGAAGAAAAACCAAACATCTGGGCTCAGGAAATAAAGATTTCACAGTGGGAAGCAGGGAGATAAATTGCACGTGACCTGTCATCTGGCAAGAATCACACTATATAGGAGCAGATGAGGAGCAGAGAGGAAAGAAGGAAAGGAAAGGAAAGGAAAGGAAAGGAAAGGAAAGGAAAGGAAAGGAAAGGAAAGGAAAGGAAAGGAAAGGAAAGGAAAGGAAAGGAAAGGAAAGGAAAGGAAAGGAAGTCCACAGGGGTGGGGGTAGTCAATTCTATTTATTACTAGTGAGGATTTGAATGTGAGTGGTTTGTTTGTTCCAGGCTGATGGGCATATCAGGATATGTTTCCAGCAGGGTCTCCCAATGCATTGCATGTATAGTTAATTTGCTGCACAGTTATGCTTCCCATTAGTAATAGGACTTGGAAACTCATAATTTGATTTAATGCTGATTCACTGATTTGACAGAAGATTCAGGTTAGTTCGAGTGGAAAACTGTGGAGGCTGAAGTAGCAATAGCAATAGTAGCCTTTTTTTTAGGGAAATTTGGGAAAGATGCTTAGGGCTTGCTTACAGAATGAGAGTCAGCATACAGTTTCATGCTATAATGGGCAAGCTGTCCTCAATTAAAGACAGACTCTACCCAGTACTTGGGAGCTTTGTCAACACATTTTCAGAAAAATAAATAACAATCCACTTTTGTGTTCCTAGGGTTTTTCTCTCCCAGCTCAAAATATTGGCACATGCAAGTTAATTTCACATTTTGTGCTATGAGTCACAGATGTCTGTAATAAACCCCAATAATGTCACATGCATTTGAGATGTCCTATGCATCCCAATGTCATTATGCAAGTGTCATCATGGGGCATATGGCATTTCCTACACACACACACACACACCTCCTTTGTGGACCTTTATGTATACAACCTGACATTCCCAACATCTTGTGCAGTTAAGAGCCACTTGGAAACCTAATTCTCTTATCCGAGGAATAAGACAAGTTGGAAGACAGGAAACAGCAACTCTGAGATGTGTGCAAATTGCAGCAAAGGAAACAATTCCAAATGATAATATACATTCCAGATAAAACAGTGATTAGCTAGAGAGGCACTATAATCATGTAATTCTTGTGTTTTGAATCAGAGAAGAATTTTTGACAGGGAGGGAAATGTATGGATCCCTCCAGATTTTGCTGATCTACAATTGCCAAAAGAGTTGTTTGGGAGCATATGAAGAGTCACACATTCTATCCCTCTCTCTTAAAAGGACATGCCTGGCATATTTCTTTTATATCTATATCTATATCTATATCTATATCTATATCTATATCTATATCTATATCTATATCTATATCTATATCATCTATATCTATCTATCTATCTATCTATCTATCTATCTATCTATCTATCTATCTATCTATCTATCTATCTATCTATAATTTTTACAACATAACAGTCTTTAGTATTTAGCAAACAGCATATTGTCTGGATTCATGTGTTTAAAAAACAATGATAATGAGTTTCTATATTTTCATAATCAACATGTTAGTTAATAATATATTTCTTAAATCTTCTCTTCACCTGATCGTCGTCTTCTTACTAATACAGAGGTAAAGGTAAAGGTTCCCCCGCACATGCGTGCTAGTCGTTTCTGACTCTAGGGGCCGGTGCTCATCTCCGTTTCAAAGCCGAAGAGCCAGCGCTTGTCCGAGGACGTCTCCGTGGTCATGTGGCCAGCATGACTGGATGCCAAAGGCGCACGGAACGCTGTTACCTTCCCACCGTAGTGGTCCCTATTTTTCTACTTGCATTTTTACGTGCTTTCGAACTGCTAGGTTGGCAGAAGTACTAATACATATTTGATATGTATTAGTACGTATTACGTTCCTTTTACATAGTACGTATTACGTTCCTTTCTCTCTAGCTCATTTTTTTAGCCATTGATAAAAAATTGTCCCATGTTCTAAAGTATACTGAATCTTCTTTCTCTTTTACCTTCGATGTTAAATCTGTCCATTTCTGCACAATCTAACATTTTCTTAATTATTTCTTCCTCCGTTGGTAGATTTTCATTTTTCCAATATTGAGCAAATACTATTCTTGCTGCAGTTAATACATGTAAAATTATGTCTATACATTCTTTCTCCTAGTTTCCTTCTATTATGCCTAACAAAAACAATTCTGGCTTGAAGTCTTATGTATTTTTTAATCATTTTCTCTGGCATATTTCATGGGCCTCTAACCTTCTGAGGATAGTGGTGGAAATCTAGCTCTGCTTCACATTCATGGAGCAAAACAGGTGTTTCCAGAAGCGGGACCTTGTGTGTGTTGCTGCTTTACAACACGGCTGTTGTTCATTGCTGCATTATTGCTAAATGAGCCGGGTCTGTTATTCTTCCTCCCACCTTAACTGCAGGGGAGAAAAGTCTTGTCAGATGGTGGGGGCAGGGAAGCACTCCCCTCCAGTAGCTGGAGCTGCCTTTCAAGGTCATCCCTTCCATCAGAGCTTCGGATGGCTGACCATGAGAGATGGCCACTGACTTCATCTCCTTTGCTCCAGAAGCATTTTCACCTCATCCCACCTGCATCTTCCCTAGTATAACTGATCAATGGGAAAGCACGACCATTCCTTCCAGGCAATGCTACTCTGCTCCATTGCCATCATTGTTGCAGTAAGGAAGCAAGCGGTCAACCCTCTGGTTGAGATGATGGATGGGTGCTCCCCTTGATTTCAGTAGGGGAGGGAGGATGGCCAATCAGGGAAGAGCTGGGAGAAAAGTGAAAGTTCTTTTGATGGAGCATAATTGTGCTCACCCTGCAGTTCCAGCATTCATGCTGCAGGATTGTTCTCATGGCATTTGGACTGGAGGCAGAAGGACTTTAATTGGTTTGCTTACATTAGAGACGCAGAGCCAATCAATATTGTAGGAATATAGGGTGGCACCAATTCTGGATGTGGAAAAATGTTTAAATAGACCTATATCAGATTGTAAAAATGAAAATAATCCCTAAAGGGAAGTAATGAATAAGTCTGCCTCTGTGCTCTGTGCTGCCATCTAGTGATTCTCTGGATTTTTGCAGATCAGCTATGGTGTAACCCAGGGGTCTTCAAACTTGGCTCTTTTATGACTTCTGGACTTCAACTCCCAGAATTCCTCAGCCAGTGTGCCTGGCTGAAGAATTCTGGGAGTTGAAGTCCACAAGTCATAAAAGGGCCAAGTTGGAAGACCCCTAGTATAACCCTATTATAGACCTATTGCATAGTATGGGCCCAGTTGTGCTTGAAGAAGCAAAGAGCTAGAGAGCAGTAGCAACAGCCTCAAGATCTTAGAAACTGGTTTTTGCCAAATTGGGATAAGGACAGTAGAAGACTGTTTTCTACCTGCTAGTTTTGTCCTGTCCAGCAGAGGAAGAGCTAGCATCCTTCCATCTAGGCCAGGGATAGGCAACCTTGGCTCTTTTATGACTCATGCACTTCAACTCCCAGAATTCTTGAGTCAGCTATGCTGACTCAGGAATTCTGGGAGTTGAAGTCCATGAGTCATAAAAGAGCCAAGGTTGCCTACCCCTGATCTAGGCCAAGAAAGGAGAATTCATCTTACTGAATGCAGGCAATATTTGCTTCTCAGGTCCCCAGGGATGGGTGATATACTTTTCCAGATTGGACCCACAACAGCATCAATACAGCAACAGCCAATGGTAGCTTTGCTACCTCAAGGCCTCTACAGTTAAAATGGAGAAGTGTGTGCGTCTATCAGTGTTATTTTTAGGCCATGGTAAGTTTGAGCCAGGACATTCAATGAGCCAGTGAAGCAGAAAGTCAGTCAAACATCTCTTCCCTGTCCTCCACTGAATGAATATTTTTTTCCCGGGATTGGGGGGCAGCAATGGATTCCTGCAGCCAGTCCAAGGGCTTCAAGAGATGTGGGTGGAATTTTATTAACATCACAAAAAGGGCCAGTTGTAACTTTGAACTGTCACTAAATGAACTATTATAAGTCGAGGACTACCTGTATTCCAAGTTATGGACAAGGAAGCAAATGGGGTGATACTAGAACACTGGATAAAAACATGTGGAATCTGATTCAGTACAGGTCAAAAACTTATGGGTAAGGTTTTTCTGTGGTAGCCAGGGCAGCAAAGAAGGTGTGTGTTTTTTGTTTTGTTTTTTAAATCTATTTCTATTTCTATTTTTATTACATTTATATCCCGCCCTTCTCCGAAGACTCAGTGCGGCTTACAAGCTTAGCAGTAGCCTTCATTCTATGTATATGCCTGCTTGTTAGGGCTGTGGAACTTTTCCAAGTGGTGAAGAATATCTTGCAATCTGGCCCATAGAGAAAGACCATGGTACCTTTACAAGTATGTTGTGGCTGATTTGCTGGGCCTTTCACATATTTCTGTCACCTCATAAGAGACTTTTTTTTCTCTGATAGCCAAGTGAAGAAGATGATGTTAGAGGGCTTATCACACTGACCTGTGGCAATTGTGCTGTGAGATTCCTCAGAGTTACATTTCACCCCTGTGAAATGTATGAGATTCCTCAGAGTTACATTAACCTCTAAAATGAAATTTTATCAGGAGCAGCAGTATGGCCCAAAACTCACCATTGTGGCAATGACATCCAGATAGGGTAGGGTATTGAGTTAAAGGAAGGCTAACTGACTGAGATTCAATGCTGGGAGAGATACAGGGATACCTTTTGGGAGAGGTTCAATTCTCACATTAAGTGGTGGCTCTAGAAGAGGGTTAATTCCATCTCAAGGATTAGCTGTGTGGCCTGAGGAAGCTGTTGAATCGACCATGTCTCGCCACGAGTGGAACTACAGTTTAATCTACCTGGGACACCTGGCTGCTGGCACGCGGTCTCATTCATATGTTTCTCTATATAATAAGGAACCTTGATGTGGTATCCATTCCATGAAAGTGTGCTTTATATGAACCTGTCAGGACCCACCCCAATCCATGTCTTAGGAAAACAAAAACTCTTGGAGTCAGTTCTAGTCCAAAAGGAATTTTTACTAGGACATGCTTGGTTGTGGAAATACAAGACAGGGCTTAGTATTGTTTTACAAATTGAAACTCTATAAATGGTTCCCAGTTCAACCCCCCCTTCCCTCAACCCCATTTGGTCAGCCCCCATCATTTTACTTCGTGTCATCCCTTTCATGGGAAAAAAGGAACTTTGAATCTTTATGGTTATTGCCTTCTTCCTCTACAGAATTAAATGAAGACACAGTCCAGATGCCTTCTTCTCTAACCCTTCCTCTTGTTCCCCCAGTTCAAAAGGTTCCCTTGGTCTTTGAAATAACCTAAGGCAGGCTGAATCCACATGCGCTCCTCCTTCCTTGGGGGATGGCAGAATCCATGGGGGGGGGATAATGTTTTAAACATACATTTATGAATGTGATATAAATGGATTCTGACAGTCCGCTCTCCTTAAAAGAAAGATATGTCCATCTGTAGGGAAAGAAAAGAAAAAAACATATATAAATGTTAACTCAGTTTGTTCGGATATTTTGTATGAAATCTCTTAAGCAGCTTTGGTGCTTTAACGTGGCGTTTGCTGACCCATTCATTTTCTGAGGAAGGGAGGTGTTTCCAAGCCACTAAATATTGGGTTGTTCCATGATGTTTTCTGGAATCCAAAATTTCTTTCACCTCAAAATGTTGTTCCCCTTCCACCATGATGGGAGGTGGTAGTGGTGGGATTTTTGTTCATAGGGGAGATTGTTGTTCTCTCTTTATTAGGCTGCAGTGAAAGATTGGGTGTATTTGTCTAAGATTTTTAGGTAGTACTAATTCAATTGTTACTGGGTTTATGATTCTTTTAATTGGAAAAGGTCCAATATATTTTGGTTGTAGTTTTTTACAGGGTTGGAGTGATTTAAGGTATTTTGTGGACAGATATACCATCTCTCCCACTTTGAACGGTGTGGGATCGGCTCTTTTCCTGTCTGCCTGTGTTTTGTATGCTAGTCTAGCATCTGTTAACGCTCTTCTGACAATAGGCCAGGTGTATTGTAATTGAGCAATCCATTCCTTTAGTTCTGGAATTACCGGTTCTTTTGGGGTTAGTTCAGGTATGGAGTTGAAGCTTTGGCCTGTAGCTACTTGAAAAGGAGTGTAACCTGTGCTGGAGTGGACTGCATTATTATATGCCACTTCTGCGAAAGGCAGTAGGTCTGTCCAATTTTCCTGCTGAAAATTTACATAACATCTTAACTATTACTCAAGTACTGCATTAGATCTCTCACATTGCCCGTTAGCTTGAGGATGATGACTAGATGTCAATCCTTGGGTAGTTCCTAACAGGGATAAGAATTCCTTCCAAAATGCTGAGGTAAATTGCACCCCTCTCTCAGATATGATGCGTAGTGGTGCCCCGTGCAATCTGTAAATATGCTGTACAAAAAGTTTTGCTAATGCTTTTGCAGTTGGAATTTTTTGGCAAGGTATGAAATGAACTTGCTTAGAGAACAGATCTGTGACAGTCCAGACAACGGTGTTTCCGTTGCTTTCTGGTATTTCTACGATAAAGTCCATGGCTATTTCTTTCCATGGGGCTGAGGGATTTGCCAACGGTTGTAACAGTCCTGGCAATTTCCCTTGCAACCTCTTAGCCAACGCGCAAATTTGACAACTGCTCACATAGCTTTCTATGTCTTTTTTCATAGCTGGCCACCAAAATTGCCTTTTAGTTAAGTGTAATGTTTTTACAAACCCGAAATGTCCTGCTGATTTTGTATCATGGCACAGTTGCATGAAATTGATCCTCTGGGTGGTAGGTATGTATAACTTCTCACCCACCCAAGGTAACCCATCTTTAATTGTGCACACATGCCTATTTTTCTGGAACCATTCGTCGCTTTCCAAGGACTTTCGGAATTCTATTCCGGTTTGGCTATTCACTTCCGGCTTCATTTTTACTTGTGCCCTGGTGGTGACTGGTGCTGCCAGTTGTTGTTCTAGTACAAGTGGTTTAAATTCAGTTACTCGTGTGCTGTTATACTGGGGCATGCGAGATAATGTGTCTGCCAGGACGTTCTTCCCACCCAGCAAGTGTTTGAGAGTGAAATTGAACCGGTGAAAGTGTTGGGACCAGCGGGCTTGCTTAGGAGTGAGTTTCCTGGGTGTTTTTAGTGCTTCTAAATTTTTGTGGTCTGTCCAGACCTGGAAAGGTATTTTATTCCCTTCCAAAAATTGTTGCCATGTTAATAACGACCACCTTAATGAGAATGCTTCCTTCTCCCGTATTGGCCACCGTTGTTCTGTTTCTGTGAGTTTTCTGGATGTATATGCGCAAGGTTGCAACGTCCCCTCATCATTTTCCTGTAATAATACAGCTCCGACTGCTACATCGCTCGCATCTTCCTGTATTACAAAAGGTTTGTCGGGATCTGGGTGTTTTAGTACAGGTTCAGCAGAAAAGAGTCTCTTTAGCCTCTCAAATGCTGCTTGACATTCCATTGTCCATTTTAGAGGCTGGCTGGATTTCACGAGGGGTCCCCTTTCATTTTCAACACGTTTGTGAAGGGCATGGCTATTTGGCCAAATGCGGGGATGAATTGGCGGTAGAAATTTGCAAACCCCAGGAAACTTTGCAATTGCTTCCATGTGCGGGGGGGTGCCCACTCTAATACTGCCCTGACCTTCTCAGGGTCCATTTAGATGCCCTCTGGAGATATGCAATATCCCAGGTAGTCGATTTTTTCCTGATGGAATTCACACTTCGATAATTTAGCATATAAGTGGGCAGCTCGTAAGTTTTTCAGGACTGCTCTGACTGGTTTGATATGTTCCTCTTTGGTCTCTGTGAAGATAAGAATGTCATCCAGGTAAACCAGGACCCCCTTATATAGGTGCTCCCTTAGCACGTCATTAATTAATTGCATAAAGACTGCAGGGGCCCCTTGCAGTCTGAATGGCAATACTTTGAACTGGTAGCACCCCATTGGGCAGTTGAATGCAGTCTTCCATTCATCTCCTTCCTTAATCCTAATACGGTAATATGCTTCCCTCAGATCTAGTTTAGTAAAAATCCTTCCTTTCAATAGGTGGGATAGCATATCCTTCATTAGGGGTAGAGGGTACAGATTACATTCACTTATTGTGTTCAGATTTCTGTAATTTACACACAAACAGAAAGACCCATCTTTCTTCTCCCTGAACAGGACTGGGGCTGCCACTTTGGGTTTGGCAGGCTCGATGAAGCCTCTTTCTAAGTTTTTCTTTATGAATCTTTCCATTTCTGCCATTTCCCTTGGGCTCATAGCATACATCCTGGGTTTTGGAAGTTTTACCCCGGGTTTGAATTCTATGGCGTAACCTCTTTTTCCTGTGGGCGCCTTTTCATGGAGGTGTCTTTGCAGAAGCTACTTTTCCACTAACATTTTTTTCTTCCCATTTTCTTTTCCACTAAGAAGGGGGTGGAAATGTAATGATTTGAGGAATTAATGCCTTAAGGTGTGCTGAGCAGAGGTTTGTTCCTCAGTGTGAAGTGTAGCTGGATAGCTTAAACTGAGAGAGGGGCTTCGTGCAGTCTCAGCAAGCTAGAAGGTTAATCTAGCAGACTGTTCAAGATTACTATTTAAAACACCAGTTAATTCAGTGTCAATGAACAAAAGTAGACCCCGTGCAATTTCATTTTTATTTATGAAAGTATAAACTCCTTCAGTTGAAAGATTCTAAGTAGTAACCAAGAACAAAAGCAAAGCCCGAGCAGGGCGACTTTAGGCCCTCTGCTCCTGTTGGGGATATTTAAAATATAATTCCCATTCTGGATAGAAAATATCACTCTTTAATTGCCAATTCACCAGGAGGGAGTGCGTTTACCTACCCTCCATTCGGTCCCTCCCAGCTCTAGCTAATGGGTGAACTTCTGCCGTGTATTCAACAAATGTTCTCAAATTGTAATTTTTTCCCCTCCTTCATGGAAAGAGGAAGGAAAAGTTGCACTGATAATGATAACCACAAGAATAACTGTGACCATCACAAAGACACAATGTGGAGCTTTAGAAGATGGACTAAATAATATTTAGTCCCCCCTCCAAAGGAATTCACAAGCCTGTGGGACATGGTAAGATTGGGGAAACTCTAATAAATTAAACTGCATTTTAAAGCAAAATGAAAAGAAGAGTCTAACTTGGAAAGGCTAACCAGTTGGGTCCACACATATTGATAAGAAACACAGAAAAATATGGTCAGAAATACCAAGCTGTAATCCAAAAGATATATTGAACGCTTGGGGCCAGGTTTATATAGTGATATCTCTATATGTTGAGTGAAAGAAACTAGCCTAACTTTTCCTAAACATTCACTTATAATGATTTTTCAGGCAACAGAAATGGGAATTGTGAGGATTGAAGTCCAATACATCTGGAGGTTTCCAGCCTGGACCCGAAATGAAGATAATAACAATAACAACTACCACATCAACCATAATGTTGTTGTTAATCAGAGCGAATCAGTCCATTGCAGGACAAAGGCCCTTTCATTGAAAGTTATATATGATGATCTATCAGGCTGGTCCAATGCAGATTAGTAGGCAGACATTTCTTTAACTTCCCAGTCTAGGCTGGAGAGAGAGAGCCTAGCCTAAAGTCATCCAGTCAGCTTCCATGCCTAAGGAAGGACTTAGGCCATAATCTTACCATTTATACCAGGGCTAGACAACCTTGGCTTTTATGACTCGTGGACTTCAACTCCCAGAATTCCTCAGCCAGCCATGCTGGCTCAGGAATTCTGGGAGTTGAAGTCCACGAGTCATAAAAGAGCCAAGGTTGCCCACCCCTGCTTTATACCATCATCTTACCCATTATACCAACTCCCCCCCTTCTCTCTCTCTCTCTCTCTCTCTCTCTCTCTCTCTCTCTCTCTCTCTCTCTCTCTCTCTGTGTGTGTGTGTGTGTGTGTGTGTGTTGGGTTTGGTGCCTTTGAGTCAGTCTTGGACTACCCCTGGAGTTTTCTTGGCATGATTTCAAAACTGTTTTACCATTGCTTTCCTCCCTAGGGCTGAGAGAAAGGGTTTTCTCCAAGGTCACCCAGCTAGCTTCATGCCTAAGGTAGTACTAGAACTCACGGTCTCCTGGTTTCTAGCCATCAAGAGGACAGAAATCTTGAATCTTAAATCATGGACTCAAAGCAGTGTTGCAGATTCTGCACATATATTTGTATCCTCTTTTACTCACACCTGCAATAAATATATCAGTGACTAGAATTTATGCAAATTCTTCTCTGGCAATGGTTAAATATAAAGAGAAGCTACTGCAGATAGAAACATTTTTTTTAACAACAGCGGCTTGCTTTGTTCTGCTGCCTGGAGGGTAAACAGAAGATTGGACTAACAAAATTGGTTTGACAGGGGTGGGGTGGGAAAGCTGGACAGTGGTGCAGTTCTTGGAAGAGACACAAATATCTGAGTTACTATTTGATGACATCCCATGAATGCAAACGTTTCATCCCACGGAAAAAAATCAGAGCAATAGCCAGGAACCTTGCTTATTGGTTTTGTTGTATTCCCTTTGCTCTGATATGATTCACCCTATGATTTAAATATCTGGCTTTTGGGACATAATCCATGAGCTGCGAATTTAAATTGGGGGTGGGTTGGGCGGGTGGGACTTATTCCTTCTCCACAGATATATTTGAGAAATCTCCCGAGTCAATTCCCCCTCTTGTCTCTCCCAGAACACCCAAAATACCAAGTTGTATACTGAAGTGGTGTTATCCATTGCTGTGTGGTTGAATAGGAAACCTATGTCTCTCTGCAGGTCTATTAATGTAGGGCAAGGAGCAATATAACACAAGCTTGCAGCTTTGTGACAACCCCTTAAATATTGGAACCCTGCCCTTGAATTCTTTCTAGGGCTGAGAGATATGCAGAACCTTGGCTCTAACAAAGTTCACTAGCACAGCAGCAATCTGTTCAAAGTTTCACAGGTCCCAATCTGGAGCTCTTTGCTTTCATCTTGAGGGCCATGAGGCCTTTGCCCTTTTATTTGGCAGCCAGGTGTTGACAGCCCTTTGAAGAGAGCTGCTTAGAAGCTTTTGCCCATATCTCCCAGCTGCAAGTCCTGCCTCCTTCCCTTGAAAAGCAGGGCCCTTTGTGCCATGCCTTGAAGCCAGGTTCCTGGTTCTCTGTGCTTTCACCTCCTTTCAAGTGTGTCATTTCAGGTATGGGTGTGTGAGTAGAACATGTTGTCGTTCTCTGCCTTCTGCCACTAACAGGACAGTTACCACTGCTTATCTCAGGAAGTGAGGGGGGAGAAGGAAGCATTGGGTTATTTGAGACAGAAATGGGGGGGGGAAGCTCTTCTGAATACGAGGAAGAAATGAGAATTGGCAGAAGCCCAGTTTGAATTTCTTAGATAGACCGTGGGGATGCCTCCATATACCTTTAATACTTTCAGATTTGTTTCAGTTATATGAAACTTTCCCTTCAGGACTTTTGCCCCATTTTACAACCTTCCTTGCCACAGTTGTTGAGTGAACCACTGCAGTTGTTAAGTTAGTCACACGGCCGTTAAATGAATCTGGCTTCCCCATTAATTTTGCTCTTCAGAAGGTGATCACATGACACACACACACACCCGGGACACTGCAACGAATGAACTAAATGAACTGTTGTAACTCAAGGACTAGCATTTCCAATTTTTCCTACACAATCTAGCGAGATAGTGTGAAGTGAGAGCGATAGACCCAAAGTCTCTGATGTGCTTAACCATGAAGAATATTTGACAGTAGTTCAAATAGCAGTACCAATAGCAACGAGACTTATATACTGCCCCATAGTACTTTACAGAACTGTCTGGGCGGTTTGCAACATAGAAGCATTATGTGCAAATTGCCCCCCAACAATCTTGGGGCTCATTTTACCAACCTCAGAAAGATGGAAGGCTGAGTCCACCTTGAGCCCCGTCAGGATCAAACTCCTGGCTGTGGACAGAGTTTGCCTGCAATACTGTACTGCATTCTAACCACTGTGCCACCATTAGTGTTTGAAATCAAGTCTCCATTCATGTCCTGAAGATGGTAACTCATCAGCTTGTGATCTATAAAAGGGTCTCCCCAATAACAATAAAAAAAAGGTTTAATGTCACCACTGGAACACAAAACCTATTAGATACTCGTTATCTACAGCTAGATTATCAGGAGTTGCATTAGCAATCTGGCATAATAAAATCTTGTTCGTATCTCTCCTTGAAAAAAAAATTAACATGCAATTAATTTTTGAAATACAAATGGAAATATGGACCTAGTTAAAGAAATTTGGGACATTTTTGATAAATTATATGAATGGCAAAGAAGCTGAAACTCATGTGAAGCTTTGGGAACCATAGTCTGTTGTTCAAAGCATAAATCACTTTGTAATCCCAGTTAATCAGCCCGATAGTTAATTAATTTGTAGACTTTTTTTTAAAAAAAGTTGCATTTTTTCCTTTGCTAATTTGATCTGAATGCCTTACTGTAATGATGTAAAGACTTAACATTTGTTATACTTCATAATAATAAAAATGAGTAATTAAAGATTTCAAGTAAAAGGACTAGCTTTAAGGCAGGAAGCCCATTAATAACAAGGGAATACACACACTTCTGATCAGTTAACTGCATACATCTGAACTACTAAAAGATCTTAAATTTTCCCCCTTGCTTTATGCACACAAAATGTGAAAGTGTTTCAGGTAAATCACTAAAGTCCTAGTAAAAAGCACTTGAGAGTAAACTCAGCTCACTCCTGCCTGAGGCAGTACAATACAGCAGGTTAACTCCTGAAATGTAAGCTTTACTAATGGGCAAAGAATTCAGGGACAAAGTATATGCCTTTGTCTACAGAAGGTCCTGGGTCCTTGATGGACTGATTGTCTCAACTGATGTTGAGGTAGCTTCAAGGTCAACTCATCTTGACCTTGATGGACTCATGTCTCAATTGATGTGAGGTAGCTTCCCATCTCCAGCTTAGATGTAAGCTTGCTTCTCTATTTCATGCCCATAAAAACAGTACACCGTGGCTTCCATTTATTCTCTTTTATTTAACTTAAATATATAAAAATATGAGGAAGTCCCCATCCAGGCAAAGGGCACAATCAAGGCAAGGGAATGGGAGATACTTTGCAGAGGGTGCGACCATCCTTGATCAAGTCCAAACTCAGCCCCTGCCAGTTTTCCCAGTTCAGCAGCTTCCAGCTCCTTTGCAGACTGCAGATACTCTATAATGACAGTGGAAAATGATTGAAGGTCCCAAAAGATGGAATGGGAAGAGAATCCATAAAAGAGTCAATGACAGTTCACTCTTGCTTCCTCATAATCTGACCTCATTTGTAGGCACAGAATTCCTGCTAATTCCAGGCAGAAATGGTTGTGGCTCATTTCTATATCCAATTCTTGACTTGTCCTTCCAGCAAAAGGACCCATATTCTTTACCCATATACAAGCCTCTTGCAACTTCCCCAAGAGGGTGCCAAGTCTGTCACAACCAGGTAGTTTGTTTGAGGCATGTATGCCTCCTGAACATTCCCTGGTGCACCTTATCCAGTAGTTACCCCAACCAAACTTGCTCATACGTAAGTAGATGTGTACATGCATCCTTGCTCGTGTATACCCCTCAATACACACAATAGTCTCACAAACGAGTGTTGGAGCAACGAGACAGATGCAATTGGAATAATAACCTAAGAGGATTTAGACTCACAAGTGCACCATACGATGCTCGGTATGATCTGATGCATGAAATGGATGTTAAAGGCAATGTAACGGGAGCTCAAGAGCAAAAGCTTATGTAATGATGCTTCTTATGCCGTCAACAGCAGCAGACAAGAGACCAGATGTAGAAATAAGACAAGAATGGAACAGGCCAACCAAGAAAAGGGTTGTTTCTGTATCTGTCCCAGTGCAGAGACAATATTGCACTGCCACAGTTCTGATTTGCCCAACCGTCAGTAGAGCTCTTTTCTCAGCCTTGTGTTTCCTTCCTGAAAATGGGATTAAAAAAGGAACAAAGTGTTTGCAAGTATATTTGATTTATTGGTAGGCCAGTGATGTAAGCTGTATTAGTAACGGCTGGCCTGCTTCCAAGTTTGGCTACCTTGCCAACTAAGGGCTTATGGTTCTTTCAAGGTGAAAATAGTGTTAGGAGTCACTGTGCCATAGCACAGTGGTATTCATGCAGTCCTAGATCCAATTTTTGTCTCTTTTTTGAATGGATCATTGCTAGGATGAGCCCATATCCTTGGTCCACCACCAGCATTCAGCGTGAGAATATTTTGGACTCAAGAGCCTTATCGGGGCCCTTTAGAACCGACACCAATCTTGCCCGCTTCCCCTGGTGGGGTTACATGATGGTATGACATGTTTCAGTGTAGCCAGGTGACTACTTAGCTCCAATCTGCATCGGAGAGCCTTCATTCATAGTTTCTTAGTACTCAATATCATGGATTGCCTAACATAACAGGGTTATTTTCACTTAATTTTAAATTTATGATTTATTGTTTTAATGTTTTATAACAGAAGTCCCCAACCTCCGGTCTGTGGACCAGTACCAGGCCGTGGCATGCCAGCAACCAGTCCACACAAACAAGCAAAGCCCCATCCAGGGGATGTAGGCAGCACACAAAATCACATCCTCTTCAGTCTGTAGAAAAAACTTTCTCCACGGAACCAGTCCCTGGTGCCCAAAAGGTTGGGGACCTCTGTTTTATAGTACATTTTATTCCACGTCTGTAAGCCGCCTAGAGTCACCTTTGGCGAGATGGGTGGCATACAACTGTGAGAAACAAAAATAACAGGAGTATTTTGAATGATTTGCGATGGCTCCCATAAAGTCTGAAATCCAAACAATACACATACATTCTTGGAAGACATTCAGTGAATGAACCATGCTTTCATTTGGAATTCAAACATAGTAAAAAGGAAATTGTGTCCTTTATATAAAATGACTGGAAAACCTAGGTGGAATTAGGTAGATTCATCCATAAAATTGCCTAATCTCACTTGTTTAATGTCAAAAGCTATTGCACAGTCAGTAATGGACACAATCACCTGCATAATTCTCAGATAAAGGTAGCTGCATTTTGTGGCAGTGTGTATGACACACCAAATATAATAGCCAAGAGACAACTCTCACAGAGTGTTGGCTGCCTGCAGTTTTGTTTTAACTTTGATGTAATTAGTAGAAGTCTAGCTTGTAGACTAAAACCAATGTGGGTGTGATGATTCACCATTGGTCAGGCAGAAGCTGGGATAAACATATGATTCATGATTTCTAATGTAGGCATTTTCTTTGCATCCTTTCTTTATGTGTAAACATTACCCACAGAGCATCCCGAGATATCAGCCCTAAATGGGAAGTCATAGTATCTTCAGATTCGACACCTGTCATTAATATGAGTTTACAATCCCTCATTTCTGAACCTGACACGATAGAACTTGCCTAACCAGTATTGGATCACATATTCTTCACTTGTGGAAGTAAATATGTTTAGGTGAAGGGAAAGTAATTTTTTCTAGGCCAAAACCGTCGTCACTAAAGGTGCAAGTTAAAACTCAAGCCATCCTCCAAGAAGTCATATTGGGTTCCTAGGTTTGATCTGGACACTTGAACGGCAAACCATTTCTAGTGTTAACTCCTGTAGCTGAACTACACATTTAGGGATATCATGTAGTCCTGGGACTCCGTTTATTTGGGGAAATAATTAAATGTTTGGATACTATTCTACTTCAGCAAAATTAAATGAATCAATCCAAGTTCTGCATTCAGATTAGACGTAAGCAAAAGGCTTAAGTATGTCTCTTCTCTTTGATGTGCTAGATTTATAAAGGCAAGAAATGTTTGATGTAGGAATGGAAGTATTTCAAGCATGTGGTTTCTTACCTACTTTTCCTAAAGTAAGGCAATTCAGAAAAAATGAGATATTCCGTATTTGTTCTTTAAAAAAAATAGCGGTATTTTTTTTAGTATAGTAGAAGATAATGTTCTCAAAACACAAACTTATCCTTCCTCTATTTACACCCCTCCATAACTGATTTTTGTAATCTTTGCAAGAAGAGCAGCTGATGAGCAATAAGAAATATAATGAAAATTCAACATCAAAGAGCCAGAATATAACCTAGTCATTCTGCTGCCCAAATTACCAGGTAATCCAAAAAAAGTATCCCGTATATTCTTTTAAAGCCACAAAGTGACAGAGCAGAAACATAATAAGTTGCTTTTAGAATAACTCTTCCAAGGAAAATAAAACTCCTTTCGATCATGTGTTGAGCAAGGGAAGAAATAAAAGGGGACTAATGGGGTTTTTTTGGGGGGGTGGGGGTGGTCTTTTTTGTCAGAGTTGGAGAGAGCAATCTTTTTCTGGTAAGGCTTACATTATAAACTAAACCTAAATTAATGAAGGTTAGTCTGCATGTTTACAGAATATGATATGTCCAAACAAAATAGATCATATTCTGACTTAACCCAACGAACTGCTTTATATAACATAACCACCCAATCCTGTTGAGTGTGTTGTATGAAAATAGCTTTTCCATCCCTTAAGTTCAAATGAAAACGGGTATCAGGAACACTGGTACCAATGATGTATTCAGTACCCAATCTTCATCTTGGGAATTGCTGACTGAAACATTGCTCCAATTGCAAAAAAAAAAAAAAATCTTTGTGCCTATTGAAAATTGCTGAAGGGATGTCCTGGATTTCTATTAAACAAGAGGATGGTTGCAATTTGATAAGCAAACATAACTATTTGTTGCTCTGAAAAGCTTCTTTACTGCCTCCCCGATACAGAGCATCTCTAACTATAGCAGCACACCAGAGCCAAAATGCCTTTGAATCTGTACAAGCTCCAATCTCATATGTAGTGGAGAATCTACATTTAAAAGACAGCTGTCACTTAACGGTAAGCACTCCCGATCCTATCTGCACTGGACTCTGCCTGCCATAAGGAAAACCCAATTGTACCACAGTGGAACGACTTGCCTCCAGAAGTTGTGGGTGCTCCAACACTGCAAGTTTTTAAGAAGAGATTGGACAACCATTTGTCTGAAGTGTTATAGGGTTTCCTGCCTGAGCAGGGGGGTTGGACTAGAAGACCTCCCAGGTCCCTTCCAACTCTGTTATTCTGTTACATTAAATCCAGTCAGTTGATTTAGGAGGAAAACTGGAGAGAAAACCAATCCAGTACAAGAAAAGACTTGCTACACTTGTCCCGATTACCTTATGGGGTGCCTTTCAATCTTGGGCCTGCCAATCAACTTTGAATCTGTGATGAAAGATCTAGTTAAGTGATCTGCTGAATCAATCACTGCAACTCTGCAGACCTAATTCAACTCACATGCACCTGCACACCTGACATATATACAGTGTATGTTTCTACCTACATACTCATACAAAATGATCTTGTGGGTACATGTCACTAAGGTGACAAGTAGGTGCCTAATGGGATACAAGTTCCTATACATACACGCTTTAGGTTTTGCACACACATACCTATTTTTGATTGATTTCAATCAGTCTTACACATGGCTTGGATGTCATGGTTCTACTCACTCTCTCTCTCTCTCTCTCTCTCTCTCTCTCTCTCTCTCTCACACACACACACACACACACACACACACACACACACACACACACACACAATCAATAATGTCCTGTCAACATACTATCTTACAACTTCCTATTTCTCCTGCTTTGCTCAGGCATGTGCCATATGCCATGATCTTACTCACATCCCAGCTACCCTCTTTAATTCCACTTGCCACATATTCCTAGATTTCATATGACGCTTCCTCCACATTTCACCTCTCCTTATTGGAACAGGAAAGTTCGGGCAGCTGAATTTCCCGCCCTAGGCAAGTATCCCTCAACCTTGCTGACGTTTGCTCTTCTATGTTATCCGATGAGACTTGAATTAGTGCACTTGGTTAATATTCTATTCCCCCACCCTGTTAGGCCCATGAAAATTCCAAGGAGAACTCAGCTGGATGATGTATGATGTAGCCTGAGGAAGAGAGATATCTGTCACCGCTACCTGAACCTTCACATTCCATCTGGGAGGTATGATCCTGAGGGATGTGAACATGTAGTCAGTGTAAGAACCCCACCAAAGCAGCAGGGGTTATGTATGCACAAAAGAGATACAGCCACAGCAAGCTATTTCTTCATCTTGCAGGGAATCCCCATGAGATGCTCACAAATGGCATCAGAAGGGGGAAGAATGAGTTGTGAAAACAATATTGTCCCTCTGGCCACTCTTCCTCTTCCTAATGTCCTGGGAAATTCACTGGCTACTGGAAGTGGAGTGTCTGATGGAACAACATCCATTTCCTAAACCAAACCAGCTGTTTTTGTACTATCAAGCATGGTAGGGAGTTCATATTTTTCTTCCCCAGTCATCCAAAGTTCTCACTCTCTGCTGGATAAAAATCACAACTTATTTCATCCCCACATCCCCATCCCTCCAAGGCCCAGTCCACTCATCAGCCAAAGTAAGGATTCTCATTCTGGAAGTTATAGTCTGGACAGACTTTCTGAACCAGCTTGTAATCAATGCTGAAGAATGAGATGAAGATGCAGATGACCTTGAACGGTTTAGCACAGAGCCAGGCTGCATGGCTCTGTGTATGCTCAGTGAAACAGATCTTGGATGGGTCGTACAGGCAGGGCTTATTCTTGCGTGCCCGGTTGGTCTTCTCATACTCCACATGACAATTGAAGGTCTTAGATTCCTTCGGCTCACCTAAGGTGGACTGCTGGGGATGGAGATGTTGGGTGGGAATAGGAGGAACCAAGACATCAAATTCTACGACTTTGGTGGGTGGCACAATGCTTACTGAAACATTGCCCAGGCTGGAGGAGTTGTGTCGGAAATAGACACTGAAGGTACCATTAATGTGATCCACAATCTTGCCTGTCACAAGGAGGCTAAACTTCAAAGTCTTGATGTTGAAATAAAAGTCCCCCCATCCAAAGATTTTCTTGGTACGACCTGCCTTCATTGAGGGCTTCCTTTTGGCTCGCTGATTGAAGTGCTCCATGGCTGTCTGATTCTTGGTCCAGTCCCACGGACTCAGTGCACCACCAAAAGGGTCCAGCTTGGCTTTGGATGGCTCATTGGAAAATATCCGGCCAGGGCTGAGCGAGTGGGGTTTGAAAGAGCTACCGTATGGTCCAGTCTTCAAGACACTCGAAGGACTCATTTCAAGATAGTTCAGGGTCTTGCTTACATGGCCCTCGGCACATACAACCTATCAAAGAGTAAACAAAGGAGGTTATATTAGATCAGCAGCTCCCAACCTTTTCTGTACCCCGCGCTCCTAGAACGCTTCTGATATATTCTCGCACCCCTTACAAAAGTTCAAAATAAGGGCAACGAATTATGCATGTGCACTATAATTTTGAAAACCCAAGTTTTTGCACCCCTGGTTGGGAACCCCTACATTAGATTATACATACTATGCGATTCTTCAGTTATCCATATGATACACCCTACCTGAATCATGCTGAGTGCAAGTCATACAGAAATCTATGGAAGAGCTGCCTCCATCAAGGCACTTTCCAAATTCATAGAATAAAAATCTCCCATAATCCATAACCTTGTGGCCGACCAATATGTGGAATGAGGGTTATAGGAACTTCAGTCTAAACACCTGAAGGACATCAAATTTGGGAAGTCTGATTTAAACTTTGTGCCATATTATATTAGTATCTCAATGGGAGGTTGCATTGCTCTGAATCACTCCAGGCTAATCTTCCCAAACTAATGCTCCCCAGGTATGTTGTGGTCCAAATTTGACACTTTTCAACCAGTCCATAGATCTGGAAGGGTGTGGATTAGAAAGTTAGAATATACTGTCAGAAGATATTGACTCTGAAGCTGGGTAGCAAAGATTCCAAAACTCCACAAACTCCAAAAACTGGATCAAACTTCACAACAAAAAAGGGTGCATATATTTATCCACACTGCATGCTTTTGGACCATCAGAGAAGTGCTGCCAAAACAGTGGTGATAAATAAGGTCCATGAGAAGCCATGTTTAATTTGACCGCCATTAGATAAAATACAAATATGCTTAAGGCTGTTGAGAATCTTTCATAATAGCCAATACAGTACAGCAGTTAAATTCAAAAGAATAACAGAATACCATCATATGTGAGTGGCCATCAGCCTAGATGGATAACAACGTGTAGGACATTGGGAACAAGCAACTAATGCTAAACAGCTTCTGTTTCTCATAATCATTTCTCAGAAGCACCCAATTCTGTCACAATTCTGGAGTCCAAGCTAAATGAACCAGCAGACAGGCTAAGCCTAGCAGCTTAGATCTGCTGCAATCAATTCTTATAGTACGCTGGTTTTCTGCATTTTCGGAGGCATCTTCTTCTGTTTTTCCAACTCCTCTTGTCTCTTTCATTTGCATTCTAACCCAGCTTGTTTCATAGAATCTGTCATCTCCTTTCCCCCCTCCTTTTTTTTTGCCAACACAACAGCTGGCTGACATCCCATGATGGATGAATGGTATTCCTTTGCCCAACAGCAGAATTATTTGATTTGCAGGCATGCCGCCACCACAACAGCAGCAGCTTTTTGCTGGCCACACATGGACAGGTGAACCCTTCCAAGTGGAAAGTCTGGTGGGATGATTCATGAAGGGGAATTTATACTTTCAAACACAAGCTGGAACCAAAGGCTCACAGGTAAGGGTGGGTAAAGCTGGGACTGCAATACTGCTTTGTGCTTTTTACTGGAACCTTCCTCCAACTGAAGGAAAACTGAAAACAGCAGTGAGGGAGATACAGCATGTCCTCCCTAGGACAGTGATGGCGAACCTTTTAGAGACTGAATGCCCAAACTGCAACCCAAAACCCACTTATGTATCGTCGGGTGCCGGATGGGTGTGGCCCACTGGGTGGGTGTGGCCAATTGGGTGGGCGTGGCTGTGGTGGTAACGGCAGACTGGGTGGGACTAAAAAGTTCAATCAATTCCAACTTTGTGTTCTGTACCAGCCTGCTACCGGCCCTGCAGCAAAAGCAGGGACAACCCCTTTACAAACGGCAAGAGGCTGGAATAAAGCCTGCCAAATTTATTCACATAAAACAGAGCAAGACAAGACACCAACCATAAAAACAGGAGCTAAGAAACAGGAACTATCCAATCGGTTGCCTTCAGCAAACCAGCCCTCCCACACATTCCCCTTAAATACAGTTCAGGGCGTGGCCTCTCTCTGCCTCCTTCCGAGGTGCCCCATTGCCTTCCTGTTTACTCCTGACTGACTGCCTCCTGCGTCGGGCGTCCTTGAACAGGGCCAGCTGTGGGTCATCTTCATCCACGCTGTCAGGCTCACACAGCTGGGTCTGCATCGTGACCAGATGAGAGGGGCCTGGCTGGGGGCTCTCATCAAGCTGTCCAATCCCCTCAGCAAGCTCTTCAACACCCCCTCCTCCTCCTCTGAGTCGTCCGACCCAACTGCCGAACCCACAGGCTGACCCTGAATCACAACACTGCGAGATTTTTTTTCCCCCATGATAAGTTGAAATTGATTGATTGAACCTTTTTTTTTTTGCACATGGTGGCGGAGGCCTAAAGTGAAAAGGTTTTATAAAACCCAGCTGAAGGCCTAGGCCTGGGCTGATGGTGTGCATACCCACAGAAAGGGCTCTGCATGCCACCTGTGGCACGCGTGCCATAGGTTCACCACCATGGCCCTAGGACAAACTGTACCTCTCAAAGCACCCATGATTGAAACCTAGGAGAAACAGAAAGTGGTTCAAGCCTGGAGGCACATATGTCTATTTCCAAGAACTTTCCTGAGACCACAGCCAAAACTACGTGTCAGCGCTGCTAACATTGGATGTTTTTGCTTTGACAACAGAAGGAGATGCAACCATTTTCTTCTTATGTTTTACTCTTAGAGTTAGAGTAAGATGATGGTGGGGGGAGGAATGTGCATGAGAGTTTAGCTAGACATAACAATACTGAACCTAGTGTGAGAACCAAGGTTATTGAAATAAGAGATGATAAGAATTGGCGGGCTGGAGAACTGGGGGGAAGCCTGCATTTCAAACTAATTGGAGAATGTGATTATTACTGTTAATTGGAGGAGGGAATTGTGCTTTGATACTATGTGCTCAGGGGAGGAGAACTCAGTTTTTGGCTTCGACTATGTTAGTGCCGATGCTATGCTACTCAAATAAAGATTCTTTAAGGTAAACAATGCCTCGAAGTTCTTTGAACAGTTTCATCTGTCGGAACTATGGCACTATGTATCAAATGCTCAGTTCAGCTCAGCCTTGGTCTTGATTTGGCAAAGTTTGTAGGGGGTGAGACACCTAATACTTGTCATTCTATGTCACTGTCCTCAGTGCTTAATGGCTGGGAGGGAATAATGTCCCGAAATGATAAGCTGAGTACAATTTGAATGCTACCAGTTCTTGCCCTGCCTCCTCTGGGAGATTAAGGAGACCATTGGTTCCTAATACTTCACCCAGTGGAGGAAAAACATGCAGGCTATCACCCGTCTTTTCCTATAGAGGGTGAGGAGAGGGACAACAGGGCAGAATGGTGAGGGGCAGCTCCTCAGCAAAGTTCTGCAAAACCATGACAAATGCCCCCCACCCCTTGGTTTCCTTCATGGGATGGAACAAAATCAGTCTATATTTGCTGGGCCACCAAGTCCTCCCTGAAGAAGGAAGCCTCAAGGAACCATAAATCTCAGTCTTACAACCCTTGCGTACGAACAAAGGCCATGTAGTCATCATTATTGAGCGGGTGGAGAGGAGTAACAAGAGACAGCGCTGTTCACAAGGAGAGGGAGTACATGCTGGGATACTCATTAAAAGAGAGACAAGAGCAATGACTGACTCTGCAGGGAAGTTTGCCGGCTTAAGGCCTAAACAGTGAGGAAAATGAAAGGGCCAAGGCCAGCTCTGGTGTAAACCTGGTTAAATCAGCCCCTAATGGCAATACTGGTCACTTCTGAACTAGGAGATAAGATGAGTGAACATCTGAATCCGCCATTTTGTTTACCATCAAGTGTGGCTCATCCCAAAGATCAGAATGACTTGTCTAACAGCATACTACAAATATACCTATCCACCAATTTTATATATTCGCTTGCCATAAAAAGTTTTTATGCCATCTACCCCACTTCTTTTAAAAATTATTCCTTAAAAGCAAATGATGGAAGTTTTGTAGTAGGGATTCTCAGCATGTTTTATTTAGGTACGGGTATATCTGGTCAGTTCCAGTCAATATTCATTTTCTGAGCATTCAAACGTAAGTCTACTCCCTGCAGTCTTTTTAGAACTTTTAAAAATAAGTTGTATGAAAATTATCATTTAAATGATGTGCATCGCCTCCTGGATATCACTTGGCCAGGCATCTTGATCGGAGAGTCTCATAAAAATTTGGAGACACACAAAATTTGTAGGCATTCCAATGCACACATTAATGAGACACTAATAAGGTTGAGTTCACTTCCAGAGTGTGCCAAACAACTTGACAAAGTACTTAATGTCTTCCTTCCCTTTTCTTCCCCTGACAGAAATAAGAGAAATAACCCAATATTCTTAATACAGAAACATGTACGGGCCTTGAAACCTGGATCTACTCCTTACTCCCCACTTCCACACTAACTATAGTGATGCACACAAGTAACACATCATATATTCTCTGCAAATCAAACAACTGGATTCAGCTGAGTTAAAAGTCCAGTCTTTGCCCTTGTGTGCATATGTGTACATACATGTATATCATTGTTACTCCCAATTCTGGAGTTGAAGGAGAAGGATAGGACAGTATTTCTGTCACTTCCATCCAAGTAGCTTATTCAACCATCACATTTTTTCCCTACTTGATCCAAGATAAAATTAAAATCCCATTGCTCTGCCAGACAGAAAAGCAATGAATGAATCATTCAGGCATGGGACAATAATGATTTGCTACTGTCTCCTTGTAATTAAGCAAGCCATTTGGAAGAGATTCAGTGGATGTTCCCACTTTAACTGGGACAATCCAACCTTGGGTGGGGATGGCAGCTCTGAATTAACCCATGACCCTTGGGAGATTTTATTTTAACTTACATTGCAGCCTAATGGGCTTAAAATGCCAAACTAAAATATCTTGGTCTGGAGCTGCCAAGCGAAGAAGAGATCCTAATTATGAATTAATCCATTTAATCCACTTCTGGAAACAGCAGGACCACTTTGGAGTTTCAAATTTGTATATAATTTGCCCTTCTTGTTTTTACTCTTTGGCTAGAAGCAAAAACCACACATTCCTTGAAATGCAGAAACTTCCTGCCCCGCACAATTCAAGTTTCTCCTCTTTTCTAGTGGTGTCCACAGCAAACTCTTATAATAACAAAAGGACAACACATGCTGATGATGTCACTATTCTGTGGTGGCACAGTGGTTGGAATGGAGTATTGCAGGCTAATTATGCCAACTGCCAGTAGTTTGATCCTAACCCGCTCAAAGTTGACTCAGCCTTCTATCTTTTCCAGGTCAGTAAAAGGAGGACCCAGATGGTTGGGGGAACAATATGCTGACTCTGAAAACCACTTAGAGAGGGTTGTAAAGCACTGTGAAGCAGTATATAAGTCTAAGTTCTATTGTTATTGAAATACCTATGCTATGTACTTTGTCTTGACATCTGAAGTATGCTGAATCAGGTATGTGGTTAGTTCCACCTCGCCCAAGTTCATGTTCAGTTCTCAGGTTCCATGCACACTAAATTTTAAGCCTGTTTTAGTTCTAAAACATTGTGAGTGTTACAGATAGTCCTCGACTTACAACCATTTGTTTAGTCACCATTCATAGTTACAATGGCAGTGAAAAAATGACTTATGACCATTTTTCACATTTACAACCTCTGCAACAACCCCATGATTACATGATCAAAATTTGAACACTTGGCAACTGACTCATGGTTATGATGGTTGCCGTGTCTTAGGGTCATGTGATCACTTTTTGTGAGTTCCTGACAAACAGAGTCACTGGGGAAGACAGATCACTTAATAACCGTGTTACTAATTTAACAACTGCAGTGATTTACTTAAGGATGTTAAATGGGGCAAAACTCACAAAACAAATGTCTTACTTAGCAACGGAAAGTTTGGGCTCAATTGTGGTCATACAATTGAGGACCACCTGTATCAAATTCTCTCAATGAGAGCAGCAAACATTCTGAGCAACTTTAGAAAATATAGTTGTGCTTATGGATTTTCCATTTCTTCTTCATCATCACCATCGCTGTGGAGCAAAAGGAAAGCAAATGGACAACATTTTTTTGCAATAACAGATGAGTCGAGTCAGTGAAGGAAGAAATTCACCGCTTTGTGTCTCAGTGAAACAAAGGAAAAGAAAGCTCTCAAGAGCAATTGTTCTGTAGGAATTTACCCGTGAACGAAAGTCTTGCTCTGAAACACTACAGCGAAGTCATGTTCTTACAACAACACATTTAACTGGGAGAATGGGAGGAGTGGCTGTGTTGAAATTATCCCTAGTCTATTATCTCCAAAGGGTAAAATTAACTTCAAACAGATCCATTGATTCACAGTGTTAAGCTATCTCCACCTAGCCCCAGGGTAGGCAACCTTGGCTCTTTTATGACTCGTGAACTTCAACTTCCAGAATTCCGGCTGGCTCAGGAATTCTGGGAGTTGAAGTTCACGAGTCATAAAAGAGCCAAGGTTGCCTACCCCTGACCTAGCCAGTTAAGCTTATGGAACGTCTAATTCCAAACAACTGGTATATTGTACGAATGAAGGCAAATACATGTGTTCCAAGTTTAGTCTTCCAAGCTTTCAGACTTGTGCTGCCCATGCTCAGGAAATTACTTGCGACTAACTCAGGTTGGATCCTGGCCCATCTGCTGTATATAGTCTTCCAAGAAAAGGAGACAGAGAGAAAAGGGGGGTTGAAAAGGGAAACTTCATTTCCAGAATTATGAGTGGCAATCAAGAACTCTCTTCACAGACAGGCGCTGACTTCAACAATATTAGCCATGGTTACAGCTACCCAGCAAAGAGGGAAAAGGTATATGACGCTTTGTCAGTACTTTCATGTGCAAGAGTCAGCATATTGTCCCCCAAACAATCTGGGTCCTCATTTTACCAATCTTGGAAGGATGGAAGGCCTGAGTCAACCTTGAGCCGGTCAGGATCAAACTGCTGGCAGTTGGCAGAATTAGCCTGCAATACTGTATTCTAACCACTGTGTCACCATGGTTCATAATTGTGGAATGAACATGGAAGAGTAGGGAAGTTATCATTTGCTGCCTGTATAAAGAAATGAAAGGGAATCTTAAATAAAAATACTGCTTATGGTTGAGCTCCCTTCATGACTCTGAACCTTATTTTATTCAGTTCAGGTTACACAAGGATACAATTAGTAGGAGGGCTACAGGAAAGAACTAGAGGTGAGAGACAGTATTTTGCAGCCAGACCCATGCCTTTCCTGCTGCAATGCTGTGACTTAATTGTTGATACTTTTCCCTCTGGCTGATAATGTGCTGAAAAGAGAAAGGAATCAACCAACGTCTTTAGCTATCACACACTACACACACGTAATCACCACAGTATCATTTGCTGGGGATTTGGAACAGAGTCAAGAGAGGCACGATAGAGGCAGCCTATTTCATGCCACCACAATTTTCTGCTCTCTCAAAGGTAGGTGGAGAACACCAATTTAACTCTGATCAAAAACTCAGACATTTCCTAAGCTATCATTGACCAGGCCAGTATCCACCATGGCTTTTCTTTCCTGCTAACAAAAAAAAGTGTGGGGGGGTATTTAAAACTAGTTCTTGACATCAGTAATATATTTCTGATTTTAGCACCTAACCTGTCCGCCTTTCCTGGTAGATCAGACAGGCAACACAACCAGATGAGGTAATTCCACTTTACTCTAAGCTTACATGAACAGAATATTGCAAGTCTATAAGAGCAAATCTCCTGCTGTCTCCTTTACAGTTTAAGAAGCTAGGGAAGTCCCTCTTTCTCCACCCAATATGCAGCTGTAGGCTATGTCCTCTCTTATCTGACCATTCCATAGGCAGCACTTCTTTGCACCACTGCATCACTGCTTCAGACAGGAAGGGGGTGCAGAGAGTGGTGAGGATGGCTGAAAAGATTATTGGCAGTTCCCTCCCCTCCATCCAGGACATAGCACATAAACATCACTTGAGCAAGGTCCAGAAGATTGTCTGGGACATTACACATCCTCTTCGTGACCTGTTTTCCTTGTTACCTTTGGGGAGGAGACTCCATGGTATCCAAAGCAGAACATCCAGATTCAGTCACAGTTTTGTTCCATACAGTATTAACCTTGTGAACTCTAAAGATTCCTCCTTCCATTATGTATTCAAGATGGACAGTGATTAATATTTATATGTTACTTATATGTAAGGGTGTAGGTCTATAAATATGTTGTATATAGTACGTTTAAATGTGTGTTATGTATGTTGAGAGCAAGCAACTAAATTTCATTTTTAATGTGTGCCATTGTGCCCACAGTAAAAACAATGACAATAAAGGTTATCTACCTATCTGTCTGTCTGTCTGTCAATAGCCCTATCTTATTCCTTCCCCTCCTTTATCTCTAGAAATGAAATGACTTATAGGCTAAAGCAGTGGTGGCGAACCTATGGCACACATGCCAGAGGCGGCACTCAGAGCCCTCTCTGTGGGCACGCCCACCGTTGCCCCAGCCCCGCCTCCCTCTGCAGCCCCCTCCTCATGAACAGCCCCCGGGAGGAGAGTCGCCCCAGGTGTGGCCTGTGTGGAGCAGCGCACCCAAGGACATGGCAGCCAGGCAGCAGAGACAAGATTCTGCACTCTTGCCCCATTGCATGAAGATGATGCTGCGGGGCGGGGGCAGAGGGTGTGGCCGCCATGACACTGCAGGGCCACCTGGGCGATTGGCGGTGGGCTGTTGCGGGGGGTGGAGTAGGGGTGGGGCGATTTTTGGACGCTCAGTCTCTAAAAGGTTCGCCATCATTGGGCTAAAGTAAGATATGGAAAGTCTAATAGCACTCTTATTGTCCTCATACAAAGAATTTAAAGGACCTGTTCTAACTCAAGGCCTGGGGGGGAAAAGTAGTGTTTAAGGATCACTTGATGGCAAGAAAAATATTTGATTAGGTTTTCGCTGGATAAATTAGCTGCAGTTAATTCTCACCAATATCAACAAGAGATACTAGATTTTTTAAAATTTACTTTAGTGGGATTTAACATAACTAATTTAGTCTATCCTGTTTCTTAGAGTACATGTAGATGAATATTTGGTTACCATGAAGTACATAGAAATTTATTCTGATAATAAATATCACATTGTATAATAGTAATGCTTTCCCAGCCTTTCTCAGCTTAATACACCACAATTCTATGAAGGGAATTGTTACCCATCACATCTGGAAGGTTAGTCCTGTCTCTTTTATAAGAACAAATAGTACTAAGTATTTGAGCATCAGAGGCAGAGAAAATATTTCACTAATATGCAATACAGCAGAAGTAGTAGGACTTCAAGCAGTAATCCAATTATAAAACAGAGGTGATACAAGTACACTCAATTTAAAAATGAAATGATAGCAAATGATTATGTTTGTTCCATCCCCTAATTTTTTTTTTAGGAGTCTTCCAGATAATCAGCCTTTCTACAATATTTAGCAGCCCTTTTCAGGCAACCTTAAAATGCCTCCAAAACTGAACTGTTTGGGGCTATTTGCAGACCTATTCAGACTGAGCATGGCCATTATGATAATCTGTGACTCAAGAGCAGTATGTCTCAACCTTGGCAACGTTAAGATATTCCCAGAATTCCCCAGCCAGCCGTCCACAATTCTTAATAGTTCCCACACCTTAAAAGTTACCAAGGTTGAGAAACGCTGCACTAGAATTTGCACAGAACCACCAGCCAATTCTTGCTTGCCCTTTTCGGCTAATTGCTTAACTCAATAGGCAGCTCAACTCTGCTCATTTGCTTGCTGTCCTTTCAAGATGGCCAAGAGCTGAGCACTTTTTCCTGCCATCTCAGGTTCAACATGTCCAGGTGGAAACCTCAGCCTTTTTCTCCACCAGATAAAAAAAGAAGGGAAAATAAATTGCAAATATTTGCCCCTCTCTCAACTTTCACTTTTGGTTGTTGTTGGGTTTTTTTTAATAAGAAAAGAAAACCCAGAGGCCATTTGAGTAAAAACTGTACAAGGGGAAAAAGTGCAATAGATTGAAAACCGGGAGACGTTTCCAATTCACCCACAGCCACAAACCATCGTGACCTCTGATGACAATAATTCATTCAGGCACATTTCCCTGGCCAAGCCAACCTTGCTAGGAGAACTGAGGAGCTGAGGTGAGAATCCCTTCCAGTCAGAAAGAACTTCTCTTTCAAGCTCAGGGCAGGGGTGCATTGAGGCAGGAACTGCCCTGCAAAAAAGAATTTTGTCCCTCCTGGAATCCACAAGAATTTCATTAAGTCTTTCCAATTGCAAATCTTATCTTGTTCTCACGACCTGGAGTGTCCTTTTACAAGTTACCCTCGACTTTGCAACAGTTCGTTTAGTGACCATTCAAAGTTATGACGACGGCCCTGAAAAAAGTGACTTAGGACCGCTTTTCACAGTTATGACTTTTGCAGCATCCCCGCGGTCACCTGATCAAAATTCAGACCCTTGGCCACTGACTCATGTTTATGACCGTTGCAGTGTTCCGGGCTCCTGTGATCCCCTTTTGCAACCTTCTGACAAGCGAAGTCAATGGGGAAGGCCAGGTTCACTTAACAACATATTAACTGCTGTGATTCCCTTAACAACTCTGGCAAGAAAGATTATAGAAAGGGGGAAAAACTCGCTTAACAAATGTCTCGCTGAACAACAGAAATGTTCGGCTCAATTGTGGTTGTTAAGTTGAGGACGATTTAGTAGGCTTCCTAGTATTTAAATCCAAAGAAAATCATGGTTGTTTCCAACGTATCAAGGCTGGAGAGGAAAGGAGCTTGCAAGCACTACAGGAAGTCCTTGATATACGACAGTTTGTTTAATGACCGTTCAAAGTTGCAACAACAGTGAAAAAAGTGACTTAGGATTATTTTTCACACTTGTGACCATTTTTAACAACCCAATGGTCATGTGATCGCTTTTTGCGACCTTCTGACAAGCAAACTCAATGGGGAAGCCAGATTCACTTAACAACTGGGTCAACTATCTTAGCAATCGCAGTGATTCACTTAACGGCTGTCACAAGAAAGGTCGTAAAAAGGGGACAAAACTCACTTAACAAATGTTTCATATAGAAACAGAAATTTTGGTCACAACTGTGGTGGTAAGTCAAGGACTACCTGTGTGCTGCACCCTCCCATACATACATTCATGCTTACGTTGAGCTCGATCTCCAAAAATGAGAAATTATCACAAGCACTTGGCTTTCTAATTTCAGGACTGTGAAACAAATGTCGTCTTTACTTATAGGGAGTCTGGATATTATACTAAAAGGTCTCTTGACAGTATTCCGAGATACTGAAAGGAAATGTGGGGGGAGCAGCTCTATTTCAGCTCCACTCCAAGGAAACCCAAGTGCAGGATTTACAGTACCTCATGGCAGTCAGTGAGAACAAGACACTGAGCAATGTGTTAACACCTGCTCAGGGGAGCCCAGAAGCCCATTAAAAGGCCGTGGGGGGCAGCCTGCATTGCCTTGAGCAGACGCCACAAAAGCCTTTAATTGTGTTATTCTACCAAGGCTGCCGTGACTTGAGCCACAAAGCTCCTGCCCTCCTTGAGTGCACGCAGCGTCTGTGTGACATAAAGCTTCCTTGGGGGGCATGACATGTAGGGAATTGGAGAAGTGGGAGGGAAGGGTGTCTGAGGCACAAGGCAGGTGTGAAGTTGCAAGGCCGCAGTTTGCTAGAGCTCTCTGGGGCCCAGGCTCTGGATGCACAAGGAGGAAGGAGGAATCCTCCACGAAGCCGACTCGTGAATGCTCCAGTAGGTAAAAAACGGCCACGTGTGGTCCATCCCACTGGAGAAAAAAAAGGGAACTAGAACCAAAGCAGGAATTCCTTTTAGGACGAAGGGATCTGCTCCTGGCAGCTGCATAATAGTTGATCTCGGTCACATTTATACATCTGAGAATTTTAACATTCTGCCTAGCGGGCGCTCAAATGCTCCCGGTGTTTCAGGAAGTCAAGATTAACCAATCAGCATGAAGAACACGCACCTCTGCCCAACGCACAGTTGGGATTTGGGAGGTGTGCACATTGGTTCATCTGCAGCCATTGGCAACCCAGCCTTACCCATCAACCCCTTTGCAATGTAGGTATGCAGTGATGCTTGTGCACAGTTACAGACAACTCTAAATCAAGCTTAATTCTGCACCTCAATTCTCCTTCCTTGCTCCCCCAACTCCGAGGCCCAGTTTCCTTGACCATTGGACTCAGTCTATGGCAATCACACTTTTTCAGTTCCATCCCTGCCGGTATGGAGTTGTGTCAGGGCGAAGCAATTGTAGGAGTGGGCTGCTGCCAAATGGATCTGGATTTCTGCATGCTGCTCCAGCTGCCTTGAATGTCAGGTCAGCAGCGTTTCTCTATCGGGATCCAATCTGGCTTTCAGCCTGCCATGCTTTAATAACAGACTGAGCTGGAATTTGAAATCAGCCCTGCTATGGGCTGAGATTGGCCTTAGGGAAACTGGCAAGAAACCCAGCTTTAAATAATAATATTGTCATTTCCTTAGCCCACTCTTCTTAATTATGGAACTCACCAATGGCAGAAGATTCCACAAGCCACTGTAAGGAAAATAACCAGAACGCCTGGATCTAAAGAGCAATCAAGCTTTTGAACGGGCCACTGCTTCTTCTGGAGCTAAAAGCAGCTGAAAACGAATACACTGGTCTTTCCTGTTTCTATAATCAAGTTTTAATCAGATTGTGCCATGATGTGGTTTATTAAACTTTCACCTAGCATTACATTTTAACCTAGCTGTTATGGTTTACAAATCGTATGTGTGAACCAGGACATAATGCCGGTTAAACAAAAGGTTAAAATACTAGCTATTGTATTTTTGTTGTTGTTCAGTTGCTAAGTTATGTCCAACTCTTTGCACCCCCCTGGACCATAGCACCAGAGGCCTCCCTGCCCTCCAGTGTCTCCTGGACTCTGCTCAAACCAATGTTTTTTGCACTGATGACACTATATAACCTCCTTATCTCTTCTGTCCCCGTCCCCTTTCACCTTCAACCTTTCCCAACATCTGGGTCTTTTCCAATGAGTCTTCTTATTTGATGGCTTCAAAGAATTTGAGTTTTAGCTACTCTATCTGTCCTTTCAGAGAACAATCAGGGTTGGTTTCCTTTAGGGTTTACTGATTTGGTCTCCTTGCAGTCCAGGGGACCCTCAAGAGTCTAGCTCTTGTATTACACAGGATTAATTTAGAATAGATTCTCCTGATTCCTGATTCAGATTAATGATTTTGCACACAGAAGTATCAACAGAATATGGTTTTTGCCAGTTGATGCTAACTTATTTGTGGTTATCCCAGATCATATTGCACTGTTCCTTCCCTCTGTTTCTAACTTCCTTTGCTATTGTTATTGCTTCCTTTTTTTTATTACAACCACACCTGAGCTCCACTTTACACGGAATCAGAGAAGTCAGCAACTGCAGCATTTTATTCATTTAAGCAGTTTATATGTCACCTTTCACCAGTGGTTCCAAGGCGAGATGCAAATATTTCACAAACAAGAAAAGCAACAGTAAATGCAAACAAATCTTATAGGGGGTATACATATAATTAAAAACCACAGAACTGTAAAGATGCAATGATTATTTTCAAACACCCCAGTGAATTATTTTGTGAAAAATTAGCATCAGGCAAGCCTCCTTCGCAAAAACATTGCATAGCTTGGACACAATGCCAGAACCTTTACTTTTCTTTTTGGAGGAAGAGGAGGCCAGATGCAGAGAAGGGCTAGAAGGGATGTTGAAAAAAGATCCTGGAAGAAAGCAGTGGCACTTTACAGTCATATCATGGCAAGGAAACTGCATTGATGGATCTGGGTAAGTCACTTGCAACTGAATTTTACTCTTATGGCCTGAACCTCCGGGTGATGGTGATTCCATCACATACTTGGGCTCCAAACAGATGACCTGTGCAATTAATTTGGGTTTGTACATCACACATACTTAAGACTGACCATTCTTAACACAGAGATGGGAAGTTTCAGCCCTCTGGGTGTAGCTGAATCCAGCATCCTTCATGACAGTGAGACTAGCAAGGTGATCAGTGTACAGGTGGTCCTTGACTTATGACTGCAATTGAGCCTGCTCATTATGGTTCTAAGTTGTGACAGTTGCAAAGGGGGACACTGATGTGACCGACCTGGTTTTATGACTTTTTTTCAGCAGTTGTTAAGCGAATGTGGCTGTAGGAGATGACCAGGCTGAGCCTGAGGGAGGGGTTAAATGCGTCATAATTCTCGAGTTCATGAAATCTAACTCCAGCCCACCTTGAATTCCTTTGATGGTTGCTGGAACTGGATATGTCTAGTTTAATGAAAAGGAGGACAAGGGGTGACATGATAGCAGTGTTCCAATAGCTCAGGAGCTACCACAAAGAAGAGGGAGTCAACCAATTCTCCAAAGCACCTGAAGGCAGGACAAGAAGCAACACATGGTAACCTAATCAAAGAGAGAAGCAACCTAGAACTAAGGAGAAATTTCCTGACAGTTAGAACAATTAATCAGTGGAATGACTTGCCTCCAGAAGTTGTGTATTCTCCAAGACTGGAAGTTTTTAAGAAGAGATTGGACAGCCATTTGTCTGAAATGTGGTATGGGGTTTCCTGCCTGAGCAGGGGGTTGGACTAGTCTTGTAGAAAGCTTAAGCTTAAAATAAACCTTTATATTCATTCTAAACAGCCTGGACTTCCTCATTTCCCTGTGCTTGACAGAGGCAGTTGTAAAGCAATTGCTGTGATCATTAAGTGAAGGCAGCAGTCATTAAGTGAACCAATTGTTTGCTCTGGGCTGGTGTTGTCAAAAACCAGAAGCAAATGCCAGGTTTGGGCAAAAACGTCATAAATACAGTCACGTGACCATGGGATGCTGCAAATGGCCATAAATGAAGGCCATTGCTGAGGAGCTGAAATGCAGTTATGTCATCACAGGGGGAGCTGTCGGAACCTCAGAACTGGTTCATAAGTACCCCTGGGGAGGACCGTTGTAACTTCGAAAGGTCACTTAGTCCTAAGTCAAGGACTACTTTATGTCAATAAACCATGTACGTTTGCATCCGTAGGAGGCTAATTTTCCAGCATCCCCAATGAAAAGAGCTTGGAGAGAAGCACATAGGCAATTCCCTACATCAGACCTGGCAAGCCACTGAGGGGCCATTGCAGCACATCAGACAAAGCACTGGTCTCTGTGACAATATCCAACAGCTCATTATAGCTAAGCTTTTAAGCTCCGAAGTCTTTTAAATCTTTCCACAGAGGGACGCTGCCTACATCTTCCCGTCTTGTGCTGGAGGGCATTGGCCCCATCTTCAGAACTGCTCAATTTTTTTTTCTTCTCCTAAAAGAATCTGACGGAACAAGACAAATGTATTCTCCGCAGTGATAGAGTTTAAGGCACAAAGAAAAGTGGCCGTTAATATCATATAGACCCAGCTGTAGGAATACAGGTATGGATGATTTATCCAATTCAAACAACAGCCGTTTCATTAAAGAAAAAAGAAAGGAACGTATCAGGATAAAAGGAGGGAATAGTCTAGCCAAGTAGCCTAAGATGCTAGCTTTCCATATGGAGGGAGTTTTTCATTTACATTCAAACATGCAATCGTAACCCCTCACTTTGAAGATGTTAAATAGGAACAGGGCTGCAACCAAAGATTATTAAAAGGAGCAGACGCTTTATAGGCTATAGTCCAAACTGTAGCAACGCAGCAAAGCCTGTGCTTAAAAAAGCTTCAAGGGGAGACTTTTTAGCCTCCAGCAAGAGATAGCTAAGCACGCATCTAGGTAGCTGGCTTTGTAGTCAATTGTTCTGACCATCAAGAACTTTCTCCTATTACTTCAGAACAAATCCTTTCCCCGGAGGCAGCAAAATACTCGTTCTTGTCCTCTTCCATTGACAGCCCCACTGGTATTTGCTTTTATATCCTACTCCAGGCTCTTTTGATTCCTACAAATCCTATCGCTGAATATGCATTATGTAATTGGATTAAGTGGCCATTGCAAGAACTACTTACAGGTGAGTTTGCTTCTTTTTCCTCGTCTTTCCCCTTCCCTTTTTCCTTTTCTTTCATCTAATTCTGACAGCAAGGCTAGTCGCTTTTTTAAAGCCATATATAAGTTACTCCTCTCTTTTCAAATAAGGAGAATGCTTCAAGCAAACAAACAAAGGTATCTTAAAACTGAATACATAACAAAATGATACCTGCTTGCCTGCAGCCTGCAAGTTTTTAAGAAGAGATTGGACAGCCATTTGTCTAGAATAGTATAGGGCAGGGGTCTTCAAACTTGCCCCTTTTAGGACTTGTGGACTTCAACTCCCAGAATTCTTCAGCCAGGCACGCTGGCTGAGGAATTCTGAGAGTTGAAGTCCACAAGTCATAAAAGGGGCAAGTCTGAAGACCCCTGGTGTAGGGTCTCCTGCCTGAGCAGCGAGTTGGACTAGATGACCTCCAACTCTGTTATTCTGTTAATTCTTACACTGCTGTATCTATAAATGACAGAATTTCAATCCAGGAAAATGTGAACATCAAGAATTTCTGCCTGTCTTGTCTGTTGGTCTGTCTCTCTATCTCCATCCATCCATCCATTCATCCATGCACATACAAGGTCCCAAAACCTTCATACCACTCATGTAATTTCTACTTGCCAGGTCTAAATCTGTTATGGTAACCAACTTCCAAAAAAGAATTAATTCTGCAGCTGCTTTTAAGAACATATCAACAACTCCTATTGAAAAAAAAACCTGTCTGGCACCCAATTCCCAAATTTAGACTGGTGCTTTTGGGAAGCTGTTCAATTAAAAGAAAGAGTTCTTACATATGATGCTTCATTTTCACAATTTTTTCTTTAGACAGGACAAATCTGTTTCCCAAATCAGAAAAAAGTGCCAGTCAGATGTTCTGTGAAACCCAGGGATTCAGTTCCCAGCAGTCAAAGAGAAGAAGGGCTTATCTAAGGCAAATCAAAGTGGCCTACAGAAGCTGAGCAGATGCCAGTCCCTCGCCATATCATTAACCACCCTGTTGATGAAACATGGCAGATCAGGTCCAGAGCAAAAAAATATTGGGGGATTGGTAAAAACTGAAATAGCTAAGGACGACTTCAAGCTGCCTCAGCAATGGGTTCAAAGGAGACAGAGGCAATGGTGTTGGTCCACAGCCCACTTCCACCTGCCACTCTGCATCCAATTGTCATGTCATAATCCTCAGCAATAGCAAGAAAAAGGAAAAGGAGAGGCATTTTTGAGAAGCTCAAAAGATCTTAGGAATTTTTTTTTATTTTTTTATTTTAATCCCATTTATATCCCGCCCTTCTCCGAAGACTCAGGACGGCTTACAATCTAAGCACAAATCAAATATGCTTAGCAATAGCCTTCATTCTATGTATATGCCTGCTTATTAGGGCTTCCCCCCCCAGCGGCATTATTACAAAGTCAGCTTATTGCCCCCAACAATCTGGGTCCTCATTTTACCTACCTCGGAAGGATGGAAGGCTGAGTCAACCTTGAGCCTGGTGGGACTCGAACCTGCACTAATTGCAGGCTGCTGGTGTTACTTAAGGAGGCATTAGCCCACTGCTCCACCAAGGCTCAGGGAGTGCTTCCCAAGGTTAATCATGAAAGCAATCTAATGGAGGCAAATGAAATTAAAGGAAAATGAAAAGACTTGTGCTGAGAAACGTTCAAAAATGGGATTACATAATGAAAAAACAGAGAGAGGAGATATTGAAGAAGCAACACTATTAAGGGAAGTGAGAAAGATAATAGACTAGGCATCAAAAAGGAGAGTATCAGACATAAAGGAACTATTTAAAAGTTATAGGAGAAGAGTCAGTTTAAGTGCTAATAGCTCCATGTCAGCAAGCATGGGGCCAAAGAGCCAAGAGATTGGAAAGGAGGCAGAGACACACAGAATAGCTTTATCCAGTGCTTTTTTTGTAAAAGAAAAAGGTGCCGGAACTCACACATGTTATACAACCCGCCTTGCCTACCCTACTAGGTTCCATCCAAAAAGGTGCCGGAACTCCGTTCTGACACTGTCAGAATCCATTTATATCACATTTCATAAATGTATAGGTAGAACAATGTGCTTATTCTGGGGATTCTGCCATCACTCCGAAGGGGGGGGGGAGAGGATAGACTTAAGGTGATCTTCTAACAACAGGGAACATTTGAACTGGGGGAGGGAGGGGGAGAGACAGATCTGGATTGCATCTTCATTTACAACTAAAAAGGAAAGCAATAACCATAAAACCAAGGAGAGTTCCCTTTCCCACGGAAGGGCCTGATCAAATGGACGAGGGGAGGGGCTGAAATGGGAATGCTTTATATAGGATTGAAATGTAACTTTCTTAGATTCCGTCTTGTATTGCCACAATCGATTCCATCCTAGTAAACATTTTCCTTTTGGACTAAACTTGCATCCAAGAGTTCTTATTTCCTAAGATGTGGATTGAGGTGGGTCCTGACAGACATGTTCTATGAGAAAAAAAGCCCTGGCTTTATCAAAGAAGGGGGTACAAGTGAATGTGCAAATTAGCCACCCGTTGCACTAATCCACAACACAAGAAGTGCTTTCTTCAAAACGTACAAAGAATACAGCTGTACACATAGAAGTAATGCCAAATGAACATGGGTTTTGAAAAAAAAAGTAGAGGGACATGAAATTAGAAAGATAAAAGAAGAGGGATAATGGAGACAGCAAGATAATATAAAGAGGAAGAACCTTTATAGTGAGCCAGAAGGTGTTGTAAAAATTGAATTTAAAAAAAAATCAAAGTGATTTAGAATAGAGAAGGGAGTGAGGCAAGGATGAATATTTTCCCCCTGTATGTTTAATTATACAGCAAATTTAAGGATAGCAGGATTGGGAGAGAGGACAACTATAATCAAAACTGGAGGTTTAAAGAATATGAGATATGCAGGTGACAGCACTTTGTTAGCTGAAAGTGAAAAACACTTAGAAGAGCTCATTATGAAAGTAAAAATGGAAAGTGCAAAATCTGAGTTAATGTTAAATATTTAAAAGATAAAGGTAATGTTTAGGAACTTACAATTGACAGCAAAGAACTTAAGGCTGACAGTGAAGAAGAGATTAATCATGGAAAAGAAGGAAATAGCAGACGAGATCATGAAAAACAGGGATAATTCTATGACAACAAAAATCAGAATATCTAAAGCAAGAGTTTTCCAAGAACAATGTACAGTTGTGAAAGCTGGACTTTGAGAAAGAGTGAGGAGAGGGAAAAAGACAGATATCATTGAATGTTGCATCTGTGGACAATTGAAGAATGCCATGGGCTGAAAACCGGTCAATCAAAAATTATGGAGCAAATAAAACTAATTCCTACATTAAAATTAGCAAGCAGAAGCAAGAAAAACCAAATGCACAAGTACAGTATAGGTGGTACCTTGCTCAATAGTAGTAACTGTGAAAGGGATCTCAGAGTCCTAGTGCACAATCACTTAAATATGAGCCAGCAGTGTGCTGCCTCTGCCAAAAAAGCCTAACACAGTGCTAAGCTGCATTAACAAAGGGATAGAATCAAGATCAGGTGAAGTGTTAATACCGCTTTATAATGCCTTGGTAAGGCCACACCTGGAATACTGCATCCAGTTTTGGTCACCACGATGTAAAAAAGATGTTGAGACTCTAGAAAGAGTACAGAGAAGAGCAACAAAGATGATTAGAGGTCTGGAGGCTAAAACATATAAGGAACGGTTGGTTGCTGGAATTAGGTATGTCTAGTTTAATGAAGAGAAGGATGAGGGGTGACATGATGGCTGTGTTCCAATATCTTAGGGGTTGCCACAAAGAAGAGGGAGTCAAGCTATTCTCCAAAGCGCCCGAAGGCAGGACAAGAAGCAACAGATGGAACCTAATCAAGGAGAGAAGCAACCTAGAACTAAGGAGAAACTTCCTGACAGTTAGAACAATTAACCAGTGGAACAACCTGCCTCCAGAAGCTGTGAATGCTCCAACACTGGAGGTTTTTAAGAAGAGATTTGTCTGAAGTGGTATAGGGTTTCCTACCTGAGCAGGGGGTTGGACTAGAAGACCTCCAAGGTCCCTTCCAATTATTATTATTGTTGTTGTTGTTGTTATTGTTGTTATTTTGAACAGGTGATTCAAGTGGATGATGAACTAGAAAAATAGTACTGGGAAGGATGAGGAAAGTAGAAGGAGATCAGATAAGGAAGATGTACAGGACCTAAGAGATAATTTGACCTTGGATGAGTGACATATTACCATTGCAGATGCTTGATTGGGCCCAGCTCAGTGCTCTAAGTATAGTTGGACGGATAGTTGTTAGATACTTGTGGAGTCCTGGTGGCACAGTGTTTAAAGTGCAGCATTGCAGGCAAACTCTGCCCACAGCCTGGGGTTCAATCCTGACTGGCTCAAGATTGACTCAACCTTCTATTCTTCCAAGGTCGGTAAAATGAGGACCCAGATTGTGGGGGCAATACAGTATGCAAATAATGCTTCAACATTGTAAACTGCCCAGAGAGTGCTGTGGATGGTATATAAGCCTAAATGCTATTGCTACACCCAGTTTAAAACCTCCAACTCCACCTTTCTCTGAAATGGTAGTAAGCTAGCAGTAAGCTACATCATATACCATGAGGGAAGCAGATCAAAAATCAAGGAAGCGGGCAAGGAAAACATAACATTCTTTTTTTCCCAAATAACTAAAGTCAAAATAGCTGTTTTCTAGACTGGGATGTGGGAACAAGATTCTTCTGCTTACCTAAGAAAAGAAAGCCTACCTTTACCATTTAATTTATTACCATTAGCTTAACCTGACCCATCACAAAATCCTAGAACTAAGGAGAAACTTCCTGACAGTTAGATCAATTAACCGGTGGAACAACCTGCCTCCAGAAGCGGTGAATGCTCCAACACTGGAAGCTTTTAAGAGGAGACTGGACAGCCATTTGTCCAAAATGGTATAGGGTTTCCTGCCTGAGCAGGGGGTTGGTCTAGATGATCTCCAAGGTCTCTTCCAACTTTTTTTAAAATTATTATTATTATTGTTACCCACACCTGAAGCCCTTATAAACAAAAGAATACTGACATCCCCTAAACTCTGCTAAAGATGTTACCTCGCCTGGTAATGAAATGTTCAGAAACCAACCCACAAGCTCGGAGAACGAACCTTCACCCACATTTAACTTATTTTTCAGTGATCCTTGGTAGGTTTCACTTTAGTTCCCCTAACCACAACACACACCCCCGCTTAATTTCTAAATCTCACCCAATCCCTATTACATTTAAAGCAAACATAATATTTCCATGGAGTCATAAAACATACACAAAGGGACTAAATCAATCTAGGGTTAAACAATGTCTAGACTATTCATCATCACCACCTCACTCTGTGGACTATTTATCAATCATAATTTATACCACTCACTGCTCTGGCCCGCTACTCCTTCCTGCCCGCCAGCCACAGGCAAGATTTTTTCCATTCTCCACCTTGGCCTCTTACTCTCCCATCCATCACTTGGAGATCACTGGCTATAGTAACTCTCTGTTCACCCTCTCCATCATACAGGCATCTGCTCTGGTGCCATATTTCTCCCCCCTCCTTCCCCACAAAGCATCCTCTCCGCTTCAAGCTGATTCCTCTTGCTTGTTTTTTCAGCTATGCTCTGATGGCTTTTGATCATCATGTAGGTCTGTGTCAGCTTCGTCAATCAATGTCAACCACTGCCACATCTGACTTGGCAGACTTTTAACTTTTTTTTTGTCCTTTTTAAAAATCCTTAGGCTTGATCATAGGCAGCCCATCATCTTAGAAACTGATGTGTTGGAGCTTTTCAGAAATGGAAAAGCCGCAGAAGAAGTGGATTGTCACTGGAGCAAGACTTGGAAATAAGGTAGCTTAGCAGCTGTATCAATTCTAATTTGCTCCCTTGACTAGAACCTGTTTTTCTGCTGGCGTGATAAGTCGCCTGCCTCTCAGCATAACTCCCTATCAACAAAAAGTCTGGCGATTTAGGTCTGTAGCCCCATCCAATTTTAAACACATCTTGTCCATAGAATCATATAACTGGAAGGAGTCTTTTAGGATATCAACCCACTCTCTATTCAGTGCAGACATTCTGATTAAAGAATCTTACAAGAAGATTCAGCCTCTGCTTGAACATATCTAGTGAAGAGAAGCCAGCCAGCACTCATCCCGTCCCAACCCCCAGTCCAGACGACACAACACAGTGCACTGAGCCACCAGAGCAATCCCATGAAATTAAAAATAATTCTGAAATCTTAAAAATGGCTGGTGCAATAATTCATGAGAGACGGTGATCCATTTTATGCCAGAGATCTTAATTCAGTCTCTTGTGATGAGGTAAAAATCTCATGTAATTCATACAATCCTATCTCAGTGTTGGAAATTTCAACCCTAAAGTATCATGGGATCCTGTATGAGAACATAAACATCTTACGAAATTTGGGGAAGCCCACAAGATGATTGCTATTTCTTCTCCCCTGTTCATCAGCCCATCCAATGAGATTGAATAGGTTCAGTTGCTTCTGTGCAAGATGGTCATCTGACAGGACCTCAGATGCAAACATTTTTTACTCCTGCCCCCTCTTCTTGGATTCCGTCCTCATGGAAAGACAGTCTGCTTCTTCTCCTCTGGGATTTAAGAGAACAGATAAAACCTGGTGCTCCATTGAGAACAGGAGGAAGCCATGTTTGGACTGAAGGTTAGAATGTTACATGTGCATAACTCTGTATATTTTCTGTTTACTATTTTGATGTCAATTTCATTTATATTATTGGTGGCTGTATTATTTTTGAGGGCTGCTTCTTATTTTATGATGATCTAGATTGTTGGCTACCCAAAGTCCTCAGGAATGGGTGTAAAATAAGTAAACAAGAAAGTAACCAAGAGACATCATGTTATATTCCACAGATTTCACAGAGTGACAGAGCTCATACTCATATCATGCTTACCATGAAGACTGTTGTTGTTAGTTGCGAAGTCATGTCCGACCCATCGTGACCTCATGGACAATGTTCCTCCAGGCCTTCCTGTCCTCTACCATCTTCTGGAGTCTATTTAGGCTCACGCCTACTGCTTCAGTGACTCCATTCAGCCACCTCATTCTCTATCATCCCCTTCTTCTCTTGCCCTCAACCTTTCCCAGCATTAGGCTCTTCTCCAGTGAGTCCTTCCTTCTCATTAGGTGGCCAAAGTATTTGAGTTTCAACTTCAGGATCTGGCTATCTAAAGAGCAGTCAGGATTGATCTCCTCTAGGACTGACCGGTTTGATCGCCTTCCAGTCCAAGGGACTCGCAGGAGTCTTCTCCAGCACCATAGTTGAAAGGCCTCAATTATTTGGCGCTCAGCCTTTCTTATAGTCCAACTTTCACAGCTATACATTGCAACTGAGAAGACCATAGCCTTGACTATACGCACTTTTGTTGGCAGGGTGATGTCTCTGCTTTTTAGTGTGCTGTCTAGATTTGTCATGGCTTTCCTCCCCAGGAGCAAGCGTCTTTTAATTTCTTGGCTGCAGTCCCCGTCTGCGGTGATATTGGAGCCCAGGAAAATAAAGTCTATCACTACCTCCATTTCTTCCCCATCTATTTGCCAGGAATTGAGAGGGCCAGATGCCATGATCTTGGTTTTCTTAATGTTTAGTTTCAACCCAACTTTTGCACTCTCCTTCTTCACTTGCAACAAGAGGCTCTTTAGTTCCTCTTCACTTTCTGCCATTAGGATGGTATCATCTGCATATCTTAGGTTGTTGATATTTCTCCCGGCAATCTTAATTCAAACTTTTGATTCATCTAGCCCTGCCTTTCTCAGGATGTGCTCTGCATATAAGTTAAGCAGGCAGGGTGACAGTATACAGCCTTGCCAGACCCATTTCCCAATTTTGAACCAATCAGTGGTTCCATGTCCAGTTCTCACTGTTGCTTCTTAACCCGCATATAGGTTTCTCAAAAGACAGATGGTCTGGTACGCCCATCTCTTTAAGAACTTGCCAGTTTGTTGTGATCCACACAATCAAATGCTTTAGCATAGATAATGAAGCAGAAGTAGATGTTTTTGTGGAACTCCCTAGCTTTCTCCATGATCCAGTATATGTTGGCAATTTGATCTCTAGTTCCTCTGTCTCTTCGAAATCCTGCCTGTACTTCTGGTAGTTCTCAATCCACATACTGCTGGAGTCTAGTTTGTAGGATTTTAAGCATAACTTTACTAGCATGTGAAATGAGTGCAATGGTGAGATAGTTTGAACATTCTTTGGCACTGCCTTTCTTTGGAATTGGAATGTAAACTGATCTTTTCCAATTCTGTGGCCACTGTTGAGTTTTCCAAATTTGCTGGCAAATTGAGTGTAGAACTTTTACTGCATCATCTTTTAAGATTTTGAATAGCTCAGCTGGAATACTGTCACCTCCACTACCTTTGTTGTTGCTCAGCTTTACTAAGGCCCATTTCACTTCACATTCTAGGATGTCTGGCTCGAGGTCAGTGACCACCTCATCGTGGTTATCAGGGATGTTAAGCTTGTTCTTGTATAGTTCTTCTGTGTAATTTTGCCACCTCTCCTTAATCTCTTCTGCCTCTGTTAGGTCCCTGCTATTTTGGTCCTTTATCATGCCCATCTTTGCATGAAACGTTCCCTTCATCTCTCCAATTTTCTTGAAGAGATCTCTGGTCCTCCCTATTCTATTGTTTTCTTCTATTTCTTTGCACTGTTCATTTAAGAAGGCATTCTTATCTCTTCTAGCTATTCTCTGGAATTCTGCATTCAATTGGGTGTATCTTTCTTTTTCTCCCTTGCCTTTCGCTTCCCTCCTGTCCTCAGCTATTTGCAAAGCTTCCTGAGACAGCCATTTTGCTTTCTTGCATTTCTTTTTCTTTGGGATGGTTTTAGTTGCTACTTCTTGTACAATGTTGCAAACCTCCGTCCATAGTTCTTCAGGCACTCTGTCTATCAGATCTAATTCTTTAAATCTATTTGTCACCTCTACTGTATATTCGTCAGGGATATGATTTAGTTCATACCTGAGTGGCCTAGTGCTTTTCCCTACTTTCTTCAGTTTAAGCCTAAATTTTGCAATGAGAAGCTCATGGTCTGAGCCACAGTCAGCTCCTGGTCTTGTTTTTACTGACTGTATAGAGCTTCTCCATCTTTGGCTGCAGAGCACATAGTCAGTCTGATTTCTGTGTTGACCGTCTGGTGATGTCCATGTGTACAGCCGTCTCTTGGGTTGTTGAAAAAGAGTGTTTGCGATGACCATCGTATTCTCTTGACAAAATTCTATCAGCCTGTGCCCTGCTTCATTTTGTACTCCAAGGCCAAACCTGCCTGTTATTCCGGTTATCTTTTGGCTTCCTACTTTAGCATTCCAATCCCCCATGATGATAAGGATATCATTTTTTGGTGTTAGTTCTATAAGGTGCTTTAGGGATTCATAGAACCGGTCAATTTCATCCTCTTCAGCACCAGTGTTTGGGGCATAGACTTGGACTACTGTGATATTGAATGGTTTGCCTTGGATTCGAACTGAGATCATTCTATCATTTTGAGGATTGTATCCCAGTATTGCTTTTCTTACTCTTTTATTGACTATGAAGGCTAGTCCATTTCTTCTGAGGGATTCTTGCCCGCAGTAGTATACCTGATGGTCATCTGATGGTCACCCATTCCTGTCCATTTTAGTTTGCTGATTCCTAAGATATCGATGTTCAGTCTTGTCATCTCTTGTTTGACCACGACCACCTTTCCTTGATTAATGGATCCTACATTCCAGGTTCCTATGGAGAAAAAATCTTTACAGCATCGGACTTTCCTTTCAGCACCAGATACATCCACAGCTGAGCGTCCTTTTGGCTTTGGCCCAGTCGCTTCATTCTTTCTGGCACTACTAGTACTAGCCCTCTGCTCTTCCCCAGTAGCATAATGGATGCCTCCCAACCTGAGGGGCTCATCATCCAGCGTCATATCTTTTTTCCTTTTGGTACTGTCCATGGTATTTTCATGGCAAAGATACTGGAGTGGGTTGCCATTTCCTTCTTCAGTGGATCACGTTTTGTCAGAACACTCTGCTATGACCTGTCCGTCTTGGGTGGCCCTGCATGGCATAGCTCATAGCTTCATTGAATTACGCAAGCCCCTTCGCCACAACAAGGCAGTAATCCATGAAGGGGACCATGAAGACTATTCACTCTTTTGAAGGGGCATGTAGTTACAGGAGGGTTTATAACAGAGAGGTTAAAAAAAATCAAGATGGCAGCCAGATCCATGCAATCTCGGCCAGTCCCATCACAAGCTACATTAAAAGGGGTAGGTTTCAAATGCATGATTATGCTTGCAATCTTGTTTTTTTAACCCCTTCCCTGCACTTGTCATAAGCATGTAAGACTTTTCCCCCTCTCTTTTCCTGACCAAGTCTTGCTGTTCTAACCATCTCTGATGCCTCAGCAACAAGGAGGGTGAAGACATAAGATCTGTGCTGCACCTTTTGGCCACTTAAGGCTGCCGGAGGACAGTGGTCACCGGGTAGTGTACTCTGTCCATTTTGCCTTTAGAGAGAATCCAAATGTTTGCTTTGCACAGCACCAGGCTAAAAACTGGGAATGGGGGAGGTACCAATTGTGCCATAGGTAACCAGGGCAAGCCACTGTCTCTCAGTCATAGAAAGGAAGCAGAGACAAGGAAATAGTCTAGGTAATCACCAAGAGTCAAGATCATCCTCCTCTTCCTCCTCCTCCTCCTCCTTCATTTTAGCACAGGCTGCAAAAGAAATCAGAACAACACCTTGTGCAGAGTACACTTTTCACTGGGTCTTTTTGAGGGGGATTATTGATCTATGGGGAAAAAGAAAAAAAAGAAGAAAAAAAGACTTTCTGGCTGACATACCATGGGGGCAATGGAGAAGCATGGGATGGAGCACCCCACATCTTCTAACTCCGTGTGTCACGTGTTAGGGAAAGCAAGTGAGGCTGGTGGGTGGGAAAACAAAACTGGGGAACTCACCATTTCTACCCTAAAACATCTCTACGGGCAGCCTTCTTCTACCCTCTCATTGCTGAAGCTCAACCATGGAGGCAACACAAATGAGATCAGTCTGCTTTCTGGTTGACATACGGATAGGAGGAATACATTTTATGGCAGTCATGAAGGGTTGCCCAGAGTTATATGGACCATATGTTATGTGCTTATGGAACTGTGATGAAGCAGACAATTTCGTATCTTGAAAGTAGAAAGAAATTGCCGAGACACTGACTGGGAAACAGTACCATTTGATTAGTGTGGTTGAGGTGTGATTTTATAGGGATGTGTAACCCTGCCAACTGGCATCTTATCAAACAATATGGTATGTAACACCAATGCTCTTGGGATTTATTCCGCTCACAAACGGCAGGCAGTGAAACAGAGTGTGGCAAGAATTCCAGCCATGAGGCTGGTCCATTGTGTGTTTTCTTTATATCATTGGGAAGATTAGAGAGGAGAGGTATCCCTTGTCATGTACCCTGTACTTTAAGCATGGCCCTACATTTGTAACAAAATAAAAAAGAAATCACCCATACGAACAGATATGCAAGTGACTCAGAGCCATGGTACTTTATGCCGTTATGTAAAACAACTTTTATATTTAATATAATCAGTCAAGTAGGGTTTAGGATGGGCTCAGTGCTGAAATAGCAGACGTGAGAGGAGCTTAGAGGAGTCATGTTAGGTTAAGTTCTAATTGCATGATAAAGAAGTAGAATCTATAAAACTACCATAGCAGGTAAAAGGAACGGAGTGTTCTGTACCAGCCTGCTACCGGCCCTGCAGCAAAAGCAGGGACAACCCCTTTACAAACGGAAAGAGGCTGGAATAAAGCCTGCCAAATTTATTCACATAAAACAGAGCAAGACAAGACACCAACCATAAAACACGAGCTAAGAAGCAGGAACAATCCAAGTGGTTGCCTTCAGCAAACCAGCCCTCATACACATTCCCCTTAAATACAGTTCAGGGCGTGGCCTCTCTGTGCCTCCTTCCGAGGTGCCCCATTGCCTTCCTCTGTTTACTCCTAACTGACTGCCTCCTGCGTCGGGTGTCCTTGAACAGGGCCAGCTGTGGGTCATCTTCATCCACTCTGTCAGGCTCACACAGCTGGGTCTGCATCGTGACCAGATGAGAGGGGCCTTGCTGGGGGCTCTCATCAAGCTGTCCAATCCCCTCAGCAAGCTCTTCAACACCCCCTCCTCCTCCTCTGAGTCGTCCGACCTAACTGCCGAACCCACAGGCTGACCCTGAATCACAACACTGAGGAGGGATCTGGAGGAACTGAGATAGGGATCCATGAACTACAGAGGTGCACCTATGAAGACTTTCATCCTGCCACGAGAAACGCTTGCCAGATCATTTTGAGAAAACTGAGCTACAGATTACCACGAACCGTATGTTACGTATTACTTAACTTTCCTTGCATTGAGAATCTCCCTCCATCTCCAGGATAATCACATGAAGCAGATTAGGTTGGAAGAAGGACTGGCCCCAAATCACCTAGGGAGCTTTGGTGGCTGAGGGTGGACAAGAACCTGGATCTCACAGTCCTAGACCAGCACCCTAAGCACTTACACCTTATCACCTCTCATTATATTATATTATTGCAAGCCATTAATGACATAATCCTATTCACGCTTTTGCAATAAAGCGGATGAAAAACCGATTTCAACACTACTCGTTGAGTACGGTTTGCCAGCCATCTACAGATCCATCTGGTGGTGATGTTGTCTATAAGTTGCTTGGAGACTCGCTCAAAATAAAGAATGCTGGCTTGGCTTCCAGAATCACCTGCTTTTTGACCTATATCTTCCTAAACAGGGATGATGCTTTTTGCTCCCAATTGCTCTCTCCTCCTGCCACTGAATACAGCTTGCCTGCCACAGAAAAGCCCGGGTGGGCGCATGTGTAAACACACTAACCTTTTCTCAAGGGGAAGAAGCCAGAACAACTGTTCAACTGGGCTGCATAGCGAGCGAATTCATAAGAGAGATGGGAGTCAATTGTAAGTAATAATTCCACTCAAAGTTTCCAATACAGTATCACTGGTCTTTCTCCAATCAGCAGGAAACAGAAATTAAACTGTCTTTCCAAATGGCACTAAACAGAGATATTATATTCCCTATGGCAGGCACTCAGTGAGGCAAGTTCTCAAGTACATCTTCTCAAAATGAAGTCCTATTTGATTACTGTATAAAAGACGGTGATGAACTTCTCAAATTTTAACCTCCCACGTCGTAATTCAAGGGATTATTTTTTTTGGTGGGGGGAATTTTCAGAAGCTTCTGAATATATGCATCTGTAAGAAATAATTTTAATTTATGGATGCTTGCTTTTGATGGCCATCTCTCTATAATTTTTGCTACCAGCTGTGGCAATGGAGTCCTCGGGGAGTGTAAGCAAAGGACAACATTTATGCAACAACATGCCATCATGCAAATGCCACATGACACAAGTGTGTAATCCCAGCATTTGTGTGATGACATCATCAGGCACTATTACTGAAATGTTACCACAGTTTTTTACACGTGCTGATGGAATGGTATGAGGGGATTACCTTAGGAAATATGGGGAAGAGCCAAAGGCCAGGGGAATGGTTGTATAAGAGGCAACGTAGAGCACAGAAGAAATGTGGGTGCAACAAAGATTTCAGAAGGGACCCCCCCTTAGTTTCTAGGGCAGTAAAGACAAAAGGGGAGAAATATTACTTTCAGTCTTGCAAGATTCTGTCCATGTAGCCTTACAATAAAGTAGAATTAATTCATCTGAGCATGCTTCCTTTCTGGACTACCCCACATGGGTAACAGCTGCTGCTGGTAATATATTTACTACTATAAATATTCTGTTTTATGGTAGTAAATTTCTATATACTATATTTAGTATAGAAAGAGACCTGGTGATGCAGTGGTTAGAATGTAGTACTGCAGGCTAACTCACTGACAGGAATTTGATTCTGACCTGCTCAAGGTTGACTCAGCCTTCTATCGTTCCGAGGTCGGTAAAATGAAGACCCAGATTGTTGGGGGCAATATGCTGACTCTGTAAACCGCTTAGAGAGGGTTGTAAAGCACTATGAAGTGGTATGTAAGTCTACGTGCCATTGCTATTTATTATTATATACAAAATAATGTGTATATCAGTTACCAGTTCTTTAGCTGGTGTTGGCCTTCATATACCCTTCATTTGCCTCTTGAGGGAAACCTATGGACTGATTGTAGGGTGGTTGGACACTTTGGACTACAAATACTGATTGACTGATAATTCTTGGATTCCTGGACAAAAGAACTGTTACAAAACACCCCTTTTGGTGATGGACCTATATTTTGGATGTTAAAGTTAAATTTAAGTAGTGTACTGTTGCACTGATTATACGTTTGGTCATTTTAGACAAGCTTAGCATCTGGAAATATGTTAGAGGGTGGGGAAAAAAAGAAAAATGACTGTTCCATGCCTAGCTAAAAGTGGTAAGAAACCATCCCCAGTATCTACCTCTGAAGCCCCCAACCCAGTATGTCAGAGAGAAAAACCTAACAACTTTCAGAAGGAAATGCAATCTATATTGCAATGAATTCAAGAGGCAATTGATTCACATAAAGAAGAAACCATGATGAGACTAAAGATAATGTGAATAAGTTAAATGAATAAAAGTTTCTAACTTAAACTTACAATTAGATAACCTTCAGAAAATGATTATAAAGAAGGAACAAGGGACTCAGAAAATAGAAGACAAACCAGAAGAAACTGATCCAAAGATGGAGAATACAAAGGAAGGAAATTACAGAAATGGCACAAAGAAAAACATGGAAGACTTAGTGATAATACCAGAAATGGAAAAGGCATATCATCCCTCAAGATTTCAGAAAACATTTGAAGTAGGGAAGAAGATTTTACAGAACAGATTATACAGCTTTCAGGAGAAACATTAGAAACTGGGAAACAAGAAATGAAAAGAGAAACTTAAGAAGAAGGAAAGTGGGAGATCTCCAGTGAATATAAATGGGTTGAACTCCCCCTCAGAAATATCTTATCCAAATGGCCTCTTCTACTACAAATAGTACTCATAAAAACAGAGAGAAAAAATCCTTTGACTTAAATACACTGATTTGTAAATTTATCTGGCAAAGGAAGAAAGCTAAAGTTAGATTAAAGAAATTAGAGGACTTGGCCTATTGGTGGGGGCCCTATACCAGGGGTCAGCAACCTGAAACAGTGAAAGAGCCCCTCAGAACCGGTTCCCTCACAAAAGGAAAAACTGGGAGCTGCAAAAAATGTGTGCGCATGTGCGTACATGCGCGCATGCGCAGAACAGGGTTTGACTGAAGAGTGGAGCCAAGGCGAGATATGCACCTACCCTGCATATTTGAATTGATTGGTTGAACTTTATTAGTCCCACTTTTTTTTTTTGGACTACACGTAGCAGAAGACTGGGAGCCACAGGAGATGGCTGAAAAAGCCGCATGCAGCTCTGGAGCCGCGGGTTGCAGACCTGTGCCCTATACAATCAAGGTGTTTGAATACGGCTGAAAGAAATAGATAATCCTTAGATATTAAAAGATTAGTATACTTAGAAAGATATGATTTATAATTAGGATAGCACACTTTTCTATGGGATGGGAAATATGGAAACATCAGGATGGCTTGTAACAAGAGACGCTTTTACTCGCCCAAACTTAATCAACTTTGGAGAAACTGTAACCTATAAAGATATTTTGAATATGGAAGGGGAACTAAAACTGAAACAAGAGTTGGAAAAACAGGTTATTGGTTCAATAAGGTGGCCTCAACTGCAAATATAATTGAATATGAGCTGGATAGAAAAGATGTTATAAATCGGAACTATTTTTATTAGATATATTAGAAAAATATGATGAGGAAGTATATACTTAACGTTGTATGTATTAATAGCATTAACAACTGTATTTGCTGAGTGTTTGAAAAACAAAGAAATATTACCTGAAGAAGAGAGAATCAAGAAAACATTGGATTGTGTAGAAATGGAGAGTGATATTGAAGGACAAAGAAAAAGAAGACATAGAATAATTTTAAATAACTCAATATGTATTTTTAAGTTAGAAATAAACCCAGACAACACATTGTTTACTAAACACATGATTTGTAAAAATAGAAAATTAATAAAATATATTTAAAAAGACAGAAACTGACAAGGATTTGAAATCATTGTATTAGATCTGCCATACTGAGAATATGGAATAGATATAACTTCAGATTGTGCTCCAAAACACTTTTATGGATCTCAGTTCAAGAAGCATATCATAGAAGAGAAACAGCAGATAAAGATAAATGGTTGATGTATCGGGAATTATTGGAAAACCATCAAAGGGTTTTTAAAATTAAAGCAAGTGAGCAATTAATAGCAGAACTATGTTGTTATTAATGGTTTTCCCATTTACAATTATCAGAAAGATTCAAAATGGACAAAAAGACTTACAGCACGGAGCAAAGTAAGAAAATTTGAAGAACATTTGTGTACCGATGTTTGCATTGTGTAATTCCTAAAATGTATAAACTTTTGCTGAAATTTGAAATAGAGGAAAAAACAGGTTAAAGAATGTATGATAAAATGGATTAAGAATTCTGGTTATAATATACAACCAGAAAAGATGTGGTTAAAAGTTTTGAAATTTACGTTGTTACAATCTGAGATAATTTTTATAAAATGTCATGTTATCATATCACCAGAGAAATTATTTAGAATCTAGACATTTCAAATATATTTGGTGATGTGAATAACATGAAGGGACATTTTATCATGCTTCATTGACATATAAAAAAGCTTAAAAATGGATTCAAACATATGCACTGATACAGAGGATTTTAAAGTTTAATATTCAAGTGAAGTTAGGAATTTTCCTTTTAAGACTGATATATAAAATTAAGAAAAAAATCAGAAAAGATTATTTCAGTATATGATTACTGCAGTGAGATTGTGATATCCATAGATGGAAAGATTCAATACTACCTACTGTGGAAGAATGTGAAACTGCTGAGATGGGTAAACTAATTTCTTAAATCAGAGAAAAGGCATTATCTATATTAGTGCCTGGAAACCTCTTATGGACTTTGTGCATAAAAATGAAAAAATAAACGTATGATTAACGGCTTTGATGAATAAACAGGATAGATTATAAAAATAAAGTGTCATGAGGTAACTTTTAGAGAGAGGTTGAAATATACTTGGACTTATAACCGCTGTGAAGAATATTAGTTATTTCTTTTATCTTTCTTCTTTTTCTGTGTTTCTTTTAACTTCTTCCATTTTGCTTTTTCTTTTCTTTTTCTTTTTCCCCCTCTTACTTTATATTAATTTGCATTGGGGTTTTTTCTTCTCTTTTAGAGGGAAGATTTATACGAGATCAAATCATGGTCAGTCACCGGGACCAGAGGCCAAATTATGGATTGTAAAGAGGGTTTGGAGGTGGGAGATACTTCCAATGTAATCTACCTTGCATGGAGATTGCAAGAAAAACAAGCGAGTGGTCAGACAAGGAGACCTAAGTTCACTGTTAGCCTGACATTGCAATGAACAAGAACACACATTTAATTTTGCTGGAACTAAGATCATTAGCCATGCAGGTATAAAGATAGCCAGGGAAATGACTGAAGCTTGGGAAACAGGCCCCTTGTCAGTTAACAGGAGTGCTGATTTACCACCAGTAAATACGTAGGAGCTGAGGGCTTGGAAATGACAGCCAATCACCAGCCATCAACACACCAATCAGCCAATAGGAAGGCACCACATAAACACGATTCACAGAACAGCTCAAAGCACGTATTCCGTCACCAAACCCAATTCAATCTCACATCATTATCCTGGGACACATATATTTGCCTTCATTCGTGGAAGATTTACATTTATATATCAAATAGCTAAGCCCCAATAATACTCTATTTTGGAACCTAATGGTATATTTCACTGGTGGAATTAATGCTGGTGGAGGATTTTTACTGAGTTTGATTAGATGTTCCTGTGGCAACTTTCTTTGCTCCCTCAAGACTGACCATTTAAGGAGAACATGCAAACCCTGCCCCCCTCCCCCCCTTCCTGTAGTGGACAAGCAGTCTAAGGCTAGCCAAATAGTTTTGAATTAAGCACTTACTTTTATGAAGGAAGAGAGCACCCAGATTGCATTAGCAACGTGCAATCCCTTTGCAACAGCCCATCTTTTCCAGGTGGTTCTTACATTTACAAGTCATTGTAAGAAATAGGCAGCCATAAAAGTTAAGTAAGCAAGCAAGTAAGTAAGTAAGTATTTAAATATAAAATCTCTATTTCTTTTGTTCCATTTGGTTTAGCTTTGAGGTACTAGCCAGTTACAGCCAGCCTTCTTCTACTACTTTCGTCGCTTGTTGTTTTTAAGTTTTTTTTATTGATTTAGAACACAGCATTAATGGCACACGGATTTGCCAATAAACGTGGCTACGCGCACTGTGCTTGTGGCTGCTCGTTGGTTACACAAATGCAACTTTTGCTCTCAGGCTTAAAACGTGGCTTCTTGGGGGCCTTGGACTTCATTCTGAATTGACTGTGGCCTTTCCCTTCCCTCTGTTTGTCTTGGCAACACCCTAATAATGTAAAATAAAATTCCTGATGGAAAACCCGACACATGGAAGCAGAATGAATCATTCACAGCCAGGTAAATGTATGCATATATATTTGATCTCTGCGATTCCTTCTGATCACAGAACCTGAGCTTCTTGAAGAGGCCAATTTCTTTAAATACATTAAAATGAGATGCCGGGGGCTCAAGTGTAAGCCTTTCTGTGCAGGAGCAAACAGTTGGTACTTGGGAGAAATAAGCATCCCATACGATCAAAAGAGCCATTTTCTTTAGTACTCTTTTGGCTGCAAAATGTCCCATATTAAGGTAGGTAATGAAGAGGAAAGGCTCTGTGTTAGGGAGTTTTCAGGGAGGGGCATAACACGCTTTGCATGCTCCATTGTGTCCATCGCAAGGAGGTCAAGCCACAGCAGGAGAGATTGTGTTCCTCTCCCCTCAGCAACAATCCATATGGACATTGTGTCTTCTTCCCATGGAAGAGAAGGCCAGCCTTTCATCCTAGAAGCCCTATGGATCCTACAGGAAGGATAGGTGACCAGTACACATCCTTCCAGCTTCCTACTTCATGAAGGTACCCAAAGGAGCAAAGGTTTACAGAGCTGCTTGGCTGCAAGAGAGCAGAGACCCAATATGCTTTTCAGGCTGAGGGCAACATTAGAATTTTTAAGGATCAGGGAAGGAACGTTCCCACAAATGGGCAAATCTAGAAAAAAAATATGGATGCAGTCAGGACACAATGGAATTATAATGCTAGCATGTTGCCCCACCCCATGCAATATTTTCTTCCGTGACCTTAAGAATTAAGAGCCATCCACTTCTAGGTGAGACACTCGGCTGGGCAAGATCAGGGAAACAAGAACAATACAGTCTCCAGGGAAGATTTTTTTAAAAAATACAGGTAGTCCTCGACTTACAACAGTTCATTTGGTGACAGTTCAAAGTTACAACAGCACTGAAAAATGTGACTTACGATCATTTTTCGCAGTTGCGACCTTTGCAGCATCCAGATGCTTGGCCACTGGTTCATATTTATGACCGCTGCTGTGTGCCTATGACCGCTGCTGTGTGCCAAAGTCACGTGATCCCCTTTCATGAGCTTCCGACAAGCAAAATCAATCCACGGGGGAAGCCACGTTCACTTAACAATCGGGTTCCTAACTTATCAACCGCAGTGATTCAATTAACAACGGAGGCAAGAAAGGTTGTAAAAATGGGGCAAAACTCAGCTAACAAAGGTCTTGCTTAACAACAGAAATTTTGGGCTCAGTTGCGGTCGTTACGCCGAGAATTACCTGTAGTAGGGTTATTAGATAAATACCGAATCTTGGAAAAACATGAGGAATTTCCAGCCCTCGTTTATCACTGAGCTCGTTAAGGTGAAGCCTCTCTGGAAGATTTGAAATGCTTCTTCCCAGGTTTTCCTGCCACCTGGGCTGAGATGCCATTCATGAGATCAGCTGTCAACTGGCTCATCTATTTTTTATTTATCAGTATGCTTCCTTCCATCCCTTCCCAGCCTCCCCCCAATCTTGCACAGTTAACAAATGCAACCTTCAAGCAGGAAGCTTAGCTTTTACTCTGCCAAATTGTTTAGGGACTGGCTATCATAAGGCATGCATGAAGGAATGATGGGAGTCGGGGATTGTGGCACTAAGCAGGCCAACCAAGTACAAAGAGTTCCCCACTAGCCTGCTCTACCCACCTCTTTCCCCTTAACTTTTCTGCATATTCTCTCCCTCGGCTGCACGGGGGCCTTATTTATATTTCAATGCATCTTCAAAGGCAGGTGTCTAAAGAGAGAGACAGTTTGGAAGATAGAGAGAGGTAAAGGAGTGGGGGGGTAAGGGGGGTGCAGGAGAGGTTAATAGCTAATTGAAGAGCTGAGAAAAGAATTTAATTAGGTGAACGAGAAAAAAAATATGATACAGCAAAACTGATTAGGAACAGAGAAAAGAGCAAACTGTAAGAGAAGCAGAGAAAAGCAGGAAGACTGTGTTGTGGCTGCTGTCTGTCCAATACTCACTTTGGAACGGGGAGGACAAAAATCCCTGGGTTCTGCCAAAAACAGACCTGGGTGAGCAGGGAACCATCATCCTTACCCTCATGTTCCATGAGGATAGAGAGAGACCAAAGGGGAGGGGGTGAATCAGACTCAGAAATAGAGTCTGGAGACTCTGGGCAGGTGTAGACAGTAAGAAAAATGTCCTTCATGGAAATATGCAGAAACTCTCACTCAGGCAAAAAAATATAATGGGATGAAACATTTTTAAAGTCCAGAATATCACAATGACATTCAGAAGGAGCTCAGGCAGATGCCTCCCTAATTCGCAGGAGTATAAGAAGCAGGAAGAGGTGAAGCACACTCAGGCTTACGAGACTCTGTTATTATAATCAAGGTCAATAAAAAATAGTTTTAGTCTTCCTGTGGAGTTGACTTCATGGTTAATTCTATCTAATGGGGCTGATAAGAAGGAGGCAACTCATGTGCACACAGTGTCACAGTTTCTTTAGATTGAGCTAAAGGGAGCAGGCGCCCCCCCCCCCGAAAATAATTTACCCAGGAATATTGTTATAGCTGGTCTTTTTTTTTGTTTCCTTTCTTTCAAAAGGAAACTATCTGTTAACTATTGTATATATCGGGCATAAATTATTTAATTGTTTTTTAACTTTTGTACTTTGTTTTTTAATATTTATTGCCCTGTACACCGCCCTGAGTCCTTCGGGAGAAGGGCGGTATAAAAATTTAATAAATATAAATATAAATATAAAAGTTTGGTCCTGAACAGAGCACAATTAGGCTGGACAATTTAATAGCAGCTACCAACTCTATTTTCCCAAATACTTTTTTTCTCTGATTTAACCCCTAACTTAGTGTTGTTAACTGCAATGAGAAATGAAATACACACACGCGCGCAGAGAGAGAGAGGGGGAGAGGGGGAGAGGGAGGGAGAGAGAGAGAGAGAGAGAGAGAGAGAGAGAGAGAGAGAGAGAGAGAATAAATCAATCCATGCAGGATGAAGGTCTCTCCACTGAAAATTATGGGCCATAATCTGATTGATTATAACTGTTGATTATGATTACATGATCCAGGGCAGATTGAGAGGTATTTTTTTTTGTACTGGTCCAAAGTGGTTCAGCTGACTTCCATAATCCATTCCTAAGAAAGGATGAGAAACTAGGTCTCCCTCCTCCTCGTCCAGCACATTAACCACTACACTACACTGGTTCTCATATATACTACAAACGTGTACAGGTAGTCCTTGACTTACAACAGTTCGTTTAGCGACCGTTCATAGTTACAACTGCATTTTTCACACTTACAACTTCTGCAGTCTCCCCATGGTCACACGATCAAAACTCAAGACGCTCGGCAACTGGTTCATACTTATGACCGTTGCAGTGTCCCGGGGGTCATGTGATCCCCTTTTGTGACCTCCTGACAAGCAAAGTCAATGGGGGAGCCAGCTTCCCTTAATAACTCAGTTACTCACTTAACAACTGCAGTGATTCGCTTAACAACTGTGGCAAGAAATGTCGTAAAATGGGGCAAAACTCACTTAACAAATGTCTCACTTTAGCAACATAAACTTTGGGCTCATTTGTGGCTGTAAGTCAGGGACTCCCTATATGCCTAAGCCAGGGGTAGGCAACCTTGGCTCTTTTATGACTCATGGACTTCAACTCCCAGAATTTCTGAGTCAGCACAGCTGACTCAGGAATTCTGGGAGTTGAAGTCCATGAGTCATAAAAGAGCCAAGGTTGCCTACCCCTGGCCTAAGCCGTGTTTCTCAAACTTAGCAACTTTTAGATAGGTGGATTTCCAACTCAAGGAAATAATTAGGGCGCTAGGAATTTAGAAGCCGAGATGGATGTGCCAGGTGCATGTAAAGATAACTGGGAGAAATAAGATAATTAAATCATGAGATAAGACCAGGTGCTTCTTCCTAGGCAAAGTGTAAGTCAGCATACAAAACATAATTGGGGACCTTGGGGAGGGGAGGGGAGGGACACAGAAGAAATAAAAGTTGTGAAGCAGTGAGATGTGGAAACCCAAATGAAGGAGTGGGACGCAGAGACCGTGGTAGTCTACCTGTGACAGACGCTTCTGACCTGGAGATTGCAGCCCTGGATAGGAGAGAGTAAAGGAAGTGGCTAGCGTAGGAAAAGCTCTTCAGGGGATAAAAGGGCAGGAGAATAAAAGAGGCAGACGGAAAGGCTAGGTAGCTTAAGAAGAAGAAAGGGAGACAAGAGACAAAGTGCTTGAGTTCAGAGACAGTCAGAAGGACAATTTTTGATCAGGAAGAAAAGGAAAACATCCACAGGTTTCCCTCCTCGCTGCTCTACGGACCCAAGTGGCATGGTAGAAAGCTCGCCCTGTGGAGGGAATTGCCCAGTATGTTGGCTGGGACAGAACTGAAAGTATTACGTGCTCTTTGTGTGATGGCTGGGAGGGCAAGCTGGGACTGGTAAAGCCGAGGAGGAGATAAGCAGCTAAGCTAGGTTTGGACTGGAGCCACCAACGAGAAGTTTCAAGAATTTTCAGATCACTAAAAGACAAGAGATTTTTTTTTTTGCAAGACAGCTATGGCTGAGCCATCTAGCTAAGTCAGGGGTGTCAAACTCAATTTCATTGAGGGCCGCATCAGCATTGCGGTTGCCCTCAAGGGGCCGGGTGGGCGTGGCCTGGGTGGGCGTGGCCTACTGAGTGGGCGTGGCTAGAGTGCGTATGGCCTGCTGGGTGGGCGTGGCCAGCTCTACATCGTTTGCATCAAGGGTGCCTATGGGGGCCTGGGCAGGAGTGGGACAGATCTGAGGGTCTGTGGCAGAAGGAGGGTCTCTGGGCCAGGGCCAAGGCAGTGGGGGCCGTTCCCTCACTGTTTCCAGGATGGCTTCGCGGGGCGGATCTGGCCCCCGGGCCTTGTGTTTGACATGTCTGAGCTAGGTGAAGAAATGGACTCTGCTGTATATGTACTTGTGTGGTGGAAAACATACAGGTAGTCCTTGACTTGCAACAATTCGTTTAGTGAGCAAAGTTACAACAGCACTGAAAAAAGTGACTTATCGCCATTTTTCACTTATAACCGCTGCACTATCCCCAGGGTCACACGCTCAAAATCCAGGGGCTTGGTAACTCACTCATATTTATGACAATTGCAGTATCCCGGTGTCATGTCATCCTCTTTCGTGACCTCCTGACAAGCAAAGTCAGTGGGAAAGCCAAATTCACTCAACAACCCTGTTCCTCACTTAACAACTGCAGTGATTTACTTAACAATTATGGCACGATTAAAATGGGGCAAAACTAGCTTAACAAATGTCTCACTTAGCAATAGAAATTTTGGGCTCCGTTGCGGTGGCTAAGTTGAGGACCATCTGTTATTTCCTCTTTCAGAAAAGTATCGGGTATTGTGGACACTAAGTTGATGTTGAATTTAATTACGGCAGCAAGACTCTTAATAGGTCAGTATTGGAAGAAGGATGAACTGCTGACTATAGAAGAATGGACTTTAAAGGTTTCTGACCTGGCAGAGATGGCAAAGATATCAGCCTATTTGAAAGATTATTCGCAAGAACGCTATATTATGGAGTGGAGAAAATGGATTGAGTATATCCAGAACAAATACGGGACTAAGAGGTTTCATGTAGCATTTGAGTAAGTCTTCCTTTTTTTCCCTTTCTTTTTTTATATATATTTTTATATATTTTATATTAATATAATGTACATATATAAATATATGTATATATATTAATTAATTAATTAATTATGTATATATATTAATATAATGTATTAATTATACATTAATTTATATTAATGTCGGCTGGTGGCTCCCAGGGGGAGGGCATTCTCAGTGGGTGCGCCAGCCCTCTGGAACAGCTTACCAACCGAAATCCGGATGGCCCCCGACCTCCGCACCTTCCGGCGCGAATTAAAAACTTACCTGTTCCAGCAGTCCGGCCTGGCCTGATAGCTCTAATTGGGGTCCCAGTTTGTATTTTACTATTGTTTGTTTTCACTATTGTTCATTCTGTATGCCTACCTTATTCTGTACACCGCCACGAGTCCCTCGGGAGAAGGGCGGTTTATAAAAACAAATAAATAAATAAATAAATAAATAATAGTGTTTGTAGTTATCCTATATGAGCTAGAGAGTGATAGATTTTAGAGTTTACGGTTGTTAGCATATGGTTGTTTATGATTCTTTTTTTTTGTTTTTTATACCTTGTACTTAGCTCTGGGAAGTCGGGGGGGGGGGAGGGGGGGAGGGGTAAGGAGGGAGGGATAGGGGAGGGGTAGGGGGGTTTGTTAAAGATAAAATGTATGATAAAACTTTTCAATAAAAAAAAAAGAAAAGAAAAGAAAAGAAAAGAAAAGAAAAGAAAAGAAAAGAAAAGAAAAGAAAAGAAAAGAAAAGAAAAGTATCGGGCAATGGAGACACTGAGCAAGTCTCCAGTCACTTGAGATTTCATGCTCTTGAATGCCTGCATGAAAATATTCTCGCATCTGGGATGAGAGATGATTTCTCACACACAAAATACAGGAAAGGAAAGCTATGTTTTCTCTTCATCTCTAGAAATCTCCTGGGTCTAACTGGATCCATGAAGGGAGGGGACATGCCTCTTAGACCTCCTGGTTGGCTGGAGAGTTAGCAGCAGGTAAAGTGTTTGGTGTTGTGGATAGGAATTAGGAAAAACAACTGACAAAAGACCCTATTGCGGGGGTGGGGTGGGGTGGGTGGGGGTGGGGTGGGGGGGTTGTTAGGAATTCAAAGACAGTTTCTTGAGCTCAGGACTAGCTACTGTGGACAAAGCAGAGTTTCCAAAACAGCTGCGCACAATAACTCCTATAATTTGGTTATATCAAAGAGTAAATGAATGACTTCAGAAAGGATTGTTGCTGATTCTGCTAACGGGCAGGACTTGGCTTGGTGCTGCTATGGTCTATTGCTAGGAGTCACGTGGCATCTCAGATGTGGGCTTGCAGGACCAGCAGCACCAACATCTCAGGGCTTCAGGGTAGGCTGGACAGTCAGGTAAACATCCAAGAAGGTTATGGCAACCCCCATCAAGCTGAGCTCGATATCTGAGGTCTTCCCCTTAAGGCTGTTGCTTGAACAGAAAGCAAGAAGATGCAGAGCTCCTTAGCTTGTTTTAGCTGTGGAGACAGAAAAGAAGCCTGGCCCTGCAAAACCTCAGACATTTTGTATGCAGTGCTCTTGGTGGCTAAATCAATCTACCTGCCTGGCAGTGCAAAGCAGAGGGCAGCAAATATTTGACAGGCTGAAATATATGGTGGCAGAGCTGCCTTTCACTTGCTGGGTGACAAATTATATAGACCTGGCCTGGTGAGTTTAAGAAGGCTGGTGATCACAGATCTTTCTTTGCCTGAGGCAACAAGCAGGCGTAACTGCCAGCCGAGAGCTTGAAAACAGCAGACTCACCACGTGAACAAATAATAAAGTGGATGAGCAGGGACTAGAAAGATAATCTGCTGTAATCTTTCTGCAGTTATTAAAGTTCCAGTTTATGCATATTTATGGGGCCTTTTCAATACCTTTTGCAGGGGACCCAGCCGACAGCACAGGAAATTACCAGGAAATTAGCATTGGCGCTGATATGCAATCAAGGCTTCCGTTATCCAGGGCTTCTCGCTTAAAATGCATCATATTTGCAGAGGCAATAGCTGTGTCTGTCCTGTATCTTCTTAGAGAACCCTGGGAGGTAAAAGACTGGCAGTTCAACAGGACAGATGGCAATGTTGGCAAAGCCAGCTTCCCACACAGGCCTGTGATCCTTTTTTTCTGGGCAGGCACTCTGGCCACCTGTCTATCGTGTGTATTCCTAAATCAGTCTTCCCCAACTCAGTGCTCTTGACATACATTGGACCACAAACCCCTAATTCCACTACTGTCACGGCCAGCCTAGATGATGTCGTTCAATGCATCTGGAGGGCATCAATCTGGGAACGCTGATTTAGCACGGCGAAGGTCTCATTTTGCCTACCGTAATCCAAAAGCCCAGTAATGATGGGATAGCTCTCCTTTCTTCAGGAAAGATGGCATTTGCTTCACGATATTCCACACGTTTCTTTGCCACATATTATGAATTGGCCCTTGGTGAATATCATTAGTTTATGGAAACCGCAGACATGGAGGGAAGTCTGGAAAATTTATACTCATATTCACAATTCACCAAAGCAAGGGAGGCATGGGTTCTTTTGCTAATTCCCTCTCCTGCTTTGTGGCAACTGTCCCCCTCCCATTAGAAAAGATTGGGCAAAGGGGTGAATGACGGGAGGAAAGAAGAAGGAACAGGAGAAGCTATAGTTGCTTGATTTCTTAACATGAAGAGAGGTTTTAGCCATATATAAGCCTTCTCTGACTTTTGTATTGGTAACGCCCTCCTGCTACCCTTTTAAATTGAGCAAAAGCAGTGCATGGCCCCTTCCCTGGGGGAGATTTCGTTTATCAACCCCTTCTTCTTGGTGGGGGAGCAGAGGTGGGCTCTGCTTGAAGGCCCTTCTTGAAGGTCCCACCAAAATTACACACATCTTAGCATTATTATTATTTTTTCATTTATTTATTAAACTTATATACCGCCCTTCTCCCACAGGACCCAGGGCGGTTCACAAGGCAATTAAAACATCACAATACAAAAATTAATAACAATTAAAATAGATTAAATTATCCTTAATTAAAATCTAAAACCCCTATAACTCTGATTAAAAACCCAATTACAATAAGTTAAAAAATTAAAAAAATCCTCAGTCCTGGCCGGAAAGCTCAAAGAGCCAGGTCTTCAGGTCCCGGCGGAACGAACGAAAATCAGGGGCAGTCCTAAGCTCTACGGGTAACTGGTTCCAGAGGGCAGGTGCGCCCACAGAGAAGGCCCTCCCCCTGGGCACCCTGAGAAGGCCCTCCCTGTTAAGCCCTTCTGGTCCATTTTCTACTGAAAAGTTTTCCAAAACATATTGATGGCACAATCAATTTGTTTTACCACGGTACCTTTTTCTGTACTTTTAATCCATCGTACATTATCTTGCTTTATGCTGTTATTTTTTTAAGAAAAATGTTTGACAGCTAGATCCATCAAGATAGTATGCAATGGCAACAAGACGTTAAATTCCACGCCAGGGTTTAAGGGTTGCTACGTGGCAATAATTGAGAATATTCCGCTCTGCCTCCCCAAAAGTAGCGTAATGCTGGAAAGGTCACAAAAAGAATAGAATTATAGCCTCTTCCCTGCAAAGAAAGGCTGACATTTGGGGGCAATTTTTTTTTTTGTAAAGTTCTGAAGGTTAAAAAAGTAAAGGCAGTTACAAGAGAGGTACTGCTGGCCTCAGTAAATTACGAACAGTGTGGCATAGGGATACAGGAAGACATTTTCCCTCTTTTTAACATTAGATCATAATGGTACATAGGGATGACCCTTGTGAGGAAGAGTTGTGGCCTTGATCGCAATCTGATAAAACAAAATCTGAAACTGAAGGAGAGGTTGGGTGGAGGAAATGTCTCAGGAGCTTGAGAAAGCTAAACTATGATTCTGTTACTGTAACTTTACCACAAACGTAGTGTAAGCACTCGTGGTCGATGCTTCTTTTCTGGACTGTTTTGGAGGAAGGCATCAGTCCTGAAAGCACCTCTTACTTTTACTTTTACTTTTACTTTCTTGAAAACTAGGGAGAGTCCCTTCCAAGGCACTTTATCCATCCCCGCCTCTCCTTTGGACTCTGGTTTCGTTTATCAGACCACTGTTTAGATTCCAGCTCTTCCTTCCGTCTCCCAAGGTGATTCTCACATACATCACATGGACCTCAAGGCCACGCAATGAAATGAGGTGGCAGCAGGTTTGAGATGGACAATAAAAGATACTTTCTTTCAATAATGCTTGATCAACATAGGTCACTCAGGACCACAGGATGCAACCCCAGATATTAATCTAGCAGAAGAAAAAGCTAGGATACCCCATCACCAATTCAAAGGAGGAGAAATAAAGGAAATGGTATGATAATAGATGGCCAGCAGCAGAGAAATCATTATTACCACTTTGGCTTTCACACTAAAACATTTTTGAGTAAATAATGTACCTACCTACACTCCCCATTTTTTCAGTCCAAAGAAAGCCACTCATAGCTATATTTTGCCTATTTCCTTGCATGTGTTTTCAGAAAATAGCAGTACAGCAATGCAAGCATGTTCTTTGGATATGCACGAAGTTATCACCTCTCGAGTTTTTTTTCTTAACGTTTATTTAATTTATCAGATTTATACAGTCACATCTCACAAAAAGTGACTATGGCTGGTGCACAACAATTAAAACGATAAATGTATAAAACAATCATTATTAAAAAAAATATAAAAGTCATAATTATTTTTTAAAAAATAGAAACCACCAGGCATAGGAAAGAGTAGATATTAATGATGGAGCCATCTTAAAATGTCACCTTTTCTAGTGGAAGACATTTGCCTAACAGCCTTTGAAGTCTGGTAACTACCAGCTTCTCCCTTCTGCTTGTGAGTAGATCTGAAAGGAGCAGTTTGGCAGTTTGGCACCAAGCCAGACAAAGTGGGGAAAAACAAAACAAAAAAAACGTGCTTGGGCTTTGCATCTGGATGACAAGCAGCAGCCTTGGGGGAAACTGCCAGGCTACAAACTTGTGGATAAAACAGATGTGACTGCCTGCTCTACTCAGTTCCCAAATTAGCCAACGTTGCAAATTTCCAGCATCTTCCTCAGCTCAAAACACTCAGCCGGATATGCTTTTCACCCATATACTTTTTTCCTTGAGCGAGCCCACTCCAAAAGGGTCTCTTCTGCTCAAAGTCCCTGCATTTAAAACCGTCATATTGATTTTATTAAAGCAGTCTAGAGGGCTGTTAAAACAGAGTTAAGCCACTTAAATACCACGCCTGTATACACACCTGTTCACTAGTGACAGGAATCGATGTCAAAGCTCACCAACCTCTGCCACGTAGACTACCACCCACTTCAATATTTAATCCAGTGAAGCTCGCTGTGTGTGCAATTAAGAGCCACTTTCCTCAGAGTTATGGTGGCTTTGTTAACAAACCCCACCGGTGCCATACTTTCTGAGAGAGAGAGAGAGAGAGAGAGAGAGAGAAAACAACAACACGTGCTTTGAGATTCCATGGCATATGTAAATTTATCAGTCTCTCAATGTTATGATAGCCGAAGAGGGAAAAGTCCTGAATGCCTGGCCGGCACAGCTCAGAAAAGTTTGATGATGATGCTTGCACATTTTTAACCTCCTTTTTTAAATGCAGAGCTGGTTCTTAAATATCTGTTTGGTATGCTTTGGATGAGACTTGCAAGATTAGGTCTTGGTGCTTTAATTGAATGGGGCTATGCTTAAAAGGATCCATGACAATCCAAGAGCCAGTTTGGTCTAGTGCAGGAGGTCTTCAAACTGGCCCTTTTATGACTTGTAGACTTCAACTCCCAGAATTCCTCAGCCAGCATGCCTGGCTGAGGAATTCTGGGAGTTGAAGTCCACAAGTCATAAAAGGGCCAAGTTTGATGACCCCTGGTCTAGTGGCTAGATTAGGAGTTCTAATCCCACCTTGGACATGAGAGCCAGCTGAGTAAATTTGGGCCAGTCACTCTCTTCTCAGCCCAATTCGCCTCACAGGGTTGTTGCTGTAGAGAAAATAGGAGGAGGAAGGAGTATTAGATATTCACCACCTTGAGTTATTTATAAATAATAATAAAGGTGGCTTTTAAAATAAAATTAATCTTCTTTTTTAAAGTATTATTTAAGAACCAAAGCCTTTTTTGAATCATCTACTACTAGCCAAGAAGCTATCTTAACTCTCACCGCACATTTATCTTCTCAACTAGGAAACCACCAAGTACCACCACCTTCCATCTTGGAAGGGTCGTCACCAATTAATTATGTTTTTGTTGTTAGTTTTAAGGTTAGGCTCCTCTTTTGTCTGAGTATCCTGAAAGTGATCTGCATGTTTAATGGACAGCTGGAAAACAGGACCGGCTAGACTAGCAGTTCTACCCTTTACTTGAAGAGGGAGCCAACCTATTCTCCAAAGCACCAGAAGGCAAGACAAGAAAAAATGGATGGAAACTAACCAAGGAGAGAAGCAACCTAGAACTAAGGAGAAAATTCCTATCACTGAGAACAATTAATCAGTGGAACGGCTTGCCTCCTGAAGTTTGGGGTGCTCCAACACTGGAGGCTCCCAAGAAGAGACTGTCACTTGTCTGGAATGGTAAAAGGTCTACTACTTGTGCAGGGGGGTGGACTAGAAGACCTCCAAGGATCCTTCCAAATCTGTTATTCTGTTAAGTGCAATTACTCACAGGAGTGTTGTGAGCCCCATACCCTCTCTAATTACTACATCCCGATAGCCAAATGGGTCCCATGCAGATCGAATTTCTGCTGAGTGGTTCAACATCTTAAGGGAGCTGGCGGGATCTTTATATAAATTCTAGATTCTTCATATAAGATTACTAACAGGCATTGTGCTGAATTGGCACATAAATGATCACCCACAAGCTCCTACTTAGTAAAATGGCCTGGAGGTTTAGACACGGATCTTTTCTTATCCTGGACAAATTGCAAGTTCTGCATATGCTTCCTCAGGTATACAGATTCTACTATTTTGAAGAGGTGCTTATTCCCCCATTAAAAGGGCAGAGAGGTTCAAAAGCGCAAAATCCCTACAGCGACACCAACAATTTTAAATATTAAAATGAAACCAGAACTTGGTTGATGGGACCAATCAACAGGCAAGTAGAAAAGACTTGCAGAATATTGTTTTTGTACATGATAACTGCAGCGAGATTATTACATGCACAGCAATGGAAAGACTCTGAAATACCCACAATGGCTGCTTGAAGGTGACAGAATTTGCAGAGGTGGCAAAACTGACTTGCTTGATTAGGGAAAAGACAACAATAACATTTCTTCGTGATTGGAATTCCTTTGCAGACTTTTTGCTGAAAACGGGGGAAAAAATGAGCTTGTGATTTATGGAATGGATGATTAGAAAGCGTTCTAGATGGAAAGAAGGGGAGCCAAGATGTACAGCAACTTGAGAGAGAGAGAGAGACGATAACGTATAAATGCATTTATGACTGCTGTAAAGAAGATCAGAAGTCGCTTCTTTACATCTTTTATTCTTTCCTTTTCTTCCTTTTGTCTTTCCTTTTATTTATTTCTCACTTTTCACTTTACTCTCATTTTTTTTTAAATTATACTGTTTTTATTTTGTTAAAAGAAATTCTTGGTTAAAGTCAATAATAAAAGAGTGCAAAATGCCCTCTTTTACAACATAATCAAAGACATAAGAGCCACATCCTCTTTTTCTGTCTTGATTGGGTAACCTCAGTATAGTAAAACTGCCGGCTCCACTCGCTCACAGAACTTAATGCATGTAAGTTCTGTAATAGGCTTTTCAATCAATAATTTGTAACGGTCTGCTTATTACTATAATATAGACATCGCACACTGTTACACAAACATCCCCGCTCAGTGAGAGTATGTTTCTAAGCATCAGTTACGGTGAAGAAAAAACAAGGAATGGTGATCATAACCATGGCCTTGCCAGTTGCAAATTTCAGTTGTCACACACAAATGCGGGCACGCACACAGAGTCACACACACAGAGCAGATCAGGGCTATGTTCCTTACCTAGTATGGATATTTCCTTGACCTATGTGGCTGCTTGGTTGTTGCTTATTCATTCATTCATTCATTTATTTTATCTCGCTTTCATGTCTATTGGCAGAAAAATACAGAATGAGGCACTCTCTTTAATGTGTATTAATTTTCTGAAGAAGCTGGACACCAGATTGGATATCATTTCTAATGGCCAGGGATGATGGGAGCTGTACTTCTCCAACATCTGGAAAGACTTTGAGGTTTGAGCAGAAAAACCCGCTCCATGGGAACAGATTAAGTAATGTACAAGGCTCAATCTTGAAGAAACTAATTCAAATACAGAGTGGTGTGCCAAAAGCAGGGTGATCCGCCCTGAATGTAAGCAAGACTGTAAGCAAGACTCCTTGGTGGAGCAGTGGGCTAATGCCTCCTTAAGTAACACCAGCTGCCTGCAATTAGTGCAGGTTCGCATCCCACCAGGCTCAAGGTTGACTCAGCCTTCCATCCTTCTGAGGTAGGTAAAATGAGGACCCAGATTGTTAGGGGCAATTAAGTTGACTTTGTAATAATGCCGCTTAGGGTGTGTGTGAAAGCCCTAATAAGCAGGCATATACATAGAATGAAGGCTATTGCTAAGCACATTGATTTGTGCTTTAAATTGTAAGCTGCCCTGAGTCTTCAGAGAAGGGCGGGATATAAATGGGATTAAAAAAAAAGAGAGATGCATCATCTGGTGAATTGGGGACAATAAGGAGGCTTGGTGCAGTTGTGGAGCTGGGTCATTGCTACCAGCATGCCAATCAATTGTTTAGCAGAAGGGTGGATGTGGGTGTGTAAATTATTAGTTTCAGACGTCAAATAGGTACATTATTGATTCTCTCCTTTCAGCCTTGTCTACATTCAATCTTCTCCTTTACAGAATTAAGTCAGTGGAGGGAACCCTTATTTTGTGAGCAACACACTGCCTCTCTGAACACGGTATCGTCTCTCTTGAGATTTCAGAACCCCACTGAAATCTCAGAGAAGCTCGCAAAATGTATATGGGTATATATGTGCTTTGTTGTATCTTATGTGGGGGGGGGGAATAGAGCAAAAATTGCAAAAAGTATTTATGAGGCTCCCAGTCCCTTTTTCATGCTTTCTTGGAAGGCTATGGCTAAGACAGAATATTTATTTGGTTTATTTGCGTATTTAATTTGGATCTGAAAGGAAAAAAAAAGGAGGTTCAGTCCACATACTGATATCTGCCAATATCTCTTCAAACCAAATGGGTCCTTTCCTAGGATATAACTGCAGAAGGCAGATGCCTGATCCCAGGTAAGGAAAATTTATTTATTTTTCTTAAAATCTACTTTTTCCTTTCAAATCTACAATGCCGCCTAGCCCTCATATTTAGTGAACCAAATATTCATCTCTATCCTTTTAAAAATTGCTTTGGCCTTGTTTTCAGGGATGGGTGGGGGTGAGTGGGAACGGAACAAAAGGGTAAGCACAGATAAGCAATCAGGAGAGAGAGGCTGAGTCAGTTGGCAGCTTATCTCACAAGCAGCAATTCAGCCCAGGTGGCAAGGAACCTGTGGAAGCATCTCAGAACAATCAAAGAGACTCCGCCTTAATGTACTGCCCTCAAAGGAAAATGGAAAATTCTTAATTTTCCAGGGCTTTCCACTTACCCCGGATTAGCATTAAAGATGTCTGACAGAAATCTGAGTGTGTGCAGATTTATAACTGTTCACTCAGCAACTCAGAGCCTCCCCCACCCCCTGAGGCACTCCATGCTCCCTATAATGGATGCAGTGAGGAGATCCGGGATTGCAGAGTGCCTTGCTTAATGACAGCAACAATTTAATGGTTCTAATGCTGGGCTCAGTTGTTGTTGTTAAGTCAAGGACTTGTTGGAATACAGTGTTCGTGTATTTTGTACAACCACAGCAGTATTCTCCAACCAGTAGATGGCAGTGTTTGCAAGTTTGTAGTTGGTATACTCTATGGCTTTTCTCTGTATAAAAGTTTCCTTTTCCTTGTCACAGTTAGACCAAAAAGCACATGTTGATTGTACGCTGTTTGTTCTGTAGAGCTGTATACAGAATTTCTAACAGGTCTACCTGTAGTACTTGCTTCCTTAATATTTGCCCAGCTGGGTGGGGCTTAACACCCATTTCCTCCTTTACGTCCCACCCACTTTTGGACTTAGATCTCAATACAAGATAAAAAACATGTCATAATGTAGCCAATGACTGAATGTCCTACTAAATAGATAGAATGGGGTTTTGTTGAGACATCATGAGACAGATTTTGCCATTTGCTTCCCTCCCGCTCACTCCAGATATGTTTTTGAGTGCAGTTCTAGACACATTTCACAAGACTGTTTCCCCCAAATGGCTGCACACTGCATTCTAGGGCATTATAAATTTAAATTTAAATAATAAATAAATTATATAAAAACTCAGATTAGTGTTCCTTCTAAGCTTCTGGAACCTTAATACTTCTCACTAAATTGGTGTAATTAAATTAACCAAGGCTTGGAAGGAGCAATCCCTCACGGTCCAAGCCCCCTGCTCTGTTTGCCCCTTTCTTCTTGCCTTCCCACCCCACTCCCTGTAGCTTCAAGCACAATTCAGAGCCAGGCACTGTGGTAGATCCAAAGGTTAGGAGTGAACACACAGCAGTTGACAGATACCATTTATCTTGGCTCGAGCAAGGACGCCAGAGAGTGCTTTAATGCGATCGCCTCAATGAGGCCAGAAGAAATGGCACAACAATGCACATCTGTCAGGGCCTGACAAGAACAGACCAAGAACAAGCCTTGGTGGGACATGGAAAGGGAGAGGAAAGGAATAAGACATAGAGGAGTCCTGCTGTGGGTACACCAGAGAGAACAGAAGTAAGGCTGACATCTGCTCTCTTGACCAACCAATGCCCCCCTCCCGAAGAAGTAAATAAGGTGCAGAAGCCTTGCAGTTATAAGTGCAGGACCGCAGCGAAGACTTCCAGACTGGGGACTTTTCACCAAGAGGGGACATCAATGCAAGTCAAGGTAGCTATGTCAATCAAAAGAGAGGGTCTGAGCTGGTACACCAGAAACCCTGAGCATAGCTCAAGGAAAGAAAATAGGTGGTACACTCCTCCAGGAACAGGAAGGGAGATTGAAGGATTTTCAACATGGGCTCAAAGAGATTGAAATCAAAGAGCACTCCAGGGTTGAATTATTTCTCCCCCATAAGCATTTACCCTGTAAAATCTTGATAGAACCATATGCATTTTCCAAGGAGGTTGAGAGAGAAGGAACTGAAAATGTTCAATTTTGAAATGAACAACCCTAATAGAGCAGAAAAACTACCAAAGGCATGCAAGCAGTCCAAGAACGATAGTTCGGAAGTGTTAACCATCTTGTTGGCGTGCTAATCTTCTGACAGCATGGAGGGTTTTTTAATTATTTTTCATGGGGACATTTATCATGCTAGACTGGACATCGAACAGGCACATCGGTGTGAAGGAAGCACAGTATCCTAAGCCGAGAATCCATGTTGTGATAAAGCAAGACTGCGATAAGAGCTTTTTAAAAAGGGGATACTGCTATGCAATGAATTCCTCATAATTCATTTTGGTTTTCAGCCACCGTAGCACGCTTGTCAATGCTGACTTGCCATTTCAATGCCTGGCGATCAGCTAATGCATGCTTTCCACATCAGCAGCTTGTGTCAAGATACGCCCATGTATACATCCCATCAAAGATCAGGAAACATGCAGAAAAGCAGGAAAAGAAAGAAATTTCATTAGCTGTCACTCTATGATCCTGGAAGCTTCATGCAGGCATTGAGTCTTTGTAGAATTCACTGAGAATTACATTAGCAACCCAGGCAAGCTGTCTCAATATCTAGGTTCAAAGTGTGTGTGCAAACAAATCACACATGGGCACGCGCACACACACACACACACACCAGGTTTATATTTGGTGTCTCCTGAAATCAGGACACATACTCCTGCTGGTTGAAATGTGCATCCTAAGATAAGACCTTCTGAGGTTGAAACAGATGTCTCTAGGGAAAAAGGGCTAGGAATTCAGGTGTTTGTCATAGTCTCAAAAGCTACCAGGAGAAGTTGCAATTTGGAGGTGACAGGCTTGGGAAGATCCCTTAAGCCTTTCTGCAAACAAGCACAAACACCCTTCTCACAGAACCCCCTCCTTTAAAACCATATTTTGTTCCTACCTCAGCAAATATGTCTGAAACTCTTGGTTAGATGGATGGGGATGTTAAGAAAAAAATAATAATGGGCCCATTCTGCTCTCAGTTCTGCACAGCCTCTTGGGACTGGTAAAGAGATGGGAAATTCGGAGAGCATGTTATGGTTATTTTTTAAAAAAATAGCTTTCATAAGTGTGGGGAGGTGGGAGTGCTAATTTAAAAAAATGGATGCTATGTCACAAAATGCCCTTTTAACAACAACAAAAATATATACTGTAACCTACTCTCTGTCTCTTTGACATTTGTTTCTGGGCAAGGAGGCCCATTTTTAAACAAAGCATGGGGGCTGCAGCCAATCACATTTTTTTTTTCTGTTTCCAATCAGGCCTAAAGAGGTGCATACATCCAAGAGACATAAATAATGATGATGCTAAAGATTGGTGCTTTGCTTCAGGAAAATATGGGTTTCCTGGGATATTTTTGAAAAAAATATTTAAAAGATTCTAAAATAATTCAAAAATTGCCTGGAGCATGCTAGGCAACAAGAAAGGTGACTGATCTGACCTATTCACTCCCATTTTTTTTAGAGCTTTCTTTTGAGTGCTGAGTTATAACCAAACATCCAATCTGGCTATAAGCTCTGATTTACACCAGCAACAGATAAAGAAATAAACATTAATAAATGCTAAAATGGACTGTTCCACTTCGGGTCGCTTCAGAAAAACAGATTCCAGATGAACAAGCACACTTTACACATCAAAGAGAAAGATTTTTCCAAGTCTGCCTTTTTTCTACTTGCGGGTTGTTTAGCTTTTTTCTTTTTTTGTAACAGAGAAAACCATTTAAGCATTTCTTCTTGCCCAATATTGTGGTTTACTCCACTTTTCCTTCTTCTAATGAGTAAATCAGATATAAGCATTGTTTTCTGATCGCTCTCCTGAACAGCATTAGAGTGGGCGGCAGTATCTAGTTGAGTGTAGCAAGACTTGAAAAGAACTACTGTAGAGATTCAGTCCTTTTAGTAATGGGAAGGAACAACACCAGGAAATTCAGGCTTGTAGCAGACTAAACTAGGAAGTTAAAAAGTATCCCGAGAAGGCAATGGTAAACCACTTCAGTATTGTTATTAGGTAAGGAGCTGATCGGGACGCAAAGTCCTTTTCATATTCACTGAAGATAATACCTTTCAACTGTTAGCACTGTATGTATGAGCTACATTTTATTGCAATATACCACCTCTTAGAAGAAAGTGGAATGTTTAGAAGAGAAGTAAAGAATTGTTCTGTACTAGCCTGCTACCGGCCCTGGGGGCTCTCATCAAGCTGTCCAATCCCCTCAGCAAGCTCTTCAACACCCCCCTCCTCCTCCTCTGAGTCGTCCGACCCAACTGCCGAACCCACAGGCTGACCCTGAATCACAACAAGAATAACAACACTTAAAGTCAAGTTTACGCTTTTTTTTCAGGCTGTTAGCCCCATTTGCCTAACAGTCCTTTTGTCATGAGGACAGAACAAGGAGATCAGCCAAAAATCAATGTAGATCAGGGGTGTCAAACTCAATTTCATGGAGGGCCGCATCAGCATTGCAGCTGCCCTCAGGGGGCCGGGTGGGCGTGGCCTACTGGGTGGGCATGGCCTACTGGGTGGGCATGGCTAGAGTGCGTATGGCCTACTGGGTGGGCGTGGCCAGCTCTGCATCGTTCGCATCAAGGGTGCCTATGGGGGCCTGGGCAGGAGTGGGACAGATCTGAGGGTCTCTGGCAGAAGGAGGGTCTCTGGGCCAGGGCCATGGCAGTGGGGGCCGTTCCCTCACTGTTTCCAGGATGGCTTCGCGGGCCGCATGAAACCACTTCGCGGGCCGGATCTGGCCCCCGGGCCTTGTGTTTGACATGTCTGATGTAGATAGTTCTCGACTTACATCTATTCTTTTAATGACGATTCAAAGTTACAAACGGCATTGTAAAAAAGTGACTTATGACTTACAGCTCACAACCCCACAGCATCAGCATCCCCACAGTAATGTGATCAAAAAGCTGGGTGCTTGGCAATCAGTATATATTCACAACGGTTGCAACATCCTTGGGTCATGAGTGACCTTGCCATCTGGATTCCGACAAGCAAAGTCAATGGGAGAAGCTGGATTCGCTTAACAAATGCAGTGATTCATTTAACAATTGTGGCAAAAAAAAGACATAAAATCAGATTTAACAACTGCCTTGCTTAGCAATGACGATTCTGGTCCCAACTATGGTCATAAATCAAGGTTTACCTGTAAAAATGTATACCTGTTAAGTAATTAAAACTAAATTTATTAAATTTAATGGAGTACTCCCAACGTATTTATTTTATTACAGAGAAAAAAGAGCAAACCAGAGGGCAAAGGTCCACAAAAGCCTACATCTCCTACCTACTAAATAAAGCTAGTTTTACTTATATCTTCATGACATCTTCTCAAATTATTTACATTTAAAATGGTTTTTCTTAAAAATGGAACATTAAACATATATGCATTGCTCACACAGCCCAAAGTTCTAAATAATCCTGAAACTGGACAATAAAGTCTTTATTCCAATATGAGAAAAGAAGAGAGTCCTTGAGATTTTATTAGTCAGAGAATAACCTTCGCATCTATTTCCACTATCATAAAAACATGTAGTGTCCATTCACATTGTTCTCCAAAATGTTGGTAAGAAATTCAAAAGATCACAGGCATACATACAAACCAGTGAGTCTTCCCAGAATTTTTGACATATTTCCTGTATTTGGAACCTACCAACGGACACAGTTTTTGGGGGAGCTGGAGCTGGTGGAAAGAATAATCATAAAAGTGATTGACATTTGATGTGCAACAGTGAATTGCTAAGATGCACTGTTTGCTCACATCTGAAAACTGTAATTTGTTTTTCAACAATGGACCAAGGAAGAGCAGTAGGGTCAAATGTTTTACAGTTATTCTGTTTGTAATAAAATTTTCCAGGACTTTTCTTACTTTCCTTTCCTTTCCTATTTGTTTTGAAGCCACAGTATACAGTAGGGGTGTCAAACTCGTACAGTCACGTGACATGTCGTGATGTATCACAACTTTTCTGCCATTGCCAGCAATGGGGTGGGCGCAGTTTTGCTATGATGCATCCGGCTCATGGGCCGGCAGTTTGACACCCCTGGTATACAGTATTGCTAATACTGCTGTATGTATCTATTCAATTTCTTCTGAACATCTTCAGTTCATCAAATCTTCCCAAAGAAAATGAATGTAAAATTGCTGCATTCCCAAATGGAGCACACAACCACAAATCGCTCCTTTTGGGAATATAGCAATTTGTGTACCATTACTGCATTTTAATATATCTCCTACAATTAACACCCACCCATTTCTTCCTAAAAAATGTACCTGTGTGTGTGTATGCGCATGTGTATTTTCAAGGCCTATAATAATCATTCAGTTCCACATATGTATTGAATAATTTCTCCCTTCCATCACATGGAAAATTCCAGCTTGCTGCCAAGTTAGAAGTTACCCTCAAGGCTCTTCAGAGCTACAAATGACTTTGGGCCATCAGTCGGGCAATCAACTTTCCTGAGAGGAAAAAAGCCCTCCACCAGACAACAGCTGACTCTTACTTAATGCTGGGCATCATACAAACCCAGGATAAGATCTGGTTCTTTAAATCATTGTGATTTCTCTATATTTAATTCTTAGGGCAGCTGCCTCCGTATGCTAAAAGATAGGGCCAGTCTTCCAAGAGGGAGAATTCTAGTAAATGAAATATTGCACATTTTAAATAGGAGGTTCTCTGAACTCTTAGGAAAAAGACATTATGGAGCGATTATGTTATTTCCCTCTTTCTTTTGGTGTGAAAATAAAAAAAGAGCAAAACAGGAAGAATACACAGGAATTTTACCACTGAAGCATAGCAATCATAGAATAAAAGTTACACGGAGGAGTTCATGATATAATACTCATAATCACCCTCTGTGATAAATTATAGGTTAAACCAATCCAGCCCATTACCAGGGCCAAATATTTATCTCATCCATGCAACACTCATGTTTGATTGCCGTTCAGCAAAGGCTAGGGGAAAACTGCCCTGACGGGATCATCAGGGTTAGAAGTCAGCCTGGAAATTGTGATGAAGTCAGGGAAGGGAGCAGGAGATCCATATCTCAAAAAATTGGAATGTCCTATATTGTGATCTATGGGAAAGGTGACACAAGGGAAGAATGATCCCAAGCAAATAGCAAGGAAAAGGAAGTGGAGTTGGAAGAGAGGAGGAGGAGGACGAGAACTTTGGCTGGGTGGGGCCAAAATCTGAGATAGGACCATCTGAGAAGGCTTTCAACAGCTAGTGCTTAGTTTATCTCCAGCTTTTACAGTTATTAGCCTTCCAAAGTCATTCCAGGTAGAACAATGACAAAAGTTTACCCAAACATATCACTTGTTCAGATAAGAGTTGATTTAAGTGTTTGCTTTGGCTAGGTACGAGATTTTGGGTTTACTAACAAGAGTGTTACAGAATGCCTCTGTAATAGACATCTTTTTTCTTTAACGTATACAATATTTTTAGACAGGCATGAGGCCCAGAAACAGAGGGAGAGGCTGCCTCAGTCAGGGTAGGGATCAACTTTCAGTGAATTGGGACTGTGGAGTAACAAAGTTGTGAAAGCCAAGCCAAAAAAAAAAAAAAAAACCACCCTAAAAGCTCAATCCTTTGAAACAGAAATGAGCAAAAGAGAGATTGGGATCTACTGCTAGATTTTAGATAGCATAACAGTGAATAGGTTTCTTCATGAATGAATGAACAGTAAACACAGCTTTGGTAAGTGAAAGTAAATGCTTTTCTTGGAATATGTTCAAAGGGAAGGGCTACCAGTTTTGGGTCGAAAACAGCTTACAATTACTAGAGGGCAGCAAAGAGTCACATAGTGTTCTCTTCTTGTTGCCCTCTAGTGTTGACCCACACCTTTGCACCTCAGATCTGCTAGCCCACGGGTCAGCAACCCGCAGCTCTGGAGCCTTCCACTGTGGCTCCCAGCCCTTCTCTGCCATTTGCAGAGAGAGAGAGAGACAGAGACAGACACTTGCGCTTTGCTTCTCTCTCTCCCTCCCTCCCTCTCTCTTCTGCTGACCTGGCTGGATTCTCATCTCAACCCCAAAATCATATGTGGGTGGGGTTTTTTGGGGGGAGGGATCAAAGGGATCCCAGATTCCAGACAGAAAGAAGGTTTTGGGATGGAAGGAAGGAGACGAGTGAGCCCACACAGCCTGGGAGACAACAGACACACCCAGGCCAAACGCAGGGAAACTCTGAAGCACTCCGATCCTTCCCAAAATGAAATGAAGGCAATTGATTGGTGGACGATGAGCAGACAGAAGTCCAAGAGAAAAAAGGGGTTTTCACCCAGACTGTTTTCAGGCAAAAACTCCAGAACTGGCTCTGCTGCTTCTGTGCCTCTGTGGGTTTAATCTCAGTCCAGTTCCGCTCTGGGAGAAACAAAGTCCCAGGAGTTTCTTTCACTCTTGAAACTGACCGGATGGTGAGCAGAGGCTGGGACAGCAGCCTCACTCCTGGCTGACCCCGGGAGCCCCGGACACAGAAACTCGCGGGGGGGGGGGGGAGCAAAGCCCCTGAGTGGCAACAGGGGTACTGGGATGATCACTGCCCATCCATCTCCCCTCCCCGGGGGTCACATCTGTTAAGGAATTTTATTTGTGCAGAGGTCTCCTTGTGCTAACAAAGAGTTGCACAGACAAGGAATGGTACTGAGTAGAAAAAGTCACACAAGAATACACTGAGTTATAAAAACAAAAAGTAGTTTACTTTTGAGGTGGTGTAAGAACAAAAATGCACAGTCAAAAAATAAACAGTCCAGGTCATAAACAATAGCAACAGTCCAAGTAGCAATCCACAATACAAAGTCTTCTTACCGGTCCAGAGGTCAATACACAGTTTAGGTTACAACAGTAGTAAACCAACAGCAGAGCAAAAAACAGTAACAGTAGAGATCAGTGAATTCAGAGAGAGAGAGAAGCTACGTTCCTAGCTTCCTCTTATGGCCATGAGAACACTTACACACCCATTGGCCAATTAACATCTTAAAGACATAGCATTATGGTTAATATATTTTCAACCCAACATTGTAGGCTAGCACCATATGCCTAACATTCTCCCCTTTGGGTAGAATAATATATAACTCTTACAATCTTATGCACATTCTTTCACAATTAGCATTGTGTTTCACAGCACTTTGTACCTTCGTAAAATGGTCTGCAATATTTACATCAGATGGACAATACTCTAGCTGTATTAATTTATCTTTGACACATTGTCTGACATTTAAATAACGAAGATCAGTATGTTTAGATCTTGTTCTTTACTGCAGCATTGTTAGCCATCTTTATTGCAGCTTGATTGTCCTCATATACAATGAATGGATCATTTACATCTAAACCCATATCTAACAATAATTGTTTGTACACTAGCAGTTCTGTACATAACACTGATAGACATGACTGCAAAGACTTTAACTCCCTGTTCATTGCAGCTTTCCATGATGCCTGTTCCTTTTCAGGATACATCCTGATCTCATCATAGTTAGATGGCTCTACACTAACTTGACATATACTAGCTTCATAGCGATCAGGTGGATGTCTGATACGCGTTGAACGCCAAGGAATTACAGGGCTTTGAATTCCTGACTCCTTTCCTTCCTCTGACTCTGATTCATCTTTAATCTCCCCTATCTCCTCTTCATCTTTTATAGGAGATGTATTATCATTGCTAGTTACGTTATCAGAGGAGTCCTCAAACACTAGAGGATCAGTATTAACAGTTTCTTGCTCTAGTCTATCCCAACCAACGTGCTCAAGGAATTTTGCACTCGCACTATTATATACATTAGTTGTGCCTCGTTCGCAGAAACGATAGGATCTATGGTTAGCTTCATAACCTACGAAGTATAATTGCCTAGCCCTATGTTGGCCTTTACTCCTGAGTTGTGCAGGAATGTGGACCCAAGCTGGGGTGCCAAACGTGTGCAGGTAATCAAGGTTTGGTCTTCTACCATGCCATATAGTATATGGTATTTTACCAGTAGAAGTATTAACAACTAAATTCAGAACATGGTTTGCACATTTTGCTGCCTCCCCCCACAGTCTATCTGTTAAGCCTGAATCTTGTAACATGGTTCTCATCATGGCTTGTAACGTTTGCCCACGTCTCTCAACAAAAGCATTATGTTGAGGCCTATGAGGGGCTGAACGTTTATGCTCAATGCCAGCAGATTCTAGCATATCAACAAAACGCTTATTTGTAAATTCAGTACCATTATCAGTAATTATGCACTGAACCTTTCTCTTTGTTTTTCTCTCCACAAACTTCAGCCAGTTTGCAAATTGTTGGAAAGTGTCTGCCTTTGACTTAAGCAGATAACAAAAACCATAACGAGAGTAGTGGTCCAATATACTTAAAATATAACATGATCCTCCTAAACTTGGTTTCATGGGTCCAATTAAATCAGCAAACACAACTTCCAAAGGAACAGTTGTTTTGAAGCTGTTTATCCTGTTTGCCGGACTTGCCTTACTCTTTTCCTGATTACAGGCATTGCAATTCAAATACTTACTACATGGCTTCAGTTTAATTCCCTCTACTAACTCAACTGTTTTACGTAGTGAGTTAAAGTTTACATGCCCTAGCCGCCTATGCAATAACTGTATACATTCATCATGTGGCTTCTTGTTCTCACATATTGAGTTAGCTTTAACTGTACTAACCTGGTTACTTGTGAGAACGAATAAACCATTTTTCAAATTAGCAGTTACACAGGTTCCATTCCTCTCAATAGTGCATTGCTCCCCTCTGAATGTTACCACAAACCCAACCTTAACCAATTCCCTTACAGATAACAGGTTGAATCTTAGCTTAGGTATATATAACATAGGTAACTGTTCATCAATGCATGGACAATAGGAATTACCTTCACCAGAGGCCTTCATCCTCCAACCGTTGGCTAGTGAAACATATTGGTTGCTGTTTTTCATATTAATAAACCTATCCTTCACTTTAGTAATGCATTGTGAAGCCCCACTATCAACAACCCACAATTCATTGTTTCTGGATGTTGATTCATCAGAAATAGCTAAACCAATGCCCTTCTTAGCCTTCCCACTGCTATTTACATTCTGTTTTCTACCCTTTCTACAAAATTTGGCTATATGCCCTCTAGCCCCACAAGAAAAACATTTCTTGACGTTGTAAGCAGTGGTGAATTGCTGCTCCTCTCGTGGCTGTGTCTCTCTCAGCTGGTCTCTGTCACGCCTCCTTCTGGACTCTTCCAGCAGTCTCCCAGTAATGTTAGTCAATGTCAGTTCCTCTCTGGTCAGGACTTCCAAAGAAGAAACATACTCATCATAACTCTCATCCAAAGATGACAGAATAATGTAGACCTGATGCAACTCTGAAAAAATCAGCTCCTTTTCATGAAGCTCTTGAAAAGCTGCCTTCATGTAATTTAAATGGGTCAGCATATCTCCATTCTTCTGCAGACGAGCCCTAAACAGCTTACGTGTAAGGTGTATATGTGCACCCACACTGTCACGAACATAAAGCCTTCGCAAAACAGCCCAACACCTAGCAGCAGACTCCTCACCACGAATATGGACAAGCTGCTGGTCATTCAGTGTTAGTCCAATAATGCAAAGAGCTTTCTCGTTGCTTCGTTTAAAGTCGTCTAACTTCTTTGCATCCTCTTCATCATCTGGATCCCAAGCAGTAGTATCTGGTGGGTTATTTACAACAGACCATAGTCCTTCCTTGCGCAAAAGCAAGCAGCATTTCGTGGACCAGGAAACATAGTTTGTCCCATCCAACCGGGTTATCCAGGAGATGCCTGACAACAGTTCCTGTGCCATTTTACACCAAAAATAACTAACACAAACTCAGCTAGGAATACTGTGTGTACTAACTCTCAGTACAGGCCTGGGCCCATAACCAGTGTTAAGGAATTTTATTTGTGCAGAGGTCTCCTTGTGCTAACAAAGAGTTGCACAGACAAGGAATGGTACTGAGTAGAAAAAGTCACACAAGAATACACTGAGTTATAAAAACAAAAAGTAGTTTACTTTTGAGGTGGTGTAAGAACAAAAATGCACAGTCAAAAAATAAACAGTCCAGGTCATAAACAATAGCAACAGTCCAAGTAGCAATCCACAATACAAAGTCTTCTTACCGGTCCAGAGGTCAATACACAGTTTAGGTTACAACAGTAGTAAACCAACAGCAGAGCAAAAAACAGTAACAGTAGAGATCAGTGAATTCAGAGAGAGAGAGAAGCTACGTTCCTAGCTTCCTCTTATGGCCATGAGAACACTTACACACCCATTGGCCAATTAACATCTTAAAGACATAGCATTATGGTTAATATATTTTCAACCCAACATTGTAGGCTAGCACCATATGCCTAACAACATCAATAAAAATGCCACAATTGATGAAGGTGCAAGCTGAAGGCTGTGAGGACAAACTTTAGAGAATGCTGGAAGAAAAAATGCTATGCTTTCCATAATACTGTATTGATTCAGAGATATCTTTTTAAAAATAATAATAATAATAAAAACACTTTTAAATACATGATAGAAAAAGAAAGAAAAGAAAAAGAAAAGCTTGAATGGTTCAAGCCAAGGCCCATCTTTCTCCTAATTTTCTCCTGTGTTTCAATCACTTTTCAAAAAGTTTTATTTGGAGAAAGAAAATTTCTTCCTTTCTTTTTTGCGTTTGTGGCCCACAATATACACAAATAAACAAAATCCAGCAGAAGATTCAAGGGGGAAAAGTGCAAAGTGTGAGGTGGCTGCAAAATCCAACATTTTTAGGAAGCATCAACACAAAGACATTTTTAAGGAAAGAGCAAAGGACCCCAATGAGGGGCAGCCATTTGCTCCCCATTGCTGCCAGAATCCCCTGAAGAAAGAGCTTCTCCCCCCCCCCCCAGCTGAAGACTGACAAACCCCAAATCCCCCTTTCGGAGCAAGATGGACAGAAGAGATTTTGGGGGATCTCAAGGGGGGGCTTTGGGGGGATTGGGTGGGAGATTCCCCCCCCCCAGGCCACCCTCTGCCTGCAGCCGGCAGGCCTCCTTCCCAGCCACAGGAACCGGTCATTCCTGAGGAAGGAGGTGGGGAGGGGTCCCACTACCTGATGGGAATTTCTGCCCGGGATGGGGGGGTGGGGGCAAGGGGACCCAACTTGCCGCAGCCAGCTCAATGCCGGACAGCTTGCCACGGGATATGTTTCTTATGACCCGAATTTTAGTTTAAATGTTTGTGGGTGTTTTTGGACTCCCTCCCCCAAATCAGGAACCTTCCCAGGTGTGAAGATGGAAGCAATTTGGCTGCAGGTGAAGCTGAGTCTATTGCCAAAAAGGAGGTTTCAAGGGGGGGCTTTCTCCCAGACCCCCAAAATTGGCTGAATGAACTTTCTCAGCCTTTGAATCAGTTTCTTCTCAAGGCAGAGGAAACAGAGAGAGAGAGAGAAGGGAGGGAGGGAGGGAGGGGGAGAGAGAGAGAGAATATATGTGGTTGTCCTTACTAGACTTTTAGTAAAGAACGTATAATGAAATATTTTGATTTTTTTTAATTAAAAGATGAGGTATGGGAATAATTTTATTATGAGTATTTTATTTGAAAGTAACCTTCAACCCAGCATGTTTTTTTTTAGATTTGAAAATGTTTTTGTTGCATGCAGAAATAAAAATTTGTTTTCTTTGTAGCAGTTCATTGATTTCATAAATGCAACACACTATAGGTTTTTTTATACATACCATAAAGGTAAAAAACGATATATGCAGTGTTATCTTCATTTTAGATGTCAAAAGGGTTTTGTGGCTCCCAGTGTTTTCTTTTCTGTGGGAAACGGTCCAAATGGCTCTTTGAGTGTTTAAGGTTGCCGACCCCTGTGCTAGCCCTTAAGCAATGAAGAGTGGATTAAAAGCTTCTCGTACATTCAGCAACTCTGAAGTCTGCTTGTTGAAGGCTTCCCTTGGCTTGTTGTGTGAAACACTTTGTATGACCACAACAAAGGCAAGCAAGGCAAACCCAGATAGATATTTGCAAACTATAGATCCATCCTCCCACCCTCTTAGACCCCTGAAAGGGCCTTAAAACCCTGGCTCTGCCAATTGGCTGGGGCCTGGATGGGGTATACCACTCTGAAGGCAGTTACTGGATTAAATGGAAGATCCCACTTCCACCCATTGTATACTCCCCCTATCTTAATAAATTCTGTTAATTTTAATGTTATAATAATAGCAATAGCACTTAAGAGTTATACACCACCCCACAGTGCTTTCCAGCAGCACTTCCCAACCTTTTTGGCACCAGGGTCCACTTTTGTAGAAGAAAACTTTTTCCACCGACTGGGGGGAGGGGGGAAAAGCGTGCAACCTAAATCCCTCACCTGTGCAGTTTACGGTAGGGTTTGTGCTCCTGTGATAATCTAATGCCTATGACCTGAGGAGGAACTGAGGTAGTGATATTGGGGAGCGGCTGCAAATACAGATGAAGCTTTGCTCACTCGTCTGCCACTCATCTCCAGCTATGTGGCCCAGTTCCTAACAGGCCCCATACCAGTATCAGTCTGTGGCCATGGGATTGGGGACCCCTGCTTTACAGTGTCCTCCGGGCAGTTTACAATGTCACCATATTACCCCCAATAATCTGGGTCCTCATTTTACTGCCTGGGAAAGATGGAAGGCTGAGTCAAATTCAGATCAAACTCCAGGCTCTGGGCAGGACTGGCCTGCAAATATTGTGTTCTGCACTATATTCACTGTTTTATGATGCTGTTTTTCTTACGCTGTAAGCGGCCCAGAGTTGCGTGACAGTGAGTTGGGCGGCATATACATTTAATTAATTAACAGGATTTCTAGATTCAATCCAGGACATCCGCACAAAAATGGGTATGGTCCCCACTCTGCTTAAAACACAAAATGACAGTCCAGGCTTCAACTGGCTGATTGCAAGACTGCGCCCTCCTACTGGGACACTTTGTCCCTCTAGAGCAGTTATTTCTGCTTTGGCTGTTTTTGAATCTGCTTTGGAGGAGAGGGGGGAAGAAAACTTTTAGGAATACGGAGAGCAAGTTTGTGGAGAGCAAGTTTGTAACCCTTCTGAAATCTTGGCAAGTTTTAGATATATTAAATATGGATCTTCATGTTCCCCCTTGAAAGCTGCCAGATGCAGTTGGTTATTAATGGGTAAGGTGCTAAAATTTGATCCAAATCACATGAGAAACTGATGTTGTGAAATAACTTAAATTTGAAGGTAGTGGGGAAAGGGGTTTTATTGGAATATTTGGGACAAACAAGAGATCAATACTTCGAACTATTTGATTTATTACGGTTGCTTTAAAGATTTTGAGAGATTGTGCTATGAATATGATTTACCTGTAATATCTGCTTTTCAATACATAAAACTGAAATATGGACTGACTAAACAGTGTGGCTCGGATGCTTAATAGCCTCAGAGGTACTTGCAATCTTAGGATCTTTAAGAGATGCAGCACTTGAACTGACAACAATCTAATTTTATAAGAAACTATAAAGCAGAACAAAAGTTAGTATTAGTTCTGTAATTAATTCTATGACTGAATTGTAGAATGAAGACTTGCAGTATCAAATTTTAGAAAATCAAAGAGGTCCAAGTTTTAAGAAGTGACTTGTTTCATTTAAAAATGAAATGCATCAAAATGTTATTTCATATCTATTGAGCTCCTCAAAAAGTGTTTAAAATTATTGGACGTTAGATTTCTCTCTCTCTCTCTCTCTCTGTGTGTGTGTGTGTGTGTGTGTGTGCGTGCGCGCGCGCACTGGCATTTTAAGAATGTTGGAAGTCTTTCTAACTCAAATTGATATTGCTTTGTCCAGCTATAGATTTCTTTTGCTTTCAAATCATACCTTACAGCAGTATAATTTTGGAAATACAATAGTTTTGGAAGATAATTTTGAACTACAGTATAATAGTTAAAATCATAAGGCTGAACAATATTCCTAAAATGTGTAGTTTTTCATTTCCAAAATTGGTGCAAGAACCATACAAGTTTCAGAAAGGCATCTTTAATGCTAGCTGGGGTCAAAACATAATCTTGAAACTTTTAAGAGTAAAATTCCAAGACAGACTTTATGCTAAGTCAGACATGTCAAACTCGCGACGTCACATGATGCCGCGCAACGTATCGGGAGAGTTTTGCCATTGCCGGCAATGGGGTGGGCGTGGCTTCCGGATGACGCATCCGGCCTGCGGGCCCGGCACTTTGACACCCGTGTACTAAAGTCAATTAAAGCAGTCTTTTGAAACACATTGCCTCTTGTTGTGTAAACTGGCTGTGAGCCAGCCAGAGATTTGTTTTTAAAGAGGTGTTTTGAAGTCGCCAAGGCTGGACAGCCCTAGTTTAGACAAAGAAACTAATAAACAAACTGGTCTCCTCCTCCCTACCTCCTTACCACAGTCAGGTGCCAGATAAGAAAAGTGTGTGTGGGGGGGTCCTGTGGCTAGCCCTGCCAGAAATCAGATGCTGAAAACAGGAGCCCTTGGAAAGGCTGATATTGCAGGTCTTCTATTACCATAGTACGAGTCTTATTGGTTACCATTTTGTAGGTGCATTTCTTTGGCATGCCAGTTTTATGGGACTTAACTCCTAGTAATCTCTGGCCTTTCTCTTACCTAGGAAATGGGTCAAATTTGACAAAGCTATTTTGGCTACAAGGCGGGCACCTCAAGGACCTCGCGTGCTTTGAGCTACCCATGAAATCTATGCGCTAAGATCCACGAATGATAAATGTGCATGAACTCTGCCAGCAGAACATGCTTATTTTCAGAAAGCAAAAGACCATTTTGGAAGGAACTTCCAACTCCCCCCCCCTGCCATTTGCTTATTCTCCCTTCCCTTCTCCATGTCCTGCAGACAGGAAGTCTTCCAGCGCTCAGAACACCCCAAACAGCCTGGCGGTCATACATTTGAGGACACTCAAATTGGGAAAGTGAGTCAGGTTGATGTAGTGGTGCTAGCCCTGCGAGGTAGTCCAGACAAGAAGCACAGCCAGCCGTACTAACTCTTATCTTTATTGACAGGTTATATTAATCTTGCAAACCAAAAGTGTTTCTCCCCTTCTTTCCTTTTAATGCCTGGAGGGTCCCTTCTGAAAAGTTTCTCTCACCCTGCCTCCTTCTATAGGCTATCTCTTACAAGCTGGTTGTCCGGTCTGTGGCTCTCCTGTCACCTGAAGTCATTCCCACCTACTGTTACAAGTGGTTAAGACACCAGGCTAGAGACAGGGAGACAGGGAGTTCTAGTCCCACCTGAGGCACAAAGCCAGCTGGGTGACCTTAGGCCAGTCACTCTCAGCCCTAAGGAGGAAGCAAGGGCAAACCACTTCTGAAAAATCTTGCCAAGAAAACTGCAGGGACGTGTCCAGGCAGTTGCCAGGAGTTAACAATGACTTGAAGGCATACTCCCCCCACAAAAAAGCTATAGAACACTGCTTCAGAACAAGCCCCCCCTCACCCCCATTATAAGATGTAATCAATGAATCACACTCAAAACTGGCCTAACCTAGTACCTGTTTCCCCAGTGGCAAACCAGCTCACAAACTGGTTGCAAATATGTTGTCCCTCCACACCTGTTAATAAATGCCCTGCTGAGGCTCCAGCTTCCACAAAGCCTGCAGGCCAAGGAACCATCCATCCACCAGCCTGCTGCACTGTTGGCAAAGCAATTTTCCTATCCCTCCAGTACAAAACTGGCCTCTCCCTCTCCCAGACTCCATTTCAATGTATTCCCCTTCTCCCCCTGTCCTCCACCCCATATATACATGGCAGCATCCCCCACAGGAGACCAAAACTGGCACTGTTATTAATGTGCCCGGCACGCACACCAGCTAATAAATATTTCATCTCTACTCCCACCCCGCTCCCCAATTTCTCCAGCGCTTTATTTCTGCCACTCGTTTTCTGCCTCTTTCCTTCCCTTTATTTCTCTCTCTGTTTGAACATCGTGGCTGGGAGGTAACTCGGGGAGGAGGACGGGGAGGGGGGAGCAGCGCTTGATTTAACTCCCCCCTCCTCAACATTATCAAGCACCAAAGTCTGGAAATGGAAAATTGGGGTGGGTGAGAGGGGGAATGCAGTCGCACAGAGGACAATGAATCTGGGCTGGGGCTGGGTGATTCATTGGGTGCTTTAAAAAAATGAAGAAATAAAGGCGAAAAATATGAGAAAGGAATAAATGAACAGTCAATGGCAGCAAAAGAAAGGCAGGGATGTGATACGCGGAAGGTGGCAAGAGCAACGGGGAGACTGGTCAAAAGCAGGATATGTTTGGCCACAGGCACGCCTCTTCCCACAGAAACAGCAGAACTGGAGCCCAGATTTAAACCGGCTGAAGAAAATACAATTTCTTCATGTTTTTAATCTAAAGCACCAATGGGAGCTTTGCAGCTTCAGGCTGTCAAATTATGAGGGGACAACAATATTGGGAAAGTGACGGAAAGGGGGGGGTCCCTGGCTCAAAAGTTGACAGGATCGGCCATGGTCAAAAAAACTCAAGATGGAGGGCTGGGATGTTATTATGGAAACTCTGTGCATAAAAACAGGCCAGGCTTTGGTCAGATAGCCACAGCCATCGTCTTGACATTTTCAATCATACCCTACAGATATTTCTGGGATCTGCCTTATTGTGAGTCTAAATGAGGCAAGGTCCAGGAAGAGAGCCAAGTGAAGATAAGACTTTGCTTGAGTCAACTTCAGCTCCTGATGAATACCTGGACAAATCCATGGGGTTTTTTTCCCTGCAGTACTAATGGGATTCCTTTTTTTAAAAAATGTCCTAGTTCAGCCTTTACAGTAGTCCTTAGATTTCCTAGTGGTGCCCATGCATAGCTTAACTTGGCCTGATCCTGTTTAGCCTTTTCAAAGCCAGCTAGGTGCTATGCAATCTATCCTGCATGTCCTAACCAAAGCAATCTTGCTGAATCATAACCTGTTTCGAAGGTGGTTTCCAGACAAACAGAAAGAGCCCTAACCTTCCAGAATAGAGAGTTTTGTAAGGAATTTGCATAGCAAAGAAGATACGTAGAAATTTTGGGACTATAAGGGGGCAGCTGGTTTGCCTGCCAGAATCTAGGGAGACAGAACAATTAACTATATTGTCTTTTCCCAAGAAAAGAATACCACGCTGTCTTCTAAATGAAAGAAGGACCATCTTGGCCATGGGTGGGTTTTACAAAGGGTTTTATGCAACTGTTAGAATCACGTAGCTGCTTCTTCCACCCAAACATTGGTGAGTCTTGATCAACGTATAAGAAAACTGCTAAAGTCCCATATTGGACTATGACCAAGAAAGCCAGGTCCAAATCCATCCTTAGCCACTGATCCTTATTGGCTAAATTTGGACCAGTCATAAACTTAGCCCAAGGTACTTCTTAGGGATGTTGTGGGGGGAAAAAACTAGCATGCTAAGTATGCTAATTTAAATTCCTAAAAGAAAAGCCGGTTATACATCTAAAGTAAATAAGTATTAGGTGGCTCATTAATCTTTCAATTCATGTTCGCACACATTAGAGAGACAAAGAATTAGGTGAGCTATTACTGGCTGTCCCTGAATATTCATGCACGGTCCAACATGTATATGCATGCAGGCAGCACATCCCAGCTAATCCCGTGCCATATTATGTTGGGGGAAAACATATTGGTGGGTCGCAAAATAATTATTTTATGTTCTTTAGATAGTGGGGAAAATGTGCCTAGTGTTTGAGGGTAAGCGATGTACTTCACATGAATCAGAGAAATCAAGAAAGTATATTCTGAAATATAATTAAAAAGGATTCTTTGAGGGAAAACTCATGGTCAATGATGGCTTCTTCCTTGTATGGAAAAGGTCCGTATACAAATGTGGTAGGTGTCCATTGCCCACCTCTGTAAACTGATTTGCTAAATTTATATAGCAAACCATGACAGGTACATGAGGCTCTAAGTGGTTGTCCAAAGCATAGTTAACAAGAGAAGAAGGGCAGTATAGGTAGTCCTTGATTTACGACCACAATTGAGCCTCAATTTTCTGCTGTTGAGTGAGACATTTGTTAAATGAATTTGCCCCATTTTACAACCTGTCTTGCCTCAGTTGTTATGTGAATCATTGCAGTTGATAAGTTAGTAACCTGGCTTAAGGGAATCTGGCCTCCCCATTGTCAGAAGGTCGCAAAAGGGCATCACATGACCTTGGGACACTGCAACGGTGATAAATATGAACCAGTTGCCAAGCATTTGAATTTTGATCACATGATCATGGGGATGCTGCAAAGGTCGTAACGGTGAAAAATGATCATAAGTCACTTTTTTTCCAGTAATGTTGTAACTTTGTACAGTCACTAAGCAAACTGTTGTAAGTTGAGGATTATCTGTACCTCCCGTCCACATGTAGGAAGAACAACATAGTGCAAGGTCCTCTTGGACGCTTTCAAGATAACAGGGATTGCTATGAATTTGCTTAACACCCAATCTGAAATAGCACAGCGCCTGCAAAATAAGGGATTGCGAGAGAGAAAAATTTGTCACATTTCTACAAGACAGTGTGATAGACACTAAAAGCAATACCATAGATTAAGACTTGGTCCCAGACAGCCATTTGCATAAGTAGGGGAAGAAGCCTATATCCTTCCAGCCAGAAGTGTTTTCCCAGTTTTTATGTTAGCTGATTACCTGCAGGAAGAGACAATCCCATTCCTTATGCAAAATCAACTTCTCCAATCTCTTGGGCTGGGCTGGGCAGTTAAAATTTCTGAAATGCCTCTAATGACTGATACGCTCCCCATCCCCATGGCTAAAATTCAAATGAATACAGATTAAACCTATTTTATAAGGCACTTTACAACAGTAAAGAAACTTAACACTGATTGAGCTGGTGTGATAGAATAGGATGATCTTAAACATTTCAACCATTCATGGGCCAAGATGAAAGAAAGGGAATACGGAGCAGGGAAATGAGATAAAGGAATAATAAAAGTCTTATGTCTGTAATAATATAAAAAGAGCATCTGCTGTCATTGCAGATAGAGAGCTAGAAATCCAATATTAAAAAGGCAGTAAGAAGGGGTGCCAAAGCTCACCTAACTAATTTGAACTATCTTACTGAAAACTATGGCTACAGGATTCTAATATCCTCTTCTATTTTTCCTTGTTCTTCCTATTTGCAGGCTGGGCCAGCTGAGTCCTCCTTCGAGAACTACTGTTTCCCCCCAAAATAAGATCCGGTCTTACTTTTTTTTTTTTTTGCCTCCAAAAGAGTCATCAGGTCTACCACAAAGAAGAGGGAGTCAAGCTATTCTCCAAAGCACCTGAAAGCAGGACAAGAAGCAACAGATGGAAACTAGTCAAGGAGAGAAGCAACCTAGAACTAAGGAGAAACTTCCTGACAGTTAGAACAATTACCCCGTATATACTTGAGTATAAGCCGACTCAAGTATAAGCCGAGACCCCCAATTTCACCCCCAAAAACTGGGAAAAGTTGTTGACTCGAGTATAAGCCGATCCGCCGTTCTGCATGCCTCGGAGGCTGGATCCGCGCTCTGCAAGCCTCTGCCGCCAGCAGAGGCTCGATCCGCCATTTTGCAAGCCTGAATACACAGGAATACCCTGTGTGGCCGCGGCTCTCGGGGAAGCCCTGGCTGTCCGCTTCCTCACTCCACGCTGCCATTCGGGGCCCGCGCGTTCCCCGGGCAAATCGCGGCGCCCAGCAGGCGAGGAAACACGCCCGTTCCTCCGCGCAGACCTGCCGACGTTTGGGGAGGTTTGGGCGCCTCCCAAACCAAACGGCAGGTCTCCGTTTTGTTCTGGGACTAGTTCCCTAGCCTTTTGGAGCTTTTGGTGTTCGCCCATCAGCTGTCTACGGGGAGGCAACAAAGCTGCCTCTTTGAGAAAAGGCCCCTTGCACAAAAGGCAGCTTCAGGACGAGCTTCCAAAAACCCTTTCCTTCCTTAACGCCCTCCCCACCTTCCCCCAGAAAGCCATATTTCTTTTTTTTTATTGAAAATTTTTATTGAAGTTACAATATTATCCCCTCCCCAACCCACCCCAGAACCCCTCCCCCTCCCCCATATTTCTTCAATAACAAAAACATAAAAAGCTGGTTGGGATGTACTCGCTGATTTCCCCCCCCCCTTTTTTTAGATGCTAAAACTAAACTCTCCCTCTGCCTTCCAACCAAGATCCCTTTTTAAAATCTTACCTTGGCTCCAGATGGAAGAGTAGAGGAACTAAGCTAGTAAGGAGAGAATTTTTTTCTGCAACTTTTTACTCCTGAAGTAGTAATAGTAGTAATAGTAGTAGTAGGAATAATAATAATAATAAATCCCTAAAAGTTGTGCCAGAAAATGGAGGACGCTGGGTCTTTGCAAGTTTTAGCTGTCTGTCAGACTGCCTGAAAAGGGCGGCCTTCAGGCAGCCAGGCGGACAGCTAAAGCTTGCAAAGACCCAGCGTCCTCCATTTTCTGGCATAACCTTCGGAGATTACTTTAAAAAAAAAAAAACTTCAGAGGAAAAACAGCTGCAGAAACATTTTGTCTCCTTGCTGGCTTGGTTCATCTACTCTTCAGCCAGGAGGGAGTCCAAGGCCTAGAGAAGGAGAGCTTTGCAGCATCCCTATGGACAGCTGATGGGCAGACAGCTGATTAGCGGAGAAGGCTCTGAAAGTAGCCGCCATTTTAGCAAGGAATTGTTCGCAGCTGCTTCCAGGAGTCCTGGGGAGCAGGCCTAAGTGCTGCAGGGGAAGACGGGCAGGGGAGGACAGCGCAACATCCCCAGGGTCTGTGGTAAGTGTGAATGACCACTGGAGTGCTGCATTTGTCATAAATTTGAAAGAGGTTATTTGTAGTTTTGGGGTGTTGGTTGTTTTGAATGGCAGCTAAATGGCCTCCCCAAACGTCAGCAGGTCTGCGCGGAGGAACGGAGACCTGGGGAGGTTTGGGGAGGTTTGGGGAGGTGCGCGCGCACCTCCCCAAACCTCCCCAAACTTCGGCAGGTCTCGGACGGCGGTGGCTTGGGAGAGGTGCACGCGATCCCGGAAGCACCAAAGCCTCGGCCGCGCACAAGTCCTCGGTAAGTTTTTTTGTTGACTGGAGTATAAGCCGAAGTGGAATTTTTCAGCCCAAAAAGTGGGCTGAAAAATTCGGCTTATACTCAAGTATATACCGTAACCAGCGGAACAACCTGCCTCCAGAAGCTGTGAATGCTCCAACACTGGAGGTTTTTAAGAAGAGACTGGACAGCCATTTGCCTGAAATGGTATAAGGTTTCCTGCCTGAGCAGGGGGTTGGACTAGATGACCTCCAAGGTCCCTTCCAACTTTATTATTATTATTATTATTATTATTATTATTATTATTATTATTATTATTATTATTATTATTATTTTCAGAGGATGTCTTTTCCAGTCTCACCTTGCGGCAGCGGCACCGACACGCCTGCCCAGCCGGCCCACTTCTTTTGCAGCCGCTCGCCACCACTCACATGCATTGCCCCCGGCCTGTTTCGCCATCAGAGGCCTTCAGGAAAGGCCTCTGCAGCGCAGCACTGAGCTCTGGATTGACATGTATGGCGCCCCCTGGAGGCCACGGAGGTGACACACACATCAATCCAGAGCTCTGTTCTTGGCTGCAGAGATATTTCCTTAAGGACTCTGATGGCAAAATGGAGGCCAGGGCCGGCACACGCAAGCGGTGGTGAGTGGCTGCAGAAGAAGTGGGCTGGCAAGGCAAGGCAGGTGTCAGGGCTTGGGAGGCCTGGCTGCAATAGTAAGCAGGTGCAGGGCACGTGGGGCAGCTCCACCCCCCACCCCTGCCCTAGCTTGATTTTTAGGCCTGTGCCTCGCCCCAAAATTAGGGCTTATTTTTGGGGTAGGGCTTATATTAGGCCCACCCCCCCACAAAAAAAATCAAGCTAGGGCTTATTTTTCAGGGTAGGTCTTATTTTCAGGGAAACACGGTACTACAAAGCCCTAAACGAGTATATACACTGTACACGGTGTTAGTATTTAGTGTACTTAAAAAAGAGGGAAGCATATTTTTTGTAGTCCTTTGCATTTTTATAAGTGTTAGGGAACTGTGAGGAAATCTGGAAGTTTAATGAAAAAAATAAAGGCCTGCCTTTTAGGTAACATGATGCTGTGCTTTTGTCATGCATCTCCTAACAACAGTAGGGCATCAGTCTTGGTTAGGAGTATGCTTCCATATCTGTGAGACCATATACCCATCACCATCAGTGCCTTGATCACGTAAGAAATACCACAGTCAATAACATGGATTCGGAGATAATGCAAGGAAACAAGAAAAGTAGGCCAAAGGGATTGCAAAGCAAATGAACTGAAATGTGTTATATTGTACTATCTGGGAGAGTTAACAGACTCATAACTAATTGAAAAGAGACACCTGTAAATCAAGATCAAAATGTTAAGCACCGTGGATATGTTAATTGGCTAATATGGATTTGCAACTAAATTTTGTGCATTAGCAGTGAGTATACAGGACATGTGCAAAGACAATAAAACAAAACTGGTAAATCAGAAGCTCAAGAGGGGACTCAAGAGCTCCACTGGCCGCAAAACAAGAACTATCCTATTAGCAGCTTTTATGAATGCAGATGGGTGATGGAGACACACAATAACTGTCAGTTACAAAAGTTAAAATGTCCATCTAGTACACTTCAACATCCCTGGATGGTTCTTACAAGGTTTTGAATCCTGATCTTAAAATGTTACAGAAGCAAAAAAAAAAAAAAGTAATTGGGAGCCAACCTTTTTTTTCTTTCTTTCATGGTTCAAATCCTATGGTTGGGAGAGCAGATTTCTTAGAATGGCTCTGCGCCCCTTTGCTTTAAGCAAAGTTTAATAATAGGCAGAGAATTAATCCTTGTTCAGGATTAATCAAGCTGCAGGTGCCTTAAAGCAGCACAATTCCTGCTTTAACATGGGAAATGTTTTTCCACCCCAGATTTCTTTGGTCTGTCAAGTGGACGTTGACCTACTGGAATGGGGGAATCAGGGCAGCCATTTCTACAATATTCTACCTGGAGATGGGAGAAAGGATATCATTTTCCTGAAAATGACAGGAAAACTCGGGGCAAAACACGTGAAAGCATCAAGAAATGAGGCTGTGTGAATCCACAGCTAATGTGGGTAGCTGGGACTGAAATAGGAGAGAAGAGAATCCCCTAAGCTACGTCTCCTCTCTGATGGCCGTAGATGGATAAAGGCCTCATCATTTAGAAATCCACCCTCTCCTCTAAGCACACACTTTGGAAGCTTGTTAAGACTTTTGCTTATCCTTGTGAGAAGGTAACGAGGCGATGCCCTGGTTCATCCCAGATTGCTTCTGGAGATGCCAAGGCAGGACCTTAATCTCCTTCAGGCAAGTTTCCCTGCTGTGAATTGAATATCCAGCAGTCAGATGATTTGAGAAGCAATCATGACTTGTGTGCTTCAGTAGAGCCATCTCTCTCATCAACAGCCCAGCAATGTACTTGCGTTTGAAAGCTAACGGAAAAAATGGCAGCTGGAAACAAACATAACCATATCAGGCTGCAATTCTGCACAACTTTTCCTGGGAATAAATCCCTTTGGAATCAAGGGGACCTAAGGCTAAGTAGGTATGAGATAGGCTTTGTTGTTGTTAGCTGTGAAATTGTGTCCGACCCATCACGACCCCATGGACAATGTTCCTCCAGGCCTTCCTGTCCTCTACCATCTTCTGGAGTCCATTTAAGCTCACGCCTACCGCTTCAGGGACTCCATCCAGCCACCTCATTCTCTGTCGTCCCCTTCTTCTATTGCCCTCAATCTTTCCCAGCATTAGGCTCTTCTCCACTGAGTCCTTCCTTCTCATTAGGTGGCCAAAGTATTTGAGTTTTAGCTTCAGGATCTGGCTTTCTAAAGAGCAGTCAGGGTTGATCTCCTCTAGGACTGACCAGTTTGATCGCCTTGCAGTCCAAGGGACTTGCAGGAGTCTTTTCCATAGTTCAAAGGCTTCAATTCTTTGGCGCTCAGCCTTTCTTATGGTCCAACTTTCACTGCCATACATTGCAGCTGGGAAGACCATAGCCTTGACTATACGCACTTTTGTTGGCAGGGTGATGTCTCTGTGCTGTCTAGATTTGCCATGGCTTTCCTCCCCAGGAGCAAGCATCTTTTAATTTCTTGGCTACAGTCCCCATTTGCAGTGATCTTTGAGCCCAGGAAAATAAAATCTGTCACTACCTCCATTTCTTCCCCATCTATTTGCCAGGAATTGAGAGGGCCGGATGCCATGATCTTGGTTTTCTTAATGTTAAGTTTCAACCCAACTTTTGCACTCTGCTTCTTCACCCGCAACAACAGGCTCTTTAGTTCTTCTGAGATAGGCTTTAACCTTCACCAAATTTAGTGAAATGTTTGCCTGAGCCCACACGCTTCATCGGAAATATTCCTGTTTGTGGAATTCTTACAGGGCACTCTGAGGTGGATATGATATCTAACCCAGCAAACCTAAATATGGAGAAGGAATGCTGACCTAAGGAAAGGCTGTTGTAAAAGGGCCACCAAGACAATGCCTCTCAAGAGGTCAGAACACTCTAAACTTTCTGACAGCCTATGTGAATGTTAAACTTCATTTTCCAATGATTTTCAAGCATTAAGTAAAAAGAGAGTGAGTAACATGAAGCAGGGTGGAACAGAAAGATCTCTAGGCTGAATGCTAACAGGGAGCATCTTTTATATCTAAAATGGAAGACTGATCATGCGACAGTGGGGTGAGGGACCATTCTGAATAGAAGGAGTAATTGAGCTGGTGCAAAGCTGAGAGGAAAAGAAACAGAAATAAAACAGAGAGACTAAAGCGCCTTATTATCCGGATAGCTAATTTCCTGTCTTGCACTAATATCTCAGAGACTGACTACAGCAAAGAAATCAATGTCTCCACTTGCCCCTCATTGATAGCACTGAAGAACATGTTCTTTTATGCTCTTTTTCCCTCCATTCTTAAGGCAAAAGGGTCTTAAGGAAAGGGCAGTACATATTCTAAAAAAGAAAATTCAAGGCATTCTTGATACTGAAGAGTGGAAGGGACCATACCAGAGAAAAAAGAGCAGATACAGTAATAAATAGCTACCAGATCTGGGATACAAAACAAATTGGTTTCATATATCCCTTTGCTGCCACCTATTGATTAACTGGGTTTTTGCAATCTTAACAACTTTTGGCTGCTGCATATACCAAACATAGCAGAGGAGTCTCCAACTTCCTTTTCCATAACTCTTGTCCAGTTACAAGTTAGGGATTGTCTGAAGATGAAAGAGTACAGCTACGTGGTCATCTTCTCTATTATTTCTGTCTCTGCACTACAGCCTGGCCAAGATAGCCTACTTCACTGCTACAGCCATTTCAGAGGTTGCACTGCTTGGTTGAGAGAGTCGTTGCTTATAATATAATATTGTAGTAGATCATAAAGGGGGCTGAGACTGGTATGGTCTGGCACGGCTGGATTATAAGTAGTCTTCAACATACGACAATTGGCACCAGAATTTCCACTGCTAAGGAAGGTGGTCATTAAGTCAGTCGCACCCAATTCTAGAATTTTTTTTTAACCACAGTTCAGTGAATCACTGCAATTGTTAATTGAATCTCCTCCTTCTTTAGCAAATCCAGCTCCCCCCGCCCCAACTGAGTTTGCTTGTTGCAAACTGGTGGAAAGATCACTAACGGCAATGATGTGACCCTGGAATGCTGCAACCATTGTATATATACATGCAGATTGCCAAGGGCCCAAATTCTGATCATCACTGTCATAAGTGCAAGTACCAGTCATACATCACTTTTTTTCCACTGCCATTGTAACTTCCGGTGGTTGCCAAATGAATGGTTGTAAATAAAGGACTACTGTGCTTAGTTTGTTCCCAAAGCCCAATTCCGAACCAAAATCAACCATTGTGCAGTCACAGTTTCCATCTTCTTGAATGTAGATAGGCTGCCTCTTCCAGTATTCAAAACAGAAGTTGGCATACAAATTAAGACCAAACACTGAATCAGGAACCTCCTTTGTCGATGCCAGCTTTTGTATTCAACCTAATTTATAAGTTTAAGTACTGTAATGCACATGGGGATAATCAGAAATACATAACAATCCTTCACTGAGGGAGCCCACTAGCTATTGCTAATCCCAGGTTCTAGCTGTCAAATTCTGGTCACTTGACAATGGAAAATAAGCTTTGCATATGCTAAAGAGCACTCTTCATTGCTGTATTGCATCACATATTGGAAGACTGAGTGCAAGTTTAATAAGTAGACATTAACTAATAGCCCCTAGTGCCAATTTACAGCAAGATTGAACAGAAACTGCCCGTGCTCCTCGTTCTCTGCAATTGGCTCGCAACTAAAGGCTCAGGGAAAAACCCAGGAAAATAAAAGCAGCACTTCTCCTCTTTATGTCACCTTCATTTTTGCAAACCATTAAACAACGACTCTGATAGGCAACAGCAAATGCTTTGGAAAGCAAAGGCATTTTTCTCCTAATGTAAGGCACCCGTGCCCGGCAGCTGGGTCATTCTTGCCAAGGAAAAACAAAACTTTTGCCTGATGCTAAACTTCGGGCGGGGGGGAGAGAGACAAATGCCCCAGTGTTTCTGGTTTTCTCCGCTGTACCACCAAGCTCACCATTTCACTTTATTATTGCAATAAATGTAGCCATAAAAATGGCAAGTATCATCTACTCAAGGAGATCGGTGCGAGAGAGAGCTATGGAAACGTAATTCCGACTGTGCCCAGGAAATTTTATAAGATCTTATCAGAAAGGATCATAAATTGCATTTCTGAGGTGCCTTTCCTTGCATCATGGTGCAAATCCCTTGATTTGTCAGAAAGCTGACTGAGGATGGTATATAAGCTTAGATGTGGGAATGAAACAGTGGGAAGCAAAGGGACACATCAGCTGCCTGCTATTCTCCAAAGAATTTCAAGATGAGGAACGAATTAAACACTGTAACTGCAGCACCGTTGCCCCAAATAATCCTGGCAATCTAGCCAGACTAATTTCCCCCACATTCCTTTTTGGTGGGTGGCCCATAAGGCTTCAACTTACGACAGGTCACTTAGCGACCATTTAAAGTTACGACTAATTTCCCCAAAACCTACTTACAACCTGGTTTCAAAGATCCAACATGTCCCCCCTAGTCACGTGACTGCATTTTGGGCCTTTGGCAATCAGCTCACATGTACAGCAATTTTCAGCGCCTCATGATCATGTGACCGTGATTCACAATGGTTTTGCCGGAAACCAGCATTTACTTCCAGTTTCTGATAAAGGATGCCCCCTTGTGAACTAGTGGTTCGCTTCACAACTGCGACGTTCACTTAATGACTGTGGCATTCACTTTAAAGCCTCCACGAAAAAATGTTGTAAAATGAAGTCTGATCATACAGTGACCCGTTTTATTACTGTCACAACGTACAACTGTAATTGTGGGGCTCATGTAAGGTCCATAACTCAAGGATTATCTGTATTCCAGTTTGCCCTCCATCCTGTCTCCACCTGTCGCTCCACTGAGGAAGGACAGAATATATCAATCCTTGAGAACACAAAAGCTACCTGCAAAAGATATCAAGCTCAGACATTGCATTTCTTACTCCACATAGTAGGCGCAGGGCTGGGGAAAGTCCATGGAGAAAACACAAGAGAGCCATGACTAGCCAAACTAGAATTTGATGCCCTCTAAATGTATTCAGTTGGCAAAAGTCAAGCTGGCTGGTCTTTCTGAGGGATGCAATTTAAAGACATTTGGAAGGGTGTGAATTGGGAAAAACTGATGCAGACAATGTGGACTTAAGATCTGAATCTGTCTAATGAAGCTCCTGATGCTGAGGCCTCATCCAACCATGTTTACCCATTATGATGAAAGGTTTCTGTCACAGGGTGGAAAAACGCTACTTCCGAGCCCGTTGCAGTGTAAAAGCCTGTTAGGGAACATAAATTTGCTTGCATAGGTGGACTGAAATATTTGTACACCTTCTCTGTCTATATAGCCCACTCTCCCTTGGGGCAGGAGGAAGGAAAATAGGAGCACAGATTAAAATCACCATGGGAGAAGTCTTGCTTAAAAAAAAAGCAATCAAAGCAGAGGAGCCAGAGAGAAAATTTGTTTTGCTGATAAATATAGTCAAACAAAAATAGCTGAGTTGGAAAAATGTGGAGGGGTGGAGCCCGAGGCATTTGGAAAAATGAGGCAGGGGACAGTGCTATTACCCTGTATGTATGTATGTATGTATGTATGTATGTATGTATGTATGTATGTACATACGTACGTACTTATTTATTTATTTATTTATTTCTCCCGGCTTTGCTCCTGAAATGAAATGAAGTGTTTTAGAAGATGTTGGAAAGATAGTGAAGAAATAAAAGAACTTTCTTATTCTCATGGCAAGGACCAAATATTACGATGGAACAGAGTCCTACGATGAAAAGTGGAAGAAAAAGATTATTATCTGCATGCATCTGTGATTTGTTTCTGAATTTCTAAACCAGAGTTGCTCTCTGAGGGAGATGGGTAGATAGATAGGTAGAGCAGATGACAGATAGACAGACAGACAGATTTAGCTAGAGAATAGAATTGCTTATTTAGATCTCTGCATGCTGTCATCTCAGAAACAAATAACAGCAACAATCCATCACAAGTCTGTATAAATCTTAGGACCAACTTCCACTAATTAATCTCTCAGCCAAGGAAGGACTCTCCTTTAACAAACAACTTCAGGACATAGTATGTTTAAGTAAAACAGTGAAATGTCGTGAAAGGGACTGTAGGCTCTCTGTCTGTTCTGATTCTTTCCCCCTGAAACTCACCGATGGTGTCACAGAGTTGCATTCCCATTCAGTGTGTATGCTACAGATTGCCCCTTGCCTTATTAGCAGCTATTTCTATCTGCAATAGAAATAGCAAATTCCACCCAGAAGCCCCACCATACAAAAATGGAAGTTTTGAGCTCATTATAGTGCAAACAATGTCATATGAACTGACTTCATTTCATTAGCCTTGCAGGAAAAGTTCAAGAATTACTAAAAGTGAAAAACCGGAACGTACTCTGATGCAGACGCTTCGTATTAAATAAGATGTTACAGGAATGATGCCTTTTCCCCCTCTCAGGGCTGCTTCCCGTGACATTCCAGGATTAGAGAGAAAAGGGACAATGAAATGACAAGGCTGACATAATTAGCTCCTACATCAGCCAGAAGCCTGCCTCAGGGAACCAGTCACAGCCTGTAATACAGTCATTTCTCACCAATCGGCCTGGAAGCATTATGTTCAAAACTCAAAGTGGTGGTACATTCCCAAAGCCTCTATTTTGCTGTCTGAGAAATGGATTCTTCACATAATGCAAATAACGACTCTGGGAGCATAAGGCCCTTCTGTTTGGCAAACATATTTGAGGTAGATAAGTGAGCTGTATATTAAACTATGCTGAAGTCCCTTTATTCCAACAAAACAGACCCAGTTTGCTTTGTGCACAAGCCCACACGGGCACAAAACCTTCTCCCTTTTTCTATTCAGGCTAAGTACAAGTGGTAAGACAGTTACTTAAAACTTTCTTGTCCCTGATCTGATACAACCAGGTTTCAGTCTCAAGCCCCAAATACAGAAAGGTGACCATAAAAGGATTGTGGTTGCTAAGTTACTGAAGCCTAACACAGACCAAGTTCCAAGGAATGGAAAAAAATTAAGTCCACCGGGCCTGGATGTGACTGGAATCTCTCTCTAATGGATTCTATCGAAAGATGAGGATGCCTCTGGGGTTAAAAGAAGGCCACTGTGTGATCTGTGGCTGAGGATAGGGCTGCTTGTGTGGTACAAGTAAGCAATCCTGAGCAGAGTACACACTTAGAGAGTGAGCAAGCACCAGAATACATGCGCTCCTAGTGGTATCCCTTAGGGAAGGGTGTCAAACTCAATTTCATTGAGGGCCGCATCAGCATTGCGGTTGCCCTCAGGGGGCCGGGTGGGTATGGTCAGGGTGGGCGTGGCCTATTGGGTGGGCGTGGCCAGAGTGCATATGGCCTACTGGGTGGGCGTGGCCAGCTCTACATCGTTCGTATCAAGGGTGCCTATGGGGGCCTGGGCAGGAGTGGGACAGATCTGAGGGTCTCTGGCAGAAGGAGGGTCTCTGGGCCAGGGCCAAGGCAGTGGGGGCCGTTCCCTCACTGTTTCCAGGATGGCTTCGTGGGCCACATGAAACCACTTCGCGGGCCGGATCCGGCCCCTGGGCCTTGTGTTTGACATGTCTGCCTTAGGGTGCTACTTAGTGGTTCAAAGTTATCTTTCTTTGCAAAATGGGATGGTCTCCATGCTATTTTCTAGGCAGGATAAGCAGAGGACCAGATTCTGCAATTGTCCAGCTGCATTGTGAACCTTTAATGTTTATCCTGGCTCCTTGTTCTTGCGAGCACTTCAATAAGGAGGCTGAGCACCAAAGGGGTCACCTGCACACTGTCTAAACCAGGGCTTTTCAACCAGTGGTACAGGTACCACCTGTGGTACATTGCCACCTGGCAGGTGGTACGCGACCATCCTAGAAAAGTGGTAGCAGGGGAGGGGAATGAGCTGAAATGGTGGCAGCACCGCACAAGCTTGAGCAAGAGATGACTGGAGCTGCAGGGCTGTCAGGGCTCAGTGGAAGCGCCAGGATCAGCGCCAGGCTCCAGCTGGAGCTCAGCTGGAATGTTGCAGCATCTCCAGGGTCTTGTGATTTACATTCAGATGCTTGGCAACGGATTAATATTTATGATGGTCACAGTGTCCCAGGGTCACGTGAAGTGACCAAAACCTGCTGCAACCACCCAGCGGGGGGGGGGGGAATAAAAACCAAACAACCCCACCCCACCCCCGCTGCCAATCCTCACAATGAAAACCTCGGACAGGAGGAAGAGCGCTGCCAGGCGGGCAGGCAGGTGTCTTGCTCGGCTGTGGCTTGGGGGGGGCACTTTTTTCAGTGCCATTGTAACTTCGAACAGTCACTAAGTGAACTGTTGTAAGTTGAGGACTACCTGTACTTCATCACTTTTTTTCCCTTTTTTTTTTTGGTCATCAAGTTTTTGACACCTTGCTAGGCGACTGGTGGTACTCAAATGTTGCCATATCCTAAAACTGGTACAATGGGTGAAAAAGTTGAAAAGCCCTGGTCTAATCCAGGGGTAGGCAACCTTGGCTCTTTTATGACTCTTAGACTTCTACTCCCAGAATTCCTGAGCCAGCCATGCTGAGGGGAAAGGGAGAGGTTTCCAAGCTGAACCATGCTGGCTCAGGAATTCTGGGAGTTGAAGTCCACGAGTCATAAAAGAGCCAAGGTTGCCTACCCCTGGTCTAAACCCTTCAAAGAGGTAGTTCAGCCTTATTGCTTCCCGATCTATTCAGACTGAATTCAGTTCCAAAGGATTGTTCATCCAAAGCAATCCACACTACAGGGAGTAGATGGAGGCTGACTTCTGGCTGCTGCTTCTTTGTATTCCTTTCCTGATCTGGAAGATAAGCTATGGATTATACTAATCCTTGACAAAGTCCCACAAGATCTAGACCTTTCATGAAGAGCTAGTGATGATGGATAAGCATAAAGCCAGGAAAACAAGGTATTCCATGTCATGGGATCCAAATTCTTCTTATACCAGATCAGACCCCTTGCCTATTTAGGTCAATATTGCTCATTCTGATTTGCAAAAGCCTTCCGGGGTTTCTTACCACCACTTCCTATGCACTTCATTCGGAGAGGCCGAAGATGATCCTGAGCTTTATGTCTCCCACTGAGCTGCAGCAATATTTTTCAAACTTAGAAACTTTAAGATGGACTTCATCTCTCAGAATACCTCAGAGAGCATACTGGCTGAGGAATTCTGGGAGCTGAAGTCCATAATCTTAAAAGTTGCCAAGTTTGAAAAATGCCGAGCTTCATGAACTCTCTCTGCCAAGAGTCGGTAACTTTGCATTCCTTTCTTTCTCTCCCACAGCTTGTATCTATACTTGCCCAATCATCTGAGCCAACAATGTAAGTATATGTGTGGCTTAGCATACAAGAAGACATGCCAATTGGCCACAGCTTTAATAATTCTGTATTTGTATAGGTAGGTCTGAAAGACCCTCTTCAGAATAATATTAAGGCAGAGACTGGGGTTGGGGAGACCTTACCAGCGACCATATTGCTACATTATTAGCAATTATTACCACAAGACATGTTTCTATTCACTTTTCATGTGTTTATCAAATAAAGGCATCCTGTGTATTTGTGTATTCGCTGCTTGGGTTAAGGCAACAGGCATTATGTTTTGTGGACTTACATAAAGCATGAAATGGTATTAGTAATCTCATAGTTACAGGCCAGGAAGAGGATTCTGAGCAGAGAGATGCGTGCTAAGTGTGAACTAAGCCAGTTGAGAACACTGAGTAATCTGGAAATATCAAAGGCAAAGGATTATGGGAAACACATCCAAATCCACATATCTAAACACTGATAGTTTGATTATGTGCCATCAAGTTGTTCTCAATTCATCACAATCACAGAGATTTTCTCCATCAGAGACTGCCAAACATTTGGTGTTTCAAGTTGCAGCATTTGCAAAATGTCTCACTTCAAATGTGATACCGACCATTTCAAGAATATTGAAAGCGTTTCAGATCTCAAGCTGGAGTATTCCAAAACCTTGCTTTTAAGCTTGCAATCATTCCAAAAAAGCTTCAGGCGACCCATTTCACAACATTATGACCTCAGAACATTTTGAAATGAAATATTGTGAGCTGCTTATTTATTTTGCTTGCCCTCCACTGACAAAAAAGCATATTCATTGCATTTATTTATTTCTTTATTTTTATCTAACCTGATTCTAACTTGTACATTATCCTGGCCACACCTTGTATAATGTTTTACACCAGGCTTTGTGATACCAGGGGAGAAAAGACGGAGTGATTCTACATATTGAAACTGGAATGCATGTGATTTGTTATGGGTTTTTTAAAAATAACAATAACAAGTGAAATTCTGAAATATAACTGATTCTGAATGACAACATCTGGCTCCAATGTGTAATAACTAAGGAAACGAGAGAGGGCAAAGGAAGGAACAGAGGCATACATAAATGTTCATGCAGCTCTTTTAAAAATAAGATGGATCACCCGCCTGAAGCGCAGAAGCATTGGAAGACTGATATGCAATTCACCGATATCTTCATTGGTGTTTTATTTGTAGAGTTGGGCTCAACCAAAAAGTTTGCTCCCTTATTTTTTCCACATCCCAATTTTTCTATAAGATAGCACATAAAAGTACACTTTCCTGTTTTATCTACAAAACAAATGCATGAAGTGAATTGGGCTGAGCGATGATAACTGGTCCAGATTCATCTACTCTAGATTCATAGCAAAACAAGGATATGAATGGGGACTTTTGGAGATTACACTCCCCCCACCAAGTTTATTTTTATAAATTGGTAGGAAGCTTGCCTGCACAAAATTCTCTCCAATCCTTACAGTTTAAGCTTCTTAAATACTATCAGATGGGGTCTCAAAACAATATAGGCCAATTCTTTCCTAGCACAAAGTAGCAAACTTTTAACAATGTCTTGGGTGAACTTGACAAGTTCATAAGGCTCCAAGGGAGAAATTGTTCCTTCAGCTTTTTATGTCTTGAGTGCCAGACCAACCTCCCAGCTCCATTCTTTCCTTGAAATGCTCTAAAGGGAACTTCTCAAAACCGATCTCTTGCTTGGCACTTACTAGAGGCCTTCTTTAACAACATGTCCCTTTATTCAATGATAGCACTGATGGATTGAAATGAGGAAATGGTTATGTTCTGTGAGCACAGATGGTGGTGGACATAATGGGATTTGATACAACAGACCAGTCTAGTCTTTGTCATCTCAGCTAGGTTGGGTATCCTGACAACTAAAGTTTTCCGTTTACAAGTCATCCTTAGATGATAGTCTAGTGCAGGGGTGTCAAACTGCCAGCCTGCAGGCTGGTTTCATCATACTGAAGCCGTGCCCACCCCATTGCTGGCAATGTAAGAGTCACGATAAGACACGACACGTCACGTGACGTGGCGAGTTTGACACCCTTGCTCTAGTGCAATTCAGATTTGACTTTGCTGAGTCCAAGTTTTTAGAGAAGGTAAATCGGCACCAAGCTGAGAGCTTGTGGTACTTTTCAGAAGCAAAATATTGTAACTTTATATATTCCAAAACATGTACATACACACAAAGAATTTTCCTCCTTACCCCTATTCCAATCCTTACCATGCTGGATATTAAGAAATTGGCTTACATAGGGCTATCAAATCAGGCCTGCAAAACTGCAGAGGTCCATTAGGTAGCACGAAAATGATAAGAGACTCTTGCAGCTATCTCAATTCTGAGCAACCAGATGGAAGCTTACGAGTGAGTATGAAGTAGAAAATACACCTTGTTTCTAACCTGAAGCAAAACCACTGTGTTCTTGAAGTCCTGAGGAATCATTATGGTTGGCTGTGGTTTGGCAGAAACAAAATCTGGAAAGGTTTTGAGGAATCCTTGGTGCTCTCCGAGCTTGTTTTCTTGCAGACGTTTCATTACCCAAAACAGGTAAGATCCATCAGTGCTAGAAAAGCTTTAGTTCCTGGTCTTGACTGAAACAAAGTCTAAAAGGATCCTGGGGAGTAGGACAAAACCAGTGTGTCTTGACCTGTCTTGCCCTATTTCTTCATGACTTGTGCAACTCACCCATCCTCAATTCCAATACTTTTCCTCTACTTTTTTCTCTTGAGCCACTGCCAGTGTTACGAAGACATGAGCTTTTCCTGGTCTTCTCCCCCACTGTTATTTCTACCCAGAATCCAGTATCTGGAACAGAACCAACCTATTTTATTCCATATGTATGACAAACTGTCCAAAACACAGACATTTCAGTTCAGGCACAGGCCAGCTGTTCCAGGCACAAAATGGTTTGTGCACAGAAAAAAACTGCACATCCCTATGGTAGCCTCAGGCTTTCAAAATCTAGTCTGTTCAGCATATATAACGTGTGGGAGGGGGGCACATATTTTAATCCTCTTCAACTGAGCAAAAGGAAGGACGATTTGTCCACTGTGAAGGACAAACGTACCTGGGACACGTTTGGCAAGAGACAGCAGGCTACAACAGGACAGTCTCTACTGCATCGTTCCCCCGAGTGTGAAAGCAACAGTTTTTACAGCATCCCCTCCATAGGACGAAGAAGAGGAAAAATAATTCCAATTCTAGAATGGGGCTTGGCAGCTCTTAATAGCCAAGATTGCAGTCTCGGCGCTCGTTTGCCGAATGGCTTTTTGCCCAGCGATCTGGGGGTTGATTATTTCTTTAGCATCAATCCAGCCGGGCGCAGAGAAAAGTTTTCATCTTTTGAGGGCCATTTAGCCTTAGAGACAGAGGAGAATGCTGAACAGGAGAAGCAGTTGGGGTGGGAGAGAGAGGGAGAAGGAACAGCTTTCCAACAACTACACAGGAAAGAGACACTGGTCATTTGTTCTAACGGTCTCTCGCACAATGATCTTTAAAACCTGGTGTCGCCAATGCACAAGACTTCTGTAAAAAGGGATAATAATTTTGCCTTCAACGTTCATTTGTGGCCGATTATCACGCTGTTAAGAAACGGAGCATGGCAAGATAGCATTGTAAACGTTGGGCTAAGAAGCCACCTAATTGAGCCCCACAGCTGGACCACCAGTCTCCGGTTTCATCCCATGCACCTACCCATCCCACGGTTGTACTCCCCAGGTGTGCCGAAATTATCCTTCCCAATTAAAGAAGGCTGGGATCCATGAATATCTTTACAGAAGGAATAGTTCTAAGAGCATATAAGCAAATGGAGTCACTGCAGTACAGAGAAAAGTGCCACTTGCCTTTCCAGAGAGGACTTTTGCCTACCTTCTGCTGTACTCACATTTTAGTGTTGTTTAGCCTTTTACCTAGCATGGTGCAGAGCAGTTAGCTGTTCACTGTGGGGCTGGTTGTGTGTCACTTAAACAAATGTTCTTGCTACTGCCCAGAATCATCTCAAATCTCTTACCTTTTTTATGCATTCACCTGACATGCAAAAGGCCTTGGATTCAAGCCCCGGTGTTAGTCCTGCCTGCAACCTTAATGCTGCTGCCAGTCAGTGTTTCTTAAATAAAAAGTGAAAGACTTAGTTGGTATATTACACTAATCATATCTATGGAGATTCTCAATCATCCAGGTCATGATTGTCCCAAAGGTACTTTTCCAAAAGGCAGCTGGACTTGATTTGTTGTTTTTTTTCCTTTGAAAACATTGTGTTTCTCATCCAAGAAGCTTCTTCAGTTCCAACTAGAGAAAGTCCAGTTAGTTGCCTTTCAGAAAAGCACGTTTGGGACAATCATGACCTGGATGATCGAGAATATCCATAGGCGCAATTAGTGTAACATACCAAACCTAAGTGTTTCACTTCTTATTTTAAGAAACTGGAGAGCTCTTGGGTGAATATGCTTATAGAGGGAAAAAAAGCATCATTATATTATGAAACACCTAGCACATATACAGTAAGTAATCACTACATATGAGAGCCGTGGTGGCACAGACATTAGAATGCAGTATTGCAAGCTGACTGCTCACTGTCAGAAGTTCGATCCTGACTGGCTCAAGGTTGACTCAGCCTTCCATCCTTCTGAAGTTGGTAAAATGAGGACCCAGATTGTTGGGGGGGGAATATGCTGACTCTGTAAACTGCTTAGAGAGGGCTGCATGAGCACTATGAAGCGGTATGTAAGTCTACGTGCTATTGCTACATACATACACACACACTTAATAATTATATTATACACACACATATATACATACACACACATACGTATATATGTTTTCCCCTCATAAATTTTTCTTCTATAGCCTCTCTAAATGAACAGCATCCATGTATGGATTTCAGAAGTTCACATTAGTAGCTAAAGCCCTTTTCTGAAACATCTTCAATAAAAATGATGTGATTGATAACCTCAATCCTTAGCAAACCATAACCTAAAGCACAGTAGATCGGGGTGTCAAACTGCCGGCCCACGGGCCAGACGCATCAAGTGGAAGCTCCGTCCACCCCATTGCCGGCAATGGCAAAACTGTCCCGATACATTGCACGATGTCACGAGTTTAACATGTCTGTAGTAGATGGTTGGATGGATGGAATGGCACAGTGACACCAGCCCTGCTCTTGTTTTTCCCAGATTCTTCCAGGAAATTTAAACCTCTCTGCCTGAATGTTTGAATTTTCCCACCACCCTACCTCAGAGATGCTGAAAATCAGGCCTGTTTCCACATTACGGAATAAGGCCAAACAGCTGTTGTGGGCTCTACTGCCTGATGGCCTGCCCACCAAAATACCATGCTCTGCTTCCCACCACATTCTCCGTGCTGTCAATCTCTTGCTGCAACTTTTCATAACCTCCTTCAGATGGGTCTCCTCAGTTCTGACCTCCAGCCTCCCTGCTGATTCCGACTCCTGAATTGCTTTCAAATATAATCAGCTGCAGAAGGGAGGGGGGAACGAGGGGGAGCAGCAGCGAAGGGAGTATATTTCCTTCTTATTAAAAAGCTGTGTTTTTCATGGAAAAGAGGATTTTGCCCCAGCGTAGCCCCTCCCCCTCCCCACCTTAGCTAGCAGTTCATTTCCATTCTCAACGAATGTAGCAGACGGGGTCCTGTGCCTCTTTATTGAATTGCTTGCAGCCAAGGGTTTAAAGGCCACAGCAGGGGGAGTATTATTAAAGGAGGGAAATGAGTCATATTGGAAAGCTTCAATCTGAATTAAAGTGTGTTTGTTCGGCAATATATTAGCTCTGGAGATGGCTTGAAAAGAGATTCAGCACTTGAGTCTCTTAGAGACAACTTTTCAATCAAGAGTAGTCCTTTGCATCAGCACCTTGGCTAGCACCCACAGAGGCAGAAATCAAGGCAGCATGCACTGCTTATAAAATTATTATTTATTTTATATGTACCAGGGCCCAGGGCCCTATTGTATCCCTCTGCTTGCAAGCATAGTAGGTCAAAAAAAACCCACCCAAAAACAAAGATTCTATAATCAGAATAAATTTATACAAATGTAGGTATTTGCCTATTTGACCTTACTTGCATAATTCATTCAAGACTTTTGTGTTTTGTTCTGTTTTTTGTTTGTAGTGAGAGGTAGTGATCAGAAACCTTGACTAGAGAGAAATTTATTTAAACTGCTATCCTTTAACCTATGAGATTTTACCTAGTATTACCCATACACTTATCAGCCCTCAGGGCTAGAAACACACATTAAAAAAAGAGGATACTAAATTCTGCACAAATTCGTGCTTTTGTGAGATATTCATGGAACTTCCCCTACCCCAGACTTCCTATGCCCATCAATAAGGGCAGAAGCATTTTCCATAAATCTTTCTTTCTCACGAGAAATCTCCAGCTTAAACCACAAGGGTTGCAGTTTTTACTGTATAGGCATTTTTCCAATACAGTCGTTTCTCTAACACGGTGACAGCGAACCTATGACGTGCATGTCCTTTTTGGTGACACGCCAGGCCTCCAGACCCTCTGGAAGTTACACGAGAGGGCCTCGTTCTTGTGCCGCCTCTGGAATGTCTGAAAGTCAAACATGAATGGACCACATTCTCCTGCTCTTTTGGGAGGCTGCAAGGCCAAACAAGACCAGCTGAGTCAAGGTAGGTGTATTTACTGCTCCAGGTTTCTTTCTGTCAGGAAATGGGCAGGGGCTTACACCAAGAGCCCCTCTTAGAATGGAGAACAACATCCTCCCTCTTTTAGGAGCACAATCTAAGGAAAGGAGTGGGACAGGAAAGCAATGGCTGTATAGAATGAAATGGGCATATCTTCAGGGACCAACTATTTTGTTTACATGTATACAGACTTCTCTTCAGAAGTTTAGCTGTATGCAAGACACTGAGAAAATAACGGAAAGCAGAGGAGTAAGAGACTGCAAGAGTTGATAAAGATCTGGCAGCATTCAATTGCTGTGTGTTGCTGTTATTTCTCAAGATGCCGGGGTGTCAAACTCGCAACATCACATGACTTGTCGCGACGTATCGCAACTTTTTCTCCATTGCCGGCAATGGGGTGGGCACATGACGCATCCAGCCTGGGCTACACTGTACCTTGGGAGAAGAGAGACAGTTTGGTTAGTGGTTAATGTACCAGACTAGAAAGTGGGATGCTGTGAATTCAAGTCCCGCCTTAAGCCACGAAAGCTGGCTGGGTGACCTTGGGCCAGTCACTCTTTCTCTCAGTCCCACCCACCTCACAGGGTTGTTGTTGGGGAAAAAATAGGAGGAGGAAGTTTATTGGATATGTTTACCACTTGTAAAAATAATAAAGGCAGGATATAAACAAATAAATAAATAAAACCTATATAGAAGGGGATTCCCCTTACGTTAGCTATTTATTTCATTTATAAATGTGTAGCCCATCCTTGATATATATATACCTGACATATTTGGAAATCCTATGTAGCTCTGAAGTAATGTGGCACTATGCAAGGGAGAAGAGACCAATCCCACAGCTATTCCGTCAACTGGATAACTTTTAACTCAAGTCTTTTTGTTATTTATTTATTTATTTATTTATTTATTTATTTATTTATTTATTTATTTATTTAAATTTTATTAAATTTATATACCGCCCTTTCCCGAAGGACTCAGGGCAGTTTATTGCCAAAGGTTGGTAGTGATTCTGCACACAGAAGAAATTCCGAGATTTGTTCAACTCAGAATCAATTATATTTTGGATATAAAACTTCCACTTGGAGGGCAGGGGCAAGAGAAGAGCCAAGGCCAATTAAAAATACATGCACAGGAAATGGGGGAAAGGTTGCCTTACTTCTGAAGACCAATATGCTTTGAAGCATTTTTTTCAAACATCACAGGGGCTAGAAATTTATTTTTAAAATGTGTTACATAACAATTTTATATTAGAATCAACTCTATATTCTATTCAGAATTTACGTTTCTATTTAGAATTCATGTATCCATATTCCATATTGGTAAAAAAAAAAGGAAAATTATTCTCAAGAAACTTCCAGGGGGAAAAAAAGTTAAGGGGGGAAGGTCTGGAACAAAAGATTGAAAGGAATGGAAATCAAGAGCTCCCCCTAATGGACAGACATGGAGCATGCAGGGAACAGTGAAGATGGAAAAGAAACTCACAAGCACAACCATCTCAGTTACTTGAGACAATGGCTTAAATCCTTGCTAATCTAAAGAACAAGGGTGGCAGGATGGCTTGGGTTAGCAGCCCTTGGGTTTCAAGGGTGAACAAACCATTTCATAGTGATATCCCCTAACTCATCCTAGACACATACTGTATTCTTAATTTTTTTAGCAGTATGTTTGCATGAATTAAGGTCAAGTGCAGGGTGATCAAATTATAGATATACAGGTCCCATTTTATTTTTTACTGGGACCCCAAGACGCCACAAGGCAGCCTGGTTCAAGAAACACGCTTATAAATAAAGAATTGCAAAGCCCAGGGCTGTCTTTTGAACATTAAATGAATTGCAAATAAAAAATATAGTTCTAGTTAACTGTGCCTTTAAAAATGTATTCCAACAGCATAATTTGCGAGTAGCGTTTGGGGGTTCTCTTTGTTGCTGTTGCAAGTGTTCGTAGAAACCAGGGAGTCAGAAAAAAAACTGCTTAAGAATTGCAAATCCCTCTCAAGACTATTATTATTGCAAACCTCAATCTTACCTTCGGCTCACTGACGATCTAACACAGAAGCTAAGATGAGAAATGAACTCCAAGATCAGGCTGGAAAGAGGGTGGACTAAATTCAGCTGAAAGCCCATTATGCTTCCTAAATGTGCGTATTGTATTTACCTGAAAGGAAGGCAAGCTGTTTTGTTCTAAATACTTTATCATTGAAATGGAGGATTGTCTTAAACTCACGGAAAATACAGCAGCAAGGGAGCTTTAAAACAAAAACAAAAACCTAGTTTTCCTCTGGCAGGGGGCCATCTTAAATTCAGGACCATCTCCTTTTCTAGTAATTATTTTACAATTCAATGTTTATTTCAAATAGGAATATGTCTTTATTCCAGTCCTCCCAATTACCCTTCAGAATAAGCCATCGCTAATTGTTGTTTGAATAATAGATCCTGAGGCTGCACCAAAACTCCCCAACCAGTCATTTCTCCAAAATTAAGCTGGATTTTAACTTAGCCTCAGTATCCTACAGACCTCTATTTCCTACACAGGTGCTTTTGAACCGTGGTTACTTTAAGATATGCGGACTTCAGTTCTCAGAATCCCCTAGCCACCAGGGAATTCTGGGAATTAAAAAGTCCACATATCTTAAACGTAGCCCAGGTTGAGGAAACACAGTTCTTCTACAGGCTTGACATTTGCTCAAGATGGAGACTTTGAAGAAACAGAACAAACATTAGGAGAGTGAAAATTGTTTTACACAAGAAGGGCCATATGAATATGGAATGCCCGATGTACAGAGAATGATCCTAGGCCATTCAGATATAGCCAGCCTACTCAGTATGGGGCACCAGTCACATGCGTCTAACTTTATTCAGCCATTTGGCAGAAAATTAGCCACTAAATGCTCAACTATACATCTCCCCCACCTAGCCCTTCCACATCCTGGCTTAACTCTTAGTACCCCTTACTCTTCTCCTTTTCCTCATCATCCAAACAGTCTTTCTGGCTGAAACCACTTGGTTAACAAGGCTGCTTCCTATGGGACATAAGATGCCCCTCCCTCCAACTAAGAGTTGCTTGCTGGATGCTGTTTTCTTGTCAGTCACCATTCTGATGTAGCTGTGTCAAAAGTGGGTTCCCTTCCAAGCAGGGAGTGTGGATCCGGAGCACGTAGGTCGAGAGCCACACAATTCAGCTAAGTAGCCCAATTCAGACCGATAAGAAGGCCCCTGCATTTAGGGGCAGGATAATTTTAACTGATCTAACATTGCTGCAATGAGGAAAGCAACGGACGCTTCCATGCTACCACCCTTAACCATATTACATGCACAAAGGCCCAGATATTGTGTCCTATGATGCACCAGCCAACTAGAGTGCCTCAACTCATCCAGGTAGAAACCAGCCCCGTTTCTCTATGGGATTCTTTTAAAATAAATAAATAAATAAGTAAATAAATAACCCCTCTGCCTCTCCAGATCCCGTGGCAGTGCACTGTGTACGTGGATGGTATGCTCCTCTGTAACCATGGCTGAGAGCAGAAAGAGCCAGGAAGTAGTTAAAACTAAAGAGGGAGGGGGGGATTTATTATTTTATCAAAATGAGGCTATGACAGCTGTTTAAATGCAAGAACATCTGGCAGTCGCATGACCCTGAGAAGCAGCAGGGCCAGAAGGGGCTCCAGGCACCCATCAGCTACTTTAAGTGGCTATTGAGCGTAATAAATGGAAAAGAAGAAGAGAGCCAGTTCTTTTCCCTCAGAACAGGGGAGTGCTGGATGCAGCCAGTGAGGAGACCCAGTGAGAGGACGAGCTGAATTATCCCTGGAAGGAGGACATATGCCCTTGTCCAAGGGTCGGAAGTATAAAAGATGGCCATGTGCCATTATTTTAGGAAACTATTTCACGACCAGTTAAGTGAATAACCCTGAAGTAAAGCAGACTGTCCCATTTTCAAAGGAGGGGGGCTGCTTTCCAAAATAGGTCTTGGTGAGATAAGCATGCAAGTTCAACAAGCCTCAATACAGGTAGTCCTCAACTTACAATAGTTCACTTACTGACCGTTTGATGTTACAACGGCTTTGAAAAAAAATGACTTATGGTCGTTTTTCAATGTGTGTGACCTTTGCAGCATTCCCATGGCTGGCTCAGGAATTCTGGGAGTTGAAGTCCACGAGTCACAAAAGAGCCAAGGTTGCCTACCCCTGACCATGGTCATGTGATCAAAATTTAGATGCTTGGCAACTGACTCATAGTTATGACCACTGCAGTGTCGGGGGGGGGGGGGGGTCACGTGAACACCTTTTGTGACCTTCTGACAAGCAAAGTCAGTGGGGAAGCCAGATTTCACTTAACAGCTGTGTTACGAATTTAATGACTGCAGTGAATCACGTAACAACTGTGGTAAGAAAGTCCACCAAATGGGGCAAGGCTCACTTAACAAATGTCTCACTTAGCGACAGTAATTTTGGGGCTCAATTGTGTTTGTAGAGGCTGCTCCAGGTTGGAAACTCAAGATGTTCGGTGGAACCAGGAATAAGAAATCCTGAGAAACTCAGAATCAGTCACCGCCCTTCTTCCTCCTTGAGAACTGAAGACAAAATTGACCTTCCCCTCAAAGTTACGCTCTGCCCGATGAGTTGTGTGATCAATGTGTCTAAAGCCCCCGACGCTCACCAAGGGGATACAGGGAAAAGCGAGAAATGCAATCAGGCAATAACATCAAAAATTCCCCTTGCAGAGCAAAACTGGAAGCGTGCCAGTCTGCTTTGATGCAGATTCAAATTGTAACACGAAGGCGCTTGGATGCAATTGAGTCAAGAGCTTACTCATTCTTCCCAGCCACGCCAGAGTGTGTCAGTCCATCACACCTTCAACACTTAAAATGTGATTACAGGAGGGAGGGGGTCACAGGAAGCAAAGCTGGATTCAAGGAGGGAGGAAGGGAAAAAAGGACTTGGTGTATCAGAATCAAAGTAATGTACCAGTTGCAATTGCCTCTGGTTTAACCTAACTTGTTTTTTTTTCTTAAAGACAGTTTTCTTACAACACTGTCTCATAATGCTGAATTAATATATGAGGACAGATTTCAGAAAATGGCTTCACCACAGGTATAAAACTCAGTTTTCTAGAGTTCCAGAGTGGGGTTTTTTCTTTTTAAGGTTTTTTTTTTAATCCTACCTTTATTATTTTTATAAACGGCTCAAGGTGGCAAAAATGCCTAATACTGTGTCCTCCTCCATTTTCCACACAACAAAACCCTGTGAGGCTTAGGCTGAGAGTGAGTGAGTGACTCAGGTGGTTTTCATGCCTAAAAAAAAGGCCCAGAATTTACAGTCTCCTGGTTTCTAACCTGGCACCTTAACTAAACCGAACTGGCTTGCTTTTAGTTCATCTGTGCCTTTATTTTGCGCCCCCCCCAAAAAAAACGAATCTTCCTCCAAACATAGATAACTTTTCCCCATCATGCAAAAGCAAATGCTTTTTTTCTAAAAGCTCAAAAAATCAGATGGTTACATATGGCTCATGGTTAAGTCTAGTTCTTGTCCTATGCTCAGATGCATCTTCAGCCACACATCTTCTAATCGTGTCCTTTCCAATGCCTTTACTTACTCAGTCACTATTATCCCCTCCCCATAGTACAGCCTGGGTAAGTAAATTCAAAATTGGGTAGTCTCCGCTACACTTACAAAGTATGCATTCTAAGCAAAACTGCACGCTTCTTTCTCCCTGCAGTGTGTTTGGGGTGTTTTAAATTTATTTTATTAGTCAGAAGCTCTGGATCTGCCTCTCATAATCTGCAAACATCTGTTGACAGTATCTGCTCAAAATCAAGGTAAGTTAAAAAAACAACCAACAACTGAAGATGCAAAACCACAAGAGAAGTAAGGCAGCCACAAACATTCTTTAACTTCCAGCGGGCATAAGTATAGCTAGAAATTTTCCAAAAGTTGGTTCCCTGATTAAGTACCATAAGTAACAAATGGGGTGTAAGGTAAACCTCACCTGAACAAATTGCACCCAACCCTATTAGCAGAAGATGCCCCCATTTTATTTTTATTTATTTATATTTCATATTTTAAAACTGCTTGACTCCCTATATTCAGTGTACGATTGCCAGCTGGTCTACCAACTTCATCTCAACTTGAAGGCAGATCACGGTGGCAATGGGACCCCGGGCTTCAAGCAGAATCACCTTGTAGTGCCTGCGCTAAGATGCCGCCCCCTTTGGAAAGTGGATGGACATCCGCTTGTTAGTAACTGCCCTTAGCACCCATCTGCCCTGGCTGTAAAAGACAGCCTCTCAGCAATACACTTTTATGCCAGGTAAAGAACAGGATGCTTGTGACAAGGCACTGTTATGGAGCTTATTTGAGACTGAGGATAAATCCTAGAAAGTCATCTGGATTTTTGCAAATGTTCTCTTTTGGGCAGTATCACTAATGAAATTTAGCCTTTGTTCATCACTGCAATAAAAAGTAAGGCCTATCTTTTATATTAGTCAACAGATATAGCCAGCAGTGACTACCGATCAATAGTAGATAACACACTTTGCATGCCAAAGATTCTAAGCTGGTATCTCTCATTTTTTTGTTTAAAAAAATGTAGCAATGATATGGAAAAAGCTGGCATTCTGACATGTCATGGTGGCCACATAGTCCAATCTAATGCAAGTAAGCCTCCTAGATTTATAATGCATGAAAGTGATTCTGACTCATTCGTAGGTAATCTAAACTAAACAAAATCCAGATCCAACTCTACATAAAAGTAATTGTAAATTTTGAACTGAATAGGAAGGGAGAAATCCAGAAACCGGAACCCAAATTCTGAATTCACTGGACTGCGTTCGGTTATGATCTCATGTGCCTTAAAGGAGAGACATCACTTCCCATGAATGTTGTTCTAGACTTTTTGTAAAAAATAAAAAGTGGTTACTTGAAATTCTGTGCTTAACGAAAATCAATAGCAACAATTATTAACTAACAGGAAATCTGTAGATGCTAATATAGTGTTTTAAGGATGGATTCTACCATCTGAAGACTAAAAAGCTGGTCTTTTTCTTGCATGGACTGAAAGGAGATGTCAACATGGTTAGATTGTGAGCATGGAGTGGAAACTACTGGATTCCACATGATCACATTGTATTTTAGATTCTACAATATGAAATTGAGGCTTTACATTCTTCCTTCTTTGTTGTTAGATAGGGTTCCAGTGGGTTTGAACAGTAACTGTATCCTCAGATAAAAGCATCTTGTTTTTCTTAGGTCTAAGACCATCATGGAGGACTGTGGATAGGGAACGCTTATTTCTTCCCCCAAAAAAGTATGGAAGACAGGAAAAATACAGAGGTTTAGAATGTAGCAGCTAGAAAGGAAATAAAACAATGTCTGAATTAAAAACAAAAACAAAATATAAAACACCCTCAGAACTACACAAAAACTAGATTGAGGATTACAACTAAGAAAGGTCACGCAGACCAAGCATATATCCACTAATGTTTTAATACCTGGCAGGGCTTTCCACATTTCTTAACTTGGGTTTAAAATAAAAACCAGTTGCCAGCCATTTTCCAATTTAATTAGATGTACAAGGGAAGGAGGGCGGGTCCCCTTCCCAGAAAAGTGGGAGAGGACGTCTGCGCTCATACTGTGTTTTTACACACACACACACACACACACACACACACACTAGGTGGTTTGAAAAGCATCTCAATTTATGCTTTCCCCCTAGATGCTCTTTTTTAATGCAAGGTATAAATAAATAAATAAATCCTAAAACAACTAAACAAATACTAAACATCTGCATTAGCAGCTACATCTCTTTTTCAAACCCGACACAGATCTACTTTCTTTTATCTCCTTTCCCACTCCCTCACCACCACCCCACCCCGCAAAAAGTATATATTATCTGTTTGAAACAAAGGTTTTTACCATCTTAAAAGCAGCCTTTTTTGCTGACGAGAAAGGCTGGAGGTAGCCTGCAAAGAATTTCCTCCTTTCCTCTTCCTGCCTTAAAGAACAGGATAAGCCAAAGAGCCTCAGCCTAGTTAGATCTTACTTCCTGGAAGTCTGAATGCAATGCCTTGAAAGGGGAGGTGGGGGAGCAGATCAGCCTTCATGAAATTGTTGAAAAGTAAAAATTGATTGTTATGAAATCCGATTCTCACCGGCCCAGTGCTTAATGAGCCCATTCCTTATTTCTCCCTGCAACATTATAATGCCGTAAAAAGAAAAATAAGACACACAGAGAGAAAAATAAAAAAAAATGAAGCTGAGGCGCTTCGACTCCTGATTTGCAAGCACTAAAAATGGCAATGCCATTTACCTGTGAAAGAATTATTTTTGCACACAGGCGGCTGTGGATGCAGCAGGCAGAGAAGAATCAAAATTTTATGATCCTTTCTGGGTGCTATTGTTTGTTCTAAGAAGAAATAAGGAAGTTATAAAGTTCCAAGCCACCAGAAAAAGAGTGTGAGACAGTTTGCTTTTTTTAAAAAAAAAGACTTTTTTTTAAAAAAATGGCACCTGATTTGGTAGAAGGAAGAAAAACATTCAAAGCCTAAGGGGATGGTAGCAGAAAAAGGCGAAAGGTCTGGGTAAAAAGGCCTCTACAATTACTTAATATCACTTGCATTAAATGCTTCTTTATTCAGCTTAACTGGATAAATTGGAGGCACGAGCTTCCAGGTTAATAGTTAGTGGGACAATTATATCCTTGGTTTAACAAAAAAAAAAATCCAGGCTAACCTATTTATAATACACTTGGTGTGCTGTCTTATAAGCAAATTAATCTGGAAACAATTGTCTGCTGCAACACAATTGCCCCTTGTGTGTATTATAAAGGAAATGCTTGGGAGGGGTTTTTTTTGGTGGGGTGCATCTCCTTTTTCAGCCATATTGCTTCAGAAGATGGGGTGCAAGTGGCTCATAACATCAGGAGGGGGGCAGGCAGGTTTTGTGCCAGCAAGAGGTTTACAAAGCCAGCTCCTTGGACCCTGTGTTTTCATTGTGTCTGCCTAGCCAAAATTCTTCCCTATAGAAATCTAGGGAAGCTGGCCTGGAAAAATCTCCTGGGGAGACTCAACAATGGATCAAAGGCTTCTCCACACCTGAGACTATATTTATACTGGTAGAATTAAATTCACAATTAGTAAAAACAGGTACAAAATTACTCTGTTTAATTTGGATGCCAGGAATAACCATTAGCATCTGAGAAGGTGGGGGGGGGGAGGCGGAAAGACCAGGAAAACGGCCTCGAAGAAAACTGTACCCCTTCTTACTCCTGCAGCTGTGCTCTGAAAAAGTGATGAATTTAAACAAAAACGTCTTGGATTAGGGTGGTGATCTGGCGATACAAACGATCCGTTCCCTACAGCCCAGGAAATCCTCCTACACATATATAGGTGGATGGATGTGTGGCACTTCCACGGAACCCTTCCCAAGAAAATATATATATATATACACATCGATTGGAATTTCGGTGGGCGGGCTCACACGTACAAGTAGACAACGCGCCGCTCCCCGCTATTAGCTTGCGTGGTCTCTCCACCGCGTTGTATATGAACGCAAACGAGCCACGGTACCTCCAAAAATGCCCATTCCCACGTTATCAACACTGCATACCGTTACAATCAGGCGCGGATCAAACCCGGCCGCACAACAGCTAGCTAGCGGGAAGTGCCCGGCCACGTGCCTGCGTTTGTACACACAACCAGTAGTACGTGACGGCGCAGCCGAGCTTCAACAGTTGGACCCGCGGGGCCCGAAAAGTAACGCTATCCTATTCCGAGCCGAGCGGAACCCGACAGCTGCTCCAATCCCGGGCAAGAACGCGGGCAGAAGTCGCGCTGCCGGCCTCGGCTGGCCCGATCAGCCGCTCGAAGGGGGGGGGGGGGAAGGAGGGCGAGCGGGTGTTTCGCTGTCAGCCAAGAGACGCGAGGGGAAAGCGCGCGTCTCGTCTCGGGCTTCCACCTGAATCCGCCCAGGCCAAGCCGCTCTGCAGGCTAAGATTAAACCCGACTTGGCAGGCCAGGCTATCTTTTACGCCAGCGTTTCCCAACCTTAGGAGCTTGAAGATGCGTGGACTTCAACTCCCAGAATTCCCCAGCCAGCATAGCTGGCTGGGGAATTCTGGAAGTTGAAGTCCACGCATCTTCAAGTTCCTAAGGTTGGGAAACGCTGTTTTACGCCATTGACGGGTCGTCGTCGCCCGTCAGAAGGTGGTTGAGTTTTTTTTTTTTTTTTTTGGGGGGGGTTGGTATTGTTTTTTTCCACCTCGGCAGTCGCGGCCCTCCTCCAGCGCCCGCCGCCCCACTTTGATCCTGGGGGCGAAGCAGGCGACTTGCTGGCTGCCTCGACGGTTGGTTTCCCCACCCCCCGCGAGAAGGAAACGGGACTCTTCTACGCTTCCCCACCCCACCCCACCCCTCCATCCAACGCGGTTTGTCCCGCCGCGGCGAGTTTCTCCCCTCCCCCCTGCCCCGCGCTCCCCGGGTTCCAGCCGGTTCCGCCAGCCCGCCCGCGTCAAGCGCGAACTTTGGAGACACGCGTCGAGTCTCCTCCGTTCGCTTCTTTGAACAGCCCAGAGTCGAGTCAAAGTTAGGAAAAGAGTCGTCGGGAGAAGCTCCCGACAAACGCGCCCTCCCGATCCCCCAGCCCCGGCGGGAGCCAGTTTCCCATCGAGCCGGCCGCTCCCGGCTTCTCGACGCCCCGCTCCCTCTTCCTCCCGTCCTCCGGAACCAAGTTTGGTCCGGGGCGAGGCTGCCGTTCCCCGGCCGCACCGACTTCCCCCTCGCTCGGCGCTTTCCCCGCATCCGCCGTCCGTCCGTCAGTCCGTCCTCCCCGCGCGCCTTACCTCTCGCACAAGCCACTGGCTGAGGGCGAGCCGTACCCAGCTGAGGACCTTCATCTTCCAAAGGAGAGACCGTTCACCAGCATTGAGAGCGGGGAGGAGGAGAGGAGAAAAACGGGAGAGAGCCAGAGGGAGAAAGAGAAGGAGAGAAGAGGCTGGAGGGAAAGATGTGGGGAGGCCGAGCGCTGCTCCTTAAGAAAGACACCCCCCTCCAAAAAGAGAGAGAGAGAGAGAGAGAGAGAGAGAGAGAGAGAGAGAGAGAGAGAGAGAGAGAGAGAGAATCCTCGGGGTGGGTGGGGAGCGGAGCGCGAAAGAGCTGAGCGGGAGAAGAAGGATGAGCAGCAGGTTCTCGGAGCAGCAACCCAAGATGCACCGAGCCCTGACAGGAAGGGAGGGTGGGTGGGGGGGGACAAATGCAGAAAGTTGACTCTGCACTTGGTTGGGGAGGGTTGGGGTGGGGGGCGCCAGCACAGGCGGGGGTGAGTTGCACGTGCCCTGTCCAAGGAGCCCGGGGAAAGGGGCGGGGTGCCGAGTTTTACCAACCCCACCCACCCTTAACCACAGACCTGGTGGGAGAAGATGTTGCCAACTTCTTTCGGGCCGTTCTGAAGGAGGGGGCTGGTGGTGGGGGGGAGTAGGATTAAGGAAAGAACCCTCTCTACCATTTTAATAAGCGGCACGGGTAGGAGAGAGAGAGAGAGAAAGAGCAAGAAAACTGGGGTGGGGGAGCAGGGTGTTCTTAAGATGCGGGGTGCAGCATAGGAGATTTTGCATAGGAGGATGGAGAGGTAGCTGGGTTGGTTCTGAACATGTGATCTCGAAGGGGTGGGGGGTGTCAAAGTTTTATATATATATATATATATATATATACACACACATAGATGTATACACACACATAGATATATACACACACATAGATATATACACACACATAGATATATATATGTATATATACATACATATATACATACATATATATATATATATATGTATGTATGTATGTATGTATGTATATATATTTTACTTCGCATAACCCTTGCCTGAGGTGGAAGACTGCTTGGTGTTACACCTTTATTCCATCTGGCAGAAGAAATGTTGGGAGAGAGTCAGAGGGATCCACAAATAGAAAATGAGTTTGTGTTCTGAGCCTTGGCGTCTGTTCTCAACCTAAGGTCATATCAAAAGAAAGAAATACATAAGTACATTTTCATCCAGATCTCTTTTTCCAGTGTGAGAAAGCGGTTGGAAGGGTTTCTGGGATGGCTTCTAGCCTGACTCAGAAGTGCCTGCCTGTCAGAGAGTGCATCGTACATTTTAAGGAGACTTCACCTCACTCAATCAAAGCATCTTTGACACACGTCCCCCTTGCTTTCTATAGCATCTTCTAGCACATCTGAGATTTCGGAAGAGGGAGAACCAGAGTAACAATTAAGAAAACAATGACCAGTAGGGCATGATGATAAACTTGTTCATCTGCCACCAAACAATATTCTCCAGCTCACGCAGAGCTTCCTTCGTTCACCTTTGAGAAATTACAAAAAAATTGGGAATGCCGCTTCCCCATGTCTAGGCCAGTGGTGGCGAACCTATGGGACAGGTGCCAGAGGCGTCACTCAGAGCCCTCCCTGTGGGCACCCGTGCCATGCCTCGGAGGTGGCAACTGTCCCTCTTCAACCAGCTGCCCCCCATACGTGTCCCTCCCCATGAGCGACATTGAGGTGGCCACACCCACCTTGGCCACACCCATCCAATCTTCCATGGCCACCACAGCCACACCCACCCAGTAGGCCACGCCCACCTGGCACCCAGCGATAAGTGGGTTTTGTGTTGCAGTTTGGGTACTTGGTCTCTAAAAGGTTCTAGGCTTAAAGTCCAGTGCTCTACATCCACCTGGTTGGACCCCAGGTCATGTGGCATCCCTCTGGATCTTCAAATGCAGGCAGGCACACATACTACAGAGAGTTATTTAAATGCCAGTCCTTCTAATTCAGAGTATAATTATTGCAGGCTCTTCGTCTGCCCATTCCTATCCTCAAGCCGGCATGAAAAGGTTGCCTCTTGTATATGCGGAAGGGGCTGTCTCATTGGCAGGCAGTAATTCTTTCATTTCAGCCAAAATAGGTATTCAAGGGTTATTTTTCTTTTCCCTCCCCTTGAAGGCTGACAGGACTCTTCTTAGTGCATAGGCAGCTGAGGCAGAGGGTGACTTGGAGAAAAAAAGAGGAAATAGAGATGGGGGGGGCGAAAGACGGAGAACTCTCTGCCCCCCAAATCTGAGGTTTTTTGGCTGCTGGCACCAGCAGGTGCTTAGCCTTTAATTGGCCAGCTGGCTGGTTGGCAGCTGGTGTAGCAGGCATGCTGTTACCCCCAAAGGTGGCTGTCCGACCTGCTTGGTGTATGGAAATGGGAGCTCATGCCCAAGCTGAATAACAGATCTCCCATTCAGCGCTTTTCCAGGCAGGAAAGGCATAGGGCTTGAGAAAAAGCTCCGATGAAGCCTGCGGTGGCAAACCATATTCTCAACGCTGTCTGCTTCTTGTGGCAAAATATTAGCTTTTAGCCCAGGAGATTATGGACATCCTCTAGACAGAAAAAGACTGGATGTTCTGTCTCATTACAGTCAATGAATGAATGGTAAAACTGGATGCTTTTAGTCCTGGGAAACTTGATTAGCCAGTTCCAAGTATCATCAAACTGTCCCCGTTTTCTAGTGTTCTTACTAAAATACCCAGGTTGTCCGGCATCTTTAGCTTCTCAATTGTTTAATTGTTGGTGAGGGGGTATAACCTCCTTGATGCTCCTGAAATAGAGGACTGACGGATGTGCCTTCAGGGCTACTAGGCGCAGTACAAACCAGATTCGGGGTCCAGAAGAGATCAGGATTGGCTGTCCATCTAATCTGGGGCAATGCAGTGGATGATTAGGAGAGGTTGGGGATCCTGGTGGTGGACTATTTCCCTTGCTCCTGTTTGTTTCACCAGCTGAGCTGACCGGCCTGTTCTTAGACAAAAGAGGCCATGAACTTCTGCAAAACAACTTTTGGGACACAGTAGCGGCCGAGTGGCAGACGGAAGAATTTCACATCCACACGTGAGTGGCTGAGATCTCCCATGTTACAACATGGCCAAGGTGAATCCCTACATTCTTCAGTGTGTTTTCTTTTTAAAATCTTCACTTGTTTCCCTCAGAAAGGCTTGGTTGTAAGGGTCACACACTTTGAAAATTTCCACAAGAGCAGTGTTAGTTGCATCTTCCCAGGGTCACAACTAGAGGAGAAAGGCTCTTTTGCAGCAGATTGCAGCTGACCTTTTTGCTGGTGGAATTATCTCCTCCTGTGTGGTTTTTCCTGGTGCTGCGGCATTTACAGGACCAACAAAGGCTTCTTGTTTTGGTTTTTCTCAACCATTTCATTTCTTCTAAAACTTCTAAAATTCACCCGAATACATAGTTATTACTTGGGAGTTCATTTTATTGATTTTATTCTCACTATCTATCTAAAGCAGGGGTGCCCAACCTTGGCAACTTTAAGGCCTGTGGTCTAATTTGCCAAGCTTGGACACAACCGATCTAAAAAGTCCCGTTATCAGGAGGCATATAAATATTGTAAATGAAATAGATTTTCTGATATTGACTTGACATTGAGTTCTCAGTATGTTCCAGGTCTGTCTCAGGTGTGGCCCTACTTATACATTGCTTTTTTATAGAGTTCCACGTTTTTGATTATACAGTATCTGATGTAATTTAAATATGCTGGGGAAAAATACGAGCCATCTATAAACTCTTTGGTGCAGTTGTTGTAGCCCATGATATGGTATATCTTGAAACAGACCGAATCCTGCTGTGGGATGTTATTTAGAAATGTGCCTGTAGGTCATGATGGCATTCTAGCAACCATCCCAAACGGATGTCCTCTAGATACCTTGAAATTACAGCTCCCAGAGCTTCCGTGCAGGAATGTATTACAATCTGTAGCCACTGGATATATATATCAAAAGGTTTTGTATTTTTTTTTAACGTTCTGCATTTGCCAGGGGTATATTTATTCCATCCGGAGTGAATAAACCTAACGTTAAATTGATGTTTTACTTGCTTGGGGTTTAGCTTTCCTTTCTGAATGGATGAGCTAATTGCCATGCGTCAATCTTACAAATGCAGGCCTAAGAATATAAATACCATAAAGATCGTGAGAGACCTTTGTCCAAAGGTACATATGAATAGTCTTGAGTATGAAATATTGAGCTAACTGCCTTGCATTCAGAGGGACTCTAGCATGACTTCCGTAAAAAGCAGCAGGGCCCAGAAAGACCTCAGCCTGACCCTGGAGCCTCTATTAATTGCAGCAGTTAGATGCCATCAAGCCAGGCCTGAGCCTTGATTTCCATCTTGCTTTCTCTGCTCATAAGCTGCAGTCCTTCCAAGCAATTTCCAGGGATCTCCTTCATCCCAGTTAGCCTGTTGGCATTTGTGTTCCATCCATCAATGGAAGCTTTCAAAAAAGAGACTGGTCAACCATGTGTCTAAAATGATATAGGGTCTCCTGTTCAAGTAGGAGGTCGCACTAGAAGACCTCAGGCCCCTTCCAACTCTGTTATTCTATGTTCTATGTTCCTATTTCTTAACCACGCCAAGTGGAGACGTGTATTCTAGTCTAGTCCACCACGAAAGTACGTGTTTAGTTCGCCAGTCCTCAAGAGGGCATTCAGGGCCATTTGATCTAAGACCATGGACTGATTTTTTTTATGGTACTCCTGGAGTCTGTTTTGTGAGGGTGGGAAAGAGTTATATTCTCCAGTCAGCCAATCAGAATTAGGACTTTTCATTTGTCTTTGGGATAAAAGGAAGTGAAGGGACTTCAAAAGTGGAGTAAGAACTTTCCTGAATTTGTGGCCAGGTAGGATAACTTGAGGGATGCGGTGGCTCAGTGGGTTAGGACGCTGAGCTTGTCGATCAGAAGGTTAGCAGTTTGGCGGGTCAAATCCCGAGTGCCGCGTAACAGAGTGAGGGCCTGTTACTCGTCCCAGCTTCTGCCAACCTAGCAGTTCAAAAGCACGTAAAAATGCAAGTAGAAAAATAGGAACCACTACGGTGGGAAGGTAACAGCGTTCCGTGCGCCTTTGGCGTCTAGTCATGCCGGCCACATGACCACGGAGACGTCCTCGGACAAGCACTGGCTCTTCGGCTTTGAAACGGAGATGAGCACCTGCCCCTAGAGTCAGAAACGACTAGCACGCATGTGCGGGGGAACCTTTACCTTTACCTTTAGGATAACTTGGCCAATCAGATAAAGCCTGCAGGCTAAAACTTCTCCAATCTTATGAACAGCATTATTCATATACTGTGAAGCATAGGTCTATGAAAGAATGAGCAGATATGAAGAATTCTAGGATATGAGGACAGTTGTAACATTGAACTATAGAAGGGCATTTGTAAACTACTCTCGCCCACCAGCAGGGCCGTGGAAACCTCAGTTAACTTTGGACTGACCAATCCTCATCTCATTATGCCTCCCAAGAAAATGAAAGCCATAGAGCAGCAGAAAATGCAAGAGAAAAGGAGCCAAAGAGCAGTGATCACACTCATGGAGCAGTAAATCAGTCCACGGAGACTCTGGTTTTCCAAACAGCCCTTTTTCAGTGAAAATGATTGTGCACTGCCAGATCTAAACAGGCAGGAGCTTTTGAGTCCACAACTGTTTTGCAAGCACAGACTGAATGTGCATTTCCAGAGTCATGCATTTGAGATGGTCAGCTATGTAAATTGAAACAATCAACAAATAAATGTATGTATGCATACCTGTTCCGGTATCTTACACAAGATTAAAGCGTTTCATTGGGAAATAGTGCATTGTTTTGTTTTGTTTTTAATTAATGGAATGCACTTTGGGGATTATGGCATTTAATAATGAAAAAGTGCAGTATAAACAGTAGAAATACATACCTATACTACATACATACAAAATAAAGACATTTAATCAATACTGTTAAGAACTCAAATACATCCCTACTTAGCAAATCTTCTCATAACCTCCTAGGACCTAGGAGGAGCCAGTGTTAACTGTATCTTTGCAAAGTCAGGTATTAAGCCAAGCCAGTAAGAATGTGGCTGAAAGGATCGGCGAGGGACAAGAGGGACCCTGTGTGCTTGGGAAACATTTGAGATCTGCAAAATTGCAGAACAAAATAAAATCCCGAAGGGAGAGACCGGGTGGGAATCCTCTTAAACCCCAGAACATTTCAGTGAAGGCTGAACCGTGGTTATTAGTCACAAGTAGCACAAGATGAAAAGGAAGATAACAGAAAAAATCTGGGGAAATTGGGGGTGTTGTAGCCTGAGAAAAGAATCCCGGAGAGCATTGACTGTTGCCGAAAGTGTCTATGTAGATTCTCAGTCATCCCATTCTGACTGCAACTCAAAAATGCTTCTTGGATGAGAAGCGAAACATCTTTAAAGAAAAAACGAGGTCCAGTTGCCTTTTGAAAAAGCAGCCTTGGGACTGACCCTTGCCACATTTTCTTAGAGGTTTCATTTTCATATTCTAAATACATTTTGTGGATGGAATAGAAAATATTTCTTCAAAGCCAGCTGGTAGAGTCAGAGGTGAGACTCCCTTTTAGTTAGGGATTTCCAGATGACATTATGTTTCACTTTCTCTGGCATAGATAATTGTGGCTGGCTTTTACTCAATTCTATTTCTCATCTAGAAGTCTATTAATTTTGTTCCCAGGTTACATATTTTCAAGAGCAACTGAGCTTCTCTTATTTGTGTCTCCCAGGCTTTCTCTAGCTCCACCTTCCTCACGATGTACGGCAGATGTTGTTCCATCTTTGTTGTCAAAGTTAGGTGATACAGAAGCAATACGCTGGCTGAGTGTATCATGTTATTCACTTTTTTTGCAAATGAAATGACTGCTTCCTCATTATTGTGTGTGTTGCATGAAACAGGTTACCTTGTCAAAACGTTGATATTTATTTAAATGGGTTCTTCCTTTTTTGTCTACAAATGTAAACATCCCTGTGGAAACAATTCCGTCCCTGTAATTTGGGTGTCTTGAGTGTACATCGAGTAAATTTCCCCAAAGTAATAAATCGGAGGGAACTCTTTTCCCAAATAGCAAAACCACTCCTTTCCAACAGTTCCATAGACCGATTCCTGGCCAGACATATGATACATTGGACATACAAACACGTTGGAAGATGTGTTACTTCCAGCAACTGAGATGACACGTTCAAAATCACGCAGCAAGGTTTCAGCTGAAGTAACTGTTGAATCCGAGACATCTGTCTCCATTTATTCAATCCTTTATTCATCTGATCGGCAGATTGTAATGGCTGAAACAAATCTACAAAACCTAGTAGAAGGACACAGGCTCAGAATTCCCAGGCATAAATTCCCAGGATCTCATCTTTGACCCTCTGAAATCAAAAGTAGAGGATGAGGGGGGGGGAAATTAATGCTTTTGGGTGATAAAGGAGAATCTTTAATCATGAAAAGGAGCTGACCTCAGAGTAGCTATTGTTGAGAAATATATATTAAGGTTCTTGTTCTGAAAGATGTTCGGCCTTTAAGATCTGCTGGCAAGTAGGTAGGTGTTGTTTTCTTTCCAGCTTAATCTATTTTTGGTGTCGGACATTCGATGTTGCTCTTTCAATGGTGATTATTGATGTTGTTATTTTAATTTCCCTTCTCTGCATCCACATAGATTTTTGCAGGCTGCCTTGTCTTGCGTAAAATTGCCCTAAAATGTGCAATGAATAGGGCAGATCAACATCCGAGTTTCATTCCCATCCTATTGAATAAGCAGATGTCCAGAGCCACAGAAGCATTTAGGAAATGGAAAAGATAGTTGGGTACCTTCCACAGGGAACTTTACTGTGGCTGAAGAATAGATGCAGCCCTCTGGGCATTTTTATATATATACCTATTTCTGCTATCCCTGCTGAATTATTTGTGATGCAGTTGCAGTGTGACAGAAAACACAAAAAGAGGCGGTGGCGTTGCTGGAATTCCTCAGAGCTTTGCAGAAAGGAAGGGGTAACACCAGACCTACCCCCCCCACACACACACACACAAACACTTCGTTCATCTTTTGAATGGGTTTCCTGTACTAAGCAGGGAGGTGGTGCCACAGCACCTCATCCAACTCATCCCCTCCCTTCGAACGCCTGCATTTAATCTTCAAAATCACCAATAAAACCAACTCAATGTGGAGGGGAGGCAGACTTATAACAGACTTATAACCATTCCTTCAGCGACCGTTCAAAGTTACAACGGCGTTCGGGGAAAAAGTGACTGATGGCCATTTTTTTTGCACTTAAAACCATTTGCAGCGTACCCCATGGCCACGTGATCAAAATTCAAACACTCGGCAACCGACTCACATTTATGATGGTTGGCTTGTCCCAGGGTAATGCGATTCCCTTTTACGACCTTCTGACAAGCAAAGTCAGTGGGGGAAGCCAGATTCATTTAACAACCATGCTATTAACACCTGCAGCGGTTCGCTTAACTGTGGCGAGAAAGTTTGCACAATGGGGCAAAACTCACTTAACAAATGCCTCACTTGGTTGGCAACAGAAATGTTGGGCTCAATTGTGGTCGTAAGACAAGGACTACCTATATTTTTCTCCCTGTGATAAGCTGGCTGGAGGGACAGCACTCTGGCTTCTCAGATTTCGACGGTGGAGGCACCACAAGAACATTCAAAGTGTGCCTTAGCCTATTCCACAGGTTTAGAGAATCAGAGTGGTGGTAGCATAGAGATATCCTTAGATGTGGTTAAGAATGAATGGAATAATCACCTGAGGGAGGGAGCTGTGGACCATATCTGAAGAAAAAAGACTTCACAGCTGCATGCCTCCAGCGACTCAGGTAGCGGTGGTGTTCAGAGGATTGTAGCAGGCCTTGCAGAAGCTGCTCAGATATTTTGTGGCATCCCTACCTATAAAACTGCACGCCTGCTCAATCCAGTGAAAATTATTCTGGCTCTGAACTAGCATTGTTTTTCCTCCCTGCCAGTAAAAATGCAATAGTAATAAATAATATAGTTAACAATGTCCTGCTCTTTGGTAACTTTCTGAATCAACTCTCTGGAATGAACTACCCCCGGAGCTGTGGAGGGCCCCTGACCTTCGGTCCTTCCACCGTGACCTGAAGACCTGGTTGTTCCAACAAGCGGGCCTGGACTAATTACGTTTTTTAATTAGGCTTTTTACTGGGTTAAATTGTCTTGTATTTATTGCATCTATTGTTTAATTCTTTTTTTAAAAAATTACTTTATGTTTTTTTTTTCATTTTTATGGTTATGAGCCACCCTAAGTCCTCAGGGAGAAGGGCGGCATATAAATTTAATAAAATCAAAATCAAATCAAATCATTTATATAGGGTGCTATTTCAAATGATATCTTTGAGGTCTTAAGGTGCAAGAGTACCAGAGTTCTGAATGCCAAGGTAAAGCAAATGCCTGGGAAATAATTTCAAAAAAAATGGAATTGTGAATAATGAGATATCTGAATTTTGCTTCTAAGCACTTAAGTGCACGAGAGTTGTACTACATTATCAACTATCGCTTTCCACAGGAACTCTGGAGTTTGGGGCTTGGGTGAAAAACTTAGGAGAGTGCTTGTTTTGCTTTACCTCACCCAACCGCGGAAGGACCATTGAAACTGTCAGAGGTTTCTTTGGAAAAAAGAAATATATATGACATATTTAAAGTTACCAAGTTTGAAAAACAGTGATCTCTAGAGCATACAGTACTTGAATCCGTGATATCCAAGGTGGGCCAGTGAGGGGCATTATACCATAAATACTTTAGGAAATTTGGGTTTTTGTTTCTGAAAAGTAACAGATACGTTTTAAGGATCATTGACTTAAAAACCGGTTGCATTATGAAAATGTTGACTTCAATATGTTTCTTGTTTTAATGCAACTGCGATATATAAATAAATGCGATATATAAATAAATATCAATGTAGGTCAGGCATGTCGAACTCGTGATGTCGTGCGACATATTACGACTTTTCCCTCATTGCCAGCAATAGGTTGGGCGTGATTTCAGTATGATGCATCTGGTCCGCGGGCCGGCAGTTTGACATGCCTGATGTAGGAGATGGGATGAGCGGTAAGGCCAGCCCAGTGATTAGATAAATAGTTGGTTTTAGGGACAGGGGTATGTTTATGTGTGTTTTGGGCCTTCCATGAATCTCCTCAGGTGGCCTCAGGTGGAGTGAAAGAATCAACCCACCACTGAACTGAAGATAGTGTCAACTGACTGTCTGATCAACTTCTGTCCATGCACAATTTGTCCTTGGACCTGAGCAACCAAATGTCTTGGCCTCGCCATGGTGAGGGTTAGTTTGCTGACTTCCCTTCTAAAGTGACTTCCTGACTGGTGTGGGCAGTGGAATTCAGCATGACAGCTGTAGCCTCTGTAGATGGGTGAGGACGTATCTCAGTTTGGGGACAAGCTGCTGATGGAACTGCAGACAAAATCATAACGGACATCTCTCCCCTGGAAGCAACAATGTCAAATTGGGTGTGACAGATGGGAAAGGAGCGAGCAGCATGAAATTGCTATATAGAATGGCCTGTGTGGGTGGAGAAAAACAAGAAAGGCCATCCACATTACTGATAAAGAGGTAGTCACCAAATATTTGTTAGGTTGGGTATATTGGGGGCAAGATGCCCCATTCAAAAGAGATTTCAAGGATAATTGGATCAGCTGTCATCGCCTTAGCAAGCTCTTATGTTCTCCAGCATTTTCCACATAACAGAAGAAAGTTCAAGCCATCAAAGGTAGCCTGATGTGTAATGGGCTCCTTAAGATCTATGACACGGGTGTCAAACATGTTACATGATGTGTCGCGACATATTGCGACTCTGCATTGCCAGCAATGGGGTGGGCGCAGCTTTGGTATGATGAAACCGGCTCGCATGCCGGTAGTTTGGCACCCCTGGTTTATGAGATGAGATTAGAATTAGTTACACACTTATCACATAAAGAATCTACTGATTATAGATACTCTCTTGAAAATATCTGAACTCCATTTTTGTGTTAGATTTATATTCCACCTTTCATCCAGGAGACTGAGATGGTATAGATCAGGGGTCTTCCATCTTGACAACCTTAAGACTTGTGGACTTCAATTCCCAGAATGCCTCAGACAGCTTTGCTGGCTGAGGCATTCTGGAAGTTGAAGCCCACAAGTCTTAAAGTTGCCAAGGTTGAGGACCCCTGGCATAAATAACAGTCCCTCTAATTTTATCTCATGATGACAATTTATGAGTAAAGTATGTTGAGAAAGTGTTGCTGGCCCAGAATCTGCCAATGAATTTCTATGGCTGCAGGTATATTTGACTTTGGTCTCCTTAATGCAGGCCAACATCCTACTCTTTATAGTCCCTGACTCTCAATTTATTAAATCCTGGCCATCTAGGTACCCCAGACAAAAGTACAAGATGCCATAAAAGCACAATACTTTGTTAGCACAAAAGTAAAGGTGGCATTCTCTGTGTTCTTTAAAACATCTACAATTCTACACTGTACACCTATAGTAGATAAGAAGGGCTGCGTAACCATTATTAACTAAGCCCTCCCTGGCTGAGGAATGCCTTTGCCAAGGCCCGTGACCTGGTTTGCAATTATGGCAACTTCACCTTGCCTGTTTGGTGAACCAGATCAGCCTGTGAATGAGATCAGTGCATGACTTACTCAAATATTAGGCTAAGGGCATCCAAACCACAGCACTGTGAGTATTTGTGAGATGCCTGAGCAGCAAAGGAGATGCCAATTTATGTTCTTAGTGTCTTCCTCAGGCATGACCTTGCCAGCTTCCCTGAATTAACCAGAAAATAACAGAAATCCCTCCCCCCCCCAAAAAAAAACCAAGGGAGAGGGGATGCAGGGAGAAAACACTGGCAATCTCATAATAATAATAATAATAATAATAATAATAATAATAATAATAATAATAATAATGATGATGATGATGATGATGATGATGATGATGATGTTGGAAGGGACCTTGGAGGTCATCTAGTCCAACCCCCCGCTCAGGCAGCAAACCCTATACCATTTAGGACAAATGGCTGTCCAGTCTCTTCTTAAAAACTTCCAGTGTTGGAGCATTCACCACTTGTGGAGGCAGGTTGTTCCACTGGTTAATTGTTCTGTCAGGAAGTTTCTCCTTAGTTCTAGGTTGCTTCTCTCCTTGATTAGTTTCCATCCCCATTCTGATAGCATTTCCCTCCCCCTCCCCCCCCCCCATTTGACCTGCAATGAGCCAAAAATGCTGCCTGGCATTTCAAATCGCTTGGTACCTCTTCATTTTTTTGGTTGTCCTCACCTGAATTTTTCTGGGTTACCTGGGTACCCCATTAATACATGGCTGAAGTCTTCCCCATTGTCTTCGAAAAGTAAGATACCTATATTAAATGAGTTGACAGCAGTTCTGAGCCTCGGATCTATTTTCATCTCAGCTCTTTGTTCGGTTATCGGCTCTGTAAAATTCTTCTAAAGGGTTTATTTTAGAAAAGGGGGAGAAAGAAACGGTTTCCCCCCCCCCTTCCTCCCCGTTTATTTCCTTCCCTTTTTAAAATCTTCAGATGTTTCTTAGAATCCTTTTAATTCAACGATTTCCAGCCTCTTTGGAATATTAAGCTATGAGGACATTGAAGCCTCATTGCATATTCCAGGGTTTCAGGTGGCAAGGAATTGCAGCAGCAGACAATCGTTTAATTTTCACCCTCTTCAGCTCAGGAATAGCTGAGGTTAGGGAGGCAGGGGTGGGAACTAAGGTGCTAGACCGGAGGCAGAGCTGCACGCTGCATTTAGTCTCCCTTGGCGCTGGTGCAGTTCTAATTTCTTTCTGGCCAACACATGTGACACGTGCTTCTTGCTTTGCCCTCATTTGGGGAGCCCCCAGATAGACGACAGCTTCTGAGAGAAGAGACACAATAGGGCTTAAATCCTCAATTCTACCACGGACAGTTCCACACAAGAGTCTGGGATAATAGGAGCTTGATGAAAAGCCTTGAGGTTTTACTTCTCCTGGTCCTTCAAGTGGTTGTTCTCGGTCAGAATTTCCAAATTCATCTCATCAGATTCCTCAAGTCAGGTAGTCGCAGCTGCCTACATAACGGGTATAATTTCTCAATTACCCACCGGCAGCTTCATTCAGGGGCAGGGAGAATACAGATAAGTTTCATTTCCAATAGTATCATTATTTACCTGCGGGATTGCCTGTCACCCTCTGCCTTTCCCTGGCCACACTAGCCCCCTGTTCTCTGAGAAACTAGTTTGGGAGGTGATTTAAGGAGCTGGTGCTGGTGAGGGATGTATAAATTCAGGAGTGCCCTTTGCCCAAAGGAGTCGTCACACAGGGCTGTGTGAGATAGCCCAGTACTGTCTACATCATATTTCTTCAACCAATGGCCAGGCTGCCTGTAACCGAAGTCTAGCCCATCCAGAGAGCAACCATTTCAAGAAAACTGGCTTAACTGGTTTTTAACTGATCTTTAAGTGGATTAGGAAAGACTGCTGGGATGAAGTCTTTGAGGGAGTTTAGGGTAGAAAGTTTGGATGTGTTTGTGGCAGAGGAGACAAAAGCTTTCTCCAGAAATGGCTGTTTATACTGTCAGCCCTATGATGATGCCTGATAACTTCCTGGCTGTGTCAGATCAGGCCAAACAATTTGATCCAAGGTTGGTATCTTAGAGCAAATATGAAATTTTTTAAGTCTGGATTCTACCTGGGGGGGGGGGGTGCTTATCTGTTTGTCTATCTATCATCTTATCTTCTCTCTCCTTTTTTCCATTAATCTTCCTTTTCTCTTAAATTATATTCACCTCAGGAGGAAAGAATAATTCCCCATTAATGGAATTATTATTCCTTCTTGCTAACGTATGATTTTTGTTCTATATTAGTCTTATCTGGTATAATTAGCTTTTACCTACAATATCAATAGAAGCAATAGCTTTCTTCTGGAACATTTATAGAAAATGATTCCATTCTGGGCAAAATCACTTTCCTTTGTTATGATTTTAATGACATATTTAATGCCTTCTGTGTGCTAGGTGTTGTTGACCCTTCTCCTTTCATTTAATCTACCCACACTGGGAAAAGTAGTGAACATTAGAACAGTCTTTCTATGTTTACCTTACATGGAGAGGGGAAGAATTTCATAGGTTTTCCATTCAGAAGCTAGGAGAGTGATCCACCGACCCTGTCATTTATTTTATCCTGCGCTTTTAACTGGAAACGCAAAGCCCAATTTTAATTGTAAGGTCTTTTCTGCAAGTATCAAGTATCTCTTACCAAAATCTAGACATTGGGAAAAAGATAACATCTGAAGTGTCCATGTTGTTGTAATTATATTGATTATATTGGAGAAAAGCAAGGTTTCACACTTATGCAGGAAAAACCAAAGGTACAAGTACAGATTCGGTGAAACCTGGCTCAAAAACAGTGACTGTGAGAGGGACCTTAGTACTAGTGGATGATCACTTAAATATGAGCCAGTATGTGTGGCAGCAGCCAAAAAAGCTGATTCAACCCTTGGTTGTATAAACAGAGGCATAGAATCAAGGTAACGTGAAGTATTAGTGCCCCTTTATAAAGCCTTAGTAAGACCACACCGGGAATACTGCATCCAGTTTTGGTCATCACTTTACAAAAAAGATGTTGAGGCTTTGGAAAAAGTGCAGAGAAGAGCAACTAAGATGATTAAAGGCCTGGAGACTAAAATATAAGAATGGTTGCAGGATTTGGGTTTGGCTAGTCTAGAGAAAAGGATTAGGGGGGGACATAATAACAGGGTTCCAGTATTTGAGAGGCTGTAAAGAGGAGGGGGGGGTCAACTTATTCTCCAAAGCACCATAGGGCAGGACAAGAAACAATGGATGGAATCTAATCAAGGAGAGAAGCAACCTGGAATTTAGGGGAAACTTCCTAACAGTGAAGACAACCAGTGGAACAGCTTGCCTTCAGAAGTTGTAGGTGCCTCATCACTGGAGGTTTTTAAGAAGAGACTGAGCATCACTTGTGTGAAATGGTGTAGAGTCTCCTGCTTGAGAAGAGGGTTGGACTAGAAGACCTCCAAGGTCCCTTCCATGTTGATTCTGATTGATTGAGAATGTGGGAAACTCTAGTCTCACTGGTTTGCTGTGGAGTATGAAAGCTGGATAGGCTCTGAATATAGGGACAATCAAGTCCATATCCATAAATAAGAAAAAAAACCTTTACAGAGATACAATCTTGGCTTGGCATGTATGCCTCAGAACAAGATTACATCACCCAACAATACTGTAAATGTCAGGCAACTATAGTCAGGCAACTATAGAACCTGGTTTGTGCATTTCAAATTGGTTGTCTTTTTTCTGCTCTACAAATGAAGAAATTAAAACTTTGTAGCTGGATTTCAGGATGACACATATTTCTCATGCTTGCTCCCAGTCACCCTCTATCCCTTATTTCACACCCACACGCCCACCTGTTGTGCCTTGAGCAATTCCATGACAGACTGATTTTTTGGGTGGCATGCTTGTCATTTTTGTCACACCATTAACTAAGAAAGGAAACAGCTGTTGAACCTCTGTCTCTTAAAGGCAACAGTTGCCTGTTAGCTGTGTGAGAGTGGAGAAATTGTAGAGAGGAAATCAGGATACATAAAGGTGTAAACTGCAAGAGCAATGTTGATAAAGATCCAAGCCAAATTTTGGATTTTGCTTGAGGCAGAAGTATAGAGCTGAAGACTGCAGGAAAAGAAAAAGAGCAAAAAGATGGTGAGGTTTTATTCAGAACAGACAAGTTTCTTATTGCACCTATTAATTACAGTATTAGATTACATCTAGAAGTTTTCGTTCTGTTCTGTTCTGCTCTCTCATTAGATGAGAATCTCTAGTAGGGCCCTTCCTTCCTTCCTTCCTTCCTTCCTTCCTTCCTTCCTTCCTTCCTTCCTTCCTTCCTTCCTTCCTTCCTTCCTTCCTTTCTTCCTTCCCAGATTTTACAGTGTTAATATTTGCTTCACTGGTCATTTTCCATCTGGGCTGCCCACTGTGCTAGCAGGAGACACATTTCTTCCATCCAGACATCTCTTTTGGACTATTAACATCAGGGTTCTTTTCACCTTCCTGATTCCTTTGCTTTGCTGGACTTATATTGGGGGGTCACCTTAACAGGAGTGACAAGACACCATTCCATATTAATATATGGCACTACCCAATCCATCATGTATTGATTTTTAACTTCCAGTGGGAAACAATTTGCTCTTACGAGTTGCAGAGTCATGTGAGAGCAAGATGTATACTGGGATGCACACAACCTCTTCAAGGAGGATGGAGCAGAAACTAGATAAATGACCTGTAGGGGGGAGCACGCCCCTCTGGGCCTTTGTGAGCTATCCATCCACCCCACTGACAAAGCCAGATTCCCTTTTGTCCTTGTCCTTCATGTTCTCAAGCAAGGCAGCTACAAAAGAGAAGCCGGAAAAGTTGACTTGTCTGCTTACCTCAGGCATACCTAGATAGAGAAGAAGGTATGGGTGAAACGCCAGGTGGAGCCCACAGGCATTGTATTACTTGCTTTGGTTTATTAGAAGATGCATCTTGTGGCTATTCGCCATTTTGGTTCAGTTATTTGGCAGGGTTTTTTTATCCTGCCATTCCTCTAAGAGTTCAAGGCAACTAGATAGCATTCTCTTCTCCCATTTTTCCCACAAGGACTAAGAGAGAGCATGTGGCCTAAAGTCACCGGAGCGTTCTGTGGCTGAGGGTGAGTTTGAACCAGAGTTTCCCTAGTGTTAGACCATCATCTTGACATCATAGCCATGATAGCATCATAGGCATTCAAAGTAGGCCAGGATTTGTGTGACGCAACCAAATTTTCTGGCAACGAAGGAGAAAGTAAGTTCCAACCTCCCATTTCTGCATGACATTTTAAAAAATATAGGTGAGGAATGTTATTTGTAGTTCCCTGGCATCTTCCAACAGAATCTTAAGCACCTTTTTCCATCACAGTCTTTCCCCTTGAAAGAGTGAATCTTTTTTTTCCTGTCAGAAAGCAGAACATTTCTTAAGCTTACATCCATCATCCAGATTGTGAAAGGCAATTGTAGCCTACTGTGTTGTATACATGCTTCCTAAAAATAAATCCTACTGAAATAAGTGAAGAGAACTTCTGATACACTACCATGCCATGTCTCTCTGTTATGTAGTCATCCATACTTCAGACCAGACAGTCCAACTATTGTTATTCCCCAAACTTCTTTCCATTCAGGTATAGACAACTTAGTGTTCTATGTTCTGGATTTTAGTACCCATTTCATGAGACTTTAGGAGATTTACTTCAAAACATCTGGAAAGCAGTAACGTCCACTCTTGGACTGATCTGCCTTGGCCTTCCTCATATTCCAAACTTGGCCTGTTCCTGGGGGGGGGGTACTTCTTTGTAGAGGATGTTTGCTCTCTGCCAAGCGCAATAACCAAACATATAAACCACTATCGTAAGAGGGAATTGTAGAAAATGACATGCCTACTCAAGCTGAAGAAGAGCAACTTTGCATGTGTGTTGGGATATATAAGGAAGTCACAAGAGGGCATAAAACATTTGACAGTATTGGGGATGAAGTATTCATCACAGAACTACATTTCAGTTGAAAAAGGTCAACCTAATGTCCACAATGATAAATTGGCAGTGGCTGAGGTGGGATTAGTACAAATATTATATTCCAGATATTGCCTTGAAGGTCTTTCAAGCAACCATTGTTGCTATGTGTAAGCGCCCACAATACGTCCTGCATGACATAACGTACAAGTTAAGAATAGAGAACATTCTTACTGATAAGAATTGCACATTTAAATTTTTAATAGTGTCTGGGGGATATGTTACCACTGGAATTGAGAATTGGGGGGGGGGAATACTGTAAAATACACGTTTTGCTTCTTAAACCCCTCCAACCCAGGAAAAACTGAACTCATCAATTCTTGGAGGAGATCATGGATATTTAAGAAATGAAGATTCCGTATGCTTCAAGGTTTAGGGCAGCGAATTCATTCTTGGAATATTCCCAAAGCACCAAGTCACCAACACTCTCATCCTCAAATCCTGGCCTCATTCACTCCAGAGGTCGTTCGGTTGCACAAAATTTATACATATTGGGGGGCACTGCACACATACAGTAACTCATAGTTGTCCCCCTCTAAACTAGGTTAGTGTGTCATTTGGCTTTTTTCTTAGCATGTAGTTTCTCATCTGTGATTAGCACATTCTGTGCAACTAGCCCTTTCTAATTTTTCAATAGTTTAACAAACCATGCCTTAATGCAACAATGAAAAGCATCTAGTGAGCTTTCTCCCCCACTCCCCAAACACACAAATTTGTGTAGTCATCCTGTTCACAGAATCGCAAAGAACCCGATTACCCAATTTTCCTTTAATATTCTATTATTCAACCCTGTCAGCCAAAACTGAAGACGTAGTAAGAAGTAATCTGATCATAAAAAAGGCAGCTCTGCTACTCCAGTCTGAGAATTTGTGATCTTGAGATTTGTTGTAGGTGTTGAGAGAAGAATAAAAGCAGGGTTGCCTTTGGGGGAATGTGTAGGCTCAGAAAAGGTAAGGCAAATCTCTAAATGTACATATTAAGCCTCAGATCACTGCCAGAGGTTGTATGAGGAAAGCTGGGGATTTATATGCTCAGAAAATGTCTTGAGTAAAGTATGGGACTTTATGTATAGATTGTGAAAGGAGAGGAGAAAAACTGAAGGATAAAAATTTCCTAACGTGTGTGGGCTTGTAGACTAGAGGTGTATTTCTAATGATGATTTGAACTCCATGATTTGGAAGCATTTGGGAAGAACATTCTTGGTGGACCCGAGTAGCCTGCAAAAGGCAGATTGAAATCTGGCTTGTGCTTGGATTAGAAGATGGTAAAATTTTAGGATGTTAGTTGACTGTACAGATGCTAGATGGTACCATTTTGAAAATTAAAAATCTAACACTCCTTTGGGCATTGAGAACACATTATTCTAGCCTCATTTTTTTCTGAGATTATTATTTAGTAATGAGAGTTAAAGAAATTCTTTCACTGACAAACACCGTTTTGTCCATTCCTTAATTTGGCTCCAACTTGCAGATCATATTCTCTGCACGGAGAACAATCGAATCCCCAAGATGGCAACACATACAATGCCAGGTAATGAGGCAAGGCAAAGTTACCAACTTTGACAACTTCTGGACCAGAGAAGTCCAAGATTTTACTGCAGAAGTCAAGCTCATCTTGAAATGTCTACCTGAGATGCTGTCTTCCTCATTCCCTAAAACTGGAAGTGGACTGTGTATACATGACACTCTTACCATTAATGGGGTAGCCCTCACAGAAGATTCCTTGCTCAAACCCCTCCTACTTTGGATGTCATTGCAAAATTGAAAATTGGAATGCCATATAGATTCAGTATGGTTGTTTTGAGTGATTTTTTTCCCCCAAAAGAAACCAAAACTCACCTCTCAGAAACTGAAAGGGGTTTGGCAGAGATTAAGAAATCTGACTCAATTGTAAAGTTCTTTGTTGTGATATTGTGCATAAGGCTCTTACTTTTAACAAGGGGATCATAAACTTTAATTTCCTATTAGGCTCACTCAGCTTTCTTCTGCACAATCTTTATCCGAAGTTGTTGGTGCCACCTGGTGATCAATATGGAGATTGAAATCATGTTGATCCTCCACAAAGTTTATGGTAAATAGAGGAAACATGGGGAGGGAGGTGAATTAAAAACATGGGTCAATATTTATCAAGATTTAGTTCAAAAGTAGAAAACTGTAGAATAAATTTAGAAATGGAGGAATGCATCATCATAATCATAGAATCACTGGGCTTGAAGGGACTGTGATTTTTTTTCCAGACCTCGTTTTAAGGAGTCCAACAAGAATATGGCTTGGGACCTACATTTTGTAACAAAATTCCTTCACACCATCACAGTTTCATCCAGGTGAATTGTGGTAGCCAATGGCAGAATTCTTCCCACAACTTTGTCCTTCCTAATTACCCGTTTTCCTACAATAGGTTGTTAAGAGATGAAGGGAAAAAAAGAGGGAAATACAATGTCTATTAAAATGAATATTGCTGGAGTAGCAGGGAGGAGACTTCAAACTAAGCTGGTGAGGTGCAGAAGGAAGTTGTGCATTTTGTAGAGCTACAGGAGGAATTTCAGCTGCTGTTGCTTGAGTGATCTCTTTGCATCTGGCTCCTTGTCCTTGCCATCACTCCTAGTATTTGATGTTAAAAAGGGGGGAAATATTGGCAGTTTATTGGGATACTCCATCCATACTTAAGATAGATATGAAATTTCATTAAAAACTGTTTTGAACATTCCACTATCTTTGGGGATTCCATCTTTAGAAGAAATCAAAATTCTGTGAAACAGCCTTCATTAATCCCGTTATGTTTGTTACACTAGACAGGGAATTCCGAGAACTGTAGCTTCTCTACACACAAGACTCCACGTTGAGGAAGAATGCTACTAATGTGTGTGTGTGTGTGTGTGTGTGTGTGTGTGTGTGTTATGGCAACAGCGCAGAATGGGCTTGTCATTTTCTGGAATATTTTCTGACCTCTCAGTCTAAAATCCATCCCATATTACCCCACAAATCAACCTGACAACTACGAAAGCTTCCCTACACAGTTTTGGAGAGGGAGAAAAGATGACATCAAGGGGTTCAAATCTCAACTCAAAAGAAAGCAAATGTAAATCGGGAAGGCGATTTCTCTGTCTGCCTGATAACAAACTGAAGCAAAGCAAAACTTTGGAAAGGTTAGGGGCCAGGGGTGTCAAACTGCCGGCCCGCAGGCCAGATGCATCATGGTAAAAACGCGCCCACCCCATTGCCGGCAATGGAAAAAAAGTCACAATACATCACGACACATTCCCTGACGTTGGGAGTTTGACACCCCTGCCCGAGGCTGAGGCCGCCCAGACCATTTGCTTTCCTGAAATACGGGCACCTGCTGTTTAGTTGGGATTTTGTTTTCCTCCGTGCCTTCAAGCTGACTCGTAAAAAAAGTCCCTGCACTTTTCTTAGCAAGTTTTTCAGAAGTGGTTTGTCCTTGCCTCCTTCTTAGGGCTAAGTGTGAGTGATTGGCCCAAGGTCACCTAGCTGGCTTTCTGCCTCAGGTGGGGCTAGAACGTGCCACCTCCCAGTCTCTGGCCTGGTTCTTTAACTGCCAGGCCGCAAGTCGGCTTCCCTGCTGTTTGGGATACACGTGACAAAACTGTTCAGAATTTGCAATTTCCCATGGAATAAAATCAGCCCCAAATGAAATAAAAGAAGAAAGATTTAAAGGTGTTAAGTTTTTAAAAATTTTATTTATAACAATATCTGTTTTTTATTTTTAATGTTTTGTTTTTAGTTGTAAAGTAATCTGGCAAAAATTATTAAAACATTTGGGCCCCCTTCCCAGGGAAGAAAAAAAAATGAGGAGGAGACCTCCATCCCTCCCCCCCCACCTACATGCGTGTAATTTCTACTATAAAAGCTAAGTTCATCTTATTTACTTCTGATCCAAGTTCATCTTTTTTTTAAAAAAAACAAAACAAAAACAAAACCCAAACAAAACAGGTTGGAGAGAAATGAAAGTTGAAAATAACGTTTGAACCTCTTTCCAGAAATAGGAATGATGGAAATTGTGGTGATGGAGGGAGGGGGGGGGGGGAAGGTCAGAAAACGGGGGAAGAAATGGGACCTTTGTTGCAATTCACAATTTGTAAACTCTGCTTAGTCTTAGACACAGACACTAAAATAAAGTGAGATACAGTCAAAGTAATAATTCTCAAAAAAAAAATACGGTTTCTGGAAATAAAATGCTTTTTTGGGGGGAAAAAATTAGCGGAAAGGTGAAAAGATACAAGAAAACCAGTTTGGGTGGTGGCTGACGGGATAAGAGTAGATTAAAATCGTACTGGTAGGAAAAAAGAAATGATTAAGGCGTTGCAAAGAGAAGATTAGACTGGCTGGGTGCTGTGAGAGAAAAGGCCATTGTTGGAAATACACAGGGAAAACTATTGGGGGAAAAAAAAATTAGAATGCACTTGATGGGAAGAACATTTACACCAGTGGTTCTTTAATTCAACTCTTAAGATAGCCAAGGGGCCTTTTGTGGACTTTTGGGTGATCTGTGAGGACCTGATGGAATACAGAAAGAAAACGTTGAAGGGTTGGCTTTGGGGTTTTTGTTTTTTCCCCCCAATGACAAATGGTCAAATTAAGAGCCAGCTCCTTTTGCTCACTGGTCAAATGGAACTGCTGCCCAAAGGGGAAGGAGAAGCAAGCCAGGATAAGCTATTGCCACGTCTGCGCACTGCAGAGAAATCTGTTCCTTAAGAAAATCCTGATATAAGGCTTCTTTGTGGTTTTTTTTTTAGGAGGTATCACAAAACTGAACAAGAATTTGAGGGTTCCTTGGGGAAACCACCTTATTTTTCACAAGGGATGAGTTCACAAACAGTACATCCACAGGTTACTGTGGGATTTTCTCCAACCCCAGTTTGTGATGGATGTGCAACTACCGACCCACTCCCCATTTTCTTCTCAAATGGATCAGGTTTGTGGAGGGAGGAAAAAAATTGTTCCAAGTTGACTTGCACACTAAGAACAAATGGAAACGAGCAAATTAAAATTGTGGTCCCCCAGAATTAAAGGATCACTGGTGTGTCTGCCATGGGTACCTCTTGTCCGACAAACCAATATTGAGCTATTGTCAATATTGGCATCATATTGTGATCCACATTCAGTGAAACCAAGTTTCAGTGTGCATGAGAAGGAAGATGTTGCCCTTCCCTACCAGATCTAACATGCACTTTTCAATATGGTTCATCTCCGACTTCTAGCAAGAGAAAGTCTTCCCCAAACATCTCCCTTGATTCATCAACAGCACCCTGAGAAGGGTGGGAAACTATTGCAAAACTTTAAAAGGCTAGCAGCCTAAAGCCGTCTGTAGAAGAAGCAGAAGTGGATTGATTTGTGCAGCAAGCAAAAAGATCCAGCCCTTTAATCTAAAGTGGGGTCTTCTTACAATTCTCCCCCTATTCCCTACATTGCCTTAACTTCAACCACCCCCGAGTCCAGTGACAGAGATTCAGTGGCTGGTAGATGAAAGGGAATATACAGGTAATAATACTGCTCACATATAAAAGTAATAATCCTTCATTTGTACATTTATACAGTATCTCTTGCTCCCTCCCCATCTGGTCTCTTTCCATCTGGTCTCTGGTCTTGGGCTGATGGCCCATTCCCCCATTCCTTATGCCAGGGGGTTGCCAAGGTCATCATCTGCACCTCTTGACAGCAGCTCCCGCTTTTCATCTGTGCTGGCTAGTGAATTGCGGCTGTTGTGGGCACCCATGTAGAGTGTGGCGTACACTGGGTTTGTGAAGTTTGTGGGCTAGAGGAGAGAAAGGGAAAAAAAGAGAGTAAGAAGATGGCTGGGAAACGGATAAGGCCAGTCTCTCTCATACTTCATCTTTTTGTTATCCCCACCATCATCACTATCTCAGAGCCTGTCGTTCCCTTCCTTCCCAACCACAGTATGGCAACAACTAGCGTGGCTTTAAAACGGTTTGAATCTCATGTCAGAACAGCACCTTTCTGTATTCGTGAAGGGAACATTATTATTTTTTTCAGGCCTCTCCATAATACTTGTTAAAAAAAAAAGCTGCTTCTAGCTAGTGACACTCTTACGTGAAGAAGTCTGACAAAAATGGGGCAGCTTTCATGAGCGCTGGAGAACTGCTGTTATTATTATTATTTAGATTTATAACATTTATAACACGTTATGAACATTCGGAAGCACTTATTCCAAATGCTTTCGTAAATCTGAGCATCCTTTTTATTTATCACTTACTAGAGCTGCCCCTCTCACCAAAAAGTGACTCTGAGTGGCATACAACACTCAAGTGAAAAGGAAAACCAATCACTTATTCCTTAACGGCAATAATGCTGGAGAGATGGCATGGATCATTTCAACGAAGGTGAGACCTAGCCACTTACAATCCAAAACTCGGGCTTTGGTCGAAGTTAATGGCTGTTCCACACTACATCCGGTTGCCTCCCTTCTCTGATTTAATTTGGTCATTCAAAATACTAATTGAAAAATGTATTGCTCAAATTGTTGGGGTTTGGGGGAATAACAAAGCAGATTACTAGTTTTTTTTTTTTAAGTTACTATAAAAACACACCCCAATACTAAACCGTATTGTATGGTTAAGCATGAAAGTGGAAGATAATGCTGCTTAAGTTTTTCCAGTTCCCTGGTGCAAGTACATCCATTGCCAGGTAGTTTAAGGCTAATATTTCTGCCCAAACATCTGCCTTGGAAAACTGCTAACAATCTAGTTAGTAATAGGCTATAAACAAATGGGATATTAAGCCTTAAACCTGGAGCCAGTAGATGCCAAGGCTCCCGTAGTTTTCCCAGATAGTCTACAGAAACACTAAATAAAACCTCCTTTTTAAATTGCAAACGTAAGATTTAACAGATTTGAAGTAGGTAAGGTGAAATTATTGAAGATTTGCAAATTTATGGTCATTTGAAAGGGGATATGTTTTCCAACACCCACGTCATTGTGCGAAAATCACACAATGGCATTTGATCTCTGTCCTCAAGGGCGTCCCTTTTAATCTATGAAGATCCTGGGATGGGAGGGGAACTGTTGGCTTCATGTCATAAAATGTGCAGTTGCATTTTGGGTATTAATATCAATTACAGGTAGTCCTTGACTTACGACCACGATTGAGCCCCAAATTTCTATTTGCCAAGCAAGACATTTGTTAAGTGAGTTTTGCCTCATTTTATGAACTTTCCTGCCACAGTTCTTAAGTAAATCACTGCAGTTGTTAGGTTAGTAACATGGTTGCTAAGGGAATCTGGCTCTTCCATTGATTTTGTTTGTCAGATCACAAAAGGTGACCATGTAACCCGGGGACACTGCACCGGTCATAAAGATGAATCAGTTGTTAAGTGTCTCAGTTTGGATCACGTGACCATGAGGATGCTGCGATGGCCGTATGGAAAATGGCCATAAGTAATTTTTTTCCAGCTCCACTGTAACTTGAATGGTGACTAAGTGAGCTGTTGTAAGTTGAGGACCACCTGTATATTATTTAATTTAATTTAATTTAATTTAATAACATTTATATACCGCCCTTCTCCCTGAGGACTCAGGGCGGTTCACAGGGCAGAATAAAATAGTAATAATAAAATAAAATTATCAACATGTGTAACTACAGATTGGGTCATGCAGCTTTTCCAGGCATAAGATTCTCCTATAATAATGATGGTGCGCAACATCTTTGTGCAGTCTGGGGTCCTTTAATCATGTGCTCCCACTTCCTCTTCCAAACCTTATCAGGGTCCAGAGCGAAGTCAGCATCTAGCAGCTCCCCTACGTCATCTGCGTCGGGGTCCCCCTCATACATCTTGTAGGTAGGATTGCCAATCTCCACATTCATGGCTCCATTGGTCATGCGCTGGTGCTGAAAACCTTTGGCCCTGGATGAGAGACACAACAGGAATGAATGGTGTGTGTGTGAAACACCCATTGGTGGGCAACATCTGGCAAAGCAGTGTTACTGGGCAGGACCTGAACTGCAAATACTAGGTAGATGGGACAGAATTATGCACTAACTCAGCGATTGTGCTGCCCAAATTTGGGTTTGTTGAGATACTTTAAATGCCTTGAAGGAACATGTGTAAAAGGATAGCGTCCTTAATCTCTTCTGCATGTATTGATTTTGTTCTGAAAATATCCTCTCAGGGGAAAAATGTTTTGTGTTTGCTGGAAATGGCTGTGTAAGGAAATGGAAACTTGGGTGTTATTTGTGAAATTTAGTTTGGCTCTCATAATAACGTTTATGCATATGATAAGGGAGGAATACAATGTTGGTCAATGCAGAAGAGTTTCTGTTGCAGAGTGACTTCATTTCATGGAAGGCCACTGATTAAAAAGGAAAAGCAACAGATATTTGCAACTAAGAGAAGGATGACTTGGGATGGAGAACAGTTTGCCTTGAATGCATCTAGCGCCCTTCCCAATCTATATGGAAACCAGAAGGCACATATATTATCTTCCCTGTTTTCCACAAATGTGTATTTTGGTTTGCAGTTAAAAATGTTCACAATAGATGTATCGGGGGAAATTCAGAGAAAATAGCACATTGGTGATAAATAAGTCGACACATATCTGGAAATTAGTAAATTTTCTCGCACCAATTTTTTTTTTTTGGGGGGGAAAGTAATTTACAAATTAGTGCAGAAATGGAACAAATTAAGATAGGACTGGGAAAATTACAAATTGAGGAATGGCAAATAGAACAAATTTTCAATCCCTATAAATGTCCCGATCCTGAACTTGATTTAGCTGTATGACAATATAAAAATAAAATAACTTTCTGCAGACTTGATTTGTGCTTATTACGATTTCTGCCTATTGTATCTTTTATTTAAGTTGCATTGCAGCATGGACTATCTGAGTATTTCAGTGATGTTTCTTCTCTTAAGGTTTCCCTTTGTCTGAAGCCAAAGATTCATGCACTTTGGCAGAAGATTAAGATCTAAATGTGCAAAAGAGACACCTTCTCCATCCATTTCCCCCAAGATAACCCAGATATTGTATTATGAGTCTACATGTACCATAGTAGAAGATACTTCAATCCAATTTGGCGCCTGAAAGGAATTATTGACCCAGGGCAAATGTGTCACAGGTGAGGCCAGAAGTGCAACAAACCAGCTTACAGACACAATCAAGGCTGGGAAGGTTTTTGCATCTGTCTAAAAGCTGGCTTATATAAGTAAATAATCCCGTATTTAAGAATAGAAACCCAGTCTATACTATGGTAGTTATACAGGACTTCGACTTAGACCATCTGCATTCGTTGTTCTGGAATGCCCAGCTTACCCTTTAATCCGTTTTTTGTACCAAACCACAGCACCAGCCACTAGTATTAGGAGCAGCAGCAGCAGAATTGGAATGACAATAGACACGGTTCCTAGAAAAAATAGGGAGATGTTGGTTGCCTCTGAAACCTAGAAAATATTCACCCTGCTCTGAACACGTGCAACACTTACCTTCTGTTTATATACGTCTCTTGATATTTATTTATTTATTTATTAATGGGACTTATATCCCGCCCTATCTCCCGAGGGACTCAGGGCGGCTAACAACAACAAAACTTAAAGGTCTCTGTACAGTACATTAAAATTAAAAATTGAAATAAATTAAAATAAATTAAAGAATAGAGTTAAAATTGTAAACTTAATTAAAATCCCTGTCAGTCCAGGTCAGCCAGGTGGAAAATATTGCTTCTTCTTTCTTTTTGCCAAATGATGACAGCAATAGATAACTATCTGAGAGAGTATATTCCTCTCCAGTTCCAAATGAAAGACAGTATGGTGTAGTGGGAAGGACTGTGGAGACCCCAGTTTTTCCTTCATAAGCAAAGTGCCTTCTAAGCATGAGTATAACTTACTCTACCGTGTGATTATGCGGGTGCAAAAGTTAGGGAAGAGGAGACTCATGTCAACCACCTTAGAGCAAATAAACAGAATGACTTCTCTTTTGTAATGAAGAGATGGGGTTGCAATTTGGCAATGGCTGGGGCGGCAGTATTGCTCTGCCTGTCCACCCAACTCTTTGTTGCATTAACAGGTGTGGGGGCATATGCCTTTAATTTTTACATCCTTCGTTACTGAACTTCTGTCGTCTAGTCAGCAGCTCCAGAATGAGAACAGTGAAAATATTATCTGTTCTCCCTAGACCAAACATGTCAAACACAAGGCCTGGGGGCCGGATCCAGCCCGCGAAGTGGTTTCATGTGGCCCGCGAAGCCATCCTGGAAACAGTGAGGGAACGGCCCCCACTGCCTTGGCCCTGGCCCAGAGACCCTCCTTCTGCCAGAGACCCTCAGATCTGTCCCGCTCCTGCCCAGGCCCCCATAGGCGCCCTTGATGCAAACGATGTAGAGCTGGCGATGCCCACCCAGTAGGCCATACACACTCTAGCCACGCCCACCCAGTAGGCCACGCCCACCCTGGCCACACCCACCCAACCCCCAGAGGGCAACCGCAATGCTGATGCGGCCCTCAATGAAATTGAGTTTGACACCCCTGCCCTAGACTATGGTTATCTTTCTAATCATTTCAATGGCACCTTTTGCAGAGGAACCACTCTTTGCTAATGCCAGCAAAACCAGCTGACTATCCTCCTATCATCTCACCAGAGCTGGAGAGATAATCTTAGTGGATCGCTCCACACCTAAATAGAGTGGGAGGCAAACTCTGAGACACTGAAACACCGTGAGTCACATTGTCTGCTTGATTTGAAACCTTATCAAATTTTTCTACAAACAGATGATCTCCAATCTCCAATCTTTTCAACACACACAGAAACACAAACCAGTCCCTACGACAGTCATGTCTGATCTCCCCGCTCTACTTACGGCTGCTTTGTTGCACACTGTTCACAGATTTCTCACAACGCTCCCCAGTCATTTCCAAAATACACCTGTAGAGTGAGAAGCAAAAAAAAAACCTAAGTATGGTGGATGGAAGATAAACCCAATAAGGACAGCTCCTTTGAGCAGGGAAGATGCTGGCAGGAACTCTGGGCAATATTGGGATGAAACTAACTGAGAGAAGAATAAATCGGGGCCAGTTTACCTGAATTACGTAGATTACATGAGTTATGCAGAGCCATGGTGGCGCAGTGGTTAAAATGCAGACTGACTCTGCTCACTGTCAGGAGTTTGATCCTGACTGGCTCAAGGTTTACTTGGCCTTCCATCCTTCCGAGGTCAGTAAAATAAGGACCCAGATTGTTGGGGGCAAAATGCTGACTCTGTAAACCACCCAGAGAGGGCTGCAAAGCGGTATATAAGTCTAAGTGCTATTAACAACTACTGTAAATGATCTTAATTCTAAGGCAATAGGGCAATATTCCAAGAATATCGTTAGAATGGAAACAAAGAACTGGGTAACAGGATGACATGGGAAATCAACTCCCATTATCATTCTGGAAAGTGGTAAGTATTCATCTCTTTTATCCCGAGCACAGGGGCATATCCCTTCCGTCATTCCTAGTTTCCTGCCTACTCACTGGCACTCTGGCATGGAAGTTTCAGCATTCATGGTGCATGTCCCTCCATTCATGCAGTAGTTGTTGCAAGTCAAGCAGCTGGGGGCCATCTTGCCGTCAAGGCAGCTGCAAAGGTCAAAGGGAAGCGTGGTCAATGGAACCCAGGTTTCTTACCCTGATTCTCAAGTCTTTCAACATTTCCAACATTTCGCAAGATGTTAGCTACTGATAGACTTTTGCCCTGGCCCCATTGTCCTAGCCATTTCTCTTCCTTCCCTCCCTTCCTTCCTGTACTTGGTACAGCTGTTCCCCTACAGCCCCAAACCACTTTGACTCTCCTTGTTCCACACCCATCAGCACTTCCCGCAACAAATCCCACCTACTTACACGCAGGTGACATTGCCGGTCTGCTTGTTGATGGAGCATTTGCCCTTGAGACAGCGGTCACACTTGTCATGCTGGCAGCGGTCACCGTAATAATTTGTTGTGCAGCGGCACTGCTGAGTCCCAGAGGCTGTCAAATGGCACACGCCATTATTTTCACAGTAGTTTGAACAAAGGCCTGAAAGTGCAAGAGAGACGGTGGCGTAAGAGGAAAGGATTCATTCCAGATTCACAGCAGAGATTCCTCCTTAGCCTGGTATTCACAAACAATTGACTGCCCGTTCACTCGGAATCTTTTCTCTCTTATATGCCATTGATTAGTTATTATTAAATGATGATGTTATTTTAAAAAGTGCTAGCCCATTAAGGATGTGCACAGCAGTTCACTCATTTGCAAAAAGAATGCTCCAGACAGCTTTGGCACGTCCCAGTCTTCCTCTATGGCCCACCCACCCCGCCACACACACACACAAAAGAACATGGTAAATCTCTTTCAGAACATGCCATTCCCTGAATGGTTTAATGGTTTCCAGAAATAAGTCGTCTGAACTGGAAGCTGTTTCAAAGGATAATCCAATTCTGAAACAGGCCTGACTCATCTGGAATGCCACTTAAAATCCTTCCAATTCACAGGATTTTGACTTCCAGAAACCCTGGCACGGTCCAAAGAGGAAATGGAACTCTCTGAAGTTCTCTGGCATGTTTGCATCCAATATCAATGAGTTGTGCAAATCTTCATGGAGTGCTCAAAGATTGGGAACGTGAACCCAGGACTACAAGCACACTCCAAATGTGTGTATTACTCTACTGATAGATTAAGCAAAGTGACTCTATATTGCATGGAAAGATAACAGCAATTCTTGGCCAGAAATGTATAGATTCTCCATTCAATTTCACCTTCACTGTTGCTACCCACCCCAAGAAAGATCCAAGGAGGCAAGGCGGGGATTTCAGCTCCAACTTCCTGGAGTTGGAAAAGACTGCCTGGCTACACTAGTTGATCTCTCTGTACTTCCTTCCTTTGGTTAGAATTTGGGGTATTCTTGGCAGGGACTGATGGGCAGACCCTGCCCTTTGAAACCTTCAGGACATCCCCTAGGACTGTGGTGGCGAACCTATGGCACGTGTGCCACAGGTGGCACGCAGAGCCCTCTCTGTGGGCACGCGCACCGTCGCACCAGTCCTAGGCCTTCAGCTGGGTTTTATAAAACCTTTTCGCTTTAGGCCTCGACAGCCGTGTGCAAAAAAAAAAAAAGGGGGGGGGGAGTTCAATCAATCAATTTCAACTTCTCGCGGGGGAAAAAAAGTTCTTGCAAAGTTGGAATTGATTGATTGAACTTTTTAGTCCCACCCAGTCTGCCGTTACCACCACAGCCATGCCCACCCAATGGGCCAGGCCCACACAATTGGCCACACCCACCCAATGGGTCACGCCCACCCGGCACCTGACGGTACATAAGTGGGTTTTGGGTTGCAGTTTGGGCACTCGGTCTCTACAAGGTTCGCCATCACTGCCCTAGGACTTGCTTGGGAATACTTACGAAACTGGCACTTGTCACCCACGTAACTCTCTGGGCAGCGGCAATTTGGCTGATTGCCCTGGTTGACTGTACAACTGCCGTTGTTAAGGCAGTAATCCATGCACACCGGCTTGTTGCACTGAGAACCAGTAAAGCCATTGGGGCAGCGGCATGTTGGCATTCCTGGGTGGATGGGAAGAAAGAGGATGTCAATTAAGTGTGGTTTTGATTTTGCAGAGGGCTTCCCGGCCAACAACAAAAGCTTTACAAGGCAGCCACCTGAATTCTTGGAGCAAACCAAGCATTTGACTGAATGCCCACGTGGACTGTCAGATGTTTTCCATGGCTCAGAGTCTCCATGCATTTCAATTGGAAAAGTAGAAAATCATTAAAAAAAAATTGACTCCACAGAGAAACCAGACACATTTACAAACAATTTTCCTTTGGGGGGGGGGAATACTGTGGTTTAAAATATAGGGAAACAATAGTAGAAAAAAAATAAACAGCAAAGTGAGGGATATGTTGGTGTCTAATCGCATTTGTATCCAACGGAGCAGTACTATAATTTTTGTTGGTTTTGTAAAGCCAGGGCTTTCCACTTTGCTTCTCCCTGTATTCGTAAAATTCTGGGCATGCAACTCTTCTTGTAAATTTTTATAACGACTTACCAGATAAAGAAGCAGCACAAGTGCCTCCATTCTGGCAATAGCCAAAGCACTGGTCTTGCTGGCACTTGTCCCCGGTGTAACGTGGCTGGCACCGGCACTTGGGCTGCTTCCGTGCATTGAGGAAGCAGCTGCCGCCATTGAGGCAAACGAGATCACAAGTGTCAGTGGCTGGAACTGAAGAATAAAGCATGCAAAGTCATGAAAAGCGGCTCCTTCTTACATTATTATTATTATGATTATTATTATTATTATTATTATTATTATTATTATTATTATTATGCTGCGCTGTTTTAATAGCATCACCAGTGCTTAACATTCTTACAAGCAAAGAATTTCCTTCTCCGAAGAGCTCAGAATCCAGACTGACTTGTGGAAAAATAACAGAGGAAAATTGGAGCATGTATTTCTGTCGAGATACTAGAACGCTTCTGATATATTCTTGCACCCCTTACAAAATTTTGAAATAATGAATTATGCACACACACTATAATTTTGAAACTTCTCAACCCAAGCTTTCGCGCCCCTTGGAATATCGTCTTGCACTCCCAGGGGTTGTGAGCACCCTTGATTGGGAACTCCTGATGGAACAGAATACACAAGGAATGCACGATTAAGCAACACAGGTTCTGGGAACCAAGATCTGAAGAAGTTTTTCCTCATTCATATTAAAGAAGACCCGAGATTTGGGTAGACATTACAGCTGGTATCTTTACTGAGAGCAAGTAAATAAGATGATGTTTCTGTGCCAGGAGAAGACTTCAATTTCAAAATGTATAACCCCAGCCCACATATAAATTTTACACTGCACAGATCCTCAAGAGAAGTTACTACTTTCATTTTTTAACGACATAACTAAACTGGCCAGCTACAGATCCAACGGAAAAGTCTACAAGGAATTCTCAGCAGCAGTCCTCTACAGACTACAGGAGAAGGGGTCCATGTTCAGGATAGGATCCATGGTACAACGGTAGGGTGGAGAGTCTCAAGTTCAATGCCTGGAATATATTAGGACAGGACTTTTCAACTTTTTCACCCACTGTACCACTTTTAGGATATGGCAACATCCGAGTACCACCAGCCGCCTAGCAAGGTGTCAAAAACTTGATGACCCCCCAAAAAAGGAAAAAAGTGATGAAATACAGGTAGTCCTCGACTTGCAACAGTTCGCTTAGTGACTGTTCAAAGTTAGCTTAGATTGAGCACAACATTTTCTTATTATCTTTCTGGGGAAAAACAAAACAAAACACACACACACACACACACACACACACACACACACCCTTAACTGGGAAAAGCCACTGAGTCTGGAGAGTCTGCATACAAAGCATGAACTTTTATGAGTAAACTGCAGACACTGCCATTATTTTCACTTCTTCGACCCTGTGAATTAAACCACGCAAAAATTCACATCTGGCTGGGTTCTCATAGCCATCAACTTCAATTGGCAACGGAATAGCGGAGCTGATTCCATTGTCCAATGAAGAAATCAGCGTTGCTCCTTCTCAGTCAGCCTCTGATAAGACCTGCAAGATGAATACGTTTAACACGAAGGTGTTAAAAGTATTCGTCTTGCAGGTCTTATCAGAGGCTGACTGAGAAGGAGCAACGCTGAGCCACTGAAGGGCAACGAAGTTCAAGCCTGAAGGACAGAGTTAGAGAGAGCTTGGAGCATAGAAGGGAAGGTGGACCTACCAACAGGTGGAACGGTAGGTGAAGGAGCCAGTACACATATTCCATTGTCCAGCCTCCTGCCGTTGGGGCAGGTGCACACAGGACCACTTGGGCTTAGGAGGCAGAGCCATTCACACTTCTTCCGGTCACATGGGTTGGTCACTGGAGAGAAAAGACAGCAAATGTATAAAAGTCCAGCGAAGGCCTCAGGTAAAACTTTTGCTGTCACTTTGGACTTTTAAGAGGGTGGGGAAAAGAACCCCAGGAAGTAGAGTTGATTTTCAAGCTTCTGGACTGCCTGGTTTTCATCTGGTTTCCTGAAGCGTCTTTTTACAATCCAGCTTGTGTTTTCCTGGCTCTCAGAGCCCAAGCAATTCTTGGTGATCCGCTAGACTAACATATCCACTCATTGTCACCCTGAAAATGCACACTCTCTCCAGTTTAGCCAATAATGTGCCTAGATTGATGCAAAAATTTAGAGAAAGCTAATTCCACAGAGATGAAACCATCCGAGTAGAAAATGTAAATAGGAATGAATGCACATAACCAAAATCCATGGATCATCTAGCCAACGTTTCTGACAATTTCAGAATTGTCAAAATTCTGACAGTTTCAGCAATTCTATAGAACCTTTCCCATTCCAGCTAATGTACTTCCAGAATTTTATAAACGATTCCAGAATGCACAAATGGCTGCGTTCCAAGGGACGACAGAATCTTTATGCGAAAAACTGAATGTCCCCTTGCCCCATTTTGCACAAGTCTTATTTTATTCTTATACTATTTAATCTGTTACCAAAAAAACCCACAACCAAACCAGGAAAGTAATGCATCTAACTCCCTGAGTGCTTCCTTAACTTATCTGTGCTGAAGGCATTTTAAATACCTGAAAAAGTTCAATATCTCCACTGTCCAACAAACCAAACCTGAATGATGGACAGGCTGGAATTTAGACTCCAAACTATAATTTGAGCCTCCAATATGCAGGCAAAAATCTCCATGTTTTGTTACAGTTTCTTGCCTTTTCATCACTTTTTTCCCCTTGTGCTGCAGGGACCTCTAGAGGTAAATCTATGACAGCAATCAGCTCTGTCAATACAGGTACTGAATCCAACCTAGCTATCATGGCCTTGGCATCTACTTTGCAGGTGGTCAAATTATGAAATCACGGCAACCCTACCCCCACACACTTAGCCTTGCCCATGGTTGGTACTAATTTCTTTTTTTTCCCCTAACTGATGGTATTTATGATGAAATATCTTAAATACCTCACTTTTTTTTCTTTTATGCCTTTTTAAAAACTGGACTTAACCCATATGTCAATTTTGTTCTGAAAAATGATCCTACTATTCCAACTAACATTCCAGCTTTGCCCAATCTGGCGCCTTCCAAATGTAGCACATTAAAAACTCTGAGAAAGTCAGAATGGCGCTTTTTTTGCCACAGGTTCTGCACTTGGCTGCCCACGACAGAATACTAAAAGCTGTGTGTGTGTGGTGCTCCTTGAAGTGAAACTGACCATCTGGCTGTTTATACTGGTGGTAGAGTACCACATCGGTGGCATGGTTTAGTCCAGCTGTAAGATTGGTCACCGTGCCATGGCCAAACTTGTGGATCTTGAAGATGCGATTGTTGATGTAAGTGACACCGTAAATGTAGTCCTCAAAAATGTCAATGCTGAAGGGATGGCTGAGTCCTAGAGGGAAAAAAAAGCATGAAAGAAGACTAAGAGACTGTTTGGACAATTCTATTTGTTGTAGTATTTGGGTGAGCTAAATATCTGTCCCTAAAACAAAGACAGGAAAAGAACAACGATCTATTGATCGCCACCATGAAGAAAAAAAAAGAAATGTCCTATCCTGTATTAGTTGCAGTGAAAAATACTCTAGATTATCTAAAAGAAGAAGACAGTCAACTGATAACAACTTTCTTAAGACTGCAAGGAGGAGGCAATGTTCTCTCATTCCAATTGCACTTCTGGAACAAAAATACTTCTCTAAAAGACGAGAGAGGGATGTAGCGTTGCCAGTTTGGATTGACTGAAATGATTTATCTTGCCCATTTGATTTAAAAAACAATAACCATCATCATTTTTAACAGCAATAAAAGGGATACTAAACACATGGCCTAGGAGAGAGAAGGTGGTCTTAACGGTGTTCACCAGGAGTATATCATCACCTCTGCTTCACATATATGCACACAGGTATGCACAGATATACAAACAAAAGCAGAGGCGAGTCATTTACAGCTTCCCCCCCCCCGTCCCGGTTTTACCTTTCTTGCTATCAATGGCCACCACTGGGTCAGTGCCATTGAGCCTGATGCTGCCAATGACGGAGAGCTTGGCATCTGCCCAATACAGGCGCTCATTGTGATAATCAACAGCCAGACCTGCAAGCAAACCGCAAATGTGGATTACTTCAAAAGTCCTGAAAGTCGAGTCTATCCCCAGCTTGGGTTGGAAAACTGGGCTACTCGAGCACAGCACAGATTATTTGCTTGACTCACCAGTAGGCCACTGGATATTGTCCTGAACAAGGGTCTCTCTCAAGGTCCCATCCATTGCAGCCGTTTCAATTTTAGGGTGGTTCCCCCAGTCTGACCAATACATGACGCTGTAAAGAGAGAGGCCTTCTGTGAGATCGTTCTACCGGGACAGGGCGAGTTGGAAGGAGCACCGGGGCCTTTCTTACCCTCGAAGTGGATCCACCACGATTGCATGGGGCTCGTCAATCATGCCGGAGATCAGTGTCTTGCGATTCTCTCCCTTCATCTGTGCTACTTCGATGACGTCGCGCCCGGAGTCTGTCCAATAGATGTTCCCAGCCACCCAGTCCACAGCAATGCCCCGTGGCATCTTTAAACCTGAAATCTGAAAGAGAAAGCCGGGGGCAAAATGAGCTTCGAGGCCCTTCCTTTTCCAAATCATAGATCTGGGAGCCCCCTCCGTCCTGTCGTCCTTCTGAATTTCTGCCACTTACATTGAGATGGGTGACACCGCCGTCAATCTGCCGCCGGTTACGATTGGAGGGACTAGAACCGGCCGAGGACGGGAGGTCTCGACAGGATATGCGTCCTGTGTGCCAGTTAGTCCAGTATATCTTGTTACCCTTGACGTACACATCCATGGCAGCAATACGGACATTCTCGTCGCCTTGGAAGGCAGGTTCATAGGCCGAGTTTGGGTTGAAGGGATACATGCTGCGGATCTTGTTGTCATCGGCAATGTAAAGTATCTGATACTCAGAACCTTAAAAGGAATGGAACCATTACATTGATTTTTAGGAACCCAACAAAAAAAAAGTGAGTGAATCTTCCCACAGAGAGATGAACAAGGCAGAAGAGGGGGAGGCACCATTTTCAGGAAAAAGAGAGCAAACGTGACCGCTGTCTCATTCTCATGATGAACTTTAACCCGAGAGGTCATTGTATGTGTTTGCACACCCTAGGGAAGCAGTCTAAATGCTCGCAGGCATATAGTTCTCCTTGCCATCTAACAAAGGAAATTTTTATAGACTTTCCATAATTATTTGCTCACGTGTATCTGTCTCTTTGATGCTGGTTTACAGCAAAAGTGTGAAAATACCTATGTGCTGTATAAGTACATCCTATATGAAAAAGAAAATGAAATTCCTTGGCAATTGTAGGTGCCCAAAGCACAGCAGGGAGTTAAATGGGCTCTTTGTTCCCTCACAGGAGCAATATACAAACTTTCTTCAGGACTGTCCAGGAGCTTACAGAAAACCTGACTCACTAGGCCCCAGAATGAGAAAATGGAGCTCTGCAATCAGCCAAGTGTTTTTAATATCGCAGTCACCTTACTTTAGTTTCATCCTCAGCTCTGCTTCAGCTTTATCTCTCATTTTGCTCGGATCAGGTGTAAGGCAGACTGTAATTTGTTTTTGTTTTTTTTTTGTTTTTTTCTTAGAAGCAGCTAGAGAGAATTTGGCTGCAAAGGCCAGAATTCTCTGCTCTTGAATGGTAACGCTCCACAGTATGTGTCATGGCACTCAATACGTTATCATACATGCCAATTAAAAATGGGGGATTAAACAGTATTCGGCCATTGATCCTGCTGGGAGCAAATCTATCCGCTTTGTTCCCAGTAGGATAAAAGTTAATAGAAACAAATTTCAGCTAGCTTATGTTCTTCCAGAAAGAAATTCAGGAAAGCAACTTCTAGAATATCAGGACCAACATACCTCAGAGGGAAGAGTATCAAGCTGAGAAGAAAGGTTTTGAAATGTTGGCAAAGGATTATCTCTTTGATCTCTCCTTAATTTTTACAAAAGCCACCATGATTACAGCAGCACCCTGCTCTTTCCATACGAAAGGCTTCTATCTAGGGCAGGGGTCCCCAAACCCCAGGTCCGTGGACCAGTACCGGGCCGTGGCATGCCAGCAATCGGCCCGCACAAACAAGCAAAGCCCCATCCGTGAGATGCAGGCAGCACACAAAACCACGCACCCTCCGGTCCACGGAAAAACCTCTCTCCACGGAATCGGTCCCTGGTGCCCAAAAGATTGGGGACCTCTGATCCAGGGTGTTTTCTGCCACATGACACAACTGAGCTTTGCGGTGATTCCAGGAACCACTAAAAAATGCCAGAAGCCTCTGTGAAAAGAATCTTGCACTGCTCTAAGGGTGCTGGCTTTTAAAAGGCTACATTAAACTGGAAAAGATCCCTTGACATCTCTTTTCTAAAAAGCAGAATCAGTTTCACTATGTCACGGCTGACAAATATTTCTGGGTTTTGTTGTTTTTTTTACATTCAGAAAAACACGCAGAAATGAATAGGCAAATGAAGTAATCCTATACCAATCTGTTCAAATCTCATTAAGCCCCACCATCAACTGATCTCTCTGATACACACCAGGGACGCTGCACTGCCTATTAAATAAAGCTCCCTGCCTAATGCCATTTCTGGTACCTTCAGCCTTGCACATATGATGAGTCTTCTGGAAGTTCTTGGCACAAGTGCACATGTAGGAGCCTTTGGTGTTGTTGCAGAGATGACTGCAAACCCTGAAGTTCAAGCATTCGTTAATGTCTGCGTAGAACAAGAAAGACACGAAAGCAAGATCACCGAATGCAAACGAGTAAGTCACGAGATATTTTTTTTCCTGCCATAAAAGTCAGGAGTAACAGAACAGTAAGTAGAAGACCTCCAATGTCCCCTCCAACTCTGTTATTCTCTATTTTAAAGGTGGGGAACCTCTGCAGGGCACATTAGAACTTGGTTCTACCAAAATTAGTTATAGCTCATACAGTCCCCTATTGGCCAGGGAGTTCACCGGTAGAAAGTAATAAATCCCCCCAGGGTTCCACTTGCTACTTTATTATTATTATTATTATTTCAACAGTAATGGATGGTGTGAATCAAATGCCATCATATAACTCATCAGATGATCCTATGAATAATGCTGCCTATTCCAAGTGGAGATGTGATGGCTACCAACTGTACGTGTATACAAATCAAAGGGAACAATCTTGGCTTTGTGTGTACAATGAAAACCTGGGAAGAAGAGTGTAAAATACTCATGAAAGAGATTTGGGGATATGAGTACAACTCATGAAGTCAAGAGCCATTCTGGCATATTTTCTGCCGAGGAACTAGTAAAATTCCTCCCAAGAAATGTACATTCATGCATGCATCCAACCATGATATCAGATTGAAAAACTCAGTTTAAGAACGTCTAAGAATGTGCAGCTATCTAGCTTCTAGCCTTGGATTATTCCTAGAAAAAATACTCTTTCCTTCTTATGCCTTCTTTCTCTCTCCTTGTCTATAGATGGATTGTGAGCTTGCAAACAAGATGCAAACCATTCAATACCATTCTGCACAAGCACCACCAAACAAAAAAATAAAGCATGCCAGTTAAAAGAACAAGTCTTTCCATAGCTACCGTTGTTTTGATTTATCGCCATTATCGCTAAGAAAGGAGAAGCTGGAGAAGTTTAGAATCCCCAAGTGACTTCGTTCCTTCCCTGTGCTCCATCTCACTGTCAATCAAGTGTTAATTTAGCACTAAGGAGTAGATTGCAAAAATTGACTTGCCTGCAGTTTCTGTCATTAGCGGAGGGTGGGGGTGGGGAAGGATTAATGTAAAGTTTTAGAGGAAAGTTCAAATTATAGTTTCAACACTTCTGGCAAGCAGTGAGTACCACTGGCTGATGAGGATGCTTATCAGTCTAGTGCTATTGGTAGACTTTCCCAGGCCTTGCATCAGCCACACAGAGTCCAATTAGGGACTCTGTAATCCTGTGGCAGTTGCTCCCCTTATTTTGTTTCCTTAATACAGATGTGTCAAACAGAAGGCCCGTGGGCCAGATGCGGCCCGAGATGTGTTTCCATTCGGCCCAGGGACCTGCTCTGAAAAGAGCGAAGGACTGGCCCGCTGCACCTGGAGAGACAAGCCAAAAGGAGAGAGAGCGAGGTAGGAAGTTTATTCTCTGGAGAGAGAATAAAAAACTTTTTTGCCTTCCTACCTCGCTCTTCCTCCTTCTGGCTTGTCTCTCCGGAAAAGAGAAACTAAAATTTTCTTCCCCCGGTCAATCTCTTCTTCCCCTTTAGAAATCCCTCCCCAAGAGCCCCGCCCTGCCCCCAGCCTCCGCGGAGGCCTCTGGTGCTCCCGACCTCTCTGCTGAATCCTCAGAGTTCTGGAAAAGCCTCCCAGCCAGTGCTGATCCCCCCAATTCCCCTCTCCGCTACACTTCCTTCCTTCCTTCTCTTCTTTCCTTCCTCAATGCTCAGGAAGGGGTGATGGGAGGGGGAGAGATTGCCAGCGCTGCCATGTTGCTGCTGGTCTTGCTATCCTGTGTGGGGGTCTGTGCCAATGAAAGCGATGCCTTGTGGCTGCGAGGGTGGAGGTGGTGGTGGGGTTGGCGCTGATCTACAACTTGATTGCATCCATCAAAGCCAGAATACACTCAGCCTTAAATCCACAGGGCAGCCCCACTCCACCCCCTGGATGTGCACACAAGTAGAGTCTGGCATCCCTGCTGGCTGTCTTGCCCTGCAGGCTGACTTCAGCCAGGATGCCGGCACTGGCTGTCTCCTGTGCGCACACCTGGGGGCCAGGACAGAGGTGGCGGGGCAGCTCCTTGCTGGTTCCAGTCGATCTTAGGCTGAGTGTCTTCTGGCTTTGATGGATGCAACCAGGTTGTAGATCAGCACCCCCCACCCCCCCATCAGCAGCTCCAGCCTTGCAGTCACCAGGCATCCCTTTCAACGGGACCGCCCCCACCCACCCACGTATATAGGAATGGCCAGCAGCAGCATATTAGTGCTGGCAATCCCTCCCTCTCCCATCACCCCTTCCCGAGTGCAGGGGGGGGGGGAAGGAAAGAGAAGAGAAGGCAAAGGAAGGGAGGGACGGAGGGTGGGTGAGAGGGAGGGAGGGAGGGAAAAAGGGAGAGAGGAAGGAAGGAACAGGGAGGAAGGAATGGAGGGTGGGAAGGAGGAAGGAAAGAACAGAGGATGGAAGGGAGGGAGGGACCATGTCCCGGCACTCGCCCCGATCCCATCCTCCTCTGCCGGAGACCCTCAGATCTGCCCCAGAACTACCCAGGAACCCCTGAAGCAAGTGATGTCGAGCTGGCCACGCCCACCCAGTAGGCCACACCCATCATAGCCATACCCCCCCGCCCCCCCCCGCCCCGAGGGCAACCACAATGCTGATGTGGCCCTCAATGAAATTGAGTTTGACACCCCTGCCTTAATACAAAGATTCCAGCCTTTCGTCCTTGAAGACTGCCAGAGCTGGAAACAATTTTAAAAAGCAACAATGCAACACATGCGCACACACACACGAACAAAGATTCAAACAACTTGAAATCAAAATCAACAGCACAAAAGCTCTCTCTCTCTCTCTCTTTCCCCCCCCCCCACCCCGGACCCCGGTCACGAAATATATAGAGGTGATGACTTCCCCTTGCTCTTTGCAAGGGAAGAGCAGATGCACAGACGATAAGACCAACTTTGGTGGAGAGGTTAGAGAGATTGTCGCTAGATTCCCCCCCACACCCCATAGCGGGTGCCTAAAGATGGAAACTCCTGCTGCTGCATGTCACGAAAAAGCAAAAAGACCTGCTTAAATAGCAACATTTTTTTACCAGCCTTAATTCACTAAGTGCTATCAGATACAATGGCTTCTAAGCAACCCAGATGACCTGGCATGTGCGCAGGTGCTGTTTCCAGCCGTCTCCCTACAGAGTGGCAATGAACCCAGAACAGAGTATAAAGATTCCAGAGAGATATAAATGTGGAATCTAGGTAGGATAGAGTAAAACAGAACAAAAGATAGAATAGGAGACAGATGAATGGAGCAAACATATAAATACAAATTACTGGCAAGGCAAGAAAATGCATCCACTGTGAATGCTGCCTGTTGTATCTCCACACAAATCACTGCTCCAATCTTGCTTCTTTTTCACTCAGGAAACTGAGGACCGTGACTTATGCAGAGACACAGGGGGAACCTCCTTGAAGACCGTTCTAGAAGGACCTACCCAAACTTGATTGATTCCAAAAACCCAGAACAGGCTTGCACTCAAGTGGTTCCTTTCCCTCCTGGATTACAAAAGGTCTTCTTTCGTATTGACAGATGGTGACACAGATGGCCAGACAACCAAAATATTTTAGATTTTGTTTTTAACAAATGCATATAATGCTAGGCTGATTTCCTAGATTGTTGTTTGAAATGGACCAAGCTTTGTTAGAGAGTTAAAAAAGGAGAAGGGAGTTTCGTAAGAATACCTTTTTTTTTTACACACACACAATAAATATATTTATACCATCCATTGGACACAATTGGCCTCATACCTTGGCAGAAATTCTTGCCTGGCACTTTCTGAAAGCCACTGCGGCAGGTGCAGTAAACAGATGAGGGGGTCTGGATACATTTGGCTTCATCGCCACACATGGTTACATTGGTGTGACAGCCATACGTCTTGGGATCTGCAAGCAGAAAACGGGAATAAGCAAATGTTTCATCAGCGGCACCAACAAGAGAGATAGGACAACAGGTGGGGGTGTGAGCATGTAATCGGTCAAACCACTTGGAGTTTCATCATACCATACTGACAATTCTCCTTCTGTACTCCAAGCTAACCCTCCCTCCCCCACACCTGAAGCAAAAAATAACATCTCCTCTGCTACCCAGGATTATCCACATTCGGTGATTTGTCCCCTCACCCTGCAAGCAATTGTCCTCGTCAGACCCATCTCCACAGTCGTCGAAAAAGTTGCAGCGATGCTCGGCGCTGATACATTTCCCATTTGTGCACAGGAACTCATTCTTCTCATGGCTGCAGCTCCTAGGCCTGGTGGTTGGTGAATCTGTGATTAAAACGATGCCAGTGAGGAGCCAAAGGAATGCATCACAACGCCACAATTCGATCTCTTTCGTTCCCTGGTCCTCCCTTCCAAAGAATCATCAATCTAGTCTGCATCTCCGCAGAGGCGACTGGATTTTTCTATCATCTCGGGTGGCAAGGCAAGTAAAGTCATCCACTGTGAATGCTGTTTAGCTCCACACAGGTCACTGCTCCCATCTTGTCTCTTTTTTCTTAGGAAGCTTAGGGCCATGACTCATGCAGAAACACAGGGGGAACTCCTTGAAATGAAGACCATTCTAGAGCAGGGTCCTCACCCGTGGCAACTTTAAGACTTGTGGACTTCAACTCAGCAAAGCTGGCTGAGGAATTCTGAGAGTTGAAGTCCACAAGTCTTAAAAGTTGCCAAGGTTGAGGACCCCTGCTCTAGAGCAATCTTCCCAAACTTGATTGATTCCAAAAAAGCTAAGCAGATCAGGCTTGGATGACAGACCATCTGGAATTACTCAGGCTATAACTGATAATACCTCAGAATGAGGTAATGGCGGACCACTGCCATTGCCAGGGCTATAGTTGTTAATATTTACTGTCAGGGCTATAGATGGTAATATTCCAGTATGAGGTAATGGCAAGCTACATGTAATCCTTGACTTACGACTGTGATGGAACCTGCCCATTATGGCTGTCAGTTGTGACGGTTGTAAAAATGGGCAACCCATGTCACTGATCTGATTTTATTACCATTTTTTGTGGTGGTCATTAAGCAACCACTGTGATCATTAAGTGAACCCAGAGTTTGCTATGGCTTGATTTTGCTGAAAACCAAAAATAGATGTTAAAATTTTGGTAAAACGCAGTCACAAGATTGTAGGACGCTGCAAATGGCAGGAAATGTGGGCCAGTTACCAAATGCCTGACATGCAGTCATGTGACTGCAGGGGGGGGGACATTGGAACTGGGTTGTAAGTACCCCCCCCCCCAGGAAGGTCTGTTGTAACTCTGAAGAGTCATTCAGTGACAGCTCGTAAGTCGAGGAGAACCTGTATTTCAGGAGTGCTGCCAAGTTTATTTATTCAGAAACTGAGTTTGCTTTGACAAGAGTCTTTGTTTTAACTTAGGGGAAAAGAGTTAGAAGTTTAGGGATAATTCTAATGCGGGAAAACATTATTCGTGGGGAGAGTTTGCCATGCTTCTGCAAATCTTAGAGGAGACAGCAGAAAACGCTCACCACAGAACTGCTCATCAGTGCCATCACCGCAGTTGTCGATGCCATCACACTGGCGGCCAATCCACAGACACACACGATCGTTCTTGCAACGGAACGGCCTGTTGGGAGGGCACTGGAATTTCACTGCATTAGAGAACAGAAGCAAAGAGAAAGAGTAAAAAAGGCGAACCAGAATGATTTGGTGGTTGGTCCCTGCTTCCCATTCGTTCATTCCACTGTGGAAAATACAAATTGGCAGGGCTGTGTAGGATGCTGGACCCTGTCTCCTTTTTTTTTTTCCCCCGGTCCTCTCACCCTCCGGTTGAGAAAATGAGGGAGTATAGCAGTGGTTTCTGGCTGTGCCAGAAGCCCACTTTTTATACCTCTGACTTCTGAGAGACTATGGCCAACCTCTCAGCGCAGCTGCCTTATTTGAATGGTAAACTGTGGGGGATATGGGACTGTTTCACCTGACGACTAAAGAGGTGTCTGCCTTCCTGTATGGATCTACCCAGCTCTGTCTTGAACGTGCTGTGGTTAGCAGCTTTCCCAACCCTCCCTAGAGGTTTTTTCTACCTCTAGGAATTAAAGATGGTTTATAAAATTCTCTCGCCTCTCTTTCCCCTCAGCCCCTCCTTCCAAGAACGCACGTCCCTGTGCGAGAAAGGTTTAAGAGCAGGTAACTCTTCAGATCAACGTCTGGCTTTTGTGGCTAATTGGGGATTCGAACATAAGGGATGTAAAGAATTGTCACCAGAAATTAATTGGACTTTGCACCACGGGGGACTTGACCATTGGTGAAGTTCACCTTTAAAATAAACAAGTGTTAGGACAATTTAAATTTTTATTTTAAAAAATTCTTGGGCCATTCTTATTGGATGCAAATTACAAGAAATATACACTTGTATATTTTGAGACTTGTAAATATAAACTGTTATGAAACATTCTTCATGTTGTTGTTGTTGTTGTTTTGACCTGTAGGAAAAAATGGTAACCCAAACTCTGACCTAATAATGTAGACAGTATAACCAAACAGGGTTTTTAATATTTGCATATCTGTAGTGAACAAACAATTCACAAGTTTTGGTTTTATACTCTAATCCCTGCAACGTTTTGTCTTGGCTTGTTTCTCAATGTACCAACAACTTTGCGGCTGATGTAGAACAATGGTTTTATAATGAATGAACCTTTATTGTCAAAGTACAACCATGTATATGAGATTGGCTAAACCTCCCTTTGTGCCCCCACCCCCAACTCACAGTGACACAAACCCTCCATCTTATTATACCATGTGAGTTAATTGCACAACACACCGGCCTCGCAAGTCAATTATGCATACAGTTTATAAAACTATTTCCCGTTCAAAAGCCTAACAGCCCAAAAGCCTAACAGTTTTTCAGATTCTGCATAAAACTATTTCCCGTTCAAAAGCCTAACAGCCCAAAAGCCTAACAGTTTTTCAGATTCTGCATAAAACTATTTCCCGTTCAAAAGCCTAACAGCCCAAAAGCCTAACAGTTTTTCAGATTCTGCATCTTTTAAAAAAAAACCTCCTTCATGAGATCAAGGGGCCCTGGTGAAATTCCTCCAGTTTCATCCCGTGTGAATCAGAACTGCTTCATTTTCAAAGTGACAATCTTGTAAGCCTTCCTTATACTGGATACAGTAAAGAGTCAGCTTCCTCCCAGAATATGGCACAAAACCCATTGCTTCTTTCCCAAAGTCACTCTGGAATTCCTGGGAACCTCAACTCCTGAGAGTAGGATGTTCCCAACTGGAAGCGTGGTGATAAGTGTTGTGATTCATCATCAGCCTGTGGTTTCAGCAGCTGAGTCGGATGATTCTGAAGAGGAGGAGGAGGAGGGGTTTGGAGTGCCTTTGGTGTCAGAGGAAGGTTCTGAGGCACCGCAGAACTAGCAGCCTGGCCCCTCCTGTCTGGTTCCTCCTCAGGCCCAGCTGTGTGAGGGAAGGATTGGAAGAAGACGTTCCACAGCTAGCTCTGTTCAGGGACGCTAGGAGCAGGAGGCAATCTAGCAGAACTGAGCAGAGGAAAGCAATGAGGCAACTCGGGAGGAGGAAATGAGAAGCCACGCCTTAGGACTGCTGTTAAAAGGGGAATGTGTGGGAGGTGCTAGTTGCTGAAGGCAACCATTTGAAGAGCTTCTGATAGAGTCCTGGTCTGTTATTGTTTAACTCTTGTTTAAATCTTGTTTGAACTTTTTGTTTAACTTTTGTAAATAAGTTTGGTTGGGTTATTTTTTTTTAATCCCATTTATATCCCGCCCTTTTCCAAAGACTCAGGGCGGCTTACAATTTAAGCACAAACCAATGTGCTTAGCAATAGCCTTCATTCTATGTATATGCCTGCTTATTAGGGCTTTCGGGGGGCCCTAAGCGGCATTATTACAAAGTCAGCTTATTTCCCCCAACAATCTGGGTCCTCATTTTACCTACCTCGGAAGGATGGAAGGCTGAGTCAACCTTGAGCCTGGTGGGACTCAAACCTGCACTAATTGCATGCAGCTGGTGTTACTTAAGGAGGCATTAGCCCACTGCTCCACCAAGGCTCCTACAATTTCCAGCCTGTTGATTATAAAAAGGGGTTGTCCCTGACATTCAAACAGGGCCGGTCGTAGGCTGGAACAGAACAATAATCTGAGAGAAGGAGGCATTGATTTTGGCTTGTATAATTGCCAAAGCCTATGTTCTGGGTACCCCTAGTTCCCTCTGAAGCTCCTAGCCAATTAGCTGAAAAGAGAAAATGACGATCAAGAGAAGCAGGACTTAATCACAGGAGCAAGAATACTCACAGCATTCTTCGGGATTTTCATCAGAATTGTCACCACAGTCATCCTCACCATCACATTTCCAGGCCAGTGGCTTGCACAGAGTGTTGTTACACTGGAACTCATCAAGAGGGCAAGTCCGCACTATAAAGAAGCCACAAAAGCATGGAAGCTGCAACCTCATTCTTGAGCATTGCATATCCCACCTAAGTTGTGAGTAGTATCAAAGGATGTAAAAAAAAGCAATGACAAGTTCCACAACCAGGAATCCACACATACTACCAGATCCAGGACAGTATTTATGTCTGGCATCCTTGCGTGGCTGAAAAGGCCTCGGTATCCTAACAGGGATCCTTGTAGGTACATGGCCTGCTCTCCACTTACACCAGTGGTTCTTAATCTCAGCAGAGTCAAGATAGTATGAACTTCAACTCTCAGAGTTATCTAGTCAGCATATCTTATGGCCAAGGGCTGCTTACAGACGTCACCCCATAGATGAAAAACTGAGATCTGGGTACTTGGATCTGACACCTAGTTTTGGAATAGAATTCTCATCCATTCTTCCGAGGGAAGAAACCGTGGTTGCCTTTACCTCTTGTGCCACAGTCTTCCTCATCACTGCCATCCATGCAATCAGCATCAGCATCACAGCGCCATCGCAGTGGGATGCAGTGACCACTCTTGCAGTGGAACTGGTCTTGCTCACAGCGTGGCTTGCATTCTTTCTGTGGAGGAACAAGGTTTGGGGGCCTTTCAGGTCAGAGAGCAGAGATCTGGAGCTGTTTTGTATCACGCAAGGTTATTGCTCTATCTGGATCTATAATGCTTTCCTAAGCAACAGAGGTTGTTGAGCCTTAATGTCCTAATAATTGCAATAGGACTTTCAGATTGTAAAAAATTACTTTATGGAATTACACAGGAAGGAAACAAAGAACGCAAAACTAAGTGGATGTCATATAAAATCAAAGCATGATTCCCCCCCAAGAACCAGCATTAGATAAAAACATTCATCTAATTTCTAAAGAAGATCCTTCCATCAAAGCTTTCTGATGGGTTTTTCCCAACAGTTACTTATTCTGTTACTCAGTAATTCATGTTTACACTTCCAGGTTTTTTTCCTAATATGCACGCCAGCCTAGCCCAGGTTTTTTCATCTACAACAATTCCTTGAAAACAATATTTTCTTAGCTCGGGCTATGCTGATCCCAGCATGCAAGTAAAATTCTATTTACTCATAACAAGACCATTTTCCCCAAGTAGATATTAACTAGATATGAAAGCTACAATTTCCGTAAACATTTGATCCATGTCTACAAAGACCATAGAAATTATACTCAAAACACTTTTGGACAGCTTCAAGCAGGTGAGGGCTACTGTAAGAATTCAAGCCGAAGAGCAGAAGCTAGTTGTGAAAGCTGCCTCACATTCATCCTATCTTCTTTCTTGCCACTTTCCACGCTTGGGCCTTACCTCATCAGAGCCATCAGCACAATCATGGTCCCCATCACACTTCCAACGGCCTGCAATGCAACGGCCATTGGCGCAAGAGAACTCACTTTCAGAGCAAGGCCTGGGCTCTGTAAGCAGAGAAAGCAGAGAGAAATATGGGTTTGAAAGCTTGAACACACAGGTAAGGAGTTGTGGCTACTCTACAATTCACAGATTAACATCATTGCTTATTTTCAGTGCCTCACAGGGTAGGCGTAAGTAGCCTGATTACTGTAACATAGCAAATTCTTTAGTTTGACTAGAAACAGAACAAAAGAAAAGCCAAAAGAAAAAGTTAGGGTGAGAGGAGAGAGAGAGAGAGAGAGAGAGAGAGAGAGAGAGAGAGAGAGAGAGAGAGAGAGAGATAGCAGGACAATGATTTCTAAGTGTGTATCAACCATATTACCCACAACAATCGCCTTGGGGCAAGATAGGTGGCAAACAAATTTAATAAAGAAATAAATAAAACAGTAGCTTCTGCCACACTAACAATCTCAGCTCAGCTTTCTCAACTTGTGAACTTTGGCCTGATGGCTGAAGAGCTTGCATACCACACCATATTCATTTTGTGGTTGCCAGCAAGTTCCTTCAAGAGATTACTAAATGTCAAGTGTGGAAAACAGGAACAGGTTCAAATTTCTTAGTCTCTGCTCCTGGTAACACAATTAGGAGAGTAAGCTTCAGGATTGGGGAATAAGTCTTGTTCTTAAATAGAGATCCATAAAGGAGAACCTTATGCAGGATAGGGAACGTACGTAAAAGTCAAGGAAAAGCCTGGACATATTCGGTTTAAGAGCCAGTTTCAGCAGAAGTGCTGAAGTCACAATCCTTTCCCGTAATATCCATACCTGCCTTTATCCTACTTTTGTTTTAACTGCCTAACTCTGAGAAAGTAAGATGGTTTTATTATTTGTTATACAACTGAGAGCAAGAGACACTTATGAAACTACTGTAAATCATCCAGACTTCTACCAGAAGATTGCAATCTACCTCCTGTCCACTCCTAATTTAGAGATCCTTAGTGGGAGATTCCACACCATTATTTGAAAGTTTCTGGGTGTCTCCTTGCCTCCCTGCCACATAAAAAGTTAACGTGCAAAGAATCCCCTGGATCAGGGGTGTCAAACTCGTAATGTCACGTGACGTGTTGCGGCGTATTCGTGACTTTTTTCCCATTGCCGGCAATGGGGTGGGCGGGGTTTCGCCATGACGCATCCGGCCCGAGGGCCAGCAGTTTGACACCCCTGCCCTCGATTTACAGAAGCAAGCAGATACTATGTTCACTTTCAACTTGCTTATTAAGTTATTGGGGGGTTGTTGTTTTTACTCTATTGCTATAATTATTTGCAACACAGGAAATTGCATTAAAGGTAAAGGTAAAGGTTCCCCCGCACATGCGTGCTAGTCGTTTCCGACTCTAGGGGCCGGTGCTCATCTCCGTTTCAAAGCCGAAGAGCCAGCACTTGTCCGAGGACGTCTCCATGGTCATGTGGCCAGCATGACTAGACGCCAAAGGCGCACGGAACGCTGTTACCTTCCCAGCGTAGTGGTCCCTATTTTTCTACTTGCATTTTTACGTGCTTTCGAACTGCTAGGTTGGCAGAAGCTGGGACGAGTAACAGCAGCTCACTCTGTTACGCGGCACTCGGGATTCGACCCGCCAAACTGCCGACCATCTGGTCGACAAGCTCAGCGCCCTAACCCACTGAGCCACCGCGTCCCTTGAAATTGCATTAGAGAGAGGCAATTTCTACAGTGGTTATCATCTTTACTGATGGGGAGTGAATCTTCAGAGTTTCAGAAAACAAGTCTAATTTCCTAAAGTCTGCCCCAAAGGAAGCGCTAGGACAGAACCAATGCTTATACCCTCAAATAGTAACCACTGATTGTCGAATGTTTACTGTGTCGCCATTGGCTGTTTCAGTTTTGGGCTCTTTCTCAAAACACTACAATAAAGGAAGGGATAGCAGAGATATTAAGAGGTAAGACTGTTCAGCCTGCTTTGCTATATAGTTGAATGAACTTGAAAAAAGAAGTAGCGAGCATCACACAGAGAAACCTCCATTACATTCCTGCAAAAGGAATACAGAGGCAAATACATGGGAATACAGATGAAGCCTCCAAATAATCCCTTTTTTCCCCTCCTTTCAACACAGTTACAAGTTTTAAAGGGGAAGGAAAACATTTTTGACAGAAACCTACCTCTTCAAGCCCCGATACGACAGTATGAAAATGGAGAAAAACATAAGATGAAGTGAAATGGCACAAACTCAAATTACACAGTATGGTAAGGAACAAACCAAAAGAAGTCAAGTCATGTTCTAGCAGCTAAAGGAGTTAGTGGGGAGGGGGAAAAAGAGATGAGGCATGGTAGCTATTTTAAAGGTTTATAATTATTGCTGGAGGCCTTGGTTCACGGCAACACCCAAGGGTTTTATGAAAGCATTATTTTGTGACAGATCATTTGTCTGACTTTTATCTTTTATCTTTATCAGCCTGTTGGATATTTTTATTATCCTGGTCATTTGATACCAAACAGCAACAGCAGAATGATTACCGTTCAGTCTATGGAAATTCCCTTCCATCTTGAGATACCAAAGACTGATTGTCTGTTTGAACATCTCGATGGCCTCATCAGTCCGATCAATATCCAGAGCATTCAGCAAGTTTGCATTCTGGACAATTCACCCGAGAATATTGCATACAACCGTTAAAAAAAAAAAACTGGAATATTCATCTGACCAAGGTATCTCTTAAGTTATCTTGGGAAGGGCAAGTGTACATGAAAAGCACACCCCAAAGGTTTGGTAACAGAAGATGAAAACTACGCAGGTAGAAAAGACTATTCAAGGTAAAGGTAAAGGTAAAGGTTCCCCCGCACATGCTGGCTAGTCATTTCCGACTCTAGGGGCTGGTGCTCATCTCCGTTTCAAAGCTGAAGAGCCAGCGCTTGTCCGAGGACGTCTCCGTGGTCATGTGGCCGGCATGACTAGACGCCAAAGGCGCACGGAAGGCTGTTACCTTCCCACCGTAGTGGTCCCTATTTTTCTACTTGCATTTTTACGTGCTTTCGAACTGCTAGGTTGGCAGAAGCTGGGACGAGTAACAGCAGCTCACTCTGTTACGCGGCACTCGGGATTTGATGCACCAAACTGCCGATCTTCTGATCGACAAGCTCAGCGTCCTAACCCACTGAGCCACCGCGTCTTATTCAAGGTAGTTTACTAAAAAACAAAATGATTCTGTAAGATATGCACAATTGAGTCTTCCTGTTACCTGTCCTCAGGCCTATCTGGTTGGGGATATGATAATTGCAAAGAAGTTATTTTCACCCAGGTACCACCAGCTGAGATGGTCACAGGAACCGGCACAGGAAAAAAATGCGAGGGAAGTATTTGTCTAATTGGGTGCATGGCTCAAGCAGCACACCACATTCCTCTTCTCAAATTATAGCTACTGAACTTGAAACCCAGCCAGTATTTTCTGTAGCTCAATTCTCTATCGCGTCTTACACTCACTAATGGGAACTTTTCCGATGGGAAGAGATCCCTGCTTTATTCAGCACCCATTTGTCTACAAGCAATTCTCGTTTTACACAATCTTGCTAAGATTAGGCATGAGTAGATAAGAAAAGGTTAAGAAAAGGTCGTTCCCCCGCCTCCCCTCCCCGCGTGCAAACATGGTAGCATAAGGTTGAAGTGGGCACATACTACAGGTCTCCTCATCCGAGTTATCCCCACAGTCGTTGTCATAGTCACATTGCCAGCGGCCTGGAACACAGCGGTTGTTCCTGCAGCGGAACTGGTAGGGCTCACAAGTCCGCTCATCTAAAAATGAAGAATGTGCAATTGTGGAGAGGTAAAGAAAAAAAAAGCAAAAGAAACGAACAGCATTGCTAAAGAAAATTGCAGTAAAAATCAAATCGCACATGCTCCCAAGGAGAATTTTCTAATTGTATGTGGAATAGTTTTGCACCACATTGTAACACTGGGGAACCTTTATCCCTCACTGTAGCACACAATGGGCAACGTAAAAAGGCTGCTGTTAGCAAAAGAGTGGAACCAAACAGCTTGTCCCAAAAGGGTGTATCTGCCCAAATTCTTGGGAAGGGGGATGTGCACACAAGCCTGCCAGCCCCTATCCTTTCCAAACATAGCCAGCCACCCATGCTATATGGTCAACTTACCACATTCTTCCTTGGGCTCATCTGAACCATCCCCACAGTCATCCTCGCCATCACATTTCCAACGCGCTGGGATGCATCGGCCAGAATCCTTGCACCGGAATTCATCCAGGCCACATCTCATTTGTGCTATATGAGTGAAAAGGATTGAAGAAATGAAAGGGCCCTCCAAAATGAGACACAAAGCCGACTGCGTTTTTTGAAAACCGCACGTGTAAATAACCCAGCCACCAAGGCACAGAAAGCCAGCTTAGTCATTAACAGGCTTTCTCGTTGCAGAAATATTCAAGTAAACAAAAAACGAGCGGATTTTCAATAAGCGTTAATAGTCCAGAAAGGCTAATGCCATTAAACAGTTAGTACTGGTACTGGTAATGGTGTTCAAGGCCCTACATGGCATGGGTCCGGAGTACCTTAGGGAGCACCTGCTGCCGGCATCAACTTCCCTCCGCCCTGTGCGTTCCCACAGAGAGGGCCTCCTCAGGGTGCCACCGGTCAGAGAATGTCGATTGGTGGCCCCCAGGGGGAGGTCCTTCTCTGTGGGCGCCCCGGAGCTATGGAATCGGTTGCCGGTTGAGCTCCGGATGGCGCCCGACCTTCGCTCCTTCTGTCGCGATCTGAAGACACTCTTATTTGAACAAGCTGGCCTGGCCTGAAGGGGGATGGGTTGGGTTTTTATGTCATTTTTAATATCTGTATTTATTGTTTTTAGCTGGGTATATGTTTAATTTTCTTTTAACTTTTGTATTTTTGCATTTTTTATATATCTGCCCTGTTCACCGCCCTGAGTCCTTCGGGAGAAGGGCGGTATATAAATAAAATTATTAATTATTAATTAATTAATTAATTAATTATTTTCAGGTTTCAAGTTAGGGACTCAAATGGACGAAAGGAAGACCAAAGCAAAGACATTGGGCATTCTTGGGGACACGAGGCTATTCTCTCCTTCTCAGAGCCAGCTCCCATAGTGTGCATAGTGCCTTACTGCAGTTGGCAGGCTCATCGGATCCATCCACACAGTCGTTGTCACGGTCACAAACCCAAACTCGTGGAATGCAGCGTTTGGTAATGGCACACTGGAATTGGTTTGGAGCACAAGTCACTTCCGCTGTTAAAAAAAAAAAGAGAGAGAGATAACCCCAGTATATAACGGGAGTTCCCCGTAATGAATACTGACTCTCTAAAATCAGACAATGACCCACATTATATGTGCTGGCTACTGCCCTTCCACTGAGGAAAATGATACAGGTGATCCTTGACGTAGGACCACAATTGAGCCCCAAATTGCTGTTGTTAAGTGAGACATTTGTTAAGTGAGTTTTGCCTCGTTTTTCGACCTTTCTCGACACAATTGTTAACTTAGTAACCCGGTTGTTAAGTGAATCTGGCTTCCCCATTGATTTTGCTTGTCAGAAGGTCGCAAAAGGGGATCTCATGACCTTGGGACACAGCAATGGTCATAAATGTGAATCACCTGCCAAGCATCTGAATTTTGATCATGTGACTCTGGGGATGGTGCAAAGGTTGCAAGTCTGTAAAAGGGTCATGTCACTTTTTTCACTGCCTTTGTAACTTTGGTCACTAAATGAACAGTTGCAAGTCCAGGACTACCTGTACTAGGTGTTTTAATTCCACATCTGTTCACTTTCTTCTTCTGAACTGAATTCAGTTTTCTAAGGCTCAGAGCTTCCACATCCCGAAAAAGAAGCTGGATGCTCAACCTGAACCTCAACACCTGCAGATTTATTTACTCTGCATCGTGAGGACCGACTGCAAAATTCCATCTTTTTGCATGCAATTTTCCTAGCACGCTGCAGAATTAGCAATAAACTGTCATTTGGCTGTCACAGACAAACAAAATCCCCAGGAGGTTTACTGAGACTATGCTAATCGTTGCAAGCACATCTGATCTTTCGACAAGCCTGGCACAGAGACCGGCAGGAAAAAGGACTCTCTGCATAACTTACGACAATCCTTCTCATCTTCTCCATCGCCACAGTTGTCTTGCCCATTGCAACGGAAAATACCTGGGATGCAGCGATTGGTATTGGTGCATTTGAACTGACTGGGCAGGCAGACGTGCACCTCTGTCAGAGAAGAGAGAGAGAAAAGAATCCAACTTTAAGGGAGAGAAGGCTGACCAAATGCATCCTTCAATCCTAATAAGCTGACTTTTTCTGAAGAAGCTGGACACCAGGTTGGATATCATTTCTAATGGCCAGGGATGATGGGAGCTGTACTTCTCCAACATCTGGAAAGACTTTGAGGTTTGAGCAGAAAAACCCGCTCCATGGGAACAGATTAAGTAATGTACAAGGCTCAATCTTGAAGAAACTAATTCAAATACAGAGTGGTGTGCCCAAAAGCAGGGTGATCCGCCCTGAATGTAAGCAAGACTGTAAGCAAGACTCCTTGGTGGAGCAGTGGGCTAATGCCTCCTTAAGTAACACCAGCTGCCTGCAATTAGTGCAGGTTCGCATCCCACCAGGCTCAAGGTTGACTCAGCCTTCCATCCTTCCGAGGTAGGTAAAATGAGGACCCAGATTGTTAGGGGCAATTAAGCTGACTTTGTAATAATGCCGCTTGGGGTGTGTGTGAAAGCCCAGCAGGCATATACGTAGAATGAAGGCTACTGCTAAGCTTGTAAGCCGCCCTGAGTCTTCGGAGAAGGGCGGGATATAAATGGGATTAAAATAAAATAAATAAATAAAATAAAATAAATAAAAATAAATAATATCTGTCAGACATTCTCATGGGATTTATTTCCAGGGCAGTCATTCTTGAAAGGTTGGCCCCTCCCGTGTGCGTAGACTTCTTATGTTTACTCTGAAATTTCAGGGAAAGAGAGAAGTAGGGAGGAAAAGAGCAGTTCTGCCTCGGATCTGTTTTTTTTGCTTTCCGCTTAAAAAGGTTAAGGAAAGCAAAAGGGAAAAATAAAATGAAAAGGGAACGGGAAAGGAAAGGTTTCGTCCAGAGGGCTTTTAGCGTAGCGTGAGGATTTGTGGGAACGGAGGCGATTTTTTTTGCCCCTGATCTTCATACCAGCCTCTGAGAAATGACTGTTTTAAAATCACCAACAACAACTTCTCCCCAATTTCCGCTCTTTTCCGAGTGAGTCAATGGTGAATTGGGGGGAGGGGGTGGTGGCTTGGTCACCTACGGCTTTGAACTTCTAACTTTTAAAATAAAGGGGCGACATGTTAATAATGTGTTCTGGTTGGAACTGACCAACCTTTGCTGCGGAATATCCAGAAAAGCTGAGGGTACTTACCACAGTTTGCTTCATCTGAGTTGTCCTGACAGTCATTGTCCCCGTCGCAAATGAAGGCTGGGTTGGTGCAGATTCCTGTGGAGCACTGGAACTGCCCTGGGCGACACTTGAATTCAGCTGGAAAGAGAAGAGCAGAAGCTCCCTCTGAATTCTACTTCACTGGGAGAGAGTACAGATTTCCGAGCAAAAGGTCCCGGACTTCAAATCCCACATGCACGTTTGGGCCAGGCAGCTGGTGAAGGGGAGGGGAGGGGGGGACTTCCGACTAAGACTCTGGAGAATCACCATCATTCGGACTACGCTAAGGTAAGCAAGATGGTGCCTATGGGCCATGCAGCTCACAAGGGTTAGAAAAATGCTGGCGTGGTGAGGACCAACATTTATCTGGAAGAGGATTCATAGCTTCTGATGCTGGCAGAGAGGAAGTAACCTCATCACTTTTGATGCAGATAAATAGACAAGCCTCTGAGAGCTACTCTACGTGTACTTAGTACGCCCAAACTTCCAAAAGACTTCAAACTTTTCATATCGATGCCAACAGGGTCGATGATCTATCGTGATTTAAAACAGGTTGAGGTTCTACTTTCTTTCTTTCCTTTAAGCCGGTCAGCTAGTGAATCTTACAGCTGTTTGTTACCAGGCACTTTACTCCTTCTTGCTCATTCTGTAAATGTTCCGAACTGGTAGCAGTAACTTTTCATTTTAAAATTAAAATTATATTTTAATTACATCAGGGGAGCTCATTTTTCCCCATCCCAGATTACTCCATTACTCTAAGAAACCTAATTTGTCGATCAAATTCAGGGGATTTTAAGTTTGGGGGTTTTACCTAATTGGGATTTAGGTCTGTGCAAAAACACACCCAAGTTACTTTTAGCAACAATGAGCTGCTACTCATCGCACAGCAAGAATACTTCTTTGAAGGATTGCTGGCAAGTTTCATATATGGCTAGAGGAGTTTTATGTCCTCCCTGAGGTATATTTCCTTTATGTTAGTACTGCCTGGATTCCATTCCTTAACAGCTGAACAGCACAATAAGACATCCCATGATGTCAGTGTTAGCATTAGGCTTGGACATGCTTTACCTTTGGGAACCAGCTTCAGGGTGCTTATGAAACCATGAAACACCCTTGAGAAATCAAACAAATGATCTTTGGGCAATAACTCAAACCCAAAAGCACAGGGCTGTCATCCAGGAGGCTGATAACACAAGGAAGGGTAATACCTTTGGGTGGATCTATTTTAGCGCTATTAACACCTTAGAAATGGAGCAATCAGTGGGAATTCTGAATGAAGGAGATGCTCATTTGAACCTTGACCTTGCCGCTTCATCAATGCCGCTTAAGTATCCTGACCCAAAGTGGTATCAGTTGATCTTTAAAAGCACGCAGGGTTGGGTCTTGTTAAAACGTGGATGGGGACTACTGAAAAAATATCAGGCCTGTAGGCCGGAAGTTAAGAAATAAATATTCAGGAAGAAAGCAAGGACAAATTATTTCTATAATGTTACCAAAGTCTTAGATATGTCCACTAAGTCAACAGAGGTAGAGCTTAATTCAAAGGAGAGTTGGTCCTACAGTTCTAGAGTAACCAAAGTGCCTGTCAGGTCCAAACATCAGACACAAATTTTACTCACTTCAGTGCTTCAAAATTATTATCTAGGCCCTCTCACTGTTTTGAGCCAGGATTATCATCCATCTAAAATTATGATAAGGGATTCTCCTTCCTAAGTCTCCTCCCAAAAGTTCACTTACGGCAATCCTCCGGCTCATCCGAACGATCCCCACAATCGTCCTCGGTGTCACATTTCCACCAGAAAGGGATGCATTTGTCATTCTTACAGACAAACTGGCAGGAAGAAAAGGAAACGATGCTGAAATAATGGCCAAGTAATGGTCAGAAGAACATAAGCCATCACTCCCGAGTCAAACCGCAGCCAATAACATTGGCTACGTTAGAGCTTAGAAAGGTTCTCCAAGAAATGCCTATTGGAAGCTGTAAATAGGAGCTCAATCTCTAATCGCCCCGTACGTTAACTCACAACTCTTCTCCAATTAAAATAAAAAAATATTTTTTTAAAAAAAAACACCCTTGTTTTGTCCCAGGAGGTCAGTTAAAAGGGATTATTTTCTCCAACTGAAGATCAACTGAATGAATACACTGGTTGGAAGCTCTACGGATTGAACAAATGTTCACATTGGGAGGAAGCTTTCCGTTTCATTGGCTTGGAAGTCTCCCTAAGATGTAACAGCAGCAAACGGCATTTTGATGCCTGCAATTAAAGAGAGCCCTGCAATCCTCTTCGACATCTCATACAGCCTCCTGATATGGTGCTGCTGAAAGTTGGTGGTACACCTAAAATGCAAAATCTCCTACTCTGACCCCAAGAAACCACCATTCCAGATAACCAGACCACAGCATGAAGATATCTCTGAGGGATCCTCGGTTTCTACCTCACTGAAAATTGTAAATGGTCTCTTTTCACCAAAAGGTTGCCTGCCTGGTGCTGAAGCCCGTTAAGAATCCCTTGACAAAGCAATGCACGAGGGGGATCAATACAGAGCAAGGGTGCAAAAAGTGAGACCTAAGGATTGCATGCGGTCTACCAGCATCTCTGTTATGATGGCCAGAAACTATAAGGCAAAAAAAATAAAAAATAAACAATGGGCACATCTTTTTCATCTTTGGAATTCTGACAGGATATCAGAGTTCGTTGTGTTTTTTTTTTAAAATCCCTTATGCTTTGTAAATAAGTCATCCTTTTTTCAAAAGATTTGGACTTGGCTACTTAAGAATGTGGCCCTCAAGGGGATGCTACCCTTGAGCAGATGGAAGCTGCATTCCTGACAAAGAGTCTTTCTAAGTAATGGCGCAATGTTTGTGTGCCCCAGCTGGTTACCTGACTAGCAGTGCAGTTGGAGATGCAGGTTCTACCATCAGCACCCAGATAGAAGTTGGTAGGACATGCACACTTGAAGCTCCCTCCTGGCGACAGCAGGCACAAGTTGCTACAGCCGCCATTGTTGGTTTTGCAGGGGTGGTTAGGAACTAAGGGAAGACAACAAAGAGATGTAGGTTACAGTAGTTAATAGCTGCTTGTGGTGATATGGCCTTTGACAAAGACATCTGATCCCTGCTCTACTGCACAAAGATATCAAAATGTCCTTTGCCATATATAAAGGAGAACCTGACTCCCCCCCCAAAAAAACTTCTCTTGCATTCACAAACACTTACCCACTACCCACTACAAACAAATGAATGCCAAAGTTACTGTGCGTGTGAGAGAAAGGAACGAAATCTATCTGAAGGAAAATAAAAAGAAACATGTCCTGATCAACAGTGTTGGATTTTTCTCCATCACTATAATAGCTGCGGTTGGTTTACTGTGCTTGGACCTCCAGTATAGCAATAGCACTTCAACTGATATATATTCCACTTCACAGTACTTTACAGCCCTCTCTAAGCAGTTTACAGAGTCAGCCTATTGCCCCCAACAATCTGGCTCCTCATTTTACCAACCTCGGAAGGATGGAAGGCTACGTCAACCTTGAGCAGGTCAGAATCAAACTGCTGGCAGTGGACAGAGTCAGCCTGCAATACTGCATTCTAATCACTTGTCAACTGCCACCATGGCTCACTGAAGCAGTTATCAACTGCTAGCACTTGGCAGCGTTAAGACTCCTTGCTTTTACCACCACCAACCTGCCCTTCCATCTCTGCCCTGGCCATGTCTTGAAGGACATTTCCACATTTTATTGTGTCTAACACTGCCCCATGATACGGTAACTGAAGACTGATTCCTACGCGTAACACCTTCCTTCCTCCTTTCAGCACCCTTACAGAGAATACTTACCATCTGGCTGCCTGTAAGGATGGTAGATGTGGATATCCATGGGCCGATGCAGAGTGCTGATCAGCACAGACTTATTGGCCCCTGTGGTTTTGTGGGCTCGGTTGATGGATTTGGTCTCCCAGTCAGTCCAATAAATGTAATCTTCAAAGAGGGTTAAGGCAAAGATGTGGGGGATATCTTGGTTCAGCACTACAGTGGGAGAAGAAAGAGTAATTATCACTTGGTGGCAACACGAAAGGAGCCAAGTGAACATCTAGGCCAGGGGTAGGCAACCTTGGCTCTTTTATGACTCATGGACTTCAACTCCCAGAATTCCTGAGTCAGCATAGCATAGCTGACTCAGGAATTCTGGGAGTTGAAGTCCATGTGTCATAAAAGAGCCGAGGTTGCCTAACTCTGATCTAGGCAATGGGAATGCAGAGCCCTAGGGCCAAGGATATTATCTGCTCAGTACTATGGCAAAATATTCACAGCTGAGAATGCTCCTCCTGTTCTGAACGATATGGTCCTTGCTACCCAAAAGGTTCCCTTTTCCTGTTGTTGTTTTTTAAATAAGAAAATCCATCAAAAAGCATCTATTCTATTAGGCTTTGGGGGCTAATATAATACAACTTGTTCCCTAGTGCAACAGAAGTTATCTTTGGCTTGGTTGAATGGATTAGTGCTATAACGTTTTTATGAAATATGCTTGCTTTTCATTGCCCTGTATGCTTTTAACCTAATTTATGATGGTAGGAATATACATTACTCACAGTTGGATTTGATTTGAGTAGCTTATGAGCCCAATATGTTTGTTTATATTTACTGTATATATTCACGGATAAGACCATCTGGGAATAAGCTGACCCTCGAATTTTTAACCAAACTACCGTGAAAAATGCATCGCCCGAGCATTAAGCCAGATTTAATTTTCATAATTGGCTTATTTGCAAGTATATATGGTAGTCATTTATGACAGGTGGGGTTCAACTGAAATGCCTCTTTCCATTTTGTTAATCTATCTGTTGGAATGAAAAATAGGAATAAAAAAAGAAAAAAATATGGTAATAGGTGAAAAATTTTAAGCATTGAATTCCGTTTTCCCTAACTCCTCGTGCTTGCTAGTTGCTATTTTTTAATTCCTTGTATTACCCCTTGGAATGATTTTATGTATTTGTGTCATTCAGAGTAGCGGTTCCTGAAATTAAAAATAGTGGTACTTTAAAAGTGAGCAACCAGGTAAAATATGTATACATGTTGCACATACTGATCTTAAAATCAGCTTCCAATTTGGGGAAATTGAAGGACTAGGCATGGGGTTTTATCCCATCTTTTGCCAATGGTATCCAAATAAGTCTGGACTCAACTTTAAAACTTTGGTTCATTCTTAGCTATGAACAAATCAACCATACATCTTTGTTCCAGCCAAGACACTAATTTATAAGTGGAAGGAAACTGCAGTTCAGCTCTGGCTGGCACATCTGTTCTCATGATGATCACCACAGAGATTGTTGCTTCCGTTTCTTGATTTGGCTGATCCAAAGGTCATTACAGTGAGGAAATACAAATATCAAAACATAACATGGGACAATAAACCACACAACAACTGCAGTTCACCATGTGCTTAAAGTGATAAAAAGCTGGCATTCAAATGCCATTGTGTATGCACAGGAGGCAACTCTTCCAGTTTCTATTTCAAAAAAAAAAAAGTTTACAGCACTTATTCCTCTTTATGAAAAAATGTCCCAGATACTTTAATCTTACAACAAAATCTGACAGGAGAAATGAGCATAACCTGCAAAACCCCCTCCCCAAACTTTTAAATAGGCAGAGCCCAGAAAGATGGTTCTGCTGTATTTATTCTCTGTGTGTTATTGATGCTGTCTTTTTTAATTGACTCTGGTGAACATGTATTCTGAAAGATGATATATAGGCTGTTGTTGTTATTTGTCCCACTTGTAGGGTCCACTTGTTTTGCACTGTGTTTGCTGCAGGTAGCTTGTAGCAAAGCTGTTAACGCACGGTGCAACAAGGAGTTTTAATTTTCAACCAGCTTGTTACAGAAGCCGATGCTGATTTGTTTGCCCTAATAGAAATTGACTTAAGATCATCCTGGTAACTTGTGTGTCTAAAGAAAAACTAGAACTCAGGATTCTGCATTCCTCATCTCGCATTACATCATACTGGCTCTCAAAAGGTGATATATACCTAACTGTAATAAAAATATGTCAGTGACATACAATGAGAGGCCTCAAAAGTAATAGGGAACAAAAAAAATAGCATGTATGTATTCAAATCAACCATCTACGTGTTGGAGATGTGGTAGTGAAGAGGCAACTTATTATCATATATGGTGGACATGTAAAAATGTTAAAGCTTTTTGGATAAAAATATGGTGGATTCTTCAAAAAGTTTTTAAGAAAAAGATAAGATTCACTCCCCAATTATTTTTACTGGGTATTATCTTGGACTGTTCTGTTATAGAAACTAAATTGATGTTACATTTAATAACGGCAGCCAGACTTCTGGTGGCGCAATATTGGAAGAAAGAAGACTTACCAACAATAGAACAATGAACACTTAAAGTAATGGACATGGCTGAAATGGCAAAAGTTTCAGCATACTTGAAAGAGCAATCGCAAGAAAAATATATTTTGGAATGGAAAAGATGGATTGATTATATTCAAATTAAATATGGAACTAAAATGTTTCAAATAGCTTATGAATAATCTCTAGCAATTAAAAAGATGTGTTATTATAGTTTTGTTATAAGGGAGTTAAAGTGTGGAAGGTTTGTTAATGTTTTAAAAGTTATTTAGCATATGTTTGTATAAGATTGTTATACATAATACCCTGTATTCTGCTTTGGGAAGTCGGGGGGAGGGAGGGAAGGGGGGGTGATGGGGAGGGGGGTTCAATTTATATGTTTCTTAAACTTTGTAAAAATTTTAAATAAAAGAAAGTAATAGGGAACAAAGAAACTCTGCTACTGGAGGAGCAGAGGGAAAACATTTGTTAAGAGACAATAAAGGGGGGGGGCTTTAAAAACAGACTCTAAAACCAAAATTAAAGCTAGCTGAGAAAAAAAACATTTTTGAAATGTTTTTTTCAACCTGCCTCCAGAAGTTGTGAATGCTCCATTTTGTAAGAAGAGATTGGACAACCATTTGTCTGAAATGGTATAAGGCAGAGGCCCCCAGCTTTTGGGGCACCAGGGACCGGTTCCTTGGAGAGAGGTTTTTCCATGGACTGGAGTGTGTGTGGTTTTGTGTGCTGAATGCATCTCACAGATGGGGCTTTGCTTGTTTGTGCGGATCGGTTGCTGGCATGCTGCGGCCCGGTACCGATCCACGGACCAGGGGTTGGAGACTCCTGGTATAGGATTTCCTGCCTGAGCAGGGGGTTGGACTGGAAGACCTTCAAGGTCCCTTCCAATTCTATTATTATTATTATTATTATTATTATTATTATTATTATTATTATTATTATTATTATTATTATTATTATTGTTTGTTGTTGTTGTTGTTGTTGTTGTTATAAAATAGAGAGAAATTGGAAGTCATGGGAGGAATATGCATCCCATCAGTCTTCTGTGCAATCTTCTGACCCCTCTTCTGGCTACTTTATTCAGTCTCTCTGCACATGAATGTGAGCTGTTACAATTCACTTACCAATGTGGCGGTTAGAACCATCCAGGCTAGCAAATTCAATGTAGTCCTCTCGGGCATCGGCCCAGTAGATGCGACTGTTAATGTAGTCCAGGGTGAGGCCATTGGGCCAGGTGATCTTAGTCTCCACAATGACACTCCGGTTGGTGCCATCCATACCTATCTTGCCAATCAGGGAATGGTCACCCCAGTCAGTCCAGTATAAATATCTGGAAGAGAGCAAATGGAGTGGGCAAGAAATGGTATAAACATAGGACTACGACTGTGATCGTTCAGGGTTTTGTTTTGTTTTTCATCCTAGCATTTTCCATTGGTTGTGACAGGAATTAATCAACCAGCTTTTTGCCCGAGCCTGATGTTGTGGCCTGAGAGAGTGAGTGACTGGCCCGAAGTCACCCAGCTGGCTTTCATGCCTAAGGTGGAACTAGAACTCAAGAGTTCTAGCCTGGTGCCTTAACCTCTAAAGCAGGGGTCTTCAAACTTGCCCCTTTTATGACTTGTAGACTTCAACTCCCAGAATTCCTCAGCCAGTGTGCCTGGCTGAGGAATTCTGGGAGTTGAAGTCCACAAGTCATAAAAGGGCCAAGTTTGAAGACCCCTGCTCTAGAGCAAACTGACTCTCTACTTTCTCCTACCTTGCTAAAATCTTAAATTCACAATGGTATAAAATAGTACAGGTAGTCCTCAGCTTACAACAGTTCATTTAGTCACTCTTCAAAGTTACAACAGCACTGGGAAAAAGTGATTTATGACTGTTCTTCACACTTATGACCGTTGCAATACCCCATGGTCACGCAATCAAAACTCACATGCTTGGCAACTGACTCATATTTATGACAGTTGCAGTGTCCGGGATCATATGATCACCTTTGATGAGCTTCTTACAGGCAAAGTCAACGGGGAAGCCAGATTCACTTTAAGTTAGTAACACTTTAAGCAGTGTTACTAACTTAACAACTACCTGTGATTGTGGTCCGTAAGTCGAGGACTACCTGTTTTATAAAAATGGACACGGTGCCAATAATGGGCAACAAATTCATTGCACTAGAGAAGTGAGAGAAGCTTCCCTATCCAATATAACAAGATATGAAAAAAGATCCTGTTTCCCCCTCCAAGAAGGTTAACACATTGGGAAACATTATATCTGTTCTATGAAGCCAAAGCCCCCAGGCTCCACTGCAGAGCGGTTGTCAAAAACTGTAGCCAATTCATGCATCCAATTGTTTTATACCTAAAGGGATCTCACAAAGGGGAGATGTCTGCTACTTCTGCTGCCCCTTGGCAGTTAAGCAGAACCTGACTGTCCTTTAAAAAGTGGCAATAGATCAAGAAATGGCCTATTCCCAGAATTTTCTACTCTGGTTCATTAACTCTTAACATTTAAGCTTTCTATTACATGGCTTTAGTGACTAAATTAGTTAGTTAACTGTAAAAAGAATGAAACATTACATCTTTCATGCACCGGGTGTGTCAGGGATGAACAAAGCACGCAGGGGTTGGATAAAGACAGGTGCCAGCCAGACTAAGGAAATGAATCCTAATACCTTTGGGTAAACTTACCCATTTTGTACATCCACCACTAATGCTCGAGGCTCCCGGAGTCCTGTGTTCACCAGCACGGTGCGGTAAGCCCCGTTGAGCTTTGACACTTCAATAGTATCTCTTCCCTTGTCACACCAGTACAAGTTTCCACCCACCCAGTCCACAGCCAGTCCGTCGGGATTGCTTAGCCCAGTGCGGTGTAGAACCTGGAAGCGCAGAGGAGAAAAGGTGGATATCAAAGAAAGGTAAAAGAGAAGGAACTGGGACGTCTCTCCTATAGGGGACCAGCCGTGTTTGCCTTAGAATGGGAAGAGAGAAAAGAGTTTCACTTCAGCAGAGCTTTGCTTGAGTCTGGAGTGAAAAACTGCTCGGGTACAGAAAAGCCGATCATACCCTTTCAGAAGGGAGCACAGGCTTCAGCCAGAAGGCAAACAAGCCATATGGGTCAGGAAACTCACCTGTACATTGCTGCCGTTGATGTTCATGCGGCGGATCATACTGCCCTGTGTGGTGACATCAGTCCAGTAGATCATTTGTTCCCGGTAGTCAAAGTCCAAAGCTACAGCATTATTCAGCCCCTAAAGCCATCAGGACAAAAAAAAACATTCTTACATGTGGCTGAGGAATAAACCATTCCAGTATTACATTCAGACTTTATATTTGGCCCTCACCTGCCCAACATTACCTGTTTAATCAATGTGTAGTTGGAGCCATCCAGACTGAGCTTTCTTAGGTAGTACCGATTAGCAAAAATCAAGAAAGGTTCATCATCTGTTAAAGATAAGGGAGGGGGGGGTCAGAGGGTCACTAAACGCTGGGAAATCCCAGTGCGCCTCTAATTTCCTCATTTTTCACCTTCCTATCACCTTGCAAATGGAATCCGCTGTGTAGATATACAGAGAGATGCTTCAATCATTCCCATTATTCAGGAGATACAACATTTAAGATCTTGAAAGAGTCAGAGGAGATTTAAAAGAGGCAGCAGGGAACTACGATAGGCAATACAGCTAGTCATCCACTTATGGCTGGTAGCTTAGTGACTATTCAAAGTGACAATGTACGATCCCTTGGCTACTTGTGACTCGGATTCAAAGTTCTGATGCTGCCTTATCTTCCCACAGTTATGTGACTGCATTGTGGGGGTGGGGCTCGGTACCTGGCCCACATGTATGGCTGTTTGCAGTGTCACACGGCCTGGATTTACACTATTTTTGCCGGAAATTGGCATTTAGTTCTTGTTTCTGGCTAAAAAAAAATAAGATTATGGAAAATGGATTTCTTTAATGACTGCCATGTTCACTATGTGGCTGCTGCTGCAAAAAAGGATATAAAATCTGGTGGTGATGTGGTAACCAATTTAACATTTGGCACAGCTTATATGACCATAATTTGAAGCTCAATTATTTATTTAATTTATATACTGCCCTTCTCCCGAAGGACTCAGGGCGGTGTACAGGGCAATAAATACCAAAAGTACAAAATACAAAAATTAAAAACAAATTAAACAATTGTGCCCGAATACAATAAATTAATTAAAAACAGTAATTAAAACCCCAAACCCATCAGACCAGGCCGGTTGTTCTTCACTTTTTCTTTTACCCCTTTATAATCTTTTCCCCCTATTCTTCATTGTTTCTGTCGTTTTTAAAATCTTTGTAAAAGTTTTCTTCTAGTAAAAATTACTTTAAAAATAAATAAATAAAAAGAAGCAGGACTGTCAGTTCACTGAACCAGACACAAAAGAGAAGCTATGGACTGAGATTGAGAAAAGAGTGGAGCAACATTGTTTCTCAGAATCTCACATTTAAAGCTTGAATTTCCAGGGGGGGGGGAAGCGAAGGCAGATAAGAGGAAGCAAGAGTTTGTGCTTTAAGATAAATGGTTATTTCTGCAGAAAGGGCTCTTTATGTTCTGCCCAAGGTTTGTCTTAAATTGTTTCTTTTGTGTGTGCCCTGCCGAGTCAAGTCTAATGTTCCAATTTATAAATTAGGGGGGAAAAATGATTGTGTATCCTTAGTCTTACATCAGACTGGCTGGGAATATTTTTTTAAAAAATAATCTTTCGGTAATCTGTATCTTAAATTTCATCCTCTTCCATCTCACAGGGAAACAGTGTTTATTTAGGCAAGCTTGCTGTCTGCCTGGAGCATCTCTTTTTCACCATTATGGATTTTCTGTTTAGCTGCTGTTAAGCTGCTGATTCTAATCAAAGAACCTGACTAACTCCTTTTCCACAATGTTGCATGTATACATTTTAAGGTTTAAAGTTAAATGACAGTTTGATATTTATCTTTTTAAGCAAGATAGATGATAGATAGATAGATAGATAGATAGATAGATAGATAGATAGATAGACAGACAGACAGAGACAGACAGACAGACATGTTTATCTGTAGTAAGATTGGTCAATTTCCCAAGCAGAGAACCTAGCTGAAAAAGTAAAAAGGCAGCATTATTGAAATTATTTCACCTTTTGCACTTCTGATGCAAAGAAAGGAAGGACACCAGGTGAGGTGTCCTCTGAAAAACAGCAGGAATTATGAAGTTAGTAACTCAGCAGGTGGTGGGTCTTGAGTATTAGACCCAAATGGCTTCTCAGATAAACACAGCATATAGGGAAGGCCCCATGCTACGCATACATACAGCTTTTCTATCAGAAGCCTTTTGCCGCTGAAGTGTTCCAAGCCCCAAACACTTCCACTATGGCGGAGGCGCAGGACTAATTCCAATGAGGTCAGAAGCAACCTAAGAGACACTCTTTCAATTTGTCGCATCTTACTCAAGTCCTGGCCCTCCAAACAGGTTTTTGCCAAACTCTAAAATCTTTGACTCCCAAATGTCAGGAACTTTTGCAGCTCAGAAGAGTCAGGGTTACCTGTGACAGCTTTGCAGCTGGTTGGATCATCAAGCTTCAGAATGTAGCCCTCTACACACATGCACTTAAAGCTTCCGTGGGTGTTGATGCAAATCTGGCTGCAGGGAAAGGTGGTTGTGCACTCGTCAATGTCAATGCAAGTCTTGCCATCATACTTCAGCTGGAACCCAGGGCGGCATCTGCACTGCAGGGGCAGCAGAAAGTCATTATATGTTGATAGGGAGGGCCCTGGGAAACACAATCCCTCTCTCATTCGCTGGGGGAGAAAAAAATATTTTCTTTTCCTAACCCTAACCCTTACAACAAACTCAACTGACAGGATGACGCAGGCTGTGGGGTAGATATAAAATACATATCGATCTCCTGCTAGTTCTCAACTAGAATCGATCATTCCCAACTAGTCAGCTGTGTAAGAGTAGTTTTCTTTCTATATTATAATGATGAAGTGAAGAAAACATTGCACAAGGATTTCTAGTGAATTGAGATGCCTGAGCTGTGAAACCTCTATTTCTACATCTAGAAATGATTTTATTGATTTGACATATTTAAGAACCTAAAATACTCAAGGTTTAATGGCATAATGGGTTTTAAAGTTTTAATTTTTAACTTTTTGGCTTTAAATTTAATTAATTGTTTTAAATTTATTTTAACTTTTGTATGGTATGGTTTTAATTGCCCCGTAAACCGCCCTGAGTCCTATGGGAATAGGGCGGTATATAAGTCAAATAAAATAAATAAATAAAATAAATATCAAAGTAGATTCATCAAGGATGGCCCATACTTAGGTCTTCTTGAACCTAAGCCATATACTCTGCCCATTAATTTGTAACTTCATGGTGGGAAAACTAACAATAAAGTATATACCTGATAATTTTCTGGCTCCAACAGTAGATCAAACAGTATACCACCTCTAACTGCCTGTTGGTAGGGCTTGGTCTTGATACACCCTCTTCCCCAAAAGCAGAGAAAAAAAGAAACTACAGCCCAACCTTGTAGCCAATTTTGAGGTCCTCACACTCCTGGGAGCAGCCAGACTGTTTCTTGTTCAGGCATTCATTGATGAAACAGTTCAGCTCATCAGAGCCATCGCCACAATCATCGTTGTTGTCACAAAGCAAACTGTTGGAGATGCACTGCTCATTGTGGCAGAGATAAAAGGTATCATTGCACTTGCTCTCTGAAAGGATAGCGAGAAATCATCAGGACTGATCTCAAAGCAGTGGGTTTTTTCTCCCACCCACCAAGGACCCCTTTCCATATTTGCAGCTTTAAAGCCATCTCACAAGAGCTAACGAGCACAACCTCCTCTGCATGAGAGTCAACCTGTTTCCAGCCAGAGTTGTATATTTAAACAACTTTCGTTAGACATCGATGCATGGTCTCCCCCTCTAAAACTTCCAGTGTTCTCTCTATCCACAATATGAAACGAAATTCAATAACAAAAGCACTTGGTAATAAAAAGACCTCACTATCTAAACAAGATACTTAATGAATGATCATTAATAATTCAAGCTTAGACTGGATCCCTAATTTGTCACTCAAAAGAGTGCAAGTAGTGATTTCGCAGGGTTCTCTTCCAGTTAGGTAACAAGCCTTCTACAAAGCCTCTCTCAAGGTGGAGGATGTACTTATTTGTAGCTTTATAAATTAAATGTAACTTTTTCTAGCTTTAAAAAAAATTGAGAATGACATTGACCTGTGGTCATGGAACAAGACAGGACCCCTCTAGGGGGGTGGGATCAGCTCCCATACTGTATAACAATCCCACTCCTCCCTCTAGATCAGGGGTTCCTAACTGGGGGTGCGAGACGATATTCCAGGGGGTGCGAAAACTTGGCTTTTCAAAATTATAGTGTATATGCATAATTTGTTGCCGTTATTTTGAACTTTTGTAAGGGGTGCGAGAATATATCAGAAGCGTTCTAAGTGTGCGGGGCATAGAAAAGGTTGGGAGATTAATTGAAAGATTCCCAATGCTGGGTTACTAATTAACTAGGAACAGACCCAATTAAAAGAGAGCTCCATTTTGTTCTCGCTCTTTCTGACCATGGACTTGCTACAAACCAACAAAAGTACAAGTGGCCACCACCCCAACCCCAAACCCTTGGAGACCTACCAGGGCTGGAGCATCTTGGATTCTTGGGGGCTTCATCAGATTGGTCATGGCAGTCAAACTCGCCATCACACGCCCACAGTTTGTTGCTCAGACATCGGCCATTAGCACAACGGAACTCGTTGGAGCTACAAGTGGGGTACTCTGGGGAAGGCCGAAAGCGGAGAAATCAGGCCATGATACAACGGTGTCTTTTTTTTAAATCATGTGACAGGATCGACATACATTTCAAGAACGCTCTATTTGCTTTAGTCTAAGTAATATTATGCAAAATGCAGAAAAAGCGTAAGAAGCAGTGAGGCAACGAAGAGATAAAAATAGAAACCTAACCAATCTAATTTATACCAGAGCTATTTGTTGTACTTCTCCATTTTGTTCTATGCTTGAAAATCATCCTCGCTTCCAATTCACCAAGTCATGCATTCTTTAACCTTCCCATCGCTCTCTTTTTGAGTTTCTCATCAATTCTGCCCTTCCTTCCTTTCATTCATCCTTCTTTTATACGGTAGTCCTCAACGTACAGCCACAACTCAGCCCCAAATTTCTGTTGCTAAAGAGAAACTTTTGTTAAGTGAATTTGGCCCCCTTTTTACACAACCTTTCTTGCAATGGTTGTTAAGTGAATCACTGAAGTTGTTAAGTTAGTAACCCGGTTGTTAAGTGAATCTGGCTTCTCCACTGACTTTGCTTGTCAAAAGGTTGCAAAAGGGGTTCACGTGAGGCACCGCAACCGTCATAGATATGAGTCAGTTGCCAAGTGTCTGAATTTTGATCACGTGACCATGGAGATGCTGTAACGGTCATAAGTGTGAAAAATGGTCATAAGTCACTTTTTTCAGTGGTGTTGTAATTTCGAACAGTCACCAAATGGAACGGGGTAAGTCAAGGATCGCCTGAATATCTGTTCTGCAATTTGATCCCCATTTATACTCTCTATATCACCAAACGTACCTAAACATAATTCTTCCATACTAGTTACTCAATTTTGTAAATTCATTCAGCATGTACAAACTCCTGGACTCTCTCCTATTTTATAATATACACTTCTTCAGTAACCCAAACCTGCTGCATTCAACTTATTTTTATGTTTCTCCTCACAGCCCTAAATCTTACTTCTAAGTGATAAAGTAAATATAGTCATCCATGACCATTTTCACTTCTTTTGAGAAGCATATTGGATGCTACCCACCCACCAGCATTTGCATGTATTAGAAACCTCTCCATTTCCCTGCCTACAATTATCATTCTACTGAGGTACACAAATTCATCAGCTTCCTCTACGTTTTCACCATTTATGTCTAACGTGCAATTCTTCACTCCATTTTTCTTGTCAAACACAACTACCTTGATCTTTGATAGATCAATCTTCCCTTCAAGCCATCGCGCAATCTGTATAACATTTGCTGGAAAACATTTGAGTTTTCAGCAAGCAACGTAGCATTGCCTTCCCATCAAAATATGCAGGTGTTTATGTCTCTCACCAGCACATCTTTACTGCAGCCTTATAACTTATTCATAAATATACTAAACAGATTAAATGTCACACATCCGTGTTACACACACATCCAGGTCAGGCTTATAATCATTCACTTATGCACCTACAGATCTTTTGTTTTCTGCTTGGGTTTCTCACATAGATGTGTCTGGGGCATATGAAACACTCGGCCCTAGTCAACGGCTGGAAAACAATTAGGAAAACATACAAATCACTTTCAACCAAAGATTGGGGCACTTCAGGTTCTCATGGAATACATGAAGATCCAACGAATTCGAAGTGGTAGTGCTGGTTACAATGTGCCCTTGTTGTCTTGCATGTTTATACCATTGCCTTAGTGGAGCAGTGGGCTAATGCCTCCTTAAGTAACACCAGCTGCCTGCAATTAGTGCAGGTTCGAGTCCCACCAGGCTCAAGGTTGACTCAGCCTTCCATCCTTCCGAGGTAGGTAAAATGAGGACCCAGATTGTTGGGGGCAATTAAGCTGACTTTGTAATAATGCCGCTTGGGGGAGGTAAAAGCCATAATAATAATAATAATAATAATAATAATAATAATAAATAAATAATAATAAATAATTAATAATAATAATAATAATAATAATAATAATAATAATAATAATAATAATAATAAAGTTGGAAGGGACCTTGGAGGTCATCTAGTCCAACAACCTGCTCAGGCAGGAAGCCCTATACCATTTCAGACAAATGGCTGTCCAGTCTCTTCTTAAAAACTTCCAGTATTGGAGCATTCACCACCTCTGGAGGCAGGTTGTTCCACTGGTTAATTGTTCTAACTGTCAGGAAGTTTCTCCTAAGTTCTAGGTTGCTTCTCTCCTTGACTAGTTTCCATCCATTACTTCTTGTCCTGCTTTCAGGTGCTTTGGAGAATAGCTTGACTCCCTCTTCTTTGTGGCAGCCCCTGATTCCAGCAACCATTCCCTATTTTCCTAATTCACTTTTTCACTTTTCCTAATTCACTCTAAAGCTTTCCCTGCGCAGAGCCTTAAGTAACACCAGCTGCCTGCAATTAGTGCAGGTTCGCATCCCACCAGGCTCAAGGTTGACTCAGCTTTCCATCCTTCCAAGGTAGGTAAAATGAGGACCCAGATTGTTGGGGGCAATAAGCTGACTTTGTAATAATGCTGCTGGGGGGGGGGGGGTTGAAAGCCCTAATAAACAGGCATATACACAGAATGAAGGCTATTGCTAAGCACATTGATTTGTGCTTTAAATTGTAAGCCGCCCTGAGTCTTCGGAGAAGGGCAGGATATAAGTGGGATTTAAAAAAAAATATTCTCACTTACCCAAGTCCTTTTCAACCAAACTGTCCAGGCATTATCTACAACAGTCCACACACCTTAAAACTGCCAATGGTTAAAAACACTGAACTAACGGAATCGAAACCATCAAATCTAGGTCCACGATGACTAAAAGAGTGGGTGGGGCTCAAAATTTCCTTTTTCTCCCAAAGTTTTTTTCTTCACAAAACTGATAGCTGTGAATTGACTGGGGAGGGGGCACCCTGTATGCTCAGCACCTGGACTCCTTTGCCTATCTTCATGTGATGTCTCCTTTGAACATTAAAATACACTGCTAAATGACCTAACTCGCAAAGCAAAAGAGTCCATGCTATAACTCCATGGTGGCGAACCTATGGCATGCGTGCCACAGGTGGCACGCAGAGCCCTTTCTGTGGGCACACATGCTTTCGGCTGCCGCCACCGTGTGCAAAAAAACCCCACGTTCAATCAATCAATCAATTTCAACTTCTCGCGGGGGAAAAAAGATCTCACAAAGTTGGAATTGATTGATTGAACTTTTTAGTCCCACCCAGTCTGCCGTTACCACCGCAACCTCGCCCACCCAATGGGCCACCCCCTCCTAATTGGCCACCCCCAGCGAATGGGCCATGCCCACCCAGCACCCGATGATACATAAGTGGGTTTTGGGTTGCATTTTGGGCACTCGGCCTCTAAAAGGTTCTCCATCACTGCTATATCTGTTAGCTAAAATTACAGTATGGTCAAGGGTTGTCTGGACCTGCTTCTGGGCCCCCAAAACAACTTGCTCACGTAAGAACCTCTATAGCAAATTGGCTCTCAGAGAACAACTGGGGAATGTCTTTCATACATGGTGAAAGTTTAATTACAGTCTAACTTTTCTTCAAATCAAGCTATCAAAAAAGCCAGCAAACAGTTTCTTAATTTGCATATTTTTCTCATAGCTCTTAAAATAGTCTACACAATAATATTAAATAATAAATTAAAATATAACTATTTTGCTTTCAGCTGATTTCACTTGCCTTCAGATAGCCAAATTTGATTTATATGGTGGCTGCTCCCATGGTTGAGCGCTAATTCTAGGCCGGCACTTACCACAATCTGGGGATTCATCAGAACCATCACCACAGTCATCATCGTGGTCACACACAAAATGTTTTGGGATGCACTGCTGGTTGTTGCACATAAATTCCCGTTCATCACAGGTGTTGTTATATACTGAAACCACAGATTACAACCGAAATCAGTTATGCCATATCCTTCTGTGTAGGTCGGTTCTTTTCACTGTACCACCATCAGTTCTTATTAATTGCAAAATGCATGACATGTGTACATTTTAATCAAGAAAACTGTGAGCAAATTCATACAATTACTTCTTTCCACTGTTCATTTGTTCTGATCACCGTCACAGAAAAGAAAACCAAAGATGCAACTGTTTTGTTTCCAGACAGCATTTCCTCTCCTAGGAAGAAATGATGAAAACTGTTCCCCTGACTTTTGGGGGATAATTTACCCACCACTGCCACCAGAGGCAATGGCGAACGTCCGCCCGTTCTGAAGAAAGAAGAACATTTTCAATTTCACTCTTTCTGGGAGGATGCAAATTATATAACTCATGCATGATGCAATGAAATTACTGAAACAAAATAAGATGCACCAAAATACTGGTGTTGTGATTCAGGGTCAGCCTGTGGGTTCAGCAGTTGGGTCGGACGACTCAGAGGAGGAGGGGGGTGTTGAAGAGCTTGATGAGGGGGTTGGACAGCTTGATGAGAGCCCCCAGCCAGGCCCCTCTCATCTGGTCACGACGCAGACCCAGCTGTGTGAGCCTGACAGCGTGGATGAAGATGACCCACAGCTGGCCCTGTTCAAGGACGCCCGACGCAGGAGGCAGTCAATCAGGAGTAAACAGAGGAAGGCAATGGGGCTCCTCGGAAGGAGGCAGAGAGAAGCCTTGCCCTGAACTGTATTTAAGGGGGAATGCGTGGGAGGGCTGGTTTGCTGAAGGCAACCGCTTGAAAAGCTCCTGTTTCTTGGTTCATGTCTTGTTCTATTTGTTTTTGTAGCAAAAAATTTGGCAGGCGTAATTCCAGCCTCTTGCCTTCTTGTAAAAGGGGTTGTCCCTGCCTTTTCTGCAGGGCCGGTAGCAGGCTGGTACAGAACAACTGGCACTATATGTGATTACTAAGAATATGATCAAAGCAAGATTGAGATTTATACAGCTGGAGCTCTCATTGCTTCATTTCCTCTTTGCTTCCTATGACGGGCTATAGAAATAGGGCATCTCATTAGCTCAACACATTAGGCCAGACATGTCAAACCTGCGACGTCACGTGACGTCGCACAATGTATCAGAGCTTTTTCGCCATTGCCGGCCATGGGGTGGGCGTGGTTTCCTGATGACGCGTCCAGCCCGTGGACCGGCAGTTTGACACCCCTGCATTAGGCCCTCTTGTATCTGGTAATGGCTCTGTGAAATGTGTGAAACTGGTCTAAGAAGTCAACTGATTTTGAACTCAGGATGTTATTATTTTATCCCTAGCTTTCCCAAAACGCTATAGGAAAACCAGCCTCTTTCACAAATAAAACCTCCTGATCCCAATCATCAGAAAATCATCAGAGGGGCCCAGCTTTGACTGATGTCTCATAAGGAGGGATTTGGTACTCATCATTTTTATTCTCCTTCCTCTCTGGCGGCCTTTCTCACCAAGTCCTATTTTTGGACACAGCGGGGGGGACTGTGTACCAAAACATATAGACAAGGTCTTGTTTACAAAGATGAAGTGCAGCAGAAGCTTCGCTTGCCTCTTAAGCAAAATGAGTAACAGCAAGAACTCATCAAGCTTCCAGCAGGAGACTATAATCAAATATAGGACGTTAAGAACGAAGCAGCAGCAGCAGCAGTAACTCACAGCATCCGGCAGACACAGTTTCATCAGCCCCATCAGGACAATCTCTATCTCCATCACACAGCCAGCGTTGTGGGACACACAGGTAGGTGTTTGGGCACTGGAAGGTTCCTGCAGCACAAGTAGTATGACCTAAAGAAGCCAAAAGGTGAACAAGTATTGAGCCTGACAAATTCAAAATTCAGAAATTTGTGATTTTTCTTATCACTTTCCCACATTTTTTTTTCCACATCGCACATGCATTTCACACATCCACCTTTTTTTTTTAACTGCTAGTGGAACGAAGAAAGCTTTAATCTCAGATTTTCTTTTTCTTCCCTTTTACAAACGACACATTAGTTTGTTTGTTTTTTTTAAACTTTCAGGGCATCAAAAATTACTTAGATCAGGGATTTTTTTTTTATTTCTCTATGAATGTATAGACTACTTCAGTCAACTGGCTTAGGCAGTGCGTAGGAGCATGAGATAAAACCTGTGCAACTTGACCTGAAGCCAGTGCAACAGTAAAATACAATAAAAATATATAAACAATGAAAGCTTAAGAGTTACAGGTAATCCTAGAATACTCTGTGCATCAGGAGCTCTACAGAATTCAAACCCAAAAGCCTTCTAAAGAACCATCAAGCTTCCAGAATGCCATGACAATGGAAGCTACCTTTGCCGAGGTCACTATAAGCAGGCATCTTCAGCATAGATGTGCTTTGGGCTGGAGCAGGCAAAATCTAAACATAGTAGGGTTCAGACAGCTTTACAACTGGGTCCTTGAATGGCACTCGGAAATAGAAGGGTAACCAATGCAACTCCCATAGCTAGGGCATTACATGGCATATTGAGACGGTCCAGTCAGCACAGGGGCTGCTTACTGGAGAAGCTGAAAACAAACTATAGTGATCCACATGGGAATTGACGAGGGCACGAGTGGCAAACTTCTGTGCTCATTCAAAATAACGGGTGGGCTGAAGCCACTGGTATCACGAAACTTTGCGGTCCTATACCCTTGTTAATTTCTGTTGGGAAGACATATTGAGCACCAGAAACTATTTCTCCAGAAATCATGATCTGAATTAGGCATTATTTCGATCTTGCACTGAATTGCACTCTTTGGGATAATGTATAAGCAACCAAGATTGAAAAAGGATTCAACCCATCTTTCAACATCTATTACCATCTTTTTTCCCCCTTTGATTTGTTGTGAAGCATCTCTCATCATAATCAAAACCACACAGGTTGATTTTTAAACTAGTAAATGGCAGGGATGGGCAAATTAAGGCTCTGGGACCATACTCTACCCCCTAGGTTTTTTGTTTTGTTTTGTTTTGTTTGGGGGGGGGTGGACCCTCTGTATTTCTCTTCAATCAGCTTTACTCAAAGTCGATGGGAGTCCCCTGCCTTTTTTGAGGTAGAAATCACAAGGGAACTGTAGCCTAAGTTATAAAATGGATTTAACATTTTTTTAAAGAAGGAAAAAAGAAAAATCAAAGAAAAATGTAAATCTAAAAACCATGACCATGCCAAGCTAAATGATAGAGATCTGCCCACTTGGAATAATTTCCCCACCAACTACAATAGCAATAGCACTTAGACTTATATACCGCTTCTTAGTGCCATACAGCCCTCTCTAAGCAGTTTACAGTCAGCATATTGCCCCAAACAATCTGGGTCCTCATTTTACCGACCTCAGAAGGATGGAAGGCTGAGTGAATCTCTAGCCAAGTCTGGATCGAACTCCAGGCTGTGGGGAGAGTTAGCCTGCAATTCTAACCACTGCACCACGACAGCCCTTCAATCCTATCGAGGCCTCCCAGATACCAACTGATTGTTCACCTCATCAAACACTTGACACCTTTCATGATGTCACAAACAACTTGTTCTTAGCATCAGTCACTCAACCTCTCTCTCAGACTAGTAACTAGATTTCCATCCAGTCCTACCAAACTCCTATCGGGGCATCCACATTTTTTTTCGTATTTCAACTTGTATTTTGTTAAATTCTAACCATTTTACCAGCTGGCCTCCTCCTCCTCCTCCTTTTCAAATCAGGAACACAACTTACGGCAATGGTGGTCTTCATCAGAGCCATCACCACAGTCATCTGCACCATCACACACCCACTGTTTAGAGATGCACCGATGGTTGTTGCATTCAAACTTCACTGGGAAGCAGAACTTATCTAGAAAAAGAAATCAGGCATTGTTATAACCACTTCCAAACAATTCCAAAGTTTCTCACAAAGAAGTCCATGAAATTGGAACATTGAAAATTGGAACATTCCTTCCACATTTATTTAGCGTATGGCCTATCATACATGGACTAGCGATATATATTAACATTTCATCTAGACTAATAGAAGCCAATCAAATATAAATGTCTAAAGTATCCATGTTCAAATACCAACATCCAGGTCATCTAACCACTGGTTGTGATGTGATCTACAGTTTAACGTGGGATGCAAGCAGTCACACTGACAGAGAATACTATGCCCAAATTTATAGAGAGAGACCTGGCAGACACCATGTGAGGTGCGAATCCTATTCAGGATAGCAAATGCTGGCAGCCAGACTACTCTGTAGACTTTCCTGGCTTTCAAAATACATGGCCAAGAAATCAAAAACAAAACCCAGACCTTATTAGGCTCAAATGACTAGAGAGACCATGAATATTGTTCAATTTCCCCCCTCCCCCCGCCCCGCCCAGAATTTACTGATTATTCTATTTTGGAAACTTACTTATGGATAAGAAAAACAACACAGTGACTTACTGCAGTGGGTTTCATCCTCTCCATTCTCACAGTCATTCTCTTTATCACAAGTCCAGGTCATGGGAATACATCTCCCACTCGGACAGGCAAAGTAGTTAGCTGGGCACTTAGTTTTTGTTGAGCCTGGGAAAGACAATGAGTGGGAGTGGGGAGAGGCAGGAATAGAAAATACAAAAGTGCATTATATTGTATTACGTTGGTGGGAACAGAGAAAGAGAAGCATTACACAATGATCAGAGGCTCCATGTTGCTGTTTTTCATATCTTTGTCATCAGATAAATGGATGGAAGGGGCAGGCCAAGGAGAAGGGCATTTTACATTTTGCTAGCAACCAAACAGGTGGTTTTTTTAAGATATAATTCAATCTATAGGCAGACTAGCAACCACACAAAGACAGACACATACATGGACACACACACACACGCTCAAGCACACTCACTCCTCTACATTTCTATTCAGAAGTCCCTAGAGTAACTTACAAGGCAATCTAAAATGTAGCAGGAAAATCCATATAAAATAAACACATCGCCAAAAATGCCCTCTAGCAATAAAAACAATCAAGTGTACTCTACTGATTCCAAAAGTTTACAATTACTTATGTCCCGTCTTTCAAGATAGCAATGTCTGAATAGTTTAAAGAGTAAGGCAAAGATTCTTGGTCTCACTAGAAACTTCCCCCCCCACCCCGGTAAAATATCTTTTTATGAAAAAGGAATATAGAGTAGAGACTTGGAATAGATGGTGTACATGTGCAGGTAGACTCAAATGGCAGTTCTTCCTTGGGGGGGGGGCTGGGGGTGGACAGGGCAGACTAAGTGAAGGTTGAAGACGTGTGTGTGTGTGTGTGTGTGTGTGTGTGTGTGTGTGTGTGTGTGTTCTTCCTGGTTGTTCAAATTTTAGATCATCCTTTTCTTTCCCAAGATAAGGTGACCAAGGAAGGATTCTTCTCTAGCTTAATGGCTAAGCATGCTAGCTTGCTTGCATATACAAGTTCTCTGAATGCTTGTTCCATTTCACCAGATTTCAAAGTCCTTCAGGATTTGGGTGGTCAGAAGGCTGCTCTTCCTTGGAAGATACTTACCTGGACAATCCTGCTCATCTGAATAGTCGCCACAGTCATTACTGCCATCACATACCCAGGATGGAGCATAGCACATCGATGTGTGCTCACACTTCTGAAAATTGACATTTTTCACTCCCAATCTGAAAAAGCTGCTGCAGTCAGTGGCAGCTACCAAAAGAGAAGAAAGAAACTGAATGTACCGTAAATTCTTAGAAAATTACAGAACAGGCCTAATGGAGCAAAGGCCAATCAGGCCACTGCCAGTTGTGTTAAAAAATGTGGAGCCACAGAATAACGCCACCTCAATTTCTAATCCTTAGCAGCATTATGATTGCAATTGTTTATATCCTGTCTTTCAGGGTACAGTTCTCCCAAAGCTGCACATTGGAATATGCACAATTGAAAATAAAAACGAACAATATTTAAAAACAAAGAAGGGGTCGGTGGGGTGAATGGGAGAGTGACCCCTGCAGGACAGGTTTTTCAGTATCAAATAGGCAGACACATTTCCATGGTGGAAGAAATCTACGTTATCTCCATCCACAGGTTTGTGTGTCAGGTATAGTAGCAGTCAGCTGCCGGAAAAATGGGGAAACAATCTCCTGTACACTACTGAGCTAGCTCATGTCATACTGTTTCCCAGAAACCCTCCCTTTCATCCAAAAGAGGAAGTTGCTTTTTGAGCAATGCTGAAATATTTTTCCCCTTGATATCATCATATAATGGAAAACAGGTGATTCAGTGCTAACAAAAGCTCCTCGGTCACAACAGCAACCAAGTACTAGACACCTTCAGCTTGATGTGGTAGCCTATTTTTTTCCTAATTAAGTTAGCCCCTTTTATTGGTATACCCTAGCAATCAAATTCTGACCCACGTGTATAAAATATGGGAGTTTCTACTGTTATGTTCAATTATGGAACTATGATTCTTAGCATAGCTGCCTAATGGACATCTCTTGCATCTTTCCTGCTTGGCGTGAGAAGAACGCTCACTACTGACTTTTCTTGAAGAGTTCAAAATCCAGATTTCCACAAGGTTTCACAGAGATCACTCCTTCCAACTTTTCCACATCAGAGAAAGCACGGCTAAACCTCTGCCAGAGTGAGGCTACCGGGACTATATTAGGGATTTTTTTTTGGTGGGGGCTCTGGAATCCAAAAGCCCTCCTCCTGAAGGAAGAGTGGCCTTCACTAACCCAAAACAACAAGAGTTATCTACAGGTAACCCTCTACTTACAACCATACAACCATTTCCAACAGTTCTAAAATTACAACAGTGCTGGAAAAAACTCACATGACCATCTTTCCCACTTAATGACCATTGCAGCATCCCCATGGTGACAGGATCAGAATTCGGATGCTTGGCAACTGACTCGTATTTATGATGGTTGCCGTGTCCCGTAGTCGCCTGATCATCTTTTGTAACCTTCTGACAAGCAAAGTCAATGAGGGAAGCCGGATCCATTTAACAACCACGTTGCTAATTTCACAACTGCAGTGAATTTAATTTAACAACGGTGGCCAGAAAGGTCATAAGACAGGGGCAAAGCTCACTTAACGACTTAGCAACAGATATCTGGGGCTCAACTGTGGTCGTAAGTCGAAGACTACCTGTACAGAGTGAGCAAACTGACTGGGCAAAGCCTGCCTGGGACTATAAGATGGCGGGGCTGGTGAAAGAAAGACATGTATCCACGTTTTTGTGTGTCTACTGTGCAACACTCACTGCAGTTCATTTCGTCAGAAGCATCTTCACAGTCAATCTGTTGGTTGCAGCGGCTGGAATTGCTAATGCAAGTCCCATCCCGGCAGCGGAACTCAGCCGGAGAACAGCTTGTCTCTGGAAAGAATGGACAGTCCAGTCAGGCTCATTATGGCAACTGCCTTCATTTTCTCTTGCCCTTCCTCCATGAAGAAGGCAAAAAATGGTGGGGCACTGGCAAACCCTCGGGTGACTTCCCTCTTTTCCCTTTAAGTCTTTTCCCGGTCCAGGGATGGCTTAGGGATGCAACAGCTGCCTATAAAACAGCGGAGTTTTCAAACACTGGATGCGGGGGAATGCTGTGGAAGGTGGCTGTGTAAGCGCTAGCATTTTGAGGCAACTGGCAACAGCAGACAGACAGGCAGGTCCGCTGCAGAATTTAGGAGAGAAAAGGAGCAAAACCTTGCAAAAAGGCAAAGCTTGTCTCTCTTAGGGAAAATGCTGGGCAAGCCAACTGGACAAACCAAACAGAAAAAGAAAAAAAAAACTTTCTGTGTCCAGTATTTATTTGAGGCTTCAATGAGTTTAGGGCTTAATCTGTCACTACCAAAAATAAAAAATAAAAAAATCCATGCTCCAAAACGCCCTGGAAATATTGCATGTTTTCCCTTCTTCCAGCACCTCGGTGTCGTATATCTTTTTATTCTCGCAATAGGTTCCAAAGAAAATTAAGCAGAGGCAGATTGGCAAGAACAAGGAGGGCAAAATAAAAGAGTTAACACAGCAGGCACTTTATTGGGGTTTAGGCTTAGCCAGCCATTTTCTAGATACGTGTTTAATAATTTAATTTTTAAATTAATTACTGAAGTGTTTCAGAAAACAGTTAAGTATTACTATACTGCTTCAGAAATGGAGTTAACAGGCACATACAATACTTCCTGACTGGCCTCCCCTCCTAAAGCTTACTGTTGCAAGGTACTTCATCCGAGTTGTCCCCACAGTCATCCACACCGTTGCACCAGTCCTTGATGGGTATACACCGTTTGTTGGCACAGTGCAAGTAGCCCTTCTTACACTTGCGGCTGTCTGCAAGGCAAAAATAAGAAAGAACAGGGAGTGTGTAGTGGGAAGACAATGGATTGGGATGTAATTTAATTATTGACCGAGGTAATCCCAAAGATGCTTTTTTTCACCAGGCAACTGGACTCTCTTGTAATTTTCTTCGAAAACGTTTCGCTTCTCATCCAAGAAGCTTCTTCAGCTCTGACTGGATGGTGGGGGAATGGAAGGATTTATACTCCTTGCAGACAGTTGGTCGTTTGCATTCTTTTAGAGAGTCGTTGAGGCCATTTGGAGGTGTCTAAACGGGTGTGGAGCTTTCTTGGAACTGTTTTGCTTCTTGGATGAGAAGGGAAAGGTCTTCAAAGAAAAACAAGAAAGTCCAGTTGCCTCATGAAAAAGCATCACCGGGACAACTATGGCCTGGATGACTGAGAATCTCCACAGACATTTAGCAATGCCTGAAGTAAGCAAGAGCTAGCAAATCCTTGGAGGAGGTCAGCAGGTTTGGCACATCTACCTCCTCTCAGCTTGCAGGTGGATGAAAAAAAATTCAACAGGCATTTGGGGGCATTTGCCCAGGTTCGCCTGGTGCGCCAGTTGCGCCCCTATCTGGACCGAGATGCCCTACGTACGGTCACTCATGCACTCGTTACCTCTCGGATAGATTACTGCAATGCTCTCTACATGGGGCTGCCCTTGAAGACCACCCGGAGGCTTCAGCTGGTGCAGAATGCAGCCGCGCGGGTAGTGATGGGAGCATCCCGATACTCCCATATTACACCCCTCCTGCGTGAGCTGCATTGGCTACCAGTTGTCTTCCGGGCGAGATTTAAGGTGCTGGTACTTACCTTTAAAGCCCTACATGGCTTAGGCCCGGGATACTTGCAGGACCGTCTGCTACCAGGGACGACTTCCCATCACCCAGTGCGCTCACACAGAGAGGGCCTCCTCAGGGTGCCGTCGGCCAGACAATGTCGGCTGGCGACCCCCAGGGGGTGGGCCTTCTCTGTGGGAGCGCCAGCCCTTTGGAACCAACTTCCCCTTGAGCTTCGGATGGCCCCGGACCTCCGGTCCTTTCGCCGCGACCTCAAAACTTTTCTCTTCCATCAGGCTGACCTGGATTGATGATGGGTTTTTAAATATGTTTTAATTTTTAACTGTAGTTAATTTATTTTGGGGCTGTTATTTAATTCTTTTTTAATTTTTGTATTGTTGTTTTTTATTGCTGTAAGCCGCCCTGAGTCCTTCGGGAGATAGGGCGGCATATAAGTCCCAAAAATAAATAAATAAATAAATAATTCCTACTCTGGAATTCCAGGAGATTGAGCATTTTGCTGGAAAGGGGAGCTACACTGCTCTGCCTCTTTGTCGACTCTACAATGAACCTGGCTGCAGCCATCTTGCTTGTTCTAGGTTGCCACAAGACTAGGAGGGGGTGCAGAGGATTTCTGCTAGTCTAAACATTTCACTGTCCCGTGGGAACCAAGGTCATTTCTGTCAGTTTGGGGGGGGCATGAGCATTTGGTTAGAAAGCCCGCCAAACTATTCTATTGGGGAATGTAGCTGATTGCATAGCACCAGGGTGGGAAGACGTTTAAATCTGTAATAGCGTTTCTCTTTGAAGGGGATTTCACACTTGGTTTGGCTTTTGATCATGCCAATACATGTAACCAATAAACATGTTCTTTGAGGAAACATCTAGCCTTGGGGCTCTGATTTATTTGGTCTTGTCTGTCGGAACCTTGACACCTATATTCACAAGGTGTTGCATACAGGACAGCTGTGATGCACAGAAACATGCCCCTGACTCATCTCTTTCAGTTAAGATTTTTATGACTCTTGAGTTTTTCACTCAAAGAGAAAGAAAGAGTCAAGCTAAATCCCAGGTTTCAGCAGCAACCTCGGCTCTTTTATGACTCAGGAATTCAGGTGACTCAGGAATTCTGGGAGTTGAAGTCCATGAGTCATAAAAGAGCCAAGGTTGCCTACCCCTGGCCTAGGGGATGAGGAGGATTAGGGATTCATCTTTCTTCGTTCCAACTTTTGTCACCCTTGAGTGAGTTGATTCTGTCCACCAGATTTGGCTTCCACGCAAAGCTATGTGACAAATTTACCAAATCTTATTTTTATAAATCCCCAAACTACAAACTTAAAGAGTGAGACAGAAAAAAATACTCCTTTTAAGCTTGAAGAGAAGAAATATTCCAACAATTTCCCTGACAATCTGCCAAGCAGTAGATACAAGTTATGTGCAAAAAGGATTAGTTCATCTAGAGCAGAAAAGCTGGCTGAGAGAATTCTTAGAACTGAAGTCCACCGGTCTTAAGGTTGCAAGGTTTCGAAACACTGACATGTTAAAACTTCTCCACAAGCCGGCTAGCTGAAGAAAGGAGAAAAAAAAAGAATGAGAGAAAGAACCTTACTGCAGTAGGATGGCTTTTCATCTGATCTATCTTTGCAGTGGGCCACACGATCACAGGTTTCACGGAAGTCAATGCAGTCACCATTTCCACATTCAAACTCGTTATGTATATTACAGGTGGAGTTGGAAGCTAAGGAAGGGAGAACCACACAAATTTGTGAAAACACACCCGTCTCTCAACTCCTGCTTCGCTGAAATATGCCCTGAAATCCCATTCAGAAGACACGTTTAGACTGGACATCCGGAAAGAGCACAGGTTAAGTTGGCAAATGAAAATGGTCTTGTAAGAAAGTGCAGAAAAGATCAATAGCTAAACCTCTGGGCAATAAAAGACTGGCAAAATATCAGTGCAGAAACCCTGGACGCACCTCTATTTCCCTCCATGTGTATGTCACATTCATCATAAGAAATCAGCAGGAGCAAGAATTTGCTTTCCAGAAATCTGGTGGCTCTTTTCTCTGTGCATTTTTTTCTGCATGTCATGTTAAACTGCTTCTTGGAATCAGTATTTTGCCTGAATTCTTAAGATCACACACCCATCTATTTGGCTCCAAAGAATACTCAAAGAACTGCCCTCTACTCATTCTGGGATTATTGCTGCATGGTGCATGTGCTTTAGAACAGGGCTTTTCAACCTTTTCACCCATTGTACCACTTTTAGGATAGGGCAACATCCGACTACCACCAGTCACCTAGCAAGGTCTCAAAAACTTGATGACCCCCCCAAAAAAGAAAAAAGTGATGAAATACAGGTAGTCCTCGACTTACAACAGTTCGCTTAGTGACTGTTTTAAATTATAATGGCACTGAAAAAAGTGCCCCCCAAGCCACAGTCGAGCAAGACACCTGCCTGCCCGCCCGGCGGTGCTCTTCCTCCTGTCCAAGGTTTTCATTGTGAGCATTTCCGTTGAGGATTGGCAGCGGGGGTGGGGTGGGGGTGTTTGGTTTTTATCCACCCCCCACCATCTACGGGTTGGTTGCAGCAGGTTTTGGTCACTTCACGTGACCCTGGGACACTGTGACCGTCATAAATATGAATCAGTTGCCAAGCATCTGAATGTAAATCACAAGACCCTGGAGATGCTGCAACGTTCCAGCTGATCGGCGCTTCTTCTGGGCTCAGGAGCACCAGGATCAGCACCGAACTCAGCTGGATCTTGGCGCTGATACTGGCGCTTCCACTGAGCCCTGACAGCCCCGAAGAAGCGCTGATCTTGGCACTTCCACTGAGCCCTGACAGCCCTGCAGCTCCAGCCATCTCTTGCTCAGGCTTGTGTGGTACTGTCACTGGTTCAACCCATTCCCCTCTCCCGCTACCACTTTTCTAGCATGGTCGTGTACCACCTGACAGGTGCCAATGTACCACAGGTGGTATCTGAACCACTGGTTGAAAAGCCCTGTTTTAGAACAAAAGAAGGTTTATGGAATTTCCCCTGTTTTTCTCCCAGATTCAAAGAGGCTTTGAAGTCCAAACCCTGGATGAGTAGATCTCTTCATGCTGTGCCTGCTCAATATGAATGTATCTCAAAGGAACTATCATCCAAATTCACCTGCTTTTATTTCATTCATGTTTCATTAGCCAGTGGGGATACTTACCTCTGCAGGTAAGGTCCTCCTGAAGTGTTCTGCCACCCCGGCAAGAGCATGTGACTTCTCCACTGGCTGAGAGGAGGCAGAGATCCTGGCAACCACCGTTGTTTACTCTGCACAGAGACAGCTCACCTAAGTGGAAGAAAACCAGAATAAGGAGAATGAAGCCCATAAAAAATGGGGTTGGACATATAGATTGGAAGCATCTAAAAGTGATGAAAGGTTGGTTGAGTGGGCATTTAATGGGAGTTTTCAGGTATTTTTGTTTGAAAACAACATCAACAAATACCTGAACCACACAATCTATTTTCAAAGCTTGTAAGCCGCCCTGAGTCTTCAGAGAAGGGCGGGATATAAATGGAATTAAAATAAAATAAATAAATAAAATAAATGCAAGTCAAGCTTTTTTTCTGGGAAAGACTGAAAGCTAATCACAATTCTTTCCAACCAGGCACTTGTCTCACCATGGGTCTTCTGGATTTGACAAACCGGCAGGGATAAAGCCTTAAGCCTTAGTGAAGTTTGTGATTAAGCTGAGCGTCAAGTATCCAAGATATGCACCACTGGTGAATGATATCTCTTAAGTCAGAAAATTAAAATCCCACAGAGCCACAATCCGAGTCAGAACTGATGTGGTTCACCTGATGTTGCAGCAGATGAAAAAGCAACAGAACACCAGGTTGTTTCAGACTGCATTACCCTATATCGATCTTACCATCTGGGCATGGAGTGTTTCTTTTACACAACAAAAATCAACATACATACATACATACATACATACATACATACATACATAGATACATACATATAATTATCTGTATACAATGCAGCAAGCAGTAGAGAAACATTTAACATTTGACAATGTCTGTGATTTCTCAGTCCTCAGACGAGTTTTCATGCTGAGAAACAATTACCAGCTATTGATAGAAAGGAGTAAGAAAAACAGTTGAAAGGAAAGTAGTAAGGGGGGGGAGGGGGAATGTGGTTTGCTTGCTTTATGAGGGCTAATTTTAGAGACAAAATGTTGTGCAAGGTAGACATTTGGGTAAAACGGTTCAAACTCTGTACGCTCAAATGAAAACAAGACAAATACCAAGTGAAGTTTCCCCCCCCCCAAAAAAAAGAGATTGCGCAAGTTTATCACTAATGTAGGGCGAACGGATAATAAAATAAGCTGCACAGGAACATTCAGGAAGGCCTAAGAATTCTCCCCTCAGGGCCAGCAAAGGAAAGGGGGGGGGGGGAAGGAAGGGTTGCTTCTGAATTCATTACAGCAGTGCTGATTCAAGCAACTGTAAGGATGACGAGAGAAGTGTAAGATAGCCTTATGAGGAATGCCCACCCATTCCCTATGGCAGATTGCCAGGCCACCCTCCTCCCCCAAGGATAAAGGGTTCCTCTTACAGCTGTTGGTGTCGTTGGCCACGGCAATGATGCCCATAGGTTGCTGGGGGATATCAATACGTAGGTGTTTCATGCCGGAGCCTACATATTTGTTGGCCCGCTGCACAGCACGACGCACCCAATCTGTCCAGAAGATATTGTCACCATAGACAGCCAAGCCAAAGGGGTGCACCGGCTCTGCCTTCAAGATCACCTGTTGGATATTATGACAGTATTAGCAGGGAAGAAGCAGGTTGTCAACAGCCAAACATTATCCTCATACTAGTATTAAGCACATTGCTTCTGTGCATTAATGGACAATGGCTTCTTGGCAAGCATTTTCTCTTAATCTTCCTTTTTTCCCCCCTTACTTGACATTCCATAAATAATAAAAGGAACTTGCTGCTTTCCAGAAGCAATTGAAGATGCTTGTAAAGATGTGTTTTCGTTTGTTTTGCTCTCTCTTTCTCTTTCCTCTTACAAAAGCAATTACTTTAATTTTCATCATTTTTGTCCCGTTTTCAGGGTTTGTGAACACACTCTACTTTGTGAAGACATTTTTTCCCTTCTTCTGAACCTTGTAGCCTCGAACGCTTTCCCCTAATTCTGCTCTACAAAACCCTCAGATTTTATCAAACAGATTTTGGAAACATGTAGGAAAGTTCGGATTATCCTAGTTTTCTTATTAATGATAGACACTATTATATCCATTGAAGGAAATAACCAGCTACTCCCTTTATGAATAAATGTAAATCAGATGTATAAATTATACTTGCAGCCAAGATGAACCTGTACAGCCCAGAAACCAAAGACACTTTGAAGCTTTAAAAAGAAACAATTTTCAGCTGCTAAACAACAATGGAAAAACATACGCTCAACAACTCCACGAGTTGGAGAATTGTCTCTTTCTGAGTGAAGTATAGCATATAGCCTGGGCAAAATAATGGATAGCCTAATAGTAAGGCTGTTTGACCCCCCAATTTATGTACACCTGGAGCAGTTTGCGTTTTAATGTGACTTTATTCAATTAAATTTAAATGTTAACCCAAAAGCAATGATATTCTGAATTGTGCACATTTCTAAATTTTTCTAGTCTATTTTAAATTAAAATTAAAAAATTACATAAATGCTTAGAGTATATTAGGAAAATCATGGAGAGATGGATGGGCTGCAATTAATGTTAGAAAAATGAGAATCTGAGACACGTTTTCCCATCCCTCCTAGTTGATACACGGTGCAGTAAATTACAGCACTGGATAACATGTGACACTGCAGACCTAAGACTCCACTCAGCACTGAGCTCTTGGCCCAGTGACTTCCCTCTCAGTCTTATCTCCACCATGCTGTTTCTATGACAATAATTTTGAGAAAGATTAAATACACAGACTTTGGCTCTTTTTCAGGACTTGATCGAGAGATATAAAATATTAATGCAGGTAAGTAGCTATGGAAAAGAGGTAAGAAAAGCGAATAGCTTGCAGGAGTATGCTAGAGTTGACACATAAGCTCTCTGAAAACCTGTTCAACCTATTTTTCCATAAAGGCAAGATTTCCCTAAGGCTTTATTCTCAACTTGTTCTCTATATATGCTGGAACTAAATTCCCAGAATTATTAGTCTTCATGCTGGCCAAGAATTCTGGGACCGATAGCACCACACATATCCAGAAGATATGATACCAAGGAGGCCTGTTTTACAGGCTTTCTGGGAAAAATAAAAAAGCACAGTTGATAGAATTATGGGACATACATATCGTTTGGAGCCATCGTATTCACATCGCTCTATCTTGTCCAGGGTGGCATCAGAAAAGTAGATTTTCTCTGTCTTGTGGTCAATGGCCAGACCGTTGGGTGTGCGGATATCTTTGTCAATGATGGTGATCATGTTGGCACCTGACAGCGTAGCTCGCATGATGCTGGGGTGTTGTTCATTCCAGTTGGTCCAGAACATCAGGCTGGAGGTGAGAAGAAAACAAATTACAGAGGAAGAGTGCTACATCAGTTGAAAGAGGGAAAGCCCTGGATCTCCAGTGGCTGGTATATTGCCTGCATCCTTATTAGAGAAGGAGGATCGGGCTATGGCAATATATGATGCTTACAGCAAAACTAATCTAGGCTTGACTGCTGTAATCAACTTCATATATTCTGAGCAATATTTAGAATCTTAACCCAAACAGTGACAGATAGACTCATGAAGGCTGTTGTAACAGAGATTATACTTATTTTAATTTTGAACTGCAGAATCAGTCATTACATTATATTCACTAGGCTTAGTGGCACAGTGATTAAAATACAGTATTGCAGGCTAACTCTGCCCACAGCTAGGACTGGGCTCAAGGTTAACTCAGCCTCTCATCCTTCTGAGGTCAGTAAAATAATGAGCCAAATTGTTGGGGGCAATATGCTGATGTTGTTAACCGCACAGAGAGTCCTGCAAAGCACTATGGAGCAGTATATAAGTGCTATTGCTATTACTATTTAAACAATGACAATGGCCTTCAAAGCTCACGGCCTGAATTGCATACAGTGGGCTAGTTCAGATGTATGATTTAGTGACAGACACAGGCCTCAAATTAATGTATCCCATTCCTATACCCCCTTTAGCACAACTATAAAGGGGAAATTGTAAATATTCCCTTTGAATTTTAGCTTAGTTTATTATATTCAAACCTAAATTATGATTAATCTTAAATTATATTGGCTGAGCAAACCAGTAAGTTATAATTTGAAGATGGCTTGTTTTCGGTAATGCATAAACAAAAGTAACCACAATTTATCCAAGTGTACGATGCTAAGCAGAAATGAAATTATTTTCTATTTTATCTGGAGACCCAGAGACAAAGGAATGCATATGCTGAAGGATTGCTTAGATTGTTCATTGCTAAATCCAAACACATTTCATGCCTTAAGCTTATCAAAGCAAGACTAATTCTTGCTTTTCTGTGGAGCAAAAAAGATAACCTCTCTATTAGTGGCAACTTTTATTTGGAACCACCTTCGCAAAAAATGAGCCTGACTTATCCTTTTGTCAGGAGTTGAATCTTTTTAGAAGGAGGAGGAGGAGGAGGAGGAGGAGGAGGAGGAGGAGGAGGAGGAGGAGGAGGAGGAGGAGGAGGAGAGCAGCATAGGACTTGTGAATATATTTAGCATATCGGTTGGTTAACAATGCTGTTAAGGTGCTTATTCTTGTTTGAATGGATTCAAGTCATTTTAAGGCTGTCAACTGGGAAATGAACAAGGAAATGCACGAATGTATGAATGAGCTGATTCTGAAGTTTTGTTTTTCAGTCACCCAAGGGATACTGGAACTTACTTCTGACACTCATCTAGCACAAAGGCTCGAGGATGGTCATCTCCGGACATAGTGATCACAGTTTCTCTTTCAAAAGCTCCTACACGCGTCTGGTTCACAGTGTGCCGTGTAATGGTAGAAGTAGTGTAGCTTGTCCAGTATAAGGTGTCCCAGCCTCGGTGATAAGCCAACCCCTCAACAGAACCAACATCTGTTAAAGGGAAAACGGGATATATTTGTTGCTTAATATGCCTGGTTCCCAACTCTCACTTCTTTATTCTCGTTCTGAGCCACTCCTTGTTATCCTCAGCCTCTTTCTTATTTTGTCCTGATATTGCCTCACAGCCAATGTCCACAAACAAATAAATCATCTGACCGAACAAAACAGAAAAACAGAAAAACATTTAAAAAGCCCTGTCTGTATTGCCTGCAACCCTGAAAGCTGCTCCATCTGATTTTAACAAATCGGGAAAAGAGACCTTCCATTGGCCTGTTGCTCGGTTCAAAAAAAAACCTGATTTAGTTTTGTCCCCATCTTGAGAAGCCTCTAACAATGCCATTCTAATTATATGCCCACAACTCCTCAGAGAGGATTCTGGTTATTTGTTGCTGCTTCTTTCTGCCTTGCATCTAAAATAAACGTGGGGTTGAAATACCATCTAGGCTTACACCTGATTTCCCCCATTCTTCAAAAGTAATAGAGAAGATAAAGAAAGCTATCTTGATAAGCAATTTTCAATGAGTTTCCAAATGTAGAGCACAGAATCCTCCCAAATTTATTAACAGGATAAGATTCCAGAGATTTTGGAGGGTAGAGAGAAGTGTGTCAAAAAAAGCAGCTACAACACCTCGATAACCATTTAGAGATCCCACTGCGCTGATTAACAAATAAATAGGTTATCTGTTCTATACATCTTATGTATTTATTTTACAAGAAAATACACAGCATTCCTGACATTGTAGAGAAGATACATCAGCATAATGAATATACGATATTGGTCTGGGGCTTAGTCAACCCTCAAAACAAATTCTGGCCACTTTAATATGGCTTTTCTTCTGACAAATTACTTACTAAATCAACTGCCAGAAATAGAACTCGCTAGCTTGCCTTTTATCGATTTGCCAAATATTTTTATCAATAATAAATTATTGATCTCATTTGAATTTTTTTTTAAAGAATGTAATTTAAATATTGCCATGAATTTCTTTGTATCTCTTTGGTATTATTTAATTGAGCACTTTAATTTGTATCAAACCAAAGATATATTTTTTCTCTCTCTCATTTACCTCTGGTAATTGAAAAATGCCTCAAGGAAAGGATTGTATAATTGTTGGCCTTTTTCCTGTATTATTGTAGTCAAAGGCATTATTACCTTAGGGAACACCTGCTGCCGGCGTCAACTTCCCTCCGCCCTGTGCGTTCCCACAGAGAGGGACTCCTCAGGGTGCCACCGGTCAGAGAATGTCGATGGGTGGGCCCCAGGGGGAGATCCTTCTCTGTGGGCGCCCCGGAGCTATGGAACCAGTTACCAGTTGAGCTCCGGACGGCGCCCGATCTTCGCTCCTTTCGCCACGATCTGAAAACATACCTGTTCGAACAAGCCGGCCTGGCCTGAGGGGGGATTGGTGGGGTTTTTTATTATCATTTTATTGGGGTTTTATTAATGTATTTATTGTTTTTATGGGCATGTATTTAATTACTTTTTAATTTTTGTAACTTTGTGTTTTATTCTTGCCCTGTACACCGCCCTGAGTCCTTCGGGAGAAGGGCGGTATAGAAATATTAATAAATTAAATTAAATTAAATTATGGGGATGGCTACTTCAGCATGCAATGTATTATCTCTCTCCATATTTCACAGATGCCCTAAGTTGAGCCAATGCACCCTTTTACCAAAGCATACCCAGCATAGCCCAGGTCCAATTAACACGCTGGTCATTGCAAAAGCACTCTGGTGCCACTTGGAGAAAATTATTGTATTTTCATGGGCAGACATCCGCATGAAAAAAAATTATGGGGCAGGAGAGGTGGAAGGCCCGCTTCTCAATTCAAGACCAAATAATACTGTAGTAATGGTCCTTCCTAATAATTGACTGACCCCCACCCCCCAAAAAAAACTAATTCAAGTCCCAAAAATCTTACTAGCGTTCCTTATAGTTAGAACAGTTCTTGCGAGCCTTGTGATCACATCACCATTCTGTGAGCTGCACTGGCTGCTGGTCTGCTTCCAGGTACAATTCAAGGTGTTGGTTATAACCTTTAAAGGTTAGTTGAGGAGTCATCTCAACATGGCTCTTACCCTTTTGAAACACCTTGCCCCTTGAGGTAAGATAGCCTCCCATCCTCCTGACCTTCTGCAGGAGCCTGAAGACCTGGCTCTGCCAGTTGGATTGGGGCCCCAATGGGAGAGCACCATGCTGGAGGCGGTTGACGGATTAACCGGCAATCCCATCTCCACCCCTACCCCCACCCCTTTTGCATCCTGCTCCCTCCCTCCCCATCTTTTAACTATAACTTTTAGCTTTGCAATTCCGTTTTTATCATTTTCGAAGTATTTATCCCTTATCCTTTTTAATGCCTTTGAATGCCATAAGCCTCCCAGAGTCGCCTGGAAACGAGATGGGCAGTAAATAAATCTTAACAAATAAACAAACATCGGATGGGGATCCTGTGGCCATCTAGCTGTTGCTGAAAGTAAGGTCCAGTCAGGATGGCAAAAGGTGAGAGAGGTGCTGCAGTTCACTCATATCAAGAGTTCAACTCATCGCCCATGTTTCCTTTCCCCGGACTGACTGATTAATGGAGCAGGGGGGAAAAAACCCACTTGCCCCAAGTCCCTTGGCAGTTTTCCATCTAGGAATGCCTATATCTGGGCATCACAACCCTCCTCCCTCAAGCTAATACACAGAAGGAAACTAATTGGCTCATCTCCAAATGAAATGAAGCACCCTCCTGGTAAGCCCCAAGAAAACCAAATAAGACACGCCGGGCACGAGCCTGATTTCCTTCCTTGCCAGCAGCCAGCAACGTCTGTATGAAGGTTTTAAATCTCATTAAAACCATTGCCATAATTTATACATAAAATCCAATACGCAAGAAAAGAAGGGGGATTCCTTTTGCTGGAAGCAAAACAGGACAAACCCAGGAGAGAAACATGTAAAATTAGCATACATACATACATACATACATACATACATACATACATACATAGAGAAATATGACCATGCCTTTCTCAAGACATCCCCAAAATTTTGTTACATGCACAAGCTGCTAGAAACAACACTCTGTCCTGTGGCTCTTTTTTTTTTTATACCTCAAAGAAACCTCTCCGACTTAATCTTTGGGCAGTGCTTGTATTTAGCAATCCATTTGCTTGGTAGGCAGCTGGATCACTCTGTGCTTGTATCCAGGGAGACGAAGGAACACCCAAAGATAATTCTTGAAAGCACCTAGCCACCACTCATGCAACACACAGTAGGACAGACATGTCAAATGTGCGATGTCACATGACGTCGCTCAACATATCGGGACGGTTTTGCCATTGCTGGCAATGGGGTGGGTGCGGCTTCTGCATGACGCGTCTGGCCCGCAGGCCGGCAGTTTGACACCCCTGCAGTAGGAGGTTCCCAAACCTTTCACCATCACATCTTTTTAGTTTTTTTAGAAACTCTTACAACTTCATATTCCCTTACTCCCTTTTAACAAAAAAAAATCAACTCATAATTAAAAATAAACTTGACCTACATTTTTATTTTTAATGAAACAAAGCACGGATAGCTTTGCTCATAACAATGATTTAATGAAAATATAATTTCAGTTCCATTAGTAAGCTCCATTCTTCCTCGTACCACAGAGAAAGCTTTTTAACCTTACTAAGGTTAAAAAGCTTTCTCTGTGGTACGAGGAAGAAAAAGGAAGAACAATGCATACCAGTTCTTGCCTAGTGCTCAATTAAATTGGAAAATACTTCACCTAAAATTCCCCCCAGCTTGAACTTCTGAAACTATCTTTTTCCACTTGAACTATCATTGTTCTTGCAATACTTCTGGCTGTAGTGTGAATTGACATTACTGATTGGCCTGAGTACTAATTTATTAATTAATATTGCCAGAAATGTTTTCTGGGAAACAGCAGATGTATTAACGCGCAAGGCATTAATACATGTGTGAAACTCAATGTTGTTCTTTAAAACATCACTATAATGTTTAGGATACTCTTCACTGACTATATGTACAGGACAATGTTGGAAAAGATGAAAAATTAACATCCTCTGCTTGTGTTCAACTGGACTGTTTTTCTATAAACAAACGTATGGCAAAATGACCTGCAAAAGTCTTGTAATTAACAAAACTTTACAAATGTCAAAGTTGTCAAATCACATATTTATCTGGAAGGATTTTAGCACCATATGCTTGTCTGTGTACGAAGCAGTAAGCTGTGATTATTATTATTTTTCCTTTCACCTGCTTTAACAAATTCAGCTTGAGCTTAGTGTGCTACCCATGATACACTTTTTAATAGATTTGCTGGATGTTCTCTAAAGCCAGCTCTCACATCTAGTCTGACACTGTCCTCATGTATATAACTTAAAATGCTTGAAAGTGGCCTGACCTTATTTCCTTCCCTGACCATCTGAAAGGGTAGCCTGACTTGTTAGCCATAGGTAAGGTAAAGGTAAAGGTTCCCCCGCACATGTGTGCTAGTCGTTTCCAACTCTAGGGGCCGGTGCTCATCTCCGTTTCAAAGCCGAAGAGCCAGCGCTTGTCCGAGGACGTCTCCGTGGTCATGTGGCCGGTATGACTAGATGCCAAAGGCACACGGAACGCTGTTACCTTCCCACTGTAGTGGTCCCTATTTTTCTACTTGCATTTTTACGTGCTTTAGAACTGCTAGGTTGGCAGAAGCTGGAACGAGTAACAGCAGCTCACTCTGGTACGCGGCACTCAGGATTCGACCCGCCAAGCTGCCGACCTTCTGATCGACAAGCTCAGCGTCCTAACCCACTGAGCCATCGTGCAACTCAAAAGGAAATAAGAGTCCTTTGGAATTTCCCAACAAACCAATAAGAATGGGATTGAAGATTGAGAATCTTCACAGACAATAAGAATGGGAGTCACTTATCCCAGTCTCTGACATGATCCCTTCAACATTCATTTGTTTGAATCCTTCTAGCAGATCACCAGTCTACCTAGTTGTAAGGGAAAGTTCTGATTACCTTGATCCCTAATTCCATACAGAATTTGAACTCGGAAAGATATTTATTGCTTAATTTACTCTGCTTCTCAACCATCCCTTCTTTATTCTCATTCTGAGATGGTCAACTCATTTTTTCTGAGCCTCTTTCTTATCTTTTCTGATATTGCGCTCAGGCTAGTAACCACAATCAGTCAAATCAGGTTTTGAGCGCTTTTCCCTCCAGTACAATTGATCTAGGTTTGCCTAGTGGGATCTTTTGCTTTGATAGGGTTTCGACCCTGAAGAATAGTTTGACCAAGGCTTTATTATCTACTTGGTAACCACCCTGAGGGCAAACTCCTGAAGATTCTGGCATAACTGCACAACATAGGAATAACCCTATTACTCCAATGATAGTTTTCTAACAAGTGTAGTATGCCCGCAGCTATTTTACAGAAGGTACAATTAAACAGGCAGAAGGACCAATGGAGCTTTCTTCACTTCTTTTGAGGAAATTCAATTTTTGGCATTCAACGCAAATGCCAAACTGGCAAAGAATCAGCATATATTCCTGGCCACAAAAAGACACAAGCGATATGGATATAGGTATACTAATAGCAGAATACAGTGTGGCTGATTCTCATTAGTGATCTGTGTTCCATGTAAGTCACTGTAATCTAGGAGTCTGTTTACCAAATTCTTACAGCATGCCATTAGTAATCATTTTTTCCCCCTGGCAAAAAACTCTTCAGTTTGGAATATGTATTCTATAGAAGGGAATCAGATGCCTAGGTTCCTCGTATTTTCAAGGGTTTCCACTCGGATTCTATTCCTTTCCCTGAATTGTTCTTGATATACTAGAGTCTGCTCATCTTTTTAATTTTGGGTGTTGGGCCTTTCCAGTCGTCTTTCCATGGGCCTCATCCAGAATTCCCTGGAGATCAGGCAGTTCATTCCAGTCATTCGGTCTGGAATCATGTTTGAGGAATTAAAGCTGTGTCCAAGAACCCCTCTCAGACTGGGAAAGCCTTGTCCCAGGATAATGTCAAAAAGCAATTCAGAGGTCATCCTACCCAGGCAAAAGGGCTCATTCCCCCCTCCAGGACCCCACTGGAACCTTAGCCACAGTCATAACACCTGGATTTACCTTAACTCCCTAAAGTACACATCTGTTCTCTTGAGAGTCGCACCTTGGGAAAATAAAGAGTACATCAGATTAAACTACAGATGCATCTGTATCAAGAAGGGCTTTCAGTGCTTGGCCGTTGACCACTGCAGTTATCAGTTGTAATTTAATTGCAGAAGCACAGTATCAACCACCTAATATTTAGGTAAGGGACACTGCCAGTCTGCTGTACTCCTATATGACAGTAACAACTTACTTCTTAATTTTTTTTATCAAAACTTCAATTTTACATAAAGGTTTTCCCATTTCGGCCTCGTATGGACCTTTTAGCTCAGGAAGAACCTGAACTATATTGCACCATTGTCTAGCATTCAAACAGGATTCTGCTTTCTCCCATCGACTACGAAGCAAATGTCATGTGCTGAAGTAATTGAAATTAATAGGGCCATAGATACGTAACTATAAGTGTTCGCTTAAAAGCTTGTAACCTATGTATTAATAGCTTTAGGAGGAACTAATTAATATTAAACAGGGAAAAGGGGAATTAGGAGCAAGTATTCACATTCAGAACTATGTTAACATTTTTACAATAATTTCATTAGGAAAATTACATCTTACAATTCAGATCTTTGCTATGGTTGTAATTACTGGTGAAGAGCTTACTCTTCCACCTCTACCTTATTTGTTGAAAAGTTCTGGGAAATTAAAAAATGTGCACATATTGTATGACTTCAAATTACCGTCCTAATACTGATTTCAGAATGTTTGTTATAGATCTCAATTATGTTATCGTCATCATTTTTCCAAATCATATATAATTACATAAAGATGCATACTAGAAATTAATTCTTGGTTGTTGTGTCTTCTCTGCATATTATATTCTAATTTGCCTCTTTGATTACATATGAAAGAGAGTTACTTCATAATATCTCCCTTACTTCTACAGCAATTGACTTCACGGTGTTTGGAAAGGCAAAGAGAAGAACAGAACAAAAAAGGCATGATTGATGAACATGAATGGAAATCTCTTCTGTTCAAATGCAGGAAGTTGGGAACCAGTGTACTGTCTGAACGCTGAAAAGCTTTTCCTTGCAAAAGAGCAATAAGTTATCTTATTGTCAGTTCAGTGTCTACTCCAAAGATGAAACCAGATGTCACAAATGAAAGAACTGTTCCAAGATATTGTTATTCTTCCTGTCCCTTTCTCTGCTCCAGCCAATGGTATGAGAACAAAGGAGAACGTAATATTCCATGATAACATAGTATCATACATTGTATTTATAAGAAATGTCACCTGGAGGAGATATGGAATGCAGATACCATAATTCTACGTCTCTTGCAATGCCTAAATGTTTCTGGAAACAAGTAAGTATCGCTATGCCATTTAATTCTTTTCCCCTACAGAAAATTATTTGGCAACTCATAGTCAAGAGCAGTCTGATTTATAGCAGCTGTCAAAAAGGCCACAAAGAACAGGCATGCTTTCTTCTCTCCAAGCAGACTAAACATCAAAAGAGATGGGAGGCTTCACCACTCACCTCCTCCTCTAGGTAATACCTATTCTCTTGGGAGAAAAGCAAGAAGCCCCAAAAACTTTGGAAGGTCACATTTTATTCACACACTCCATTGTTTTTGAAATTGTTGCAATGGTTTCTATGGCGATAGACACTGCACATGTTTAGTCGAGAACGCATAAGGAATTTTTGCATATTGAGAAAGAAATCAGAATGCAATCCACATGATGAGTTAAGGAATGCGAATACCTTCTCTCCAACTTTTAGGTCAAAGTATCTAAATCTGCGTATTATCCACTAATTTAATTCAGATGAGAATAAGACCAGAACTGTTGTCAAAAGGGCAGAATTAAAGAAAGTTTTAATTCAACAGAGTAGCCTGCAGCCTATTGTTAGTGATAAACACCAGAGGAGGAAGACGAAGTTGTTTTGAGACAAATTACAGATGTCTACTTCATCTCAATATATGGATTATTTTTGCGCATTTTGAACAAATCATTAAAACCTATCTGCTAGGACAGTGGTGGCGAAACGTTTGGAGACCAAGTGCCCAAACTGCAACCCAGAACCCACTTATGTATCATCGGGTGCCAGGTGGGTGTGGCCCATTGGGTGCATGTGGCCCATTGGGTGCGCATGGCTGCGGTGGTAACGGCAGACTGGGTGGGACTAAAAAGTTCAATCAATTCCAACTTTGCGAGATCTTTTTTTCCTGCAAGAAGTTTAAATTGATTGATTGATTGAACCTTTTTTTTTTGCACATGGTGGTGGAGGCCTAAAGCGAAAAGGTTTTATAAAACCCAGCTGAAGGCCTAAGACTGGGGCAACGGCGCGCGTGCCCACAGAGAGGGCTCTGCGTGCCACCTGTGGCACGCATGCCATAGGTTCGCCACCACGGTGCTAGGATGATGATCCAAATGCAGCCAAAACAAGCTGTGGCCAGGTTTTTGCCCCATGAAATGTCCCTGACTGTGGAGTGATGTAATCCATTTCCAATTGTTGCCTGATGGTCTTCGTGGACAACACACTACATTCCAGAAGTATTGATAAACCATTCTGGATAGGCTGTGCTTTAGCATGAACAAAACTGGGAATATATTTGTTTAGGCCATAACAAAACCCGCCAGAATCCTGGGGGGATTTTATAAGACAGCTATAAGGCAAGGCTGATGGGAGTTGCCGCTTCTCTCAACTTTCTCCTAAGTAGCTGCCAGAGTAGCATATTCCACTGGCCCACTAACCCGTTCTTTTTAGCCCTTTCTTTCCCTCCCCTAAACTACACCATTGCTAGTATCCCCAAGTTGCATATCCCACTGGCTGAACTCTCAACATTTTCCCTGACCTGCTGTTTACCTGGCTTTTCCTGTTCTACCTTTACCCTCAAAACCTGAATCTCATTATGATCTTTTATCCAAAACAAAACAGCTATGTTTCATTGGTGAATCTACACCAAGCATACGTATTTGGTTTGGACATTAATTATCTGAGACCAGCTGTTCCATATATGGACTACTCTCTTCCTATGGCTGTGTTCTGTACCAGCCTGCTACCGGCCTTGCAGAAAAGGCAACCCCTTTACAGACGGCAAGAGGCTGGAATACGTCTGCCAAATTTATTACAAAAACAAACAAGACACGAACCAAGATACCGGAGCTTTGAAACACTATCTGAGCGGTTGCTTTCAGCAAACCAGCCCTCCCCACACAAGTCCTTTATAAAGAGTTCAGGGCGTGGCTTCTCTCTCCCTCCTTCCGAGAAGCCCCATTGCCTTCCTCTGTTTACTCCTACTTGACTGCCTCCTGCGTCGGGCGTCCTTGAACAGGGCCAGCTGTGGGTCATCTTCATCCACGCTGTCAGGCTCACACAGCTGGGTCTCCACCAGGTGGGAGGGGCCTGGCTGGGGGCTCTGCGGAGCCTCAAAGCCATCATCAGCAAGTTCTTCAACACCCCCCTCCTCCCCCTCATCTGAGTCATCCGACCCAACTGCCGAACCCACAGGCTGACCCTGAATCACAACAGGCTGAACTGCAGCAGTTGCCTTCCCCCTCCCCCCCAACCCGTTAGTGAATTGATCTAGAGGTGCAACAATCTCGGTGAAGTTGAAACAGCCCAAAATGGAGAGAAGCTGGACAGAAATTCCATCAGTCAGAAGGAAAGTTTGCACAACTATATCCTCAGATACACCTATTTCAGGAAACATTCCGACTACTGAAAGAAAATCAAGTGAACTAGCCTTTATAAGTTCTCCTGAATGCAGAGACTTACAATAGTCATTTAATACCCTGGACTTTGGGCTTTTAACAAAGGTGGGCTGCTTCAACGCCACAGCACTGGAAATATAACCTTCCCCTGTAAAATAATCTTCTCCTGTAATTGCTGTTTTGACACATTTATTTCTAGAGTTTGCCTCAAGTCAGATTGCTGCTTTTGTGGAAGCAGCCAGAAAATAAAAGGGTAGGAGGAGAACCTCCAAAGTAACTTACTTTCAACTAGAGTTCTTCGGCCAGTTCCATCATCATTGATTTGCTGGATGTTGCCAAAGTGAATGTCACTATAGAAGATGCGGTTGCTGCCTTTGCTGCCGTGGCGGTAATCAAAGGCCAAGGCGATGACGTTTTTCATGTGCTCGCTGTCTTCAAATGGCTTAATGGGCGCGTTGAGATTGTTCTCATCGGATAGGTGAATACTTTTGAGAATGGTCCGTTCTGAATAGAGCAAGTACCCATCGTAGTCACGGCAGCTTACGCCATCCTCAGCGAGCATGCCATGGGCACAGGCACATGTCCGCTGACCTGCTCCCCGATACAGACACAATTGCTGACAGTCACCGTTATTCAGCGCGCACACATTGGTACCTGTAGAAAAGGAATATAAGAAAAATTAGCTAGCATCAGGGTTGGTTTACAGCCTGTTTCTATGTCTCTGGAGGCTTTTAATTCGGGTAACCAATTCCACCTTCATTGCTCATACTACCATTCAATCCCTTGTGCGTACAGGCTTTTTCACCTACCCTTTTGCCTGTCTCTATTGAACACCTTGATGTCCTTCAGCTGTACTCCTATTCCTGTGCGTAGAGACACAATTTCTGTTGCGTTGTCCTTGCTGCCCCTCTTAATGGATCCATTTGCATGAGTCCTAGAAGGGGGGAAAAGTTAAGCATGCAATTATGAGGTATTCTACTATGCCAGCCTGGTTCTTATACAAAAAAATACAATGAGGAAACTATTGTTTATAACACTCTTGACACAAAATTTTCAGTTCACATAAATGGTTCAACAGGCATGCATACCGGTATATATTAATTATCTTACCCACAGATATTATGGATAATCCATCCCTACTTCACCTCAATTAGCAGATCTAAAACTGGACACCAGCATATCCATAAAACTCCCTTCAAAAGAATGAAGAGGTTTGCATGGAAGGGGGTTGAGAAAGACGTAACAATATAAATCCATAATGAAGCTAGCTCTGTCTGAACGTGAAAGAAATGTAGTTGCTTGCAAAACACTTCCAGACATGACCAACAGCACTGAGACACAAACCTGTCACTCCAGTAGACATAATCCTCAAAGACAGATACCGAGAACATATCCATGTTGTTACTGGATAGGACAACCTCCCTCTTATCGCCAGTCTCGAGGTCTATGCGTTCAATCTTATCTGTCCGAGCATCACACCAGTAAAGTTTCCCATCCTAAAAAGAGACCCAGATGACAATTCATCTTGTAAATTATAAAACCTAACCGAGGATACCAAAGTGAATGTGAAATGCAGACAATCAGTTCCCAGCCATGTATAAAAGGTAAAGGTAAAGGTTCCCCCGCACATGTGTGCTAGTCGTTTCCGACTCTAGGGCCGGTGCTCATCTCCGTTTCAAAGCCAGCGCTTGTCTGAGGACGTCTCTGTGGTCATGTGGCCGGCATGACTAGATGCCAAAGGCGCACGAAACACTGTTACCTTCCCACCGTAGTGGTCCCTATTTTTCTACTTGCATTTTTACGTGTTTTCAAACTGCTAGGTTGGCAGAAGCTGGGATGAGTAACAGGCGCTCACTCTGTTACGCGGCACTTGGGATTCGACCTGCCAAATTGCCAAACTTCTGATCGACAAGCTCAGCATCCTAACCCACTGAGTCACTGCGTCCCTTGTCCAACCATGTATAATTTCCCCTATTCTCAGCTCAAATCATGTCCCAGCAAGTAAAAAAATAATGGACAGATACACTGCTGCTATGCCAGTGGGATAGGGATTGTTTAAAGCCGTGAAAGGTCTGAAGTTGAGACAGAACTGAGGAGGACTCCCAACTGAGCAAGTGACATTGCTGGGTTTCTTTTCTTAATACAAACAAATGCTTGGCACAAAAAAAATTGGATTTTGATGGATTGCATAATTCACGATTATCATATATACGAATTTTAACTTACTGCGACGCTGAATTATGTTTCTGCGTGAAAGCATGTAACCCTATTTATTTGCTGTTATTCTAAGGGTACCATGGGCCAAGGCATTCCCAGGATGCTAAATGTGCCACTCGACGTTCATTTCTCAACTATGATTTTTGGCTGGACAGAGAGGGATCATTGTGTCTTGTGCCCACAGCCTCAGGATCTTACTTCATAATCAACAGAAATCCCATTGGGCCAGCTGATGCTGGTGTTGATGAGGACCACACGCTCTGTTCCATCCAGCCGAGAACGTTCAATGCGAGGGTACTGGCCCCACTCTGTCCAAAAAAGGTATCTGAAAGAGTGGACACAGACAGCGCCGGGACCGTTAACAAATCACGTGTTCAGCCAAAGTTGCCACTGGATTGTAATTTTTAATGGTAGAAAAAATAATGATAAAGGAATAAAACAAAAAGTTAACCCAATATCCATGCTAGATCTAGGAATAGCCTTTTCCAATTGGATGGCCTTTAAAGGTTTGGGATTACTATTCCCAGAACTGGGAGTCTTGCCTTCCCCCGTTTCCAATCCATCATCGTTCAAATGCCTCAAATACACTCCCAACCTCTTCCCATTATGACCAGTCTGCACTCCACGGAAAGGAATCTTACCCTTTCTCTGGGTGTACTGTAATGGCACGTGGCTTATCCAATCCCTGCGAAATCACAACATAGCGGAATGAACCGTTGAGCCTGGCGACTTCAATGACATCAAAGCCCTGGTCTGTCCAATAAATGTTTCCTGGAGGGAAAGAGATACAAGGTTAGGACTTAACTGACTGCTCCTTCCTTGTTTCCCGTGAGGAGGAGGGCTTCCTTCCCACACTCAGTTGCCATTCCTTGCTCATCTCTGCAGCGCAGCCACACCTGCAATCCAGTCCACAGCAATCCCTTCCACTCGGCCAATGCCATTGGTCACCACATCCTCTCGCCAGGTCTGGTCCCGTTTGGCCCGACTGATTGTGCTCATGCCCATGTCCACCCAATAGATAGTGTCATTATCTGAAGGAGAGAAAAATACATATGGGAGATTGAAAGAGGAGGTTTTGGAGTAATGCTATGCACCTGATAATCCCCCAAATCAGTTCCTGGGTTCCCCAAACCCACTTCTTTCAAGCACCCTGACAGTAAGTCAAATTAGTTAAAAGCAGAATAGCAGGTCTAGTGGGCCTTTAACACCTTTGGGCACAAAGACCATAAACAAAACCTCTTGAGGAAAGTGCACTTTACTTGATAAATAATTTTTACTTTATTATAGGGTTCTTTGTAAGCATAGTTGTTTCAAGGCTTTGTCCGCATCAAGAAACCTATCTCTCAAAATAAATAAATAAATAAATAAATAAATAAATAATAATAATAATAATAATAATAATAATAATAATAATAACAAAATAATAACAATAATATATTATTATTGTTATCATTATCATCATCATTATTATTATTATTATTATTATTATTATTATTATTATTATTATTTGGGGGGGGCATACATTTACCACTTTATTAAAATGCAATAATTTATTTCATTTGTCATGTGTTCTGAAGCACAGAGCTTGGGCACATCTGTTTTTGACATTACTTTGGCAATATACTGTGTAACACAGCAAACTGAGTCTGGATAGTGATTCAGAATAGATTCCAAGTAGAAGCTCAAAGCTGAATGGGAAAAAAATGGCTAGTGGAGAAAGAGCATTAAGTTAATCTTGACCTGTTTGTGCCCATATCAGCTGCTTCTGCTTCACTAAGGAAACGAGGTTATGGCATCAACCATAACTTGAGACTGGTTTCAAGACTGTGCCGGTCTTGGTTTATCCCTTAAATATAACTTGTACAATTGCAGACGACCATTTTTAACCAGAGATGAGATGAATTGGATTACGTTGAGCTCTGATTTCCTTACCTGATTTTTCTCTAATATAACAGCGCAGAATACACTGTATACCAGGGGTGTCAAACTCAATTTCACTGAGGGCAGCATCAGCATTGTGGTTGCCCTCAAGGGGCCGGGTGGGTGTGGCATGGGTGGGCGTGGCCTACTGGGTGGGCGTGGCTAGAGTGCATCTGGCCTACTGGGTGGGCATGGCCAGCTCTACATCATTCACTTCAAGGGTGCCTTTGGGGGCCTGGGCAGGAGTGGGACAGATCTGAGGGTCTCTGGCAGAAAGAGGGTCTCTGGGCCAGGGCCAAGGCAGTGGGGGCCGTTCCCTCACTGTTTCCAGGATGGCTTCGGGGGCCACATGAAACCACTTCGCGGGCCGCATCCAGCCCCCGGGCCTTGTGTTTGACATGTCTGCTGTATACTCTGATACCTCAATATACATATTCCGTGTTTCTTTGGCAACCCATCAAAGTAACTAACCATCATCTCCTCACAGAAGATCAAGACCAAGGATTCAATTAGCTCAATTTCCCCGTGAGCCATACTATCTTCCATCAATGCAGCTTCTCTATCCTTCTTCAGTGGGCTGTTCTTTTATCCTTCCCCAACTGAGAATCCCAAGAGGACTAACCCATTGCAGGTTTTTGTCACCTACCAGCATGGAAATCAATGCCCACAGCCAGTGAAGTCCCAGAGACTGGCACCAGTGCATCAGACTTGTCATTGGGATCTAATGGGATGCCACGGATACCCTCATGTACTGAGTAGAGGAGGAAGGAGCCGACACCTGCATGGAGAAAGGAAACAGTCACAAGCTTGAAAGTCTATCAGAAGGATAAAGAGGTACCAGGAAGTATGTATAGAACGAAAACCTTTATATATGTAAATAATCTCAGCATCTGATCTCAAAAGAATTTCAATCCACAGAGCTGGCCTAAAAGCCTGACAGGAGAATTCTAGAGTAAAACAATCTTCCCTAACTTGGATCTGTCCAAGTTGTTTTTGCTCTATAACTCCCTCAGTTCCTGCCAATAGGCTAGAAAAAAGGTGAAATAGGCAATATTTCATTAACGACAACAATCCTTACAATAGCTGTGGCTGTGAGAAGACAACCCACACAAATTTTTACTATAATCAAGAAGTGACCAAGTGACCAAGGCCTGTGGCAAATTTCTGCATTTAGTGTTTATTTTTTAGACTTTCAGGGTCTGCTTTCCTCTACAGTCTGGCAGAGAAATCGTTTTCAATCATTGCTATGATTTTTCATCCTGTCTTAAAGCTGTAGGGTTAGCAGGGCCAGGATTTGGGGATATTTCAATAAACTTCTAAGAAGCAAAATTGATTCTCTTGAGTTTTGTAGAATTTAAGTATTCCACTTTCCCCTTAATTGTACCATTCTGTCCACCTCACCCATATTCCCACAAAAATATTGGCCCAGGATTTTGTGGGGTTTTGTAGCTTTTACAAAACTTGATGCGTGCTTAAAGTTCTACAAACCTTCATTTTTAACTGTATAAATTTTAGCTGTGGTCTGAGGACTATGTGAATGTATAGAATTTAATTCAACTAATTGTCTCCAGCCAATTATTACTTAAAAACATAAGCAAAGTCAGTGTTGATTGAAATGTGGAGGAAAGGGTTGTTGTTTTTTGTTGTTTTTTTACTGAACCCTGTTTTCTCTTTGAAAGGAAGCACTAAAACAGCTGCCAGGAATTCCTAAACAGGAAATATTAACATTGTACTATCAATGCTGGTCTGTACAAATAGTATTATAGTAGCAATGATAACAAGGGACGCGGTCAGAAGGTCAGCAGTTTGGCGGGTCTAATCCCGAGTGCCGCGTAACACGAGTGAGCGCCTGTTACTCGTCCCAGCTTCTGCCAACCTAGCAGTTCGAAAGCACGTAAAAATGCAAGTAGGAAAATAGGGACCACTACGGTGGGAAGGTAACAGCGTTCCGTGCACCTTTGGCGTCTAGTCATGCCGGCCACATGACCATGGAGACGTCCTCGGACAAGTGCTGGCTCTTCGGCTTTGAAACAGAGATGAGCACCGGCCCCTAGAGTTGGAAACGACTAGCACGCAGGTGCGGGGGAACCTTTGCCTTTTAGCAATGATAACAGGTATTCCTTTCTAGTGTCGTATCACATTCCCTGCCACCAAAATTATGATCATCATAATCATCATCCATGGCTTTTTTTTAAGAGTGCCTCCCAGAGAAAGGAGAGTAGAAAAATGAATCTTATATATAAACAAATGGGCTTTCCGAAAATCCCTTCTAGAATATGCCTTTCTTTGGATGAGTGCAAAGGTTAATTGCCATATCCTGAAAATAGCACGCACACAAAAACAAATGTCGTATCCTATCATTTTCAGTCCTGCAATTCTATAGTTTTTCTCCTTCGTATCCTAGGGCTCCATCCCACTTTAATCTATTTTAGGTGACACCAGTGTTTTTCTCCTTCTCATCTAGTCTACATGAAAAATGAATGTGCGAAGAAGACAGAACATATATTTAGAAACACATCTCTTGACGATAAAGAAAGCCAGCACTGACTGCAACTTCCCATTAAGAACATATACAATTAAGGTCAACTTGGTCATTTCATGATAGATGGATATATGGGAAGCTCATTAGAAACTCTGAACATTCCACAGGCCACAGAGGGAGCTGCACTGCAAGATTCATAGAGGCAAACTAGCCAATTTCCAGGAATGGAGAACAATGCCTGCAGGTCCCATTCAAACAGAATCTGCCCCTTATAATTGTTCACCTTCACAGGATTGCTGTCCACTCTTCAGGCTGTAGCCAGCTGTACACATGCAGGAACGAGTAGTGTCTGATGTAGGAAGGCAGAGTTGTGAGCATTCACCATTGTTCACACTGCAAGGGTTGACACCTGAAACCAGAATAGCAGTGAAGTTAAAGGGGCATAATTACCAGACCCACACAGTATCAAAGTCCAGATTTTCTTTTGCAGTCAACTGGCCACGTATATGATAATTTACAGCCAAACAAAAATCAAAGAAGGAATTGCCAAATAAATTTCTCCAGGCACGAACGCTTCTCAAATTTCCCCATATGACATCCTCTCCCTCCAAAATGAACAAATCAGTTGATCTTTAAAAAGCCAACACCTTCTCACACGGTAACTAAATCTTGCATTTCAATTGAAAATGCTAAACGTCATGAGTCCTTTGAGACCGCCAACAGTTTTGCAAGATTTGGTGATGTTACCAGATTTGAACCAAACCTTTGGGTAAGTACACACCGTCCCACAAGGACATGCAAGGTCATGGGCAGTTGTACAATGACCTTAAAAAAGTGTGGTTCATTTGGTCCAAATGGTCAAAATACCACCAATTCAAAACTAGACTTCCTCGGATTTTGCAGACAGATTGTGCGGACTTAAGTTCACACAAACTTTTTTGTGCCGTCTGACCTAGGAACCTCATGAGTCTCCAGTATGCTTCTTTGCAACCTACTTCTTCAGTCTCTCCTCTTGTACCAAGCAGAGTTGCATGACATCAGTACTTCAAGAGCCCTCTACACTCACCCTGTTGCTGGATGATCTCATCATAGATTTTCATGTGCATTACAAGAGTGGTGCTGTTGCGCAATACGACTGCGTCCGATCCATCTTTCTTGTTGCAGGTGCCCATTTTTTCAGAAGCCTGGTCAGCCCACCACAACCTATCACCTAAGTGAGAAAGGGGAGGCATACACATGCCATGAGGGAACTCACAATTTGAAAAGAATACAGTTTGCTCAACCACTTAATAAATTCAGACACGTAAGATACTATTATTGATACTGCAATTCTTTACACAGTTTTAGAAATCCAGTAAACAACTGCTTTATTGTCCCCATTTTATCAGTATGGACTTAGGGCAGAAATTGAGATGGGAAGATGAATGGGTTGTGGAATAATTATACCTTGGCCAGAAGACTGGAAAAAAAAGAAGAGTTGAAAGATTTTAGTCAATTACAAAGATTCTAGCTGATTAATCAAAAGAAAGTTGCAGGTCTTCCTTGGCTTAAGACAGCCATCTGGACTGGAATTGCTGTTATTAAGCAACAAGGTAATACAGTGCGATGTCACATGACTGGATTGCTTAGCAATGGCAATCCTGGCAGTACTGGTTGCCATCATTAAGTGAGGACAACACAGGTTGTCAAGCCAGAACCTCACATGACTGTGACTTCTGATTTCCTGCTGGCTTCCCCATTGATTTTGCTTGTGGGAAGCAGGAAGAATGTTGGAAATTATGATCACTGTGCTTGCGGCAATGCCATAACTGCAAACTGGGTGCCGAGTGGGCAGATTGTGAGTATGTGACTGAAGGGATGCTGTAATGGCCAGAACTTTGAGGACCTATTTTAAGTGCATTCATTCATCACCATGATAACTTTGAACAGTCACTGAACAAATGGTTGTAACCCAAGAACTACCTGTGATTAGTTGGTCCGAGTGGTTAAAGCAATATTTTGGGGAGATATATTTAACATACAGTAGTCCTCACTTACCAATGGTAATTGGGCTCAAATGTTTTGTCACTAAGCATGACTGTTGTAAAGTGCAATGTCGTGTGACTGCACTGACTTAGGATGGCAGCTCTGACACTCCTAGTTATTGTTAGGCAAACCTTGTGCAGTAGCAGCGTCCCACGGTCACATGATCTTGTCACCTGCAATGACTTACTGACTTCGCCACTGACTTTGTTTGTTGCATACTGGCAGTAAAGGTCACAAAAGGTAACCACACAACCTCAGGATGCTGCAACCTCATAACTGTGAACAGGTTGACAAGCATCTGAGTTGCAATCATGTATCGAAAGCCGTAACTACGAGGACTGGTTGTAAGTCTCCCTCATTCAGCACAGTTATAACTTTGAACGGTTGCTGAATGAGTGGTCATTAAATGAGGAGTAACTGTAATCTGTAGTACTTGCTGAAATTTTCTTAACCTATATTAAAAATAATTAATTTTAAAAATATGCTTCATTAAGATGCTTTTCATTTTATTTTTATCAATCAAATAGAATTAATTCAAGCACTACATCCTTGAAATACTGAACTAGATGAACTTTGTTCGAAATCAGCAAGCCACTTATTTTAATTTAAGCCTAAGCAATGCTGGCTAGAGCTGAGAATCTTGAGGACCAGGAATGCCACATCTAATTTTTGGTTACGGTATTTCATTTAGCGTATATATAGACAGCAGGTAAACTTAGTTAAACTAAGATAGGTAAGTATCAGGAAACTGATATTCCCAGTTTTGCTATAGCATTAGCTATGACTTGGTGATTTCCTGGTTCTTGTATTAGACTGGAAAAGATCTACCAGTCATATCTGTATATGTAAATTAACGAAAAGATTAAAGATGTGCTCCTACACACACAATTATAAAATACAGCTATATTAAAGCATTGTTAAAAGCTTTAATAATCCTGCTTTGTGCTTAGATACTAAAAGGAATGTAACTTTTACAGCATCAGTTTATTTTAAGACTTTAACTCTTTGTAAAATACATTTTTAGCAGATGGTAAAATAGATTGAAGAATATAGTCCCCAAATAGGTTATATGAATACTAATGCAACACATCTTAAATATATATGCTTTCCATTGGGTATTATGATGAAAACTATCAAGGAGATTTAATTATGGAAATCACAGCCTCGATATGATACCTTTAGGAAAATAGTGTAGTAATTTCTGAAGACCACAATGTTTTTGAAACAGAAGCAAAACTTTAGGAAATGAGAACTACATTCTCTATTATAAGCCACAAAAAGCTTCTATGTAAACGAGCCCACAGAAATGAGAAATACGTGCAAATTGCAGCATGGAAAAAAATTATACATTGCCCACTGTCTCTTACCCATTATAGCCAATGCTGTGGCTTTGCGTAGCTGGTTCTTCACAGTCTCCAACACCTCCAAACCGCTGCCATCGAAGTTGCATCTATTAATGGTGCCATTGCCAGAGCTTATCCAGTAAAGCTTGTTTTCTTTGTAGTCAATGGAGAGCCCTGACATGAAAAGAAAATATATATATATATATATATATTAGCATGGACTCAAAAGAGTTAAGTATGCAGGGAACGTTGTACCTAAATGCCATTGGTGGCCTTAAAAAGTAACAGACCAATTGGAGGAAGGATGAATCTGTCATTTCTGATTGTTTAAACAAGATAGTAGGTCCACCTGCACTGACAACATTATGGAAATGTTGCAAATTATCCCATTTCCATGAATTTTATGTCACTTTATACAATGATGCTACTACACAAATGATTTCCATACCAACAGGCCCTTTTTGGTTTGCGAAGAGAAGACTGTGGTTGCTTCCATCCATGTTGGCGACACTGATGCTGTCTCCATCTGTCCAGTAGAGTTTCCTATGAAACAGACACAAAGGAACCGCCTTTGAATGCCATACACATACACTTCCCGACATTGGCTGATTATCCCCTGGAATTGTCCCTGACATTTGCTTTACGATGTCAGGAGTTCATCCAAAATAATATTAAAAAGCTATTAATTTTAAAGGAAGATGAAAGTTTTTGGTCTGTTTCTCAGAAACTCCATTCTATTGTTTAACAGCTTCAGCATTCTTGGTTGACTGAGACTCACCCTTTGAGAGGATGAACCACCAAACAATGAGGTTTGTCCAGTCCCTGAATCACAGCATTCTTAAAGGAGCCATCTAGTCGGGCAACATTAATCTGTTTCTTGTTGGCATCATAGCTGGTCCAGAAAAGGTTCCTTGAGACCCAGTCCACAGCCAGGCCGTGGGCGTTGGGTAAATCTGCAAGACCACAGAGAATGTACTTGTTTAATTGCTGTAAGCTGCCCAAAGTCATGGATTTGAGATGGGTGGCTATAAATAAATAGGAATAGATGTGAATTCAGAAAAATACCAAGAAAGTTAGGGTACGCTGCTATAGGGGGCCATATTGCCCACTTACTACCATAATTCAAGAAAGAAAAAAAACTGAAAAATGGTGGGAGTTTTGTGAGATGTCTTTGTGTTAGCATTCGTGCAGCCTCAATTAATCCTACAGTGATATCTGTTGATTGCAAAAGTAGTTAATCCCTGATGTAGAATAATGATAAAAAAAACTGCAAGAAATGTAGGTGAAGGAGAAGAGCAGGCTGAGCCAGAGGGTGGGGTTAAATGTGTCTTAAGTTTGGAATCTTTGAGCTCCCACAAGAGACTGAAGTCCAGCCCCTTGTGAATTTCCTTTGATCCTTATCCAGTGTCGATTTAGCTTTGACCATTATTTGACCAGATTTTTGTACATAGGTAGCAGTAATAAACCATTCTATGCCTTAAGCTCTTGGTTTTTTGCACCCGTTAGAATTATGATAAAATCTAAAAGTTAAATATTCTAATGCTTTTAAAAATGCTCAGCATCAAATATTCTATTTTAATTTAACAAAAGCCAAGTCAAAAAGCAGCACAAGTACTGGGAAGCTTTGGAAAAAAGGACAACATAACTATTGTTAAGTAATTCGCACCTGCAGAAACAACTGTTTCAACGCCTGTTCCATTGATGAACGCCCGCTTGATGGTTTGTGTGCGGACATCTGACCAGTAGATACGTTGTTCCAGAGCATCATAGTCAACCACAGTGACATTGTCAATGTCAGGCACAGTGAAGGAGTTAATGTAATTGTAATATGGGTTGTCTATGTCCACACCTCGGATCTCCATCTGGCGTGCATAAAGCAAGAACTTCTTAAATTCTGGAGATGGGGAGAAAAGGCAAGACTGTGTGATGGAAACACACTACCATCGGGACTCAGCAAGTATAAAGACTTTCCAAAATCTGCAAGAGTCTTAAATGGGTTATTCATTAATGGGAAGATGCATTAACCGGCAGGTATCCAATTTATACTTATCTCACAGGAGGTATTCTTATTAGGGTATTTATTCAGCAGTTCTGGTTCACAGAAGTTCCCATCTATTATGTCATTTTCGAATTAGAGGCACAAAATGCCACTGTATCCCATCCCTCTTTCACTATCGTGATTTGTAGCAATTTTGCTAGCAAATCTCATACCCCATTTTAATTACTTCTGTGTATTCAAGATTATCGTAGATTATTGGCTACACTGACACAATGCTCTTAAATCAGAAAGCCATCTTCAGGCTAATCTTTCTAATGGTAGTTTTAGTAGCAGAAAGATATAGTAATTACATTTAACAAAATCAACATTGGGGAAATGCACATTTCTCAGTGTTCATGAGTTCTGTAGGAGGACAGTACTGGCAAGCTTCATGATATTGTATTTCTGATCATTTCTTCCCCAACCTTGCCCCCACACTACCCAATCAAGCAGGCAGCAGTGGATATGGAATGGAGAAAAGAAATGCAGCAGTTCTCAAAACTCCATAAATTGTGTTTCTCAATACAAGGTAGTCCTTGACTTACGACCACAATGGAGTGCGAAATTTCAGTTACTAAGCAAGGAAATGATTAGGTGACTTTTCCCCCATGTTATGATCTTTTTTGCAACAGTTGTTAAGTGAATCACCATAGTTGTTAAGTGAATCATGCAGTCTAAGTGAACCTGGCTTCCACCATTGACTTTGCTTCTTGGAAGCCGGCTGGAGAAGGTTAGAAATGGTGATCACGTGACCCCGGATCTCTACAAATGTCATAAATACACGCCAGTTGCCAAGCGTCTGAATTTTAATCACATGACCATGGGGATGCTGCAACGGTTGAAAGTGGGGAAAAATGGTCATACGTTACTTGTTTTTCACTGCACCTGTAACCTTGAATGGTCACTAAATGAATGACTGTATGTCGAGGACTATCTGTAGGGCCATTTGCAGTGTTATTGCTTGCTTGGAAGTATGGGTATAAAAGTTTCCACAGCTTAGACTAAGGGCAAGTTTAATTTTTTTTCTCTCAACTGAATTATTTCTAAATATGTAGCAAAAAGAATAAATAGATCAATAAAAATTTAAAGCCTGAAGAGATGGGAAAGTAACCCATTTGGGGGTTTCATTTATGCAATTTATCAAAGAAGGGATTGCTTTAGTTTAAAACTGCTCCTCCTTAGCTTCATAATTTAGATGATCTTGCAGCACACCAGTCTTGTTTATTTAAACGTACTATGGAAAGTCAAGTCTGTTAGAAACTGATATGAAGAGATTGAGGAGATGGGTATATTATTCAAACATTCTCACAGTCTCATTTGTTAAAAACCTGTGAACCATTCCAAACATAGTCTGGGAGGTATCGACAGCTAAAATAAATGGTAAAAGAGAAAAGCAAGGGAGCGATAAAGCAGGATTATCGTGTCACGTTATATATCCTTGCAGGAGGAACTCCTGATTTACCCTGGATCCCATTTACCATAGCAAGTGGCATTGTCCTTATCCAGCTTCATCAGGTGTGGGCAAGCACAGGAGTAAGTCCCATTGTAGTTGATGAGACAGAGGTGGGAACAATGGCCTTTTCCTCCATTGGCCTCACAAGGATTGGGAGCTAGAAGAACAAAAAGGTCATGTAAGGTTTACATTCCTCACAATTTTGTCCTAAAGAGGACAGAATGCATAGGCCAGTGATGGCAAACCTATGGCATGCGTGCCAGAGGCGGCACTCAGAGCCCTCAGCTTGCACCAGCAGCTTGCACAGGCCCATTAGGCTACCGCCAGTGCCCGGAACAGCAGCCCCACCCACCACTAGCGAAGCAGCCGGCTAGCAAGTTCGAGCAGAGGTGCGCTCAGCCCCCCCTGCCTCGCCTCACCTTGCCCTGCAGCAATGGCACCCCCACCCTACCCCCTGCCTCACCCTGCAGGACGAGCCTCCTGCCCACCGCCCCACCCACCAGAGACCCCCTGAATCTCTGCCCAGCACCAGACAACCCCCCCATCAGCAACATCAAGTTGGCCACGCCCAGCCTGGCCACGCCCACCCAGTGGGCCACACCCCACACCACCCCCTGAGGGCACCACAATGCTGATGCTGCCCTGGCACTTTGCGATAAATAAGTGGGTTTGGGTTGCGGTTTGGGCACTCGGTCTCTAAAAGGTTCGCCATCACGGGCATAGGCTCTGTGTGGGGATGGCCAGGGTACATATGACATATATAGCCCAAGGAAAAAGGCCACTAGGTTTCTGGTTTGTCCAGCATCACGGGGTTGTACTTTTGCTTTCCCTACAGCAAAGGTCTCCAAACTTGGCAACTTTAAGACTTGTGGATTTCATGGCTGGCTGAGGAATTCTGGGAGTTGAAGTCTACAAGTCTTAAAAGTTGCCAAGTTTGGAGACCCCGGCCCTACAGCCTCGAAAAGTACGAGTGGGAAGAAAGAAAATGTGAGAGACAGACCAGGGGAAAAGCCAATCCTACAGTCTACAACAGAGGTCTGCAACCTTGACAACCTTTAAGACTTGTGGACTTCAACTCCCAGAATTCCTCAGCCAGCTATGGGAGCTGAAGTCCATAAGTCTTAAAAGTTGTCAAGGTTGCAGACCCCTGGTCTACAGGATGATTTCCAAATCATCAGAAAGTAGAGTCTCTAAGTGCAAGCACTTGATATTGTGTAAAAATCTTCATGTGTATTCATCTCATTTTTAATAGTATAACTTTAGTACACAGTGAAGCTTTAGTACACAGATATAATTACTGCATATTCATTCCTTGTTGTCTTTTCAAGGTAACATCAGAACATAAGTTGGTAAGTAAGTCCTTGGAGGGAGTGAGTGAGTGAGTGAGTATATACGTATTTACCTCTCCAGCCATCTATCCATGCTAAGTATAATATCATTGTTAGAATAATTTTCTTTCTAAACTTCCAATTTAGGCAAATTAGCTAACAGGCATTTGCCCAATTTTTAGTGACCTGGTTGATCATTATCTACTAGGCCACACTTGAATGAGAATGGCCTCTGCAATTTATCAAAGAAGGGATTACTTTAGTTTAAAAGGGCTCCTCCCTATCCTCATAATTTAGATGTTCTTGCAGCACAGCAGTCTTGCTTATCACTAAACATACTAAGGAAAGCCAGTCATTTAGAAAATGATACAAGAGGGTGAAGACATGGGTATCGGACACTGGTATTTGAAAAATAATTTCCATGTGGTAATGGATCCAAGATAGTACTGTCACAGAGCAATGTAATTAAATTCAGAATGTGTGCCTCTATTATGAAGCTTCTGGATGAGAAGCGAAATGTTTTCAAAGGAAAAAAAACCAAGAAAGTCCAGCTGCCTTTTGGAGAAAGTGAAGCACCTTTGGGACTACCATCACCAAGAAAAGAAAGGAAAGGAACAACCGAAATTAAAGAAAAAACCCATTATTAGATATAGTCAGACTACTTTTACCCAACCAGCTTCCACTGGCCCCATCATTTAGACATCAGTGGGGATCACTGTTTCTTCCTGTACTCATTAGATGCAAAGTCTCTGGGGCTAGACCTAGCTACCTTGAGCACAGCAGTAGGTAGCTGGGGCAGTTGTGACAAACTTCTGGTGCCCGTGTTGACTTCACAAATTGAAATCTGACCTCATTGCCCCACTGCCCCTTTTCCCTTATCGTGGCTCACCTAAAGGCTGGCGAGAGGGGTGATAGACCTGCAAATCAAAGGGTTGTGTGTTGGTTCGCTGCACGACCGTGACATTGTGGCCTGTCCACTTGTTAGCCTTGGCCAAGGTATTTGTGCGCCAGTCGGTCCAGTACACTTCACCACCGTACAAGGTGACAGCAAAGGGATGTGACAGATACTCGTGGCCTCGCAGCACCTCAATGTGTCCTGTGCCATCATAGAGGGCAGAATAGATTGCATCCGACCTGTGGAAGAAGATGACAAGTCAACATGAAGATTCCTAGAAGCAGGTAGAAGAGAGATGAGAAGCAAGTTCAAAAGCTGCACGGGAACAGGTGGGTGCAAGTAGCACTGGTACGAGATAATTTTCTTGCTTTCTTTGTTCGAATTTGTCATTTTTGTTTGACGAAAGAAAGAAAGAAAGAAAGAAAGAAAGAAAGAAAGAAAGAAAGAAAGAAAGAAAGAAAGAAAGAAAGGGTTAAGCAAAGAAGCAAAGAAAGACAAAGGGCAGAAGGGACAAGATACATATGAATGGAAAAATACAATGTGATCAAAGGCTTTTGTTTCCAGAAAGCAATCGGGCATGAAATACATCATTCTAGGAAAGTAAGACCAAATGCCTATTTTATGTTGCCCTGGAGTCTATTAAAGCCATGCCAGGTTTATTATAAAACAGAATGATTTGTTTATTAGTTCCTTATACAGCAAAAAAATGTATTTAATACGCTAGCCAAATAATGTCTTACTTACTAAGGTTTCATTACATTAATATAGTTAACTATAATAATTATGCAGATAGTTACTATGAGAAACGGAAAAGAGGAAGTTATTGCATTCTTACAGCCTTCTCGGGACAAAAGACTCAAAGGGATATTACAGCAAGAAAAAGGAGACTCTCTTCTCTGTTCCCTCAATTAAATAGGCAGGACAAGACAAGACAAGACAACCTTATTGTCATTTTTTTTTTACGGTGGTGTTCTGTACCAGCCTGCTAACGGCCCTGCAGAAAAGGCAGGGACAACCCCTTTACAAACGGCAAGAGGCTGGAATAAAGCCTGCCAAATTTAACATAAAACAGCAAAACAAGACACCAACCATGAAACAGGAGCTATGAAACAGGACTATTCAAGCGGTTGCCTTCAGCAAACCAGCCCTCCCACGCATTCCCCTTTTAAACAGTCCAGGGCGTGGCTTCTCTCTGCCTCCTTCCGAGGTGCCCCATTGCCTTCCTCTGTTTACTCCTGATTGACTGCCTCCTGCGTCGGGCGTCCTTGAACAGGGCCAGCTGTGGGTCATCTTCATCCACGCTGTCAGGCTCACACAGCTGGGTCTGCGTCGTGACCAGGTGGGAGGGGCCTGGCTGAGGGCTCTGCGGAGCCTCAAGGCCATCATCAGCAAGCTCTTCAACACCCCCCTCCTCCTCCTCTGAGTCGTCCGACCCAACTGCCGAACCCACAGGCTGACCCTGAATCACAACAGGTGGGCACAATAGTGCACATCAAAAATGAAATTTAGTTGCCCGCTCTCAAAGTGAACACATACATGTTGCACACCTAAACATCCTATATACAACATATGTATAGACCCACACCCCTACTTATACATAACAAATAAATATTAAACACTGTCCATCTTGAATATATAACAGAAGGAGGAAGCTTGAGATTTCACAAGTTTAACGCTGTATGGAATGAAACTATGGCTTAATCTGGATGTTCTGCTGGGGATACCACAAAGCCTCCTCCCAGAAGGTAACAAGGAAAACAGGTTGTGAAGAGGATATGCAGTGTCCCAGATAATCTTACGGATCCTGCTCAAGCAATGCTTCTGTGCTATGTCCTGGATGGGAGGGAGGGAACTGCCAAATACTAGGTCTGCAAAGTGCAACTAAGGTACTCCCAATAGACAGAAAATCTTTTTAGCAGAGCAGGAAAAAAAATGCTTCCAGTCTTTCAATCTTTTTGGGGGGTGGGTGGGGTGGTGGTGGAAACATATTTTGGACTAAGATACCATTCCCAATTGCAGCTATGGTAGACTGCATTACACTGGCATTATTACATTTAACATGTGATCTTTCACCACGTAAAGTTATCTCTGAGGCTAACAGAAGGAAGGAAGGAAGGAAGAAGTAGCAGCAAGAGGAAGATTTTGAAGTGCCAGCAGGCAGTGGAAATAAAAATACCAGACCTAGATTCTTACAAAGGGAAAGATCTGAGTATTGTAAGAGGATCTGAATTGGCTTCCCAATATAAATCCGCTCCCCCACCACGGGAAATGACTAATTTCTGCCCTGAATTTCAGCCCCTAAATATTGATACCTGGCATCAATCCACAGGATACGCTTTTCCAGGTAGTCCACTGTGAGCCCGTTTGGCCAGCCACCTGACCCTGTTTCCTTGTGAATGACACGTCGGCCCTGGCCGCTCATGGAAGCTGCCTCAATGCGAGGCAGGCTGGCATCCCAGTCTGTCCAGAAGAGAATCCTGGGGGGGAAAGTGGACGGGAGACACACAGACACACACACACACACAGACACACACACAAATAGTCAAAAAAGATACTTAAACATAGTTTAAGTCAGGGGTCTTCAAATGTGGCCCTTGTGTGACTTGTGGACTTCAACTCCCAGAATTCCTCAGTCAGGCACGCTGGCTGAGGAATTCTGGGAGTTGAAGTCCACAAGTCATAAAAGGGCCACGTTTGAAGACCTCTGATGTAAGTAGTCTCTGTAACACTGCAATACTCCCTGTAAATCATTCACTCTTTGAAACACTAAACAGTGATTTGATATTAATCCTCTCTGCAACTCCCCATAGCTGTTCTTACCTGAATACAGGCAAATCCTGTAAGACTATTCTTTTAAAAGCAATGCCTCATTTCTATAGAGTTCAGAAAGTCTGTATGCACAGTGCTACGTGGCACAATTTCCTCCATACTTTTTTTTTTAAAAAAAAGCGATGTGAAAATATTCCAGGGCTCTTCAGTCGTCTGCTTATGATCAATCCCATCTACCTCTTATGAAAGGGCTAGGGAGGAATAAAGAGTATCCCTCTACAATGGTAATATTTTTTTATGAAAGCAGGAATTTCTATCAAGATCTCCCTGCAGAGAAGATCTAATTCAATTTCTGCATTGGAGGAATGTGCAGACATACACTGTAAAAGGAACCCGAACACCTATTTACTTTTAAAATTCCACTGGAGAGTACATAAATAATAAATGTAATACCAGGACATCTTTCTATTAAGAAATAGAAACTTGCTTATAAACAAAACACCAGCCATTCTTGACGCTAAATTCAGTGACCATGACTAGCATTCTATAGTTTTGCCCCTTTGGGATTAAATCCCAGAATAAATCCAGCCCCTCCTAAGGATCCAAATATCTCATGAACATTTAGTTTACTGCCCCCTCCCATGCAAATGCTAAATGCAGGTCGAGGTTTGCCAATGGATTAAAAGATTAATGTGTTTCAACAAGACCAACATGGACAAGTTATAGTGGTACCCAACCTTCCACCATGTTTTTTAATCCATTCCTGCCCATAGATTTCTCCATTGCCTACATTCAAAGTCATACCCGTATCGTGGGTCTAAGGCAATGGCACGAGGATGCTCAATATCCCCAGCCAATAAGGTGCTCCTCATTGTCCCGTCTAGCTTAGCCACCTCAATTTGGTCCAGGTTGCTCTCCACCCAGTAGATGTTGCCAGCAATCCAGTCCACAGCAAGTCCTTCAGGAGTTGCTAGCCCATATTGTATCACCACCTCAAAGCTGGTTAGGGCTGTAAAAAAAATAAGTTGGGATAGAAGCCATCAATAATTGTTCGCATTATCCACCATTCCTTTCATGGGAAAAGCATTTTTCAACATTCCTTTCTGTGATCTAACCACCCAAGATCTTCTCTCTCAATTAAAAATGGGTGAAAGATGTCTCCAAGTTCTGTAATAACATTTCAAGAAAGAAATCTTAATGGATAATCCCAAGTGTCATTGAGAAAACCATCAGAACCACAGGAAACACTGTCACTTATTTAACTCATGGCCTACTACAGGTAATCTTTTGACTTACAACAGCTTATTTAGTGACCGCTCCAAGTTACAATACTACTGAAAAAAGTGACTTACGACCATTTTCACACTTATGACCATTGCAGCCTCCAGACAGTCAAAATTCAGATGCTTGGCAACTGGTTCATATTTGTGACAGTTGCAGTGTCCCCAGGGGGTCATGTGATCATCTTTTGTGCCCTTCTGACAAGCAAAGTCAATGGGGAAACCAGATTCACCGATCAACTGTGTTACTAAATTAACAACTGCAGTGATTCACTTAACAACTGTGGCAAGTAAGGTTGTAACATGGGGCAAAACTCACTTAATAAATGTTTCACTTAGCAACAGAAATTTTGGACTCAATTGTGATTGTTAAGTCGAGGACTAACTGTACATTATTAAGCTAATCAACCTGAAAATGTCCAGAATCCATCAATCTAAATAATCCATTTGATTCCAGAAAGTCTGAAGGTCATTTGCTATTACTCCTGATTAGATCTTAGATCAGACAGTCTGAAGAAGGGCTAGTAATTATCTAAGATGGCATTGCCCACCTTGAGCACACTCTGTTTATATGGGCTCCCATTCCCAGTGTTCTCACCTATGTCTATGTTGGCTAAGAAATTCTCAGAATTCAGGCCAATACATCTGAATGATGCTCAAGTTGGGGAAGGATGATCTAGGATTCTGAAAGGCAATGCTTTCTTCAAGAAGTATTTTACTATGTATTAGCCACCTTAGGTATTAGTAAATTTATTGTAACATGTAAGTATAATCCATTCTGAGAAAGAAACCATTTATTTATTTATTTATTTGTTTGTTTGTTTTTATATACCGCCCTTCTCCCGAGGGACTCGGGGCGGTGTACAGAGCAAGGTAGGTATACAGTTAAACAATAGTAAAAACAAATGAAACCCCAAGAGCTATCAGGCCAGGCCGGACTGCTGGAACAGGTAGGTTTTTAAGTCGCGCCGGAAGGTGCGAAGGTCGGGGGCCATCCGGATTTCGGTAGGCAAGCAGTTCCAGAGGGTTGGCGCACCCACTGAGAATGCTCTCCCCCTGGGGGCCACCAGCATTCTCTGACCGGTGGCACCCTGAGGAGGCCCTCTCTGTGGGAGCGCACAGGACGGAGGGGTGTTGTCGCTGGCAGTAGGTGCTCCCGTAGGTAATCCGGACCCATGCCATGTAGGGCTTTGTATGTCATCACTAGTACTACTTGCTAAGTAGCTGGAGTTATTAAAGCAAAATCCATGTAGCTGAAATTCATTCCAAGGAGCCTGCAGGAGATTTAGCTCAGTCATTTTCAGCATGTTGCCTTTTCTTTCCATTGGGTAAAATGGGAATTCATTCCTCCAATACCGTATATACTTGAGTATAAGCCGAATTTTTCAGCCCACTTTTTGGGCTGAAAAATTCCACTTCGGCTTATACTCCAGTCAACAAAAAAACTTACCGAGGACTTGTGCGCGGCCGAGGCTTTGGAGCTTCCGGGATCGTGCTCACCTCTCCCAAGCCGCCGTCCGGAGACCTGCCGAAGTTTGGGGAGGTTTGGGGAGGTGCGCGCGCACCTCCCCAAACCTCCCCAAACGAAGCCGGGTCTCCGTTCCTCCGCCCCCTGCCTGCCTGCTTCTTTCCACAGCGGAAAGAAGCAGGCTGGCAGGGGGCGGAGGAACGGAGACCCGGCGACGTTTGGGGAGGTTTGGGCGCCTCCCCAAACCTCCCCAAACGTCGCCGGGTCTCCGTTCCTCTGTGCCCTGCCTGCCTGCTTCTTTCCACAGCGGAAAGAAGCAGGCTGGCAGGGGGCGGAGGAACGGAGACCCGGCGACGTTTGGGGAGGTTTGGGCGCCTCCCCAAACATCCCCAAACGTCGCCGGGTCTCCGTTCCTCTGTGCCCTGCCTGCCTGCTTCTTTCCACAGCGGAAAGAAGCAGGCTGGCAGGGGGCGGAGGAACGGAGACCCGGCGACGTTTGGGGAGGTTTGGGCGCCTCCCCAAACATCCCCAAACGTCGCCGGGTCTCCGTTCCTCTGTGCCCTGCCTGCCTGCTTCTTTCCACAGCGGAAAGAAGCAGGCTGGCAGGGGGCGGAGGAACGGAGACCCGGCGACGTTTGGGGAGGTTTGGGCGCCTCCCCAAACATCCCCAAACGTCGCCGGGTCTCCGTTCCTCTGTGCCCTGCCTGCCTGCTTCTTTCCACAGCGGAAAGAAGCAGGCTGGCAGGGGGCGGAGGAACGGAGACCCGGCGACGTTTGGGGAGGTTTGGACGCCTCCCCAAACATCCCCAAACGTCGCCGGGTCTCCGTTCCTCTGTGCCCTGCCTGCCTGCTTCTTTCCACAGCGGAAAGAAGCAGGCTGGCAGGGGGCGGAGGAACGGAGACCCGGCGACGTTTGGGGAGGTTTGGGCGCCTCCCCAAACATCCCCAAACGTCGCCGGGTCTCCGTTCCTCTGTGCCCTGCCTGCCTGCTTCTTTCCACAGCGGAAAGAAGCAGGCTGGCAGGGGGCGGAGGAACGGAGACCCGGCGACGTTTGGGGAGGTTTGGGCGCCTCCCCAAACATCCCCAAACGTCGCCGGGTCTCCGTTCCTCTGTGCCCTGCCTGCCTGCTTCTTTCCACAGCGGAAAGAAGCAGGCTGGCAGGGGGCGGAGGAACGGAGACCCGGCGACGTTTGGGGAGGTTTGGGCGCCTCCCCAAATATCCCCAAACGTCGCCGGGTCTCCGTTCCTCTGTGCCCTGCCTGCCTGCTTCTTTCCACAGCAGAAAGAAGCAGGCTGGCAGGGGGCGGAGGAACGGAGACCCGGCGACGTTTGGGGAGGCGCCCAAACCTCCCCAAACGTCGCCGGGTCTCCGTTCCTCCGCCCCCTGCCAGCAGGCAACCCTGCACTATTCAGCTCAGTGAAGTCACGCTTGGTTAAAAAACAGATTTAATAATAATAATAATAATAATAAGAAGTTGGGCTGATCAAATGTTTCAATAATGACTGAAGGAGAGCTGCTTGTACCTTGGTCTTTGTGCTGGTGTCTTGACATGCCAATACACTAGTACGGAAAGCTGCCGTTCACTTTCGGGGGGAGGAAAAAAAACACAACAACACCGCACGCTTTCCGCCCCGAAAATCAGCTGATCGGGCGTTTCAAGCCGTTTCAAGCGTGACTTCACTGAGCTGAATAGTGCAGGGTTGCCTGCGTGTTTGCTTGTTCCGGGTAGAAAAAACGCTGTCGACCCCGGCATCTTTTGCGGGGAGGGGTGAGGTGGGGTGGAGGAAGCAGTTTGCGAAGCAGCCGAAATGGGGGTGTCAAGCCGACCAGGAGGAGGAAGAAGAAGAAGAGGAGGAGGAGGAGGAGTGGGGGGCACGCGGCGATCCCGCTTCGCTGCTTTCGCCCGGCGCCCTTTTCCGACGTCCGCATCACTCCAGGCTCAAAGGGCGCCGTCTGAACGGAGAGTGCGGGGAAAGTGGACGTGCCGCCGGCGCCCTGCTCCCAGGCCCGGATTGGCTGGAAAACATGCCTGCTCGCGAGTAGGCAGGCGAAGATCTGGAAGGCTCAGGATGTAGGGAGGGTGGGGGGTGGGGGGAAGCGAGAGTCTCCTCGGCTGGTTGGTGGGCGGCTGCAACTTCACCCCAGCAGCCCGGGCGCGCAGAGATGCTGCTTCTCTTTCGGCTCCGCGTCCGCCAGCGCTCGGAGCGGGCTCGAGGTGCTGCTGGTGAACTTCCTTCCCCCTTCGCTTTTGCTTGCTCCGCTTCTGCTGATGTCACGGCCGCCGGAGCTCGGGAGGCTCGCTCGCCAATCACAGCCGGGAAGCCTGGGGGAGACCGGGAGCCAAAAAGCCAGCCGCCGCGAGTGCTGCGAGGGAGCGCGGCGTGGCGGGCGGCTTTTTAAAGGGAACGCCGCCCCCTTTTTAAACTTCCCCTCCTCCTCCGCCCAGCCTTTACTCTTCTTTCCTTCCACTTTCCGGATTAGGGCTGGGGAAGGAAGGAAGGAAGGAAGGAAGGAAGGAAGGAAGGAAGGAAGGAAGGAAGGAAGGAAGGAAGGAAGGAAGGAAGGATTTAGAGAGGAGGGAAAGGGGAGGGAGGGAGGGAGGGAGGAAGGAAGGAAGGAAGGAAGGAAGGAAGGATTTAGAGAGGAGGGAAAGGGGAGGGAGGGAGGGAGGAAGGAAGGAAGGAAGGAAGGAAGGAAGGAAGGAAGGAAGGAAGGATTTAGAGAGGAGGGAAAGGGGAGGGAGGGAGGGAGGGAGGGAGGGAACAAGCAAACGCTGCCCCAAAACTGGGGCGTTTCAAGCCATGGCTCCTCCGGCAACAGTCGCTTAAGCTGCAGTTCATCCGGTTCCCCCAGCCTTTCCAAATATTCCAGGCTGGAGCATTCACTCCCTCCGCAGTTCCTCCAGCCATTACGAGCCGTTTCTGGTTAAGTTCAAACAAATACAAGCAGATTCAAGCCGTGGCTCTTTCCGCCCCGAAAATCAGCTGATCGGGCGTTTCAAGCCGCGGCGTTTCAAAACGGCCACAATCTCCCGGCAAGACCTCCTCTGCAGTTCCTCCAGCCATTACAAAGCAACTCTGGTCAAATTCAGGCCGTTTCGGTCTAATTCAGGCAGATGCAAACAGATTCAAGCCGCGGCTCTTCCACCCGAAAATCAGCTGATCGGGCGTTTCAAGACGCGGCGTTTCAAAACGGCTACAATCTCCCGGCCAGACCTCCAGCTGCCTCACCTGACAATCGGGGAGGGGAGGGGAGGGGGGGAGGAAGGAGGAAGAAACCAGCGCACCCTTCGCCCTTTTATTGTCGCAATCGAAGAGGCAGGAGAATGCGGGGTGGGGAGGGGAGAGAGAGAGAGAGAGAGAGTAGAAATCCCTATTTTCGGAGCCGAGAAGAGAAGCGCGGCTACAGCAGTCGCTAGAGTTCCCCCCAAGGGGGCGGAGAAAGAAGAACTCTCGGAGCGTTTCTTTCGTAAATACGCGCGCAGGCACACACTCGCCCAGCCGCGCGCTTCGCCCAGCTTCTCGCGGGGAGTTTGCAAGCCCTTCGTTTCTCTTCAGGGCCGTCAGAAGGGCGAGCAAGTCTCTGCCCTGCCCTGCCCTGCCGTGGGGGTGGAGAGCCAAGCGCGCTTGACGTTCCTGGAAACGAGAAGGGCCTGCGGAGACTGACACCAACCCGAGTGCCCAAGCGGGTCTTCTCAGCGTCAGGCAAAGTAGCTCACATGCAAAACAAGCCCGGCAGAGGAGCCGGAGCAGCTCCGCTGCTGGGGGCGCGTCTCGGCCGGGCCTTGCAGGATCTGGGCCGGGCGCCTCTGCTCGCCGCTCCGGCTCCTCTGCCGGGCTTGTTTCGCGTGCGAGCTACTTTGCCGGCCGCTGCTGAGGGAAGATCTCTGGAGAGGAGCATAAGGTGAGCTGCTGCATTTCCCAGCCTCGGCTTATACTCGAGTCACCAACTTTTTCCATTTTTTGGGGGTAAAATTAGGGGTCTCGGCTTATATTCGAGTCGGCTTATATTCAAGTATATACGGTATATCTGCTATCTTTTATTTAGATATAGGCTATAGTTATGCACCACACCTCATAAATTTTGGCTATATTAACAGTTAAGAATAGAAACTAAAAATGCACAGAAATCAAGACCCTCTTGCAATTTTGTCCCGATGCTAATATGGTAACATCTCACTTCTGACCTCATTTATAATTTTAATCTCTGGACAAGTCAAAGAATTCCTGGTTTTAGGTATTAAAATAAAGATAGGTGGGAAACTAATTTCAATTTTTAATAGTTTTATTGAGAGCAAGGGGATTTATTATTATTTTTTTGGCAAAAAAACAATCAAAGTCTGAGTCACCCAAGAGACTTCAAACCTAATGGACTGTCTTTTTCTAAAAATCCATAGCTTGATGAATAGGGAGAAGGGGCAGAAAGTCCTTTAGTGGGAACATACTACAAGTCCATCCTGGTATTCTGCAATGCCTTGATCACCCAGGGCCCCATCATCAGCTCTGTTGATGCACTAATCAGGTTAGGCTCTGTTCTTTGCTGAAACAGTTGCTAGGCTGTAATTACCATTTAGGGAAGCTCTGGAAATACTAATTAACTCCAACATAATGATCAACATTTAAAAGAAAGAAGATACCATTTAACAGGGATTGAGCGCTGCTGTTTCTGATGGTAGTCTGGTTTATTTTGGAAGGTATCTCAACGCCTCTTCACATTTCAGCTTTTCCTGAAGGACTTATAGACCAATTTACAGGTAATCCTCAGTGATAGTAATTGGACTGGGAACTGCATCGCTAAGTGAGGTGGACATAAAGCTTGACATCACCCATTTATGACAGCAAAGCCTACTGCGGCTTGTTAGGTGTGATTTCATGTGATAGCTATTTGTGGCCTTCCGTTGGCTTCCTTATTGATTCTGCTTGTTGGAAGCTGGCAGTGAAGGCCACAAATCAGAATTGTGGGACACTGCATTGTGAGTCGGTCGCTGAATGCCTGAATTATGCTCCTGTGACAGCCACAACTTTTATGGGCCAGCCTAAAGTCTCCTCATTCAGTGCCATTGTAATTTCAAACAGCTGAATGAATGGTCATTAACCAAGGATTACCTGTGCTGAAGTACTTAAAAGACCGCGATTCAGAAGAGAAAGATTCCTTTGACATTTTCTAAATACAAAAACATCTTCATTTAAATATGAAATCCAGATTCACACCTATGAACTAATTAGGGTTCACAATAAAGGGTCAGTGTAATTAATCTATGGATAGTTCAGCACTGCACAAAGTACAACAAAGGTGGTGATGGACAGAGTCACTAGGACCTCTTTCCTGTCAGTGGAACTTACCTGGAAGAAATGTATCCTAGCAGAGTTGACAAAGCACTTATTGTAACACTCTGAGACGTTGGTTAAACAAGGTTTTGTGGTGGTGATTATAATAATTACTTCAAAGAATTTTAAAGACAAAATTTATAAGATCCTTCGTTCCCAAGAATCCTAGTGAAGAGGATCTTGTATTGTTAACCACACTTGTCTGCTTATTTGAGGGCCTGCTCTGTTTTGAGTTAACCGGCTTTCAATTACTTCTTGCAGATTGGAATGCTAACCTAATCCCCAGGATGATTTGTTCTTCATCACTGGGGCTCAGTCTGCTAGCTATCTATTTATTTATTCTTCCAGAACTAGCAAAGAGCTTCTTATAATGGAAGAAGCTGGCAACTGTTTATAATGTGAATGTTTGGGATTTGATTTCCAATACCCACAGCTTACTTAATTGACGGTGAGCTCTCAGTGGAAACACGCCGACCACAAATGGGGCAAAAGTCCAGCTTTTCCCCAGAACTATGTTCAAGAGGATTTTTTTTAAATCTTGCTTAAAAGCAGAAGCTATATGTGCACATTGCTGATCAGCCAGCTCCTATGTCAGTCAAAGCAAATTTCTATCCCTCATTTCCAAAGCAAAGTTGTACCAAGCAATAGCTGAGTGCTTTTACGTCAGCCGCAAAGCAGTTTCATTCCCTATCACTTTATCTAAGCTTAGTGAAGCAATGAGCCCTAGACTTTACGTCAGCCATTAAGTTTCTGTTCCTCCTCCTCCTCGCTTTCTCAAGGCATGGCTATGCGGAGTACTAAGTGGCTCAACCACTTCTGTTACTCACAACATTACCTTTCTGAATTGATCTTAACCTTTAAAAAGAAGTGAGGACAAGCACTTTATAAATCCAAAATAAAATGCTGAACAACACCTGAGCCAAATGGTTGTAAATAAATCACAAAATAAAACCAAGGAGGCCAACTGTCAGAAGTACAGGGGGTTCTCGACTTATGACCACAAGTGAGCCCAAACTTTCTGTCGCTAAGTGAGACAGTTGTTAGGCGAGTCTTGCCCCCATTTTAAGACCGCTCTTGCCACACAATTATTAAGTGAACCACTGCAGTTGTTAGTAACACAGTTGTTAAGTGAATCTGGCTTCCCCGTTGATTTTGCTCGTCAAAAGGTCGTTAAAAAGGTTGATCACATGACCCCGGGACGTTGTAACCATCATAAATGAGTTGGTAGCCAAGCATCTGAATTTTGATCATGTACCCCTGTGATGGTCGTAAGTGTGAAAAATAACCATAAATTATTTTTCCTGTACCTTTTTTAACTTCAAATGGTCACGAAATGAACTACAGTAACCTATGAAGGAGAATATTTGTAGCTTAGGGTGGAAATGAAGTACTGTAAGTCAAGAACTATCTGTAGTGGCATAGGGAGTTGTTATTATTACCTTTATCCTACGTATTTTGAGGGGCGGGAACTCTCATTGTTTGCGGACTGGACTAAGGCAAATGAGTAGTCCTGGATGGAAGGATTGATATTGCTAGTTTTCTTCCCCCCCACCTCTGCTCAACAGAGAGATGAGACAATCATTCCTTCTCCTCCTCAGCTGTGAGTCACGTCAAGAGACAGGGCCCCATTATCCAGGATGAGAATTCTGGTGAGGTGAGATGTGCCCACTTTCCACCAATAAACTCTACAGATGCTCAAAGGAGGGAACAGCTCCTACAAGACTGTCACTTTACCTTAGCTTTCCTGCTAGAAAAGACGCTGCCTCTATAAACACGGGGAAATAGTTTTTTGATTGCTATGTACGTTTTTTTTTTCTCCGAAAGAGAATTTTTTTTAAAAAAAAAGAAGATACGTGATTATCTTCACAAACGCACACACGGATTACCACGAGCCAATCTGAAGCTGAAAAACTGCCAGTAAAAATTAGTTTTAAGCAGCCTCTGTTGCTGCTTTGGTCAAAACTGCGCCCTCATCAAGCTTCTTTTCTTGAAATAAAAATATTGCCAAAGCTTTATTTTCATTTTTAATTGTGCAATTAAAATAAAAATAAATAGACCGTTAATTAAAATATTGAGCTACAAAGAACAAAGAAGCAGTTCAACAGCTGTGCCAGATAGGAAGCAAATAAAGCTTTTTATTTAAAAGCATAGAAGCTCTGAAAAGATTCAGTATAATATTTAAGCCGCTCCAACGGCCCTGTTATTTCATATTTTAGCTACATATTTTTGTTTCCCAAAAGGTGGGATCAGCTTTGAAAACTATCTAATGGAAAAAGTTACAACAACATAAACTACATCCTGAGAGCTTCGGAATAAACATATGGACAATTCATCATTTCTTTATTGTGGTTCCATCTGTGAATATAAGGTTGAGAAACAAGCCTAGGTGTCTTGGTTAGAATGGACTGTGAGCGCATTGTATTTTAAAAGTATAAACTTTCGGGGGGGGGGGGGAATACCTTGGAAAAAAGGCACCATTCTACAGCATCCACATCTGTGTGTAGGCCGTGGTGGGATTCAGCCAGTTCACACCACTTCGGCAGAACCGGTAGCTAATTTTTTGTTGCCCAGACCCAGAATGGATTTCCGGAAGCGGCATCCACACAGAGAGAACTGGTTGTTCACATATCTGAATCCCACCAGTGTGTGTAGGTGCATGCGTATGTGCCTTTGAGTCAGTCTTTGGTGACTTTAGTGACTGCCTGAAAAATTTTCTTGATAATATTTTTGAAAATGGTCTGCCATTGTCTTTTTCCTGGAGCTAAGAGAGACTGAATGGCCCCGAGCTACTCTATACTCACCTCCATTCTCGTGCAATTTTCCCCGGTATATCTTGTCTTCTACCACGTCAGTCCAATAGAGGGAGCTCTGATTCAGATGAAAGTCCAAGGCAATGGTGTTTCTCAAACCAGGCACTAAGACGCTATAATCTCCCTTGTGTAAGTCAATGCGCCGGATCTCATGGCGATTGGAGAAGATGATGAAAGGTTTAAACGGGTCTAAAAATGGAAAGAGGAATGCTGATTAACTGCTGCTATTATATTTTCGTGATCTTCAAAGCCCAGGAGCAACTCCTGAGAGGGCTCCAGTAGCAAAACACTTTTAAATTGAAAATAAGATTGGGAACAAATTAGCTTTCAATCTTCTTCTGAGTTTTAAAAAGTCCTTCTTGCCTTTCCCAATTCTCTTCGTCTCTGTTCTGCCAAGACGGTCAAGGGCCGGGATTTTCACGAACATAGCCGCTGCCATAAATCATTATAAATTATTCATAGCAAGTCCCTGAAATATGGACAAGGGCTCATTATCCCAGTACTTAATTCGTGTCACAAGGTAATCTGTGGACCATGATTCCCACAGGCAAAGGTCCAAAGCTCTAGCGTGAGCCTCCCCTTCTTCATAAAAGAGGGAGTGAATACCATTGCTTGCAACTGAACAACATGCATCTTTTTAAAATCCTCCCTCTTCCAGCCTTCCCTGGACCTCTGGGGAACAGAGTTGTCTTTCTTTTGCCTGCCAGCGGGCAACATGGTAGAATGAGGCAAGTCCCTCAAGCACAGGAACACTGCTGTGTTTCTCAACTGCAGGAAAACACCAAGCCGGACTTTCCCCTCCCTCCTGCTAACTCCGCTTCTGGTCTCTTTCCCATTCAGTATTCCCCCCCCCCAAAAAAGGCATGAACCTCAGAATGGCCTGCTACTCTTCTCACATACAAAACAGATTCAAAGGACCTAGTCTGCACTCCATCCATCATTCAGATTTTGGCTTTGCTGTTTTTTCCAGAAGGGATGGAATTGGGGGGAGGGCAGGGGTGTCTGTGGATTGGTATCCTGCAGAAAAAGCCTCAGTTGTCTTCGTGCAGTCCTCTGCCCATTTTTTTTTTTTTACTAAATGTGTCTTCTTCTAAAGCTTTTCTTCGTAGTATACTTTTTCATGGATTGGGCCATATCCCGGATGTAGTCTTTGTCCGGCACTTGAGTTTTGAATCAGTTCATCATTAAAGCGAACTTTCTCAGTTCATCATATTATTCCCCATAAAGGTCTCAGTGAATCATATAGGAGACACAGCATATCCTTGTGAAAGCATCCCTGGCCTACGGTTTCACAAGCAATTCATTTTAAACCCACAAGAAGAGTAGAAGAATCGCAGCGAATCAGCTCCACGTACCCAAGACCCAGCTCCTCAACCTATTATGAGGAGGGACGTGTTTCAGAACAAAGCCAAGGTTCCTTGTAACACCTGTTCAGACCCTCTACATAAGTCTGTGGGGAAAAGAGTGTCAAGAGGAATTATCTTTCTGATGCCCAAAGCCAGATGTTTAGCAGTTATTGGCCAGAAGAAGAATATTTTGAATAGGAGAAACAAAAGGTGGTATCTCCTCCTCAACTCAGTGTTGACCAAACTGACTGAAGGTACTGGCTGGAATGCTCTTTCAAGCAATCTTCCCTCTAGATTAAGGGATGATGCTACGTACTGTAGAATAATGATTGTGGGTGAACGTTCTTTTTAAAAACGTATTTCTAAAAAAAGTCGTGTGATTCTGATGAACAGATACTTAAAAGTATGTGATTACACAAACACAGCTATCAGAAAGCCAAGATTGACTTCATTCCCAAGATGCTAAGAGCACGCTTGGCATTTAATGAGAGAAATGTGATCCCAATGAATGTACATTTACTATCTTAATACACATGGCAGGCCCGCTTCTTCAGAGATTTTGAAAATCTGACATCCACTGCCTTTCGATGAGTCCAACACCTTGTTCTGAAGCAGAAAAAGTTCACTGATTACTTACCCAAACTGCGACAGCTCTCACCATCAGACTCCAGCATCCATCCTTCATAGCAAGAGCACTTCACATTGTACTTGTACTGCTCACACTTTTGACTGCACTTGAGGCGCTTGGCACAGTAGCTCTGGATCTGGCAGGTCTTGTTATCAGCACCAAGCTCCATTCCTAGAGGGCATGAGCAGGCAATGCCCTCTCCTGGTGCTACCGTACAGTTGTGGCTGCAGCCCCCGTTGCTCAGAGAGCAAAGATCTGGACGAGATCAGAAAATGATTGGGAGAAATTCAAGCTACTGGCTCAAACTGTCCACCAACAATTGCCAAACAAGTTCCCACCCATTCCCTATCGCAGGAAATAAGCTCCAGACCACAAACACGCTCCCCATCCCTTCACTATCACAATGAACCTTTGGATCCAATTTCTCAGCCCTCCAATTAATTAACTGATGTTTTTGAATACCATGTATGAAAGTGAGTCACCTGAAATTTACTACCATGAGGACGGACTAAGCATCTTCCAGTGTACATTTATAAGCAGGAGTTTAGTTAAGAATCTGTGGTCCAAAAGTTGTTTTCTACTGCTCAATCTGCAGCATCAATAGCCTCATTTTGACTAATGAGAGCAATAGTCTTTCTAACTCATTAAACTGCGTAGTATCCAAACAATTCACTCACTGTCTACTAGCAAGATTTTTAGGCCTCTATATTAGCTTTATTTATGTTTGCCTTGTTTCTTCAACAAAATTAAAACAATATCTGTATCTATTTACTTTCATACATTAGACATAAACAAGCAAACAAGGCCTATCCAACATTTACAACTCCTGCAATATATTTTTGTGGCAATCACTTTTCACAAATCAGATGAACAAGATGTCCTTATCTTAGGAAAAACAGATGTTAACTTCTCAACAGTCTTTAAAACATGCAAGGGCCTAGAGTTATATTTACCAGGAAATTTGGGGAGCTACACTCCCCATTTCCTGAGAAGACAGTGGGTTGTAAAAGTTTATTTAGAGAAAGGACAATATTGACACAAAACAGAATAATTTGTTCCTTGCCCGACACTCACCACACAGTTGCCCTTCATCAGAACCGTCCCCGCAGTCATCATTTCCATCACACAGCTTCTCAGGAGGGAGGCAGATAGACGTTGTATTGGCACATGTGTGGGAGGGTGGTTTGCACACCAAAGACTCACAATTCTCTTCATCAGAATTGTCCTCACAATCATTGTCTCCATCGCATACCCAAGCTTTGCTGATACACCGTGCTAGAAAAAAGTCGAGACAAAATTAAGAGCCCACTTAATCAGGAAATCAGGGAAGAGAAAGAGTATAAAACAAAAATAAAAACTCAGGAGCAGATCCAGCTGTAATCTTCACAATTTCTCAAACAGCAACATATTGTTTTCCTACATTCCACTTCTCCCTGCTTCTGAGAAGAATAAGCACACTCAAAAAGCCTCTCAAGCCTACAGATTTCTGTTTCTCTGGATTAGTAAAGAGATTCTAAGGACCAAAGAATAAAGAAGATCACATACATCAACTATTATTTGATCTGTATTGCATTCTACAAGGAAGTCAACTGATGTGTCTATGGAGATTCTCAGTCATCCAAGTCATGGTTGTCCCAAAGATGCTTTTTCAAGAGGCAACTGGACGTTCTTGTTCTTCCTTGAAGACGCTTCGCTTCTTGTCCAAGAAACTTCTTCAGCTCAGACTTGTTGGTTGGGAATGGAAGAATTTATGTTCCTTACAGACAGCTGGTCTCTCTAAAAGAATGCAAATGACCAGCTGAGTCAGAGCTGAAGAAGCTTCTTGGACGAGAAGCGAAATGTCTTCAAAGAAAAACAGTTGGGACAACTGGTGTGTGGTTTTTGTACGTCAAGTGACCTGTGCGATGTGCATGTTTGGGTATGCACACAATTACCCTTGTTCGTGGACAGTATTGCAGTAATTATGATATCAAACAATATAATCTCTGAAGAGCATGAAGAGTACATAGATCATGCTAGACTTTTTAAAGATGAGAAATGCGTAGCTCCTTGTTGATTCATTATTTAGCAGACTGAACAGCAGACCTATGCATACTTATTCCTTTAATAGTGCAAAAAAAAAAGGGTGGGTGGGTGGGTGGGTGGAGACAGAGGAAAATATCTTGAGTGCAGACAGATATTGCTCTTCCAATAAAGGAAAACATTTGTATTCGTTTCGACATTCAGGGTTGAAATGAAGGATCTTTGGTACTCTCTGAGCTTGGCTGCTTTCTTGCAGACATTTCATTACCCAAACTAGGTATCATCATCAGTGCTAGCAAGAAAACAACCAAGTTCAGAGCACCAAAAACCCCTCAGTTATTTACATCTTCTTCATTCACAACTGGGATAATGAGACCCAGTGCCTGTGCAAATTACTATGAGCAACACAAACAGCGTGGGCCAAGTTTCAGTTTACTACATTTTTATCTCTACTTTTTTTTTAGATACACAGTTGCTGCCATAATAAATATGTGTGAGCAGAAATGGCTGAAAGATAATTTTATCCTGGGTAATACAGAACTTCAACACAGTCCAGTACGCAGAAGGGGGCATCTGGGACATTCTGTTGATATTTGTAATTAAAAATTATCCAAATCCGTAACATTTCATGAAATCTGCTGCAATTTTAGAAGCCAATGCCAAAGTCTTATGTCATATCGCTATTCTCAAGCGACTTCTCTTCTAATTTAGATTTACTCATGCTCATACCAGTGCAACAAATGGCTATTGTCTGGAAAGGCTGCTATACGTTACGCCACGCTTATTTTTAATAAGTGCTGGATACAACTGATTTTTTTATATTAAAGCGGTCTAGATATGCACAATAATGTAATTGCGTTTTCCACCTCATCTCTATAACGCTATGCAATTTACCAGAATCCTTGCAGCCAAACTTCACATTTGGATCACAGACATGAGTGACACCCTCACAGTTCTTCTCATCACTAGAGTCCATACAGTCAGTGTCACCATCACAGTGCCAGCGCATGGGAATGCAGAGTGCATCCAGTCGGCATTGGAACTCATCTGTATGGCAGCCTCCAGGTGGGCGGGTAGCTGTGCAGGGGGAATAAATGAGATAGCATGTTAATTGGGGCAGTACTAATGACTAGGGCTGGATGCTACCGAAGCACTGTTAAATGGGCAAGGGGGGGAAAAAAACCTAGCATGACATGTCAGGGGAGAGATGCTCTTATCAAACTGCAAATGGTTTTTGGGCATGCCATGTTAATTTTCATCACCTTTTGGATCATGCAGGAAGCCACCCATTAGCCTCAGTTTGTATGTGATTTGAAGGCACACACCATTAGCACCTGTCCTTTATTCTTTATCATGATCAGATTACCCTCTAATTGCCATGGAATGAACTAGTACCTCCATTTCCCCATAGGAAATATAGATCCATTGGAATGATCTGTCCCAGATGCTAAATGGATCTTTTGGTTTCCAGAGGGAGTTTTCCCTAGGCCAATGATGGCAAACCTTTTAGAGACCCAAACTGCAACCTAAAACTCACTTATGTATTGTCGGGTGCTGGGTGGATGTGGCCCATTGGGTGGGTGTGGCCAATTGGGTGGGCATGGCTGCAGTGTTAATGGAAGACTGGGTGAGACTAAAAAGTTCAATCAATCAATTCCAACTTTGCGAGATTTTTTTTTCCTGCGAGAAATTGAAATTGGTTGATTTATTGAACCTTTTTTTTTGCACACAGCGGTGGAGGCCTAAAGCGAAAACGTTTTATAACACCCAGCTGAAGGCCTAGAACTGGGGTGACGGTGCTCGTGCCCACAGAGAGGACTCTGCGTGCCACCTGTGGCATGCGTGCCATAGGTTCACCACCACAGCCCTAGGCAGTCCTACTGAAGCTTTATTCTCATCTTGGAATATGGAGGTTGGACAGGACTATGCCTGAACAGCCTCTCCCCTTCATTCATCCAGAACTGATCCAAGCCACTCTGGGAAGTGAAACCATGGAGGAGGCATCTTGAGCATCTTAACAATGATGTTAGACAACAAGGAACAAGTCTGACTGAACACGGAGGAGGGTTCAAGTTAGCATCAATATAAGCGCTGAAGCAGCAATCTTTACCTGCTTTTACTGCATATGTTATTAAATTTGGTTTTTCATCTTACTACTCTGGACATCCGTAAGCCACAAAGAATCTGACAAGATTTGAGCCTGTCGGTTGAGATCATTCTCAAATGCTCACTTCAGCAGCTGGCTTTTATAATCTGTACACCAGAGATCTTAAGGCAGGGGCCTGCAGCCCCTTCTTCATGGAATGGCTTGCCTCCACCTTAGTTGCAGCATTTTAAAACGGCTTTCAAAACCTACCAGTTTTAAATAATTTTGAGTTTACATGTTTCATTCACCTGGCTGAGAAATTATTAGTGCTCCATTCTTGTGGCTCTCAAGCCAGTATTTATACTGGATGAATTGTATATTATATGATATGTCTCTAATTTTATTTAATATATTCCCCTTTGCAGTTTCTGATAAAGTAATAATATATAATGCAAACAATGATTATTTAAATGAGCTGCTGGGAGTGGGTGCCATATAAATTTAATACATTATTATTAATTTTAGTCATTTGTTTGCAGGTCGATGTTTTTATTCGTTGGGGTTGTCTTTCATTTCCGATCCCGTCATTCACTGAGGAATTCACGGCTGGTACTCTGTGTTCCCTCTTCCTAATTTTTCTCTCAATAATCAGGCTTTGCAATGGGCTGGATTGAAAGAGAATGATTAAGCCATGGTTGGAACTTGGTTCTCCCAGGTATTGGCACAGAGGTGGGGAACGATGGCCCTTTTATGACTTGTGGACTTCAACTCCCAGAATTCCTGAGCCAGCCATGCTCAGGAATTCCGGGAGTTGGTCCACAAGTCATAGAGGGACCATCATTACCCACCTCTATATTAGCACAATAGTTCTATCACCACATGACACATATTTCTAACGAAGAGGTTATACTGTAAAAACACCAAAACTGCACCTCAGGTCCTTTACTCTACCTTTGGGAAATACGGCAAACTCTTTCTCCTGCTGATTAATCCAGAAATGCCACAACCATTCCAAACCAACACCCATCACCAGGGAGAAGAAAGCATTTCCTGGTACCTAAGTGGGCTTATGAGGCCTAGTGCTGCAAATTTTTAAATAATATCTAGCATTTTGTATCAATGAAAAATAGTTCAAACTTCACATGCGCTATAGACAAAATGTTTCATTCTAACACAGGGGTGTCAAACTGAATTTCATTGAGGGCCGCATCAGCATTGCAGTTGCCCTCAGGGGGCCGGGTGGGTATGGCCTGGGTGGGTGTGGCCTACTCTGTGGCCGTGGCTAGAGTGCGTATGGCCTACTGGGTGGGCATGGCCAGCTCTACATAGTTCGCATCAAGGGTGCCTATGGGGGCCTGGGCAGGAGTGGGACAGATCTGAGGGTCTCTGGCAGAAGGAGGGTCTCTGGGCCAGGGCCATGGCAGTGGGGGCCGTTCCCTCACTGTTTCCAGGATGGCTTCACGGGCCGCATGAAACCACTTCGCGGGCCGGATCTGGCCCCCGGGCCTTGTGTTTGACATGTCTGTTCTAACAGATATATACTTCTACAGATCTTCTACCAAAAAGCTGCAACTAACCTCGAGTCGTTTTTGTTCACTGAACGTTACTGTAAGAATAAGCCTATTTTTAAAAACTTTTTACCTTACTTCTACAAATTTTTAATGAAAAATACAGATCACAAAACCCACAAATAATGTATTCAAAATGAAAAAGAGAGGAATTTCCAAATGGAATAAAATACAGAAAGTTTTTATGGAGCAGGGTGTTTTGCTCAGCATAGCTCAAGCATAGCATTTTATTTTTCCAAGGGCAGATGTTCGATGTTGCTGGTGCTTTATTTTTCCAAGGGCAGATGTTAGATGTTGCTGGCGCCACACAGAAGCAATTCCAAGCTTCCCCTGTTCTCACCCAGATTGGTGCAGTTGGCATGAGTCTCATCACTGTAGTCTCCACAGTCATTGTCCCCATCGCAGGTCCAATGGACAGGAATGCAGCGCCCACTGTTGCATTTGAACTGGTTGCTGGAGCAGGAATGGCTGCAGCCAGCTTCATCACTGTTGTCCCCACAGTCGTTGTCTGGAAACAAGAAGTGGGGGAGAAGGGCAATCTACTGGGTTCTGGGGAGCAAACACAACCCTTCCATGCATTTCCCCCATTCCCCTTCTGAGCTAGATGCAGACATCCTTTCGCTGATAGGCAGCTGGAAAGTCTAGAAGGCAGCATTGCATCCACGGTCTCAGGTTACCCCAATTTCCCCAAGCCTGCATAAATGGCACCCTTCTAGCCCATGCATATTCTAGCCAAACATGCTTATGCATTTCCCCAAGAGCTTTTACCACTAAAGAAGCCACTAAACAATAATAACAGCAACAAGAATAGCGACAAAATTTATAAGAGAAAAAAAACACAGAAACTGCATAGATCATCCCATGCACCATGGGGGAAGGGGAGTGGGTGAAGTGAAAGGAATCCTCATTATTGTAACATTATTGGATTCCAGGATCAATGGAAGTGTGTATTTCTTAAAATTCAAAACAACGCCCATACATACATATGCATCTCTGCATATGTTAGCACGTGCACTATCTTGATCTGGGATTTTCTTGTTTATAGGAAACAGTCTGTTTCTAAGTAAGAATAGGCACCGGATAGAGAAAATAATTTATGGCTCATTTATTTAGCATTTAGCAATTTGTGGATAAGTGTGCTGATGAATCAGGTTATTACTGATTATCCACGCATTGTTGGATTTTATTTTGCCTTTAGCAAGACCAGTGAACAAGACTGCTCCTACTGCTAAAATTTCCCTTTGTTTTGGCAACTTGCATTGCTTTTGAGCTTATTGGACCTTTTCCAAGCTCTAGAGCCCAGGGAGATATTCAAAAGAAGCATTCTTTCAAAATCAGTTAGCTTTATAATACTATGGAAGCCATGAAATAGCAATAGCACTTAGAATTATATACCACTTCATAGTGCTTTACAGCCCTAAGTGGTTTACAGAGTCAGCATATTGCCCCCAACAATCTGTGTCCTCATTTTACCAACCTCAGAAGGATGGAAAGCTGAGTCAATCTTAAGATGGTCAGGACTGAACTCCTGGCAGTGGGCAGAGTTAGCCTGCAATACTTCATTCTAACCACTGCGCCACCAAGGCTCCTTCTAAGCAAAGCTATTTCAAATCACACATCCCCAAATCACAAGAGTTCCTTTTCTTAACCATCCCACAACTTGTTCTAGGAAGTTCTGGATTCGCATAGGCATCCTTGCTGAAAAGCAAGGGACATTGAATACCTAGAAGAATAGCATATGTGTCTGGCTCAGGAGTTCCTTTTAAGTTAGTGAATTCTTTGGACCGCAAGGCAAAGGGCAGCAACATTATCTGATGGCCTATAAAATATGGGAAATAATAAGTACCAATGGGACAAGCAAGCGCCAGAATAATCTTCCTGTCTAATGAGATTTATCAGTGCCTAAACCTCTCCCAAACAAAGACAGGAACTGCTAGGTCTTTGCAGGGACTGAAACTGCAAAAGTGACAGTTTTGGGGGGGGGGTCAAGGAGTACAGGAGGGATGAGGTGCATGTTGATCTATGCACTAACCGTTGCCTTTTGGACAATTCTTTTCGTCAGAGCCATCCCCACAATCCTTTTCTGAAACACAGAAACCAACCAGAAAAGACAAGAAAGTGGGCATGGTGAACACATGTGCACCCACCCAATCAACACACACAAACAAAAAGAAAACAGGAAACTAGAAATCAAATATGAAAATGGAGACAAATTAGCATCCAAAGGATAGAACATGCAGAGGGGAAAGGAGGAAGATCATCAAGAGAGAGTTGTGTCAAACACAGAAAGTGAATGAGACAGAATCCATACACCAATTTTATCCTCAACAGGAGAAAAAGAGATCAGGAGGGTAACCTACATTACTCTCCTGAGGGATACACTAAATTCTTTCCTTCATTTTCAGCTTCTACTTCAAAATCAGAATTGAAAGTTGGCAACGTAAAACCATGTAAATATGCTCGTCTGATTTGTGCAAAGTGAGTACATCGAGTCATACAAACCTGCAGTCTAAAATAACCTCTTACTCTAGTCAGATTCATGACTCACATTTCATCAAAATCACAGTTGATCATTAATATACAATCTAAGCCTCCATGGAAGGCAAACGAGCATCTTTTTTTTTACTTATAAAAATGTAATGGAGAAAGGAAGAGAGCTATGCATGTTTCTTCCTCTAAAAGAAAGTTTTTAAAATAACAACAATAACAAAAGAAGTAGCAGCAATTCAACAGCCAATTTAATACTAGAAAAAAGATGGCTTCCATCTCACTACCATTTGGGTGGAAAATCACAGGCATTTTTCTTTCCCCATTTCAGGGTAAACTTTTGCAGTTGCATGTTTGAGTGCCACCATCCACACAAAGTTCCCAGTACCAAGAGAAAACAATCATGTACTTTTCTCTTGATGTTCAAATCCTCCAAGTGCAGGACACCTTCTTGAGCCAAAAGCAAAATTTCCTATTTACCTGCAATTTGGTAAAGGATAATCTAGGCAACATTTTGCTATTTAATTCTGTATCTGCCCTTCAACTCCAAGCTTAAAACAAATTCCACCAACTAGCTTTCCTCAAGGAAGGTGTGGGAGGATGTGGAGGCATCTAATCTTCATTTTCATTAGCCTAGATCTTTTGACAGGATGTTCTAAGTCCTGACATTTTTGGACAAGTTTTGTGATTACACAATGTGATTAATGAGCCGAAGAGATCTTGAAGTAAGCCACGTTCAAAGGGCTTGCCTGCTAAACTTCCAGTGGGCCAAACAACATTTGACTTTCCAACCTAAGGAATATGATGTATTTTGGGATGAGACAAGTATCTGCATACTCATCCCTAACAGAAAGTCTAGAATGGCATAGCTAAGATGATCTCAAGTCAAGATGTGAAGCTTGCTGCTTGCATTACAGGTAATCCCCCAGGTGCAAACATTCATTTAGCAAATTTTCACAAGAACAAATTTATTCTGAAAGGGTACTTACATTAGAGATTCAAAACTGCGACCAAAAAGAGGCCTCTTGTAGCCACATGACTTGGATTCAGTTACTGCTGCAGCGGCAGCCATTTTTAACTCTGTGACTTGCCTGGGCCATTCAGGGTTAGGACATTTCCTAAAGCTGGCAGGGTTTTATTTTTTTATTTGTTTTGGGGTTTTTTTTGGTCCCTGATCACATGACCAAACAAGATCAGGTGATTTTTGCAGCCAGCACCAAGTTTGTTTTTTGTTTTTTTGGTGCTGTGTGAAGGATCTGCTGCTGCCTGGGCTTGAAGACTGGAGCGCTAGAATTGCTTGTGTAAGTACTGTATTTTAAAATATTCTTTTTTGTTACTCTATGGTACTGTACTGTTTATTTGTAAGCACTTTGGGAACTCCCCTCTGCTTCTTTTTAAGTATTGTACTCTGCAAACTATTGTGTTTGTAAGTACAGTACTTTGCAAAGATAGTTTGTTTGCATTTGCCTTGAAACTGCTTGTAGAAATAAATGCTAGCCAGCATCTAGACCAAGCATTCTATCATGTTACATTTCCTTGCTTTTATGTTGGACATTAGTGTATATTACTGTAATTTGTAGGTTTTAAATTTAAATTGCCTCCAGAGGTTGTGGGTGCCCCATCACCGGAAACTTTTAAGAAGAGACTGGATGGGCATTTATCAGAAATACTCTCTTGTGAAAGCAGTGGGTTAGACTAGATGACCTCAAGGTCCCTTCCATCTCTGCTACTGTTGCAAGCAGAGAGTTCTGTAAATCCCATCCCCGTCTACCTCTGGGTCACCGGTAGGAGACTCTTAAGCACATCACGTGACGTGTCGCAACGTATCACGACTTTTTTTCCATTGCCGGAAATGGGGTGGGGTGGTTTTGTTATCATGCATCCAGCCTGTGGGTCAGCGGTTTTGACACCCCTGCTCTTAAGCTAATTAGTGACAAGTGCTTTGTTTAAAAAAAAGCAGCTGCAATCAGAGAATTCAGTAAACTGCCCCCCAGCCCCACCCCGGGAAGCTGAAGATGTTTGAGCTGATTAGCAACAAGTGGATTTAAATTAATTTTAAAAAAAGCAACTGCAATGGCTGTGAGCCTGCTCGGAGGCAATTTAATTCCTGGGCCAAAGGCTGCACCAAAAACAGCTGATAGGCAGCCGGCGATGGCAATGATCAATTAACAAATTGGAGGAAATACTAAACTTTGTTCATTTCACAACCCATTTGATTCAAAAATTGAGTCCAAGTCATTTGATGATTTTTTATTTTTTTGACTTACCACGACCCTAATGGGCAGGCTCCATTAGGTTCGTACCTCAAGGACTACCTGTGCTTCCCTCTAGATGGGGATCTCTGGGAGATGTAAGGAAGAGGTCAATGAACCCCAGATATGATAAAGGGCCAGCTACTCTTATACAGAAAAAGATGAAGAAGGCAGCATGTTAAAGCAAACATTATCATGCAGAGATGGGAAAGACAGAAAACATAATTCCAAGCCCATCTTTTTCCACAGAATCTGCAGTTCAGCTTTACAGACTCTTTGTTTCTGACCTTACCATTCCAGCCGACACAGAAGGACACTGCATGCAGTATAAACTTACCATTGTCACATCTCCAATTGATATTGATGCAGCGGCCATTGTGGCAAGTAAACTGGGTCAGAGGGAAGCAAGTCGGGTAGGCTACAAAGAGAAATAAGAACATTTGTAGGATCTATTGTACATCCAAGAAGCTCTGCTTTATCATCACAAATGGATGAAATTGTTGTGGTATCACAAGAGGTAAAGTGGGGGATAGGGAGTTTTCAGGGAGACGAGGGTTTCAAATGGCATTTAGAGGTCTGTGCTCCAGAAAGTGTGTGGAATTATTGTAATACAGTTCTAAATATCCCCACATATTTAATAATCAGTCCCTTCCAAATTTCTATCACATTAAAACTAATTGTTGGTATTTTTTTTTCATGCTCCTTAGTTCCAGATAGGCTCTCTCTTTAATGAGCCTCTTTTTGTCCTGCCTTCAGGTGCTTTGGAAAATAAGTCAACCCTCTCATTTCTGTAACTGCCCCTGAAGTACTAGAAGACAGCTATCATGTTAGCTTTAATCCTTCTCTTCGCTGGGGTATAGGTATTAGCAGGGCTTTTTTTGTCATAGAACGCTCAGAACGGAGTTCCGGCACCTTTTTTGGATGGAACCTTGTAGGGTAGGCAAGGTATGACATGTGTGAGTTCCGGCACCTTTTTCTTTTACAAAAAAAGCACTAGGTAAGAGACTGGACAGCCATTTGCCTGAAATGGTATAGGGTTTCCTGCCTGAGCAGGGGGTTGGACTAGATGACCTCCAAGGTCCCTTCCAACTTATTATTATTATTATTATTATTATTATTATTATTATTATTATTATTATTATTATTATTATTATTAGGTATACCTAGTTCAGGGGTAGGCAACCTCGGCTCTTTTATGACTCATGGACTCATAGACCTCAACTCCCAGAATTCCTGAGTTAGCTGACTCAGGAATTCTGGGAGTTGAAGTCCATGAATCATAAAAGAACCGAGGTTGCCTACCCCTGACCTAGTTCCTTTAACCATTCGTTGTACAGTTTAGTCTCCAGAACCTTTATCATCCTTGTTGCTTTTTTCTGCACTCTTTCTAGGGTCTCAGCATCCTTCTTGTATCGTGATAACCAGAACTAGATGCAATATTCCAAGTGTGGTGACCACTAGTGGAGTATAGAGTGGCACTATCGCTTCTTGTGACCTTGATACTGTCTCTCTATAGATGCAACCTCAGACAGCATTGGCTTTTTTGGCAGCTGCAGCTCACTCCTGGCTCATATTTAAATGGAGGTCCACTAGGACACCTTTATCCCTCTCACAGTTACTATTATTGAGACTGGTACTGCCTATTCTATACCCATGCATTTGTCCTTTTCTGCCTAAGTGGAGGATCTTATTTTTCTCACCACTGAATTGCATTTTATTGGACAGGGCCGCTGACTCTAGTCTGTCAAGATCCTTCTCAATCTTGAGTCTATCTTCCAAAGTATTAGCAATTCTACTCAGCTTGGCGTCGTCTGCTAGTGTCATGAGCTCCTATCTCTTCATTTAGATCTTTTATGAAGATGTTGAAAAGCACCAGACCCCAAGACAGAATCTTGAGGTGCCCCTCTGCATGCTTCTCTCCTTGTAGATGCAGTTCTGTTGATGGCCACACGCTGAGTGTGGTTGATCAGCCAATCCCCACATTGTTCTATTTTGCCAAAAAAACAAGCTGTGGTCTACTTTGTCAAATGTGTTGTGAAGTCTAGGTATACTATGTCGACAGCATTTCCTTAATCCACTAATTTAGTCACTTTATCAAAAAAGGTAATAAGGTTTATTTGGCATGACCTGTTTTAACAAACCCATAATGAGTTATATTAATTCTTGCTTTTTTCTAGGTGCTCAAAAATCTGTTGCTTGATTAGCTTTTCTAAGATGTTCCCAGCTATTGATACAAACAAGTACACATTTGTGTTTACATATTTAATTATGTCTGCCTGAAACATGTGTGAATGAGGCAGAGGCAGTTTTAGAGCCCTGTATAATATGTAGTTCTACTTTTTAGAAATAAATCCTGGATTTTAAACACATCAAAGAATCCACAGCCTTTCTAATGTACATTTCTCTCGGACCATATGGCTGGAGATTATGTACTATAATCGTAACTGTGATTATAATAATACCCATTCACTTAGCAATACATCTACAGATGTAATACCTCAGAATCTGTTTTTTCACTCACCACATGACGCTGATTCATCAGAGCGATCCCCACAATCATCATCCAAGTCACAGGTCCAAGAGATAGGAATGCAACGGCCACTGGCACAGGAGAACTGGTTGGGGGGACATGTGCGAGCTGGGGAGCAGGCAAATGGCAATGAATAACAGGAGAAATATTACAAACAAAATTACATACCCTTTTGAATCATTCTGATGGTGGATAGAAAAATGTCCAGTCGTAAATAGCAGTTGATATAGAAATAGTTCAGCAGGTCCAATACAAACCTGTTCAGCACCATATTCAAATGCATGCTTTGCAGATGTGCAAAAACTACCCAGAATTTTGAGAACTGTAATTCCTCCACATCTAGAAAGTTGAAGAATACTGATCTACAGGTTCACTTAGATAGCAAAGCAATTAGTAATAGCACTTAGAGTTATATACTGCTTCACAGTGCTTTACAGCCCTCTCTAAGTGGTTTACAGAGTCAGCATATCTGGGTCCTCATTTTTACCGACCTCGGAAGGATGGAAGGGTGAGGAAGAAAAGATGGAAGGCTGAGTCAACCTTGAGCCAATGAGATTTGAACTGCTGGTAATCGGCAGTCAGCAGAATTGGCCTGCTATACTGCATTCTAACCACTACGCCATGACAGCTCTTACTCGCACAGTTTTTATGAGGATCAAATGAAGAATAACTATCTAGTTAATTAGATGGATAACAAACGATCATTACCGGAGCATGTGGAATTAGATTCATCTTCATTGTTGCCGCAATCATTATCCCCATCACACAGCCAGCGGTTGGGGATGCAACGATTGTTCTCACATTTGAAGCGGTCTGAAGGGCATGTGTGCTGATCTGCAGAATGTAAAAGCAAGGAAGGCATCTTAGGACATCACACAATGAGATTCTTCTTTCCTTCTATGTGTATGACAGTAAATGTGAACTTAAGACCAAAGAGCCTCCTCCCTTGGATGAGTAAGAATCGTGAGGCTTTGGGCCACGTTCGGATGAGTTTTCCAATTGTGGCAGTGCCAAATTCAGAGATTTTACGGGAAATCTATACAAGGTCTTCTTCCTCTAATTATTTTCATGAAGTTTTCCAACTACTTGTGTTTTTAAAAAAAAAGAAAAAAAAGAAAATTTGTTGAGATTGATTTTGATTGATAAGACTAAGAAATGCTTTACTAAAAGCACTAGAAAAGTCCATACTACTATGGACATACAGCTGTTTGGATCTAAAGTGAAAAAGGTGCTTCAGATCCAGCATGCATGAGCTTCCTGTACTTGTCAATCACAAAAAATAGCTGTATTTTTTTTCTTGGTCTCACATGCACCTTTTCTGCTTCACATCCCTAGAAATCATTTATTCAGTATGACATGTGCCTATTCCATGTCAACATAAGGAATATCTACAACCAGGAATCCAATTTCGGGAAATAGAAATATATATATATATTTTCCCAATCTACTATGTTTTCTAAAAAGCTGTCTTATACAAAAAGGTCATTCAATTAGTCAATTTAAGCCAGACTTGTCTATTCTTAGCATTAGAGGCTCTGAAAGATCTCAGAAAAAGGAATGTTAGCCATCAGTTACTAGACTTCTAAAGAATAGAAGGGGAGGACTGGATCTTTACGTTCAAACTGTGTTTTTCTAACTGGGTCCTTTGTTTTTATTTGTTTCAGGAAAAAAAGGCAACAAAAGGAACAGGGAGAGTGGAGATGCTCCTGGGAGTATTACAAGCATCCTTTTACATCCCTATTTTGCCTTGCCTTGCCTTGCCTTGAAATTAATGTTCAACTTCTCAGCCTACTACAGACATGTCAAACACAAGGCCCGGGGGCCGGATTCGGCCCACAAAGTGGTTTCATGTGGCCCACGAAGCCATCCTGGAAACAATGAGGGAATGGCCCCACTGCCTTGGCCCTGGCCCAGAGACCCTCCTTCTGCCAGAGACCCTCAGATCTGTCCCACTCCCGGCCGGGTCCCCATAGGCACCCTTGATGCAAATAATGTAGAGCTGGCCACACCCACCCAGTAGGCCATACACACTCTAGCCATGCCCACCCAGTAGGCCACGCCCACCCTGGCCATACCCACCCGGCCCCCTGAGGGCAACCGCAATGCTGATGCGGCCCTCAATGAAATTGAGTTTGACACCCCTGGCCTACTACATTCAATACCAGACAAAAGATATGGTGCTTTCACTGTAATCTAATGTATTAGATTTCATGACGTCTGCTTCTGTAGATATAAATGTGATGTCTTCTAGTATAGAGGTCCCCAATCCCCGGGCCGCAACCCATTATTACATTCAGATCCAGGCCACGCAATCAGCGGGCAAGCGCACACAGCTCCACTTGAACAAGTGGCGGGTGCTTCCACTTGCATGAGAAGTCACACAAATGCAGCTGTGCACGCTCACGCCACTCACACAAAACCATGCCCTTCCCCCACCACACCCCCAGGCCAGGCCACCAAGCCGGAAAGGTTGGGGGCCGCTGTTCTAGTAGAATTTTGTACCTTGAGTACAGCCCCTTTTCACCTTTGGACTTCTCTATCATTTGAAAGTGCTCTGGATTCACCATACCTCACGCAAAATACGTCTAGTTACGCTAGCCTAGGGATGCTTGACCCCATCTGTCTCACGAGATGATGGGAATGGTCAAGAAGAACCCTGGTGCCCCTCAAGCAAATACGTACGGCAGAGTTCAGGTGCCTCATCACTGTTGTCCAGGCAGTCATTGTCTCCATCACATTTCCATCGCTCCTGTATACATCGACTATTCTTGCAAGCAAATTCCCCAGGCTGGCACTGTGGAGGTGGAACGTAAGATGGATTGGCTAGACAAGAAAGAACAAGGCAAGAGTGGTGTTGTAATAAGGAAGAGACATCCTCGGAGCTGAACCAGCCCCTCCTCCCAGATACTTCAGTTCTGAGGTAATCTGCACCTATGGATGAACAGTGACTGGAAAATTAAGTATCCTTGCTGCCATTCACTATAAACCAGGGGTCTCCAACCCCGGGTCCATGGACCGGTACCAGGCCGCGGCATGCCAGCAACCGGTCCACACAAACGAGCAAAGCCCCATCCACAAGATGCAGGCAGCACACAAAACCACCACTCCCTCCGGTCCATGGAAAAATCTCCACATAACTGGTCCCTGGTGCCCAAAAGGTTGGGGCCCTCTGCCATAACCCCATTTCTCTCTTCCAGACTACCCTTCTGGAGTATCAGAGGGGAAATCCTCACCCCATCTGGGTGTGGCCAAATATAGAAAAACAAACAAAACAAAAACTTCGGTAGTCTGTAGCTCAGCCAAGCTGAAGTGTGTGATAAAAAGCAGCTAGTTGATTTCACCAAAAATGTAACCAAAGTGCCAAAAGAAAGTAAGGTTCTCTAACCACACAACACACGTTTCTAACTATAGCAAAACAGTGCAATTCCCAGCCTAGTCTGAGGTAATCCTCAGTTGGACTCTAGCCAAATCTTTCCAAAAGACCCAACCTCTTCCTGCCCAAAATGTTTTTTTTTAAACAACAACAACAACCTTTTATTTTTGTTTGTTTGGGTTCTTGGGCGGGGTCAGGTGACAACCTCTGGGCAGATGAGGTTGGCTTGTTCTTTCAAGGGCCAGCTGTTCCCCGCTACAAATGGGCATGGAGATTTGGAATGGAGACGGAATTTTTTTTTAGGACAAATGAAGGGTTAACTACAGCACTATTGGCAATGTACGGAGGAGTAGATTTGAACTATTTTTGCCCACCACAGTCCCAATCTGATTTCTGGACAGGAATAAGAAGAGCTCTGGAGCTACCCTTCTTGGGTAACAGGAAGCTCTTGAGAGATTCTCCAAGTGGGGAGATGGAATTGTTATGTACTAGAAACCCCAAAATATATGCAATGGTAATACTCCACCCCAATGCTCCAACTTCACAGACCTTGCATTAAACCAGGAGGCTGTGAGTTCTAGTCTTGCCTGAGGCATATTGGACCAGTCACTCTCTCGCTCCAAGCTACCTCACAAGGTGGTTGTTGTTTAAGGAAAAGAGTATTAGATATGTGGTCTCTCTAGAGTTATTTATAAAAATAATAAAGGTAGGATAAAATCTAACCCTCCCCCCCAGAATTAGTAATTTCAACCTGCAAAATCATATTAGTGATGAATTCATAGTGATGAATATGTGCAGATTGTACATGTAAAAACAAATCACAAGGTTCTCTATCCCACTTTGAGAATGTGTATGTTCTTAAAAGTTGCTTCACGAAACACCACTGCCACCATGATGTCACACAGAAAGAGTTGCTTGCTTTTACATCTACATAAAGTAAATTCAGGCATCACAAAAAAGTATTATACCCCAAGAGAAGGCAGGGATTAGGTATGACTGATGGAAAACTGACCGCCCCTGCTACATTGGCGTGACCTTCCATAAGAATCAAAACCCTGCAACATCTTGCATAGGCAGCAATTTGCACAGAATTTCCTACTTTATATTCAAATTATTTGCACAGATGTTTAGAAGGGAAATCATAGGTAGAGGCAGAAATGCTTACTGATGCAGAAGCAGCTTTCAGTACTGGACATCAAGTTGGATGATTTTCAAGACTCCTTCCAACTGTTACATTTTAAGATTTACTTACTTTAATAACCTCTTTTGTTAGTGGAAATAGAGCTACAAGCTTGTTGGCAGGTCCTTAACAACGTAAATAGCTACCACTCCTAAATATTTAAACAATGAGTAGGCAACATCTGAAGAGTTGGGGTCCATAACTCAACTAATTGGAAGGCAAAGGAAGCCTTTGTTGGAGGAAGAGGCAGTGATGGGGCAGGGGGAAGTTTCATTTATTTGGAGGTTATACTGCAAAGTAACACAGCTGCTGCCCTTCTCTTACCTCCTTTCACACTTACTGAATTATTACATGGATTGTTACCTTGACAAGTGACAGAATCTGGTCCCAAAATCTGGTCTTCTGCACAGGCACAACGTCTGCCATTTGGGATAGCCAAGCAAAGACTGCTGCAGCCTCCATTGTTAACCCGGCAACTGTTAGAGCCAACTAAAAAAATTGACAAGAAGCAGCAATGAGTGAAAAACTGCCGGAAGGCCCACCAAAAGCGGGGGGGGGGGGTGTGGAGGTGCAGAGAAAGGCCTAGAAGATTCTTGTGCAATCCTATCCAAGTAAAAGAGATCAGGAAATGCACTGGAAGAGCAAAACAGGGTTAATAATTTCCAAAAGACATATAAACATTGTAGACTTTTGCAGCAACCAGCCTGATCAACTTAAAAGAGGAGCTTAAAAACTAATAAATTCTATTTTCCGCCTAAACTTTCATGGGTCAGAATTCACAATGCTGCAGTCACAGCTAAGTCTTTGATTTTAATCACGACATGCCTGGACCTGTCCTTCTTGGCATTCCTCCTCCTAGCCACCAGAAAATAAAAGTGCATTTAGTTCAACAAATACAGGTAGTCCTCGAACTACAACCACAATTGAGCCAAAAATGTATGCCGCTAAACAAGGCAGTTGTTAACTGAACTTTGTCCCATTTTACAAACTTTCTTGCCACAGTTGTTAAGTGAATCTGGCTTTGTCCACTGACTGCTTGTCAGGAGGTTGCAAAAGGGGATCACGTGACCCTAAGGCACCGCAACGGTCATAAACAAGAATCAGTTGCCAGGCATCCAAATGTAAATTACGTGACCATGGGGATGCTCCAACGGTCATAGGCGTGAAAAATGGTCATAAGTCACTTCTTTCAGTGCTGTTGCAACTTCGAATGGTCATTAAATGAACTGTTGTAAGATGAGGACTACGTGTACTACATGTATAGAATGGCTAGAGGGGTTTTTTTGCACCAGGAAAGGAATACACATCTGACTGTTTTTATCTTATTTTTCTCAACTGGCTGTTTCTGGAGCCTTCCTTTGGCTTCTTTATACTTTGCTATGCTCTCGCAATCAGCAAGTTCACACTGACTTTTCTCAACCATAGGTTTTTAAAATGTTTTCCCAGGTGCAAGGGCACTCCCAATTCATGAGTGTATTCTCATGCTGCTGGGGAATGCATATAAATTGACTCTTAACTGCAAGAGGGGACCAATTGCCTGCATCATTTTCATGAAACAGGCGAAGGTTTTGTTATTGTGGGGAAACCTATGAGATCGCCCAGGGGTCTTTGCAATGTTCTCAAAGCAACATTTCGTCCAGCTTTTCACACAATAGAAAAATTTAAAAGCATCAGAGTAAAAGCAGAAAGAGCAAAAAAGGATGGGGAAAGCAACATTCAACTGAAAATGTCCTTTCCTTCCTGGTCTTTGACGAAAAGAAGCAGCAACTATATGGGTGGTCACAAAAGTATTAAAAATTAAGAAGGCAAGGAATAGTCTCCTTCAACATTACTATTAATTCTATTCAGACTACTTTTAACCCACTATAATGCATTCACTTAAGCCTATGGAGAAGGAAAAGCATTTGTTTTTACCCGACTTAAGTAGAAAGTATCTTGTTTTAGCAAGTGTCAGTGTAATAATAAAACCATAACGATTACTGAAATTTGTTCATTTAGAAGATAAGAGCTGATCCCCAAAGTAAATACCTCTGACCCACCCACCTGATCTGGGTTTTAATACTCACAAGATCCCACTTCTGTGTATATGAAGGAAACCATTAAAGACCTCTTAATTTACGGAGCTGCACAGCATTTTTCCTATAAAAATCCAAGCCGTTCTTCCAACGCTTTTGTTCTCACATGCACATTCATCAAAGTGGTCACTAAAAATAAGGCTTTGTGCTACAGCAAACACCGTGCTATGCATCACGATGTTCGCTGTAGTTGTGTTCTGAACCCTATACAGATCCTTAGAGAAAGTACATTAGCGTTCAGTTCTAGTTTATTTTTTTCATTCTGGATCCTATTCACTTTTGAAATTTCTGCAAAGCATACTCTGACAAGTGCTCATTGGGGTTTAATACCTTGCTGTTGCTGAGCATCATACATGCGAATCTCAAAGAGCGGTGGGCGTTCATTGCGCAACAGTGTAACGGCCTTGGTATTCTGGTCCAAACGAAAGATGCTACCACTTCGGTACTCTGTCCAGAAGAGGAAATGGTCATAGTGGCACAATCCAAAGGCATGACTCAACTCACTTCCATCATAAACAACCTGCCGCAGGAGAAAGATATAGACAAGTAGAATATTTAAGACAAGCAATCACTTAACCACCAACATTTTTAATCCCATTTTTTTTTTAAATGCATCTTTTCTGACAGCACTGCCATAGGACCAAAGCAATGGGAGAAGGTTGGGAAAAGAGAGAGGGAGATATAAATATAAAATATAAAAGAAAGAGGGGGGCGGGAAGAGAGGGGAAGCGCTAGTTTGGTCTAGTGGTTAAGGCACCAGGCTAGAAAGCTGGAGCCTCTGAGTTCTAGTCCCGCCTCAGGCATGAAAGCCAACTGAGTGACCTTGGGCCAGTCACTCTCAGTCCAAATCATCTTCCAGGATTGTTGTTGTGGGAAAAATAGAAGGAGGAAGGTGTGTGCTGGATATGTTCGCCACCTTGAGTTGTTTATAAAAATAATAAAGGCAGGATATCAGTAAATACTGCAATGAAGAAGAACTGCCCCTCAAATGGTCAAACCACTAACCTAAATGGCTAGGTGTTCTTGTAGCAGCAATCCTAATTTCTGCTGGAATTATAGTGGTGATACTAAAGCCACATTTATCAAATTTGAGAATTTCTCCCCATTTTTATTTTGTCCCTGAGTCAGTGTCAACACTTGATGACTATGTGAACACATTTTTGCAGTTTTCTTGGCAAGATTTTGCAAGAGGTTTGCCACTATCTCTTTCCTAGGGCTGAGAGGAACTAACTGGCCCAAGTCACGCAAGTAGCTTTGTGCCTATAGCAAAGACTAGAACTCATAGTCTCCTAGTTTCTACCCTGATACCTTAATCACTCCTCCAAACTAGCTCTCAATTCACATTATGGACATTGTTCACAAACATCAATGAACTCCTGGACTTCAAGCTGATCTAAAGCCACAGCATCTCCTTCTTGTAGGATAAAAGGCTTACAAGTTGCCGAAATACCTGGCAAGCATACATTTACCTGGTATGCCAGAGCAAAGAGAAATTACGTTAATTGTTCTTGTAAAAAAAAAGTCTAAAGGCAGGGCAAATATTGGCCTGAGCAAGAGGGATGTTTCTCGGGACTTAATTGTTTTTGATATATTGGAAATATTTGTACAAGTTTACATAAACCATAAGCCCAATGTTTAACAACTGTGAACAAAACAGCCAGAAAATAAAAATGCAATTAAAAAGTCAGCATGCTTAAACTGTTTACAATTTTTAGGATGAATAATTTGGAGAGTGTGGGGGTGTGTGGAAGAGCAGGCTGCTTGAGAAAATTGTAGGCACCTGTGCTGTCTTAGTTCTCTTCCATTTGAGCCTTTTTCCCAGTGTCAGCACTGCAGAGTTGCCAATAAAGCAGCAAGCTCTTCACAGGGGTCAGAGGATTAGCACCATCCTAAATAAACACTAACAATTGCAAATAGTTCAAACCATTTCTAAGTGCATTCGTTGCTCTTTCATTTTGCCCTAAGTACTTTCTACCTATAACCATTTTTGCTTCCTTTGGAAGCTGTACACTCATCCTAAAGTGAGTGGCTCCAATAATTCAATTGCCTACAAAGGGATATAGGCCTTTGAAAAGACATCGATATGGCACTGAGGGGAAAAAAAGAACATATCGGTAGCTGTAAGAATCGTTCCATTTGGGTTCAAGCCCAGAGAGGAACAAGCCCAAAGCTCACACAAAAAACAATTGCAAATTAGAGTGGTAGAATGAGCAACTGGTGTGAACAGAAATAAAGACCACAACTGGCATTGACCTTGCGTTCTGTGCCATCCAGCATGACCATCTCAATCCGGTCATAGTAGGCATCAACCCAGTACAACATCTTAGAGGGAATGTCCAGGCTCAGCCCGTTAGGCCACAGCACAGTCTTGGAGGTGACGAATACACTGCGGTTGGTGCCATCCATCCAAGCCTTTTCTATCTTTCCTCTTTTACTGTCCTTTGGGTCTTCTTCCCAATCTGTCCAATACATCCATCTAAGTGAGAAAGACAGGAAAGTTAAGGTGTGTGCAGTTTTTTAAAATGGTTATTCCTTTGTTCACCCTTAAATAACTGTTCGCTGGTCATCGTTTTCTTAAAAACAGTTCTCAGCATGGACTTAAGTGACCCTCTGCAAATATTGGATCAAGAGGGACATTTTGCAAAAGAATGAGAGTTCAGTCCCATGTCGGCTCTTTCCCTTCGGCCTTGCTCATAGATTCGGTGTTCAGTTCTTGCTAGTCTGCTTTAGCAGAGAAAGTGGTATCAAAGCGGTATCGAAGGATATTCTGTCCACCCTTTGAAATCACTGAACAAGATTTTATTACAAAGAGAAGATAAAAGAATAACATGTAGGCAGTGTTCGCCAACCGTATATCTAAACATGGAATATTCTACTCATGTATCTTCCAAACACAAGAGAATGGCCACTAAAGGTTGCACAACAAAAAAGGTTAACATTAATATAATATCATCATCTTCTTCTTCTTCATCATCACCTTTAAATAGCATCTTCTCCCCAATGTCCCCGTTTCTACTTCCTCAAGTACATTTTTCTTACTGGGTAGGATCAAATCCAAGATAGCTCCTCCTCCACCTTCCATCCAGTGAAGAAGATTGCTAACAGCACATTTAATAATTTCTTGGAAGAACTGGGGAAGCAATGGCAGACTTTCTACTCTGGATGAAAGAAGTTTAAGGGTTAAAAGAAAAGGGTTTTGAAACAGCAAAAGGGGTACCAGAATTTTGTTTTTTGGAAAGTCAAAGGCTAGGACAGAGGGTTAGAGGGAATTGAAAGAATATTTCCTGTAGGGTATTTCAATTTTTATTAAATATATAAAGTTTTTGAAATTAAGAAATGCTCCCACGGGAAAGTTCTGCTCACTGGAAAATAAACATACTGTAAAAGGGGACTTTGAAGACTAACCAGGGAGAACTAAGGATTACAATTAAAGGAGAAGAGACTCAACAATACAATAAAGCAACACGATTGGATTGTAGAAAGAATTAAGACTGTTTGGGAACTATAACTGAGAGATCGCTTACAAGATTGATACTGTAAAGATGGGTTTAGAAGAGGATGTAGAAGAATAGTGTTTTGTTTTTTTTACTGGATGAGAGAGAAGCTGATTTTAATGTGGATTTGAAAATGGATTTTTAAAAAGCCAAACTGCAAGAGTGATATGGAAAAGGATGACACAATGGATTTATGTTGGAAACTGGCTAATGTCTTAATAACTAAAGAAATAATAAATCAGAAGAATTATTTGGAAAATCTTCTTTATCTTGGGTTTGCAAAGGGGACACGTTAAGCTACCGAAGTTATTTCCAAAAGGAGACAAAAAGAAAATGAGAAGAAATCAACGTGGGAAATTATTTGATATGATTAAAGATCGAGCTTTTTTTAAAAAAATAAAGGAAGAAATATAAAGTGAGCTTATTTGACCAGGGTTAAATATACATGTGGTAGTTTCTGTTAGCAATTAAGGGAATACCTTTTTGACCAAGTCTGTTAATAAATAAGGAGAGATTTTTGTTGTTCTTTTTGCTTCATATCTTAAAGGTAGTGATCAGTTGAAATACAAAATGGATTTAACTAAGGTTATATACACACATACATAAAGGTAAAGGTTCCCCCGCACATGCATGCTAGTCGTTTCCGACTCTAGGGGCCGGTGCTCATCTCCGTTTCAAAGCCGAAGAGCCAGCGCTTGTCCGAGGACGTCTCCGTGGTCATGTGGCCGGCATGACTAGACACCAAAGGCGCACGGAATACTGTTACCTTCCCACCGTAGTGGTCCCTATTTTTCTACTTGCATTTTTACATGCTTTCGAACTGCTAGGTTGGCAGAAGCTGGGACGAGTAACAGGTGCTCAGTCTGTTACGCGGCCCTCGGGATTCGACCCGCCAAACTGCCGACCTTCTGATCGACAAGCTCAGTGTCCTAACCCACTGAGCCACCGCGTCCCTTACACACACATACATACATCTATATAAATATACAACCACATAAACACACTCAAACACACACAGTATTTCTGCTAATTTTTAACAGATGCTTTCTAATTAGGACTGAATGATGAGCATTTATAGTTTGATTATTAAGGGATGAAATACGGGAAGAAGAGATCTTTTTTAATTGAAATATTAGTGAAGATGTTAAGTTACTAAATTCTTTATATTTGTCTTGGAGAAAGGGAGGTCATATATATACACACACATATTGTTTTTATCTCTTTTTCTTTTCTTTTATATTAGTTTTTAATCTCTGTATTTGTAAACTTTAATAAGATTATTTTTTTAAACTAGAATTTTCTGAAAGAACCATAATGACAGAGGTTGTTTCCTGCAAAGCCCCAAGCTTGCCTGCCTGCTGTAAGAGAGATGGATTTTTGTTCTGACAAGGGGAGATTTAGATCAGAAAAAAACCATGCATGCCCATTTAGCAATCTTCCACAGATGCATTTAATTATAAAGAAAATAAAGTTATGGGAGATCAAGCATGGGCTTCCCAGCATAATGTAGTAATGTGGTCCTAAATTACCCTCCTGTCTTCTGTCCCATTTTTCTTGTCACTGTTATGTACTGCCCGCACAATCATATAATTGAATGATGTAGACCTTTTCCAAGCTTATGTTAAGGCACACATAAAAGTGTAAATTATAAAGATTACAGTAACATAAAAACCTCTGGAGACAGAATTCCATTAGAAGAAGAATGAGAATAAAAATGTCATACATGAATATTAGAAAGCTGGAAAGTAAGAGCAATGGAAATCTGCATAATAGATGCCTTGCTTGCTGGAGGTTTGCATGACATCTCTAGAATTCACCGTTCCTGTAGACACATTCTCCTCCATTTCCCCAAGCAGATTTCCTGATCCCCTTAGGAACCGCAGCCAGCAGAGACCCACCCATTCAAGGGATCCACCACAATGGCTCGTGGGTGAATCATCCTTTCTTCAATGAGTGTCTTCCTGGTCTGGGCAGCTTTTTCAAGCCGGGCAACGCTGATGGTTTTCTTGGGTCCATCATCAGTCCAGTAGAGATTGTTCCCCATCCAGTCCACAGCAATGCCTTCTACGTTATGGATGCCTGGAAGAAGTTAAAGTGAGAAATGTGCTGAACATGATCAAGCCAGGCAGATGAGGATGTGTCACTGAAGGCTGATGTGAACGCAACACGGTAATACAAGCAGAGCCATGTGCTTTGTTATAAGATCGCTACTGAAACTGAAAAGGCATGACAGATCCACTCACAGCAGCTTATTATCTGTTTTAAAAGAGTCAGAAATTCAGTGGCAGAAATCAGTCTTCAGATTTGTACCTACAAACATTATGAGGAATTTAAGAAGCGTTCAGAAAAAAAATAGTACATAGTGATTGGCTTATATTCAGAATAAAAGTTATGTCCCCAAATCCCAATTTACATATCAAACCCTATTCATTCTATGTCCCAGGTGCCACTTTACAGGAAAACACTCTTAGCATTTAACATGCTAAAGTAGACATTCAATGAGCAAAAACTTTGCACACGTACCGTCTTTCAGAATTGTTTCCCGATCTGTTCCATCAATTTTCTGTCGGCCAATCAGGTAGCTGGTAGTGTCAGCGAAGTAAATGAAGCTGGTCTCTGCATGGAAATCAAGGGCTCTGGGGTTCATCAAGTTTTCGATGGGGATCATGTGTTCATCAGGCACTTTGGCTCCCATGTCCATCCCTCGAATGATGCCTGGCCGACCTTTGCCATAGACCAGGAAAAGTTCATGCTCTGGCTCTGGAAGATAAAGAGAGGAGGAGAAGGAGGAGATGGAGGAGGAGATAGAGGAGGAGAAGGAGAAGGAGAAGGATGAGGTGGTGGTTACATTTGATTTCTACCCAAACTCTGCAAAAAAGCAAGATGTCACAATGATAAGTGTAAAACAGAAAGGACGACAAGAAGATAACCCATAAAAAGAATAACAATGACAAGAGGACAACTCATACAAAAAGCCTCTTTTAGACACTCGACTTCGGACGCCTCTTTCCAAGAAAAATCAGGTGCTCAACCTGAACATGAGGGAATGGAGGCCTCCTCCTCCTTTTCCACTCAGCCACTTGATATTCAATAGTACAGGGCTATCTCTGAATCTGGAGGCTGCAGAAAGCAGTATGACAAGTAACTGACAAGACAGAGATGCTGGCAAATATAGTTACCCTGTCCCTTTCAGAGAGCACTGTAGGTAGTCCACAACTTACAACTTTCATTTAGTAACAAATTCAAAGTTACAACGGCACTGAAAAAAGTGGCATGATCATTTTTCACACTGGTAACCGTTTGGCAGCATCCCCCTGGTCATGTGATCAAAATTCAGACACTTGGCGACTGGCTTATGTTTATGGCTGTTGCAGTGTCCTGGAGTTATGTGATCACTTTTGGCGACCTTCTGACAAGCAAAGTCAATGGGGAAGCCAGGTTCACCTTACAGCTGTGTAACTAGCTTTAACACCTGCAGTGATTCATTTAACAATGGTGGCCAGAAATGGGTCAAAATTTATTTGACAACTGTCTCACTTAGCCACAGAAATTTTTGGGTTCATAAGTCAAGGACTACCTGTACTGTATTGGCAACTCATTTGCATTAATTGGAAAGACAAAGAATTCAGATAATCTGTTCTGGAAAACACAGATAATCAATTAAAAATGTAGCATTTCCTATGTTCTAAGTCCCAAAACAGTTATCTGGGAGAGAGAGAAAAAACACCTGTAGTTGATCTTTCTTGTTTCAGCTTGTGACACATTTTATATGACCTCCAAGGTCCCTTCCAACTACTACTACTACTTCTTCTTCTTCTTCTTCTTCTTCTTCTTCTTCTTCTTCTTCTTCTTCTTCTTCTTCTTCTTCTTCTTCTTATTATTATTATTATTATTATTATTATTATTATTATTATTATTATTATTATTATTATTATTATTATTATTATATCAAATTGATAGACTGAAGTTCCCCTCATCACCAGGGATCCTGGCTATTGTTTCCTGGGATTCTGTTGTCACTCACATTAAAATAATTGTAACAGCAAGAATAATGTTATCATTTAAATTCTAGACAGAGGGAGGAATTTGGCGTGATGTGTTAAGTCATATACTCAGTTGGAATTAAATACTTTGATAGCAATATCTGGAATACTCTGGTTACATTTTGAGAACTGTTGTGAGCAAAAAAAAGAAAGTCAGTTGGGATCAACAGGGCTATAGGCATGATTATATTCCCAATGATTTTGGAAATGTCTAAAGCAACTTTGCCCAATTATTTTTTTGAACAAAAACTCCATCGTTTGTAACAACTTCACAGATATTGAGGCTACTGTGCGGCTAGATTGGCATTGCCAGCAAATAACAATTAAAGTCCCCTGTAAGAAAATCCCCAGAACTAAGGGAGCAGAGAACTAAGGCCGCAGAATCACGCACATATATTTTTGAAATCTGAAATTTGTTAAAACTTTAGACTGATTAAAAAAAGAGTATTTGAACCAAGCCAAAACATGAAATTTTTAATATGCTAATGGCCAGAATAGCGAGCACAATATTCTTTGCCTTTGCTTGGTTTTTTGTGTGTTTTGTTTTGTTTGGTGCAGGGGTCTTCAAACTCGGCCCTTTTATGACTCATGGACTTCAACTCCCAGAATTCCTCAGCCAGCGTGCCTGGCTGAGGAATTCTGGGAGTTGAAGTCCATGAGTCATAAAAGGGCCGAGTTTGAAGACCCTTGGTTTGGTGTGTTTGTGTGTATGTGTGTTTGTGAGTGTGAGTGTGTGTGTGTGTGTGTAATCTCTTTCCCTACAGAGGACATTGCTGCTGTTGGAAATTGTCATTACCACTCCAGTGGAACCTGAATTCAAGCTTTTAATGAACAGGCCTTTATGAAAATACTCCTGTTCAGGGTCTTATTCATAGTTTATGGCTGTGATTTTCCTTCAAATTAAGCCTCCTCTGAAGTGCATGAATCTTCAGTGTTCTGTTTTCTTTCCTCTTTTTTTTTTTTGTTTCAATGCCTGCTCCTCTCCTCTTCCCAACCCTTTGCTGAGAGAATCCCTCCCTTCTTGTTTGGACTGACTCCCGCTCTTCCTTCTACGGACAGCTGTCACTTATTTCCTCTGTCCTCTTTCCACGCTGAGCAACAGAGGAGTGGACCTGGGAAGCAGAGGACCGATCGAGTAAGGTAACTCTCAGCTCTGTCTGGCGGTGACAACAACTGGGTTTGCAAAAACACCCTTAGAAACTGAGATCACATTTTAATATACCAATTGCGCCCCTTTCTGGACCGGGATGCCCTACGTACAGTCACCCACGCACTCGTTACCTCCTGTATAGACTACTGTAATGCTCTCTACATGGGGCTGCGCTTGAAGACCACCCGGACGCTTCAGCTGGTGCAGAGTGCAGCTGCACGGGTAGTGATGGGAGCACCCCGATACTCCCATATTACACCCCTCCTGCGTGAGCTGCATTGCCTACCGGTTGCCCTCCGGGTGAGATTTAAGGTGCTAGTACTTACCTTTAAAGCCCTACATGGCTTAGGCCCGGGATACTTGCACAACCATCTGCTGCCGGGAACAAATTCCCATCGCCCAGTACGCTCACACAGAGAAGGCCTCCTCAGGGTACCGTCAGCTAGGCAATGTCGGCTGGTGACCCCCAGGGGGAGGGCCTTCTCTGTGGGAGCGCCAGTCCTAATCAGCTCCCCCTTGAACTTCGGATGGCCCAAAATCTCCAGTCCTTTCGCCGCGGCCTCAAAACACACCTGTTCCACCAGGCTGACCTGGACTGACAGGCATTTTAATTATATTTACAATTTTTAATTTATTTTTAATTTTTAATTTTAATTTATTGCACAGATGATTTTAATTTTATTTTTATCTTAATTTCTGTACTTATTATATGTTTTGTTGTTAGCCGCCCTGAGTGCTTTGGGAGATTAATAAATTAATAAATAAATAACATATCTTTCGGCTGGGATCATTTTACACTTCTTTCCCCCCAAAAATTAAAATCCATTTCATTTCTGTTCGCATCTTTTTATTTTTGGTGTTGTTTTTTCTTTACCGCTCTGATGACCATTTAAAGCAAGACACCAAGGCAAACGTCCCGCTCAAACTGACAGATTTAACACAGATTCCTCTTCTAGTTCAGCTGTCTTCCCAACCACAGCACATTCTCACCCACAACAGGCAACTCACTTTTGCAGGACTTCCCATCGCTGCCAAGGCTGAATCCTGACCGGCAGCGGCATGTCCGCGTCTTGTGACTGTTTCCAAGGAGACAGATGTCAGAACAGCCGCCCGGTTTTCCAAACTGGTCCACTTCGCAGGCGTGACTCCTCACTGATAACAAAGGACACCCCATCAGCTCGTGTCAACAGGTATTTATTTCAGTTGTATTCTTTTGTGGTATTTAAAAGATTGACAATGAGCAACACAAGGACATGTAGAGACATCCTTCGTGGTTATGCCATAATTATACCACAGGGGAGATTGAATGCCTAGAGCTGAATTGTTGGAGATATTCTAAGTCAACACCTGTGCGAATTTTAATTTATACATCTAGCCATACTATCTTTTATTTATTTAGTGTCTTCAGGTCAGTGCTGACTCCTAGCAACTGTTTGCTTGGCAAGGTTTTTCGGAAGTGGTTTGCCTTGCCTGCTTCCTAGGGCTGAGAGTGCCAAAGGTGGGAATGCAATTCAGGGTCTCCTGGGGTTTAGCCTGTATGCTTCAACCACTAGACCAAACTGGATCTCAAGTGAAATATTGCAAAATGTTCACAAATTATAAGTTCCTGATTTCAAGGTGACTTATAATCAATCACAGCATCTCCTTCTTGTGGGACAAAAGGCTTACAAGTTGCCGAAATACCTGCCAAGCATACATTTACCTGGTAAGCCAAAGCAAAAGAGAAATTATGTTAACTGTTCTTGTAAAAAAAAAAAAAAGTCTAAAGGCAGGGCAAATATTGGCCTGAGCAAGCGGGATGTTTCTTGGGATTTACTTATTTGTTTAGATATATTGGAAATATTTGAACGGGTTTGCATAAACCATAAGCTCAGTGTTTAGAGACTGTGAACAAAACAACCGGCAAATAAAAGTGCAATTAAAAAGTCAGCAAGCTTAAACTGTTTACGATTTTAGGATGAATAATTTGGGAGGGGTGTGTCTGTGTGTCTGTGTAAGGAAGAGCAGGCAGCTTGAGAAAATTGCAGGCATTTGTGCTGCCTTCTTTCCCTCCCATTTGAATCTCCCCCCCCCCCCCCCAGTGTCAGCACAGCAGAGTTGCCAATAAAGCAACAACTCTGACACAGGTGCCTGTTTTGGAGCTTTGCAGCCACAAGCAAATGCAGTGCAGCAGCCAAAAGCAAGAAGGTGTTTTTCCTTCAGAGGCAGTGGAGTTAAAAGAGTGAAGTATAGCAGTCCACTAAAACAAAACACAATATATATATTTTTAAAGACTCAAGACCTGTACATACCGACCACTGACGGAAAAAGAAGAATTTCAGAGAGGGGACTTAGGACAGAATAGGCTTAAGAAAGAAATGTTGATGCCTACTAGTAACAGCGTAAAGCACAGCGTAATAGGTGATTGTAATATAGGTTAATGAATAGTAATATCATTGTATATTAGAATACTGTATAGAAGAAGGGTGGGCAATTAATTTTTCCAAAGGGCCATGTTTACATTTTTTTTGTCCTAAACCAACAAAGTAATAACTTACACAGTTAAGATGTGTGATGTAAATTTGGTATGTAAATGTTTTTATAAAATGCAATGTCTTTCTGACATTCAAACTGTTTGTATAGATCAGGGGTAGGCAACCTCGGCTCTTTTATGACTCATGGACTTCAACTCCCAGAATTCCTGAGTCAGCTATAGCTGACTCAGGAATTCTGGGAGTTGAAGTCCATGAGTCATAAAAGAGTCATAAAAGTCCATGAGTCATAAAAGAGCCGAGGTTGCCTACCTCTGGTATAGATGAATATGATTCTTGCCGTACTACATAAATGGGTTGAGTCTGAAAGAATATGACTGAACTAAAGCCACATGGGATCTTGTGGCAGTAGAGACATTTGGGCCAGAAATTCCTGCTTTGTTCCTCACTTAATCATAAACTGAAAGGGAAATTTCATGGAAAAATATGAATAAATCCCTTAGTACTAGGCCTCAACATCATGTAGAACACAGGATATTTGCATATATATCGGAGCATCTCAAAAGCAGAAACTTCCATATCCTTTGGGTGTGCAATAATATTCTTTGATTCACCTACTAGGCTGACGTAGATAGAAAGTTATCTTGGTTCACTTGCAATAAATATGTTCCTCAAATTTAAATTCCTGGAAAGATGAGAACGTTAGAATATTGTTGGATAATTCTTGCAGGGGACTGACAGTGAGGTTTCCAGTTCCAGAGATTTGGTTTCAGAAAATGGTCAAACCACCCCAAGATCAGACAGGCTGGTATGTTCTGCAGGACAAACACAATGTTCTTCCTGGAATTCCCTGCAAAGTTTTCTCCCCAGAACGGAACTATTCGCACATGCCCAGAAAATTCTCACAAAGCTCAGCTCCCACTGAATCTAGGAGAATCATGCAAATTAGACTTTCAAAATCCTAGATAACCAGCAGCAGTCCCCAAGAATATTTGCTGCAACACTTAAAGGCTTGCTATCTTAAACATTAACAGGAATTTAATGCAGGTTTATTCTGATTATTGTTCGACTTTTCTCCCCAGGTCAAGATTCCTAGAAAATGTAAGGAATAAAGCTGATAAGGCAGGAACCCAAATTTCCCAGATGAGGCAGAAGTATTATGCCAGGGGTCTTCAAACTTGGCCCTTGTATGATTTGTGGACTTTAACTCCCAGAATTCCTCAGTCAGGCACGCTGGCTGAGGAATTCTGGGAGTTGAAGTCCACAAGTCATAAAAGGGCCAAGTTTGAAGACCCCTGCATTATGCAAACACTGAGTGGTTACATCCCAGTTTCGAGGTCAAAAAGAGAGCAACCAGAATTTCCATTGACCCAAAAGATGGTTTTTGCATGTTCCAGATGGAGTATCTTCTATGTGCACGTGATTCTTTCTTACCCATATTGAAATAACTTATCTAGCTGTATCACCTCTGTGAAGCAAGTTCTCAAATATGGAATAAACAGTCTGGACAACCTTGAGTTACATTATTGTGTCTGAAGCTACCAAGGGTCAGTATGATACCAGCGACACACAAATTAGACAGAGAGAGCCTAACAATAAGAATGTTTAAGACTACAGTCTTATTGTAGCATGAGTCTTCAGGATATTTAAATTCATTCTTAAAATCTTCATCACAACCAAGTACATTCTGTTTAACAAAATCCATCTGTCACTTAGCTAACCTCACTAAAATGTTGCAGTTATAAGCTGAGGCTACTTTTTCCACAAAGCCAAAGTTTTAGTTTTTGAGCTTTGGTATTATATTTTTGAATTCCCTTTTTAAGGTCATGGAGTATATCTTCTGTTAACAGCTTGGAACAACCAAAGAAGCAGTGAAGATGGATCATCTGGATGACCACACTATAACAGGGCTACTTGGCTGAGTTGGGCAGCTCTAGAAATTGAATGACCACATAAACAAACAGAAACAAGAATGTAGAGTAATGGCTCTGATCACCACACATCTTAAGATGGCATTAACTATTAATATTATCCTCTCTTGAATTAAAATTATTATAGATAATCCTGCCAAACATACCGTATTTTGGTTTATAATTCTAGGCAATTGCACTCCCACAGAGGGATATTCTGAATGGACATAAAGTGATCCTTAACTATAACCATCTGCCTATAAAGAAGTACATATTGCAGAACAGCTGTTCTAAAACTGTCATGAAAAAAGTCTCATACATTTTATTCAGATCAACATACCGTATAATAGAGGCTCCATGAAAACAGAAGGGAGGTCCAGAGCATCAGAAAAGCAGAGTGATAAAGACTTCTCTATACCAGTGGTCCCCAACCTTTTGGGCATCAGGGTTTTTCACATGCTGCAAACAAACCCCATCACAGTTTTTCCCTTCTCCCCAAACATTATAGACTTCCCTTATCTACCTTTGGGTTGCCGTCGCTGGTGATAGACATGTAGAGCTCCACCTTTGTCCACCCGTGTTACCACCTGGAAGTCACTACTGTTGAAACGATTGACCCGGATGACGCTAGTTTTCTGCTGAGCATTGGCATTATCAGAATTGGTGGCGTACAGGTAGTTCTCAAAGACAGTCAATCCGTAGAGATGCTCTATCTACAAACAACAAACGTGGTTTTAAAAAACTGATGGAGACTAATTGGACCTGCTAGTCTTTTCAAATTCTATTGATTCTCTATATTATTTATAATCCCTCTGTCACAAGCTCCCATCATTCCACAATCCTCTGAGACAGGTATGGCTAAAAATTGAACTTCGTTGCTAAGCAAGAACTGGATACTCTCTGAACTAATCCATTATAGCATATTAGGTTTTCCTAACAGTGTATGAGAGAAGAGAGATACCTGTTGTATAATAGAATAACAAAGTTGGAAGGGACCTTGGAGATCTTCTAGTCCAACCCTCTACTCAAGCAGGGAACCCTAAGAGATTGTTGTCCTATCTCATCTTTAAAATCTCCAGTGTTGGAGCACCCACAACTTCTGGAGTCAAGTTGTTCCACTGATTATTTTCACTATAAAAACAACTCATCAGCTCCTTAGTGCCTGTAGCCCCAATATCAAGACCAACAATCTTGGTCCATTAGCTTTTGACCATCCCCATCAAACTAAGACAGCATGATGAGGGACTGCAAGAGCCATATCACAAAACATTTGGAAAACACCTCTTTTGTTTTATATCTATTTCTCCAGAATCCTACTCATCAGGCTATAGTTATGCCACAACATTGGGACTGCATACCCAGTACAACTTGATGTCCTGCCAATGATATGATTCCCAAAGAGAGGAACGTATCAGGTAGCTCAAGAGCTACAAATAAGAGCATCATATTCCACAAGATCCATGTCCCCTGATCCAAACTGCACTCACCAAAATGCCCTGGATGATTGTATGTCGATTTTTTCCTTCATAGTCCACAACTTCAATGTAGTCAAGGTAAGCATCAGCCCAATAAACAAGCCGATTGACCAAGTCCAATGTGATACCATGTGGGAAGACAATTTTGGTGTCCACCAGTTTTGTACGGTTCTGCCCATCCATATCACAGCGTTCCACCTTTGGTATCTGTCCATAGTCAGTGAAGAAAAGCTTCCTAAAAGGCAAGGAGAAAAGACATGAGATGCTCTCCAAACATAAATGAAAAGTAACGGAGATGCATAAAATAAATAAGGGGGGACTAGCGGTAGCATTATATAACTAGTTTTATTAATGAAATCATTGATAAAACCATAAAAATACACATATACGAATGCTAGGGATTCCACTATATACGTGCAGAAAATATGTGTCTGCATATAAGCTATCTCTGAATAGATGTAATGGGAACTGATATTATCTTGGTGCGTCAAAGTCCAATGTGCAGTTTCAAACTGGTTTATTTTTTATAGGCAACAGTGATGCATGTGCAACTCAGCTTTTATTTCTTGCTTCTCTCTCCCTCCTTTTTCACAGACTAAAGCCTCCCCTCCCCCAAAAACCCCCCCACCAAAATTAAACAATCAAAAGTGTTATACAAGTTAAATAAATTTTAAAACTCACAAATAAATATATAGAAAATGGATTCTAGCCTATGCTTTGCTTCTTTTCCATCTGCTAGAACTCTGAATTCTGCTTTTCTCCAAACTCTGGTCAAATGTATACATTGTTCCTAAGCAGTAGCGGTAACAGAGTGTGTGTGTGTGTGTGTGTGTGTGTGTGTGTGTGTGTGTGTGTGTGTGTGTTTTCTAATTTATGCATATAGTAACATATTCATTCTCGACTCTGTTTACAGACCTAACATCTACAGTAGTTTTCACCCCTCCGTGTGTGTGTGTGTGTGTGTGTGTGTGTGTGTGTGTGTGTGTGTGTGTACCACTAAGCTTGCAAACAGGTTTAAAATAAACAGAAACTGGGATACGGGGTGGCATCTATCTAAAGAGAGGAAATCTGAACAACTCTACAAGGCAACTGCTGAGGATGGAAATTATCTAGATTCCCACTTAATAGTACAGAAGCAGAATTCTATTCTGAATCGTGTTATTTCACACCTACTGGGAAGAACTTCCATTTTTCCTCAGATGTGAACATCATGAGGTAGATTGTGTGCTTTACAATACCCAGGCTTTAATTAAACCACCCATGAAATCTCTGGATTGCAAAAGTCTTTAATTAAACGCAGAAAAACAAAAAGTCCCGTGCACTTCCATTTCTATGGAAGTATATCTAAAATGCACTGCTGGGCTGCAATCCTGCCTGAATTGGAACTCTACAGTTCTCGGTTGGACTTTTTGATTAAAGGCAGATAGGACACAGCTGAAAAGGAGAACTGACTTCAAAGCTATTCTTTCTACCAGTGGACCATGATCCTTCAACTCATATCTGGAGCATATGCATATTCTCCAATTGCTGCCAGGGCAAGAATTTTCTTCCAACTAGTACTTTTAGAGCAGACTTCTCCCATGTCATGTCCGTTCGATGGGTTTCAGGGACTGCGGCCAAAATTTATGCTGGCTGGTAAAATTTATGCTGGTATTTGCAGGACCGTCTGCTGCCAGGAACGACTGCCCATTGCCCTGTGCGCTCACACAGGGAGGGCCTGCTCAGGGTGCCATCGGCCAGTCAATGTTGACTGGCGACCCCCAGGGGGAGGGCCTTCTCTGTGGGGGCACCTGCCCTTTGGAATCAACTCCCCTTGGAACTCCGGATGGCCCCGGATCTCCGTTCCTTTCGTCGCGACCTTAAAACATGTTTTTTTCAACAGGCCGATCTGGACTGATGGAAGGGAGGTTTTCTTAATTTTGTTTTATTGTGTTTTTAATTGGACTATTTATGAGATAATTTGATTTAATACCTTTTAATGTTTGTATTTTGTGTTTTTATCGTTGTTAGCCGCCCTGAGTCCTTTGGGAGATAGGGCAGCATACAAATCCCATAAAATAAATAAATAAATTCCAGGACCTGTATGCCAAAATATCTAGAGGCAGCAGGGTGGGCGCTTAAATAATACACTTGTGTATTTGTGTTTTTTAATTATTGGTTGGACAGAGCTGCTTTGTACCAGGCTTCACGGAAGTCAGGGAATTATGAGAGAATTATCCACTCAGGTGGTAGAGCTAAGGCTTTGGAAGTGTGGGGGGGGGAATGCTATAGCTCCAGCCGCCTTCAAAACTGCATTTTGTTAAACCAATTTTTCATATTTAATATGCAAATACTCTTTATATGCAGAGAAAGCAAGTTACATACTGATTTTTTAAAGCTTGTCTGCAGTTAGGTGTGAAGTCCTTAGAATAAACCTACCCTTATTGCTCTATAGTTTAAAAATCTAAGCAGCCCAAATCATATGTTCCAACTGGAAAGAAGTCCTATTGGATCCAGTGGGATTTTATTTCTAGCTGCTGAGATTACAACCTTATCCAGAGACCAATTGCCTTGCTTCTCTGTTCTACAGGCTGCAATCCTGCACTCATCTAGTGGGGAGCAAGCGCCATGAATTTCATTATCAGCAGATGTGTCAAGTCATGCTTTTAGCATTTGGGAGTTGGCTGGGAAGGTTATCAGCGAAGAAAGGAAAGTAGAAAAGGACTTTTTGGTTGATCCACTCCAGAAGGCAAGCCACCCAGTTTCCATAAGCAACAATTAAAATGAAATTGCTATAGCCAACAGCCAGGGAAAAGTAAAAAGTAGCTACCCATCGTCTCCCCATGACTAAAATTTTGGAACACATACAAAGACGGGTGTTTGTAGCAAAAAAAAAGAGTTAAGAGAGAAAAAGCCAAATAAAATCTAGATGGCAGTCAATGGTGGGTACATGAGGCCGTTTCCAAATACTGCTATCTTTTAGGCTGCAACTGGAAAAAAAAGCCCCAGCAAATTCAGAAGGGGGCCTCTTGAATATTAAGTATCCACAGAACAATAAGGCTGAAACAGAATGCTGCAAATATATAGGCATACACGCGTTGCGTTAAAGGAAGAATGGCAATGTCCTTGGGAACAAAATCTCAGAAGGCAGATAATTACAACCATATAGATGTGGACCTCACATTTAGCATAATAAAATGCTGAAGAAATGCATCAAAATGCAATTATTCTGAATGTCTTTCCCATCGCCATCATTATTCTCTCTTCCTCCTATCCTCCCTTGCCCTTTCATACACAATGGCATACACTTCTTCTATCAAGAAGGCCATAGCTGAATTGAAAGAATCTACTTGCGAATAAACACGTTTGAGCCCTAACCATCAAATGGCTGGACAAGGCACCTATGGACAAAAAAATCCAACCATACTTTATGGTCTAATCAAAGAAGTAAAGAAAATCCAGACAATTAGGATTTGAATTGGAGAAATGGTAATGTGATAGTTAAATAAATATATTCCCTGAACCATTTGCACCATAATCACCACCCATCTTCAGACTGGTTCTCAAAGGTACACCTGCATGATAAAATGTGTTTCTAGATCATCAGAGTACAGGGCCGGGAAGTGGGGGGGGGGAAGCACAGAGGGAAGGAGTAAAAATATAGTAATAATAAATTCATAACAATTGATGTAACCAAGAATTGTACTGTAGTGCCGGAGATACTGGTCTTATTCTGCCTTATGGCAGGACCAATCCTGGTAGTGAGTATTGCACAGGCCACAGAAGTGATGCTGTTGTTCCTTTAGCAGAGAGCTGGCTTATGACAATCTAATTTATGCAGACAAATGCAAAGCAGGCTAAAGATTAATGAGATTTTCAGGATTAGTTTAGAAAGTGCCACAGGCTAGTGGAAATGCTGTTTAAGGTGAGACGGAAATTCATGGGAGAACTGATGTTAACTGAGTCTTCAGAATAAATCTGAAGGAAGTATAGTAGCTTTATGTGCAAGGAAAGTGCAGGTCTCCATCACAGTGAACCGCTAAACAGAAGCAGAAACAGTTAAGTGGGAGAACCAAACAAATGAAGTTACGATGCAGAAACTTTTCCGTGGACATAAAAAGATATCATCATCAATCAACCTTTGGCTGTAGATGAACATCCTGTGTGGGTGCTTGTATGTACATAGTACTGCAACATTCTGGCACAAAGAACGGGCAATCCCTAGATGTATTCAGATTAGTATCAGCTACAAACAACCTTAAGTTGATTGAGAAACTTAATAATGACTAATACTTCTTGTACAAGATGACTTTCCTGTTCTCTTTCTCTCACACACTTTTTTTTAACAAAACAGCTTTTTCAAATATCCACCCACCTATAGATACATTGCCCATACAATAATGTGCCACACTTTTTATGTCACATCAACATTTTCAGTTGCACCAAGTATGAGTCAACATTCAAATGTTTCCCTATTACCTCCTTCCTCTTTCCATTAACATGTCACCAAAGGCAAAGAGCTGACCACAGTAATTCCACTTGCCAAGAAATACAAGGGTCAAATGCAATTGATCCATGCATTCAATATGCAACTCCTTATTAAACCGCTGGCCATAGAGATTATGCAGGAACAGCATCCAAATGCTGGAATGCAGCCATATATTTCTTTGGCCAATGGAATTTCCTATATATTATTAGAGAACATTCTGAATAATATGGGCTGCATGAGAATAGAAGGCTATTGAGATGGCAAATTCATCTTAACAGACTTTTAAACAAAAGACAGGTGACCACCTATCAAGTATCCTGTAGCAATTGATTTTTTTGGACAGATGTAGATTTAGGAAGAACATAGAATCAGAAGTTTTCTCCATCCAATCCCCTGGATATTGTGAAGTACATTAAAGATAAGCCCTATAATCCACCAATTCTATCACTCACCAGCTGATGATTTAAATTGGAAATTATCACTGTTTTCAGAATAAAATATTACTATTCCCTTTGAAACATCTATAACTCTGCTAATTAATTATTTCAGCTAAGATTTCTAATTGTGTGATAATTCAGAAAGGGACACTAAGCAAAAGAAACACTTGCTGTTTTGTAGCAGCTGCTTACCAGATAAATTTGGCATTGACAAGCACTTAAATTAATTATTCAAAGGAGAAAGTGATGATTTTGGAGAAATGGTCAAGCATAAAAAAATGTATTTAGGTATATTTAGGTTTCTACCTGGACATGATCTTGACTTGAAAACCACTGAGGAAATCCCAATTTGCATCTATTAAACTGTAATTCATATCCTGTGTGCTGCAGCTTCACGGTTTGAATTTTGTAATTTACACCTCTGCCGAACATGACTTAAATAAAATTAACTGATATTAGAAGCCTGGCTGAAGCACAAGATGTGAATAGGTCTATTTCAATGCTCTGGATATAATAATCCCAAATTTCAAATGAACACAAATTCTCATTGTTTGCTATTTCAGTTGCTGAAAGACTTGCTAAAGCTTTCTCATTCTGTCCATCACAGTTTTTAACTTATCACTGACAATCTCAATTTTGACATGAGCCATGTAACTGCAATAAATTTGCCAGTCATCTTTCTGAAGCAAGGAAGAAAAAATATTTTGGAAAGCAAAACTATTAAGATAACTATAATTTATACTGTAATTTGCTCCAGGATGTGTCATATATTCACTAACCCGTGATATTGGTTATTTCATATTTTTATCTATTAGTCTTGAGGCAAGACAGATTTTGATAAATTAAGCTGGGAGCAGTGATTATTCTGTAATACCTTTGGGGGCAAGGGAATAAATTACACAGCTGTGTATCCCATTTTCCCTATACACTTTCCTTTTTGGAAAATCATATGAGATGGCTCTGTCCTTATAACACATAACTTGTAGCCCTGTGGGTGTAATAACAACCAAAAGATTGTTTTCCAATAAATGAAGGACACACGATGGTAGAGGTTTGATCATTAACTCATAAGGTTTGATCATTAACATAAATAAGATCAAAAATAAACTCCGGGAAGGGATTAGAGTCACTATCAAAAGATGCAGCATGCCCTTCAGAATGGTTTTTTAAAAACTATGAGAATTGAGAAAATAGAGGTATTCCATGTGAAAATCAATAGCTATAGCTGGAAAGTAAACAAGTCTGTTGAAATCAACTCTTTTAAAAAGCAAAGTTGAAAAAGAAATCATTCCAAAGGTTGAAAATTCCTCTAGGCAGGGAAGATAGCAAATACATTTAAATTGTGCTGGTATCTTTCCAAATGCATCAAAATGTCCTTGAAAGTTGGTGGGGCTTGCTCCAGTGTTGGAAGCTCCATACTATATGGGATAAACAGATTGGAGCTCCAGACAGGCCACCGTATAGTCGCCAGAAGCTGCCATTTGCTAGACAAGGCAGGAGTTATTCTGGCCTCCTAGGTAATGAGGGAGTTTTTGGATACCAACAATGCTATCTTAAAGATGGGGGTGTGGGGTGTGGGGGGAGACGCAGAAGTCTGGGTCAGTTCAGAATAGGAAGATGTCTCCTACATACGGTAATCTCAGAGATAAAGAGTTTTTCAAAATATTTTCTTAGTAGTTTACTAATTAGCATATTCATCTAAGCAGTAGTACCCTCCTACACAATATAACTGGCTTTTGGGTTTCCTTAAGAGTTCGCTGGCTTGCATGCTAAGGTGACGCTGTGTGACTGTACCAGTCCCTCCGTTCTTCCTGAGATGTTTTCTACGCATCGTAGTATTCTTCTCATAGTTTGTGCAATGAAACACCTATATATAGGTTTCACGATCCAATGTGAAAATAATTAAATCTACCTTCCTAAACGAGATCTGATTATTACATTTATTGAAAGAAACTAGAAACATTTTAGGTGAGAAAAACGTTTTGTTTACTTATTAAACATATTTCTATGTCAACAGAACCCTATCATGGAAATATTGCTGTTGTTGGTTAACAGATGATAAAATACACAATTGCAATGTAGCTTTTGACTTCTTCTTCTTCTTTAAAAGCAACCATTTGAAGACTGGACTGCCAAAAAAATGCTAAACTGAACGTTTTCCGGCTCCAATCTTTGGACTGTGGCCATTCCTGCTCTCCTGCAAAATCTATCTATTGAGAGCTGACTAGGATGGCAAAATAAGACTACAGTATTCTCACTCTCAAAATAGACTGTGAACAATGGCCTTGTTCAGTCTCCCATTTATTAAACTGTTCTGCTGACTCAAACGATTGACTAGAATTAGGATATTCATGAATGGACACTGATAAGAAGGATCTTCATTGGACCACTCATTCATTCACTGGACTCTGGGCAGCATACTGTATATAAGTACTATACAATATGAGTAGCATAATCCAATATAATGTTACATTTGAAAGCAAAACTGAAGCCTTTGAATATTTGTGTAAATATCTGCAGTGGTCACCCACTGTGAGTCAGTCTGATCGCTTTTTAATGGCAGGCTATAATTTGGGATAATACCATCTCCCTTCAGCCCAGTGAAATATTGAGATATTGAAAACAGATGCTCCCACTGCATGAGCCTTGGAGAACCACGGTTAGGCCTCTCTTCCCTAGCAAAGTCAGGATTTGTCTGAAGAGAGAGGTGGTCAGTTTCATCTGTCTGGGTGGAGAAATAGCCCTTATGATGACAGATAGAACTCAGCAAGCCGCTACCACGTTCTCAGGTGGAACCAGGGAAGTCTGTCACCACTTGCTTGCTGAGATCTTAATCTGGTGGTGAATGGCTCTTTTATGACTCGTGGACTTCAACTCCCAGAATTCCTGAGCCAGCCAAGCTGAGGGGAAAGGGAGAGGTTTCCAAGCTGAGCCATGCTGGCTCAGGAATTCTGGGAGTTGAAGTCCATGAGTCATAAAAGAGTCAAGGTTGCTTACCCCTGGCAAAAACTATGTCCAGGAATGCCAAGGACAACACAGTAAAGCACCACAGCCACAAGCTTCAGCCCCACACAATTTTCTGTTCAAATGGAAGATCTAGGTCTGGATTCAGATTCATGGAGAAGTCCAGAAGGACCCAAGCAGGGTTCGCAGAAATATCACTGTGACTACCAATCAACGTTATTACCATTTTTACTGCCAAATCTCCTACGGTATATCTGCATAGTCACCCACAGTGCTTTGCTATGGAAAACTCCCACTGCTCAACTCCTCTTCAAGTACATGGGGATAAAAAGAAGCCACCTTTTTCCCAAACAAAAGGCAGTAGGTAGAACATCTGATCATTCATCAGATGAAGAAATAACATTCGCACAGCAGGGAGGCTTTTTGTCCAATCCATCCAATTTTTTGCCTTCTTTATCCAGGCCTCCACAATAATTAATTTGACAGAAGAAGGCACAATAAATGTGTTCAACATAATACAGATTTCACATTCTTTTGGAGCTGGGAGGCCTAGATGATGGTTTGTCCTCCAGTCAGTAACCCTGTAAACCAGAGGTCCCCAACCTTTTGGGCACCAGGGACCAGTTACCTGGAGAGACGTTTTTCCGTGGACCGGAGGGGGCGTGGTTTCGTGTGCTGCCTGCATCCTGCAGATGGGGCTTTGCTTGTTTGTGCAGACCAGTTGCTGGCATGCCGCAGCCCGATACTGGTCCACAGACTGGGGGTTGGGGACCCCTGCTGTAAACAATGTGCATAAACTGCAAAATAGTGGACCTGCCCCCTTTGAGGTAGGTAGCCCTTACGATCACAATTGGGACTGGAATATCAGTCACCAAGAGGGTCACCACATGACTGGACTCACTTTTATGACCACTTTTACAATGGGCGTTAAATGAACCACACTGAAATGTCATAAATAGGTTGATAAAATATGTACACAGCCATACCAAAGCCTCAAAAACAATTAGGCTGTGTCTATGCCCTATGACAGACATGTCAAACACAAGGCCCGGGGGCCGGATGCGGCCCACGATGTGGTTTCATGTGGCCCGTGAAGCCATCCTGGAAACAGTGAGGGAACAGCCCCCACTGCCTTGGCCCTGGCCCAGAGACCCTCCTTCTGCCAGAGACCCTCAGATCTGTCCCACTCCTGCCCAGGCCTCCATAGGCACCCTTGATGCGAACGATGTAGGCCACGCCCACCCAGTAGGCCATACACACTCTAGCCACGCCCACCCAGTAGGCCACGCCCACCCTGGCCATACCCACCTGGCCCCCTGAGGGCAACCGCAATGCTGATGCGGCCCTCAATGAAATTGAGTTTGACACCCCTGCCCTATGACCTACTCTATGTTCTTTTGGGAGTAAAGAGAAGATGGAACAATACGGAGTGGTGGCTTATATGGACACAGTCAGTTCCTGATTTTTCTCCTTCCACAGGCCACTCTTGGACATATAGTCCAAGCACAGCAGCTGGGTGAGAGGCATGATCTGAAGCCAGTGCCATCAATGTCAGAGTCCAAGATGAGATCTTATTTAAAGGACTTATTAAAGGATAATATATTTAACACTAAGGATAGTAAGCTTCATTTCTTTTGCTCTAGCTTCTCTCCAATATGATAGCAGTCAAAACAAAGCAAATGATACAGGTACAATCTCAAGATCAAGCTGACACTTCAATACCAAAGATTAATTAGATATCCTATTAGATGCCATAGATAGATAGAGATAGATAGATAGATAGATAGATAGATAGATAGATAGATAGATAGATAGATAGATAGACAGACAGACAGACAGACAGACAGACAGACAGACAAAGACAGATAGATAAATATCCTGTCCCCCAAAAGAGTCTTGGCAGTTTCTGCCCTTTTGAGTACACTGCAGAAGCATTATCTCAAATAGGATAAGTAGGCTTATTGGAGGTTTGACAATAAAATTCAGTAATACTCTTTCCTAAACAAAATTTTGAAGGATCAGAGGAAATATACTGTCATAATTTGGGACATATGGAGGAAGGTCTTCATAGCCCCCAACAGCGACGAATAAAGGAGAATGAAAAAGGAGAAAGGAGAAAAAAATCAAAGAAAGTATAAAGAAAACAAGAAAGGATAATATTCGAAAGAAATAAAAGGTAGTTGCAAACAGAGGGCAGAAAATATCACTAAGAAACTACTATTTCTGTTCTGATAGGCAAAAAAAAAGAATGGAAGGAGTCTAACGAGAACAATTCAGCTCTAGGAGGCCTCCAGCAAAAGGAGAGATTCCCATCAAATGAAAAGCACAGAATGATCTCTGTAATTTCCTTTGGAATACATTACAACCGTTTGAACTGCACACAAAACAAAAAAAGAGCATTTTGTGGCTATCTGCTTATCAGCAGGTACAACTGCTGCTTAAATCAATTCAGCACTTTTCTTTAAAATGGCAATAAAAACGCAAGTGGGAGGGAGAGAACTTAAATCTCCACCTATTTTATCTCCATGGCCCTACAGATGAAATACATTCAAAGGTCATGACTCATAGAGGGATAGAAATGGACACTGACCCTTTATGTCATTGAGCTCAACTTCCTGCTTAGTACAGAAAAACAGATTAAAATATTCCAAACAGATCATGGTAATAATGCTGAAGGAGACCACCACTAGGCTGGGAAATTGGCTTCAGTCAAACCTCTCCTACGGTCAGGAAACTTTTCCAATATAGATTTTGTAATCTGTTACCCTGTAATCCAAATCCATTATTTTTCATCCTGCACTCTGGGATAAGTGAGAATAAGTCCTGAACCTCTTATAGATGACAACCTTCTACAGGTAGTCCTTGACTACAAACAGTTCATTTAGTGACTGTTCAAAGTTACAATGGCACTAAAAACGTGACTTACAACTTAACAAGAGTTTTTCACTCTTACAACCATTGCAGCATCCCCATGGTCATGTGATCAAAATTCAGACGCTTGGCAACTGACTCGTATTTATGAAGGTTGCAGAGTCATGTGATCACCTTTTTCAACCTTCTGACAAGCAAAGGCAATAAGGAAGTCAGGTTCAACAGTGTTACTAATTTAACAAATGCAATGATTCACTTAGCAAGTGTGGCAAGAAATGGAGCAAAATTCACTTAACAAATGTTTCACTTAACAACAGAAATGTGGTCGTACGTTGAGGACTACCTCTGCTTGGTTGAAAAGTTGCATTGCATTTCTACAGAGTGATCTTCTCTCTCAAGATTAAGCATATGCATGCTTTCAACTCTTTTATTTAGGTGACATTTTCCCAATCCCTCATCAATCAATCAATCAGAATAGAGCTGGAAGGGACCTTGGAGGTCTTCTAGTCAACCCCCTGCTCAAGCAAGAGACTATACCATTTCAGAGAAGTGACCGTTCAGTCTCTTCTTAAAAACCTCCAGTGATGAAGCACCCAAAGCTTCTGAAGGCAAACCCTTTCACTGGTTAATTGCCCTCAATGTTAATAAGTTTCTCCTTAACTCCAGGTTGCTTCTCTCCTTGATTAGTTTCCATCCATTGTTTCTTGTCCTGCCCTCTGGTGCTTTGGAGAATAAGTTGACCCCTCCCTCCTCTTTGCAGCTTCTCAAATACTAGAACCCTGTTATTATGTCCCCCCTAATCCTTTTCTCTAGACTAGCCAAACCCAAATCCTGCAACCATTCTTATATTTTAGTCTCCAGGCCTTTAATCATCTTAGTTGCTCTTCTCTGCACTTTTTCCAAAGCGCCAACATCTTTTTTGTAAAGTCATGACCAAAACTGGATGCAGTATTCCCAGTGTGACCTTACTAAGGCATTTGATATCGTTGACCAACAGAGTAAAAAGCATTCAGGAAATGTGGGTTTGGGGAAAAAACAAAAACAAAGGCAGAAATAAATTTAGTTTTCATCTAAAAGTACATATATGGATTCTCACCCCATTGTTGGATCCAGTGCAATGCCTTTAGGATTGTAGAGCTCCAAGTCAAGCAATGTAACACAGGTGACCCCACTCTTGTTGCAGACAAATATCCGGTCATCAATGTCATCCACAAAGTAGAAGTTGCCAGTAAGCCAGTCGATAGCCATTTGCTCCACATCTAATCGAAAAATACAACAAAAGGAGAGATAAGAGAAAGAGGTGATAAAACCTATTGTAGAAGTTCAGAAATCCAGTCTCTTGGAAATGATGCAATTTGAATCTATGCAATGTGAACAAACATGAATAAAGAGATGTTACACATTAGTAAGCAATCATTCAGATTGTGGATGGTTCTTTGGGAAACCAGATTTTTGAAAAGTCCTTCATCAGATGTTACAAAACTCAAAATCCCTTATGGACTTTTTTGCATAAAAATAAAAAAAATGAATTTATGATTAATAATTAGATAGGATCAGTGGTGGGATACAAATATGTGAACAACTGGTTCTCTGTGTGGATGCCACTTCCATTCTGGGCCTGGGCAATAAAAAATTAGCTATCAGTTCTGCCGAAGTGGTGTAAACCAGCTGAATCCCACCACCAGCTAGGATAGATTATAGAAAGAGGAGTCATGTTGTAACTTTAGCGAAGGAAGTAAACTTACAATTGTACTTAAAACTGCTGTACAGAAGAGTAGAAGCCACTTCATTATATCTTTTTTCTTTCTTTTTCTATTTTCCTTCTACCTATTTTTTTCTTTTTTGTATAGCTTTCTCCTTTATTTCTTTTTTCTTTTCTTATTCTACTTTAGTTCATATTATCTTACTCTTGTTTTTAAAACGTTCAGTAAATTTATATTTAAAAAGATGTCTCAAAACTCTTCGAATAAAAATCTCAACTACATTTGGTCAGCTTTCTTCTCTGAAACAAGTTCAGATATCGGAGTGTTGATATTAATTATACCATAGACTTCCAAGTGATCAGCATTCTAAAACCAAGACTGAAACATCTTCAGAAATTGGCAAATGAGCAACTGCTCTTTAACTTCAGACTGCTGGAATGGAGAGTTCTAACAAATTAGCAAGTGGTTTTACCCTAACATATTAGTGTTAAGTATCCAGTGAGTATTATTAGTGAGGGAGTGTTCTGATATCAGAAATCAGTCCTGAATGAAGATTCTGTTTGAATGTTTTAATTCTGAATCTTTCGGCTCAGGTAATTTGATCACAGTTGTCTTCTTCATCAAAATACCCTTTCCAAAAACACAACACGGGCATGGAACACGATTTTAATCAATTTTGGGTCGCCATGCTCTTTACACTTAGATGCTTAGAGTATTAATTTAACTAAATGCAAAGCTTTTCTCCACACAGAATTAGTATGGCCATATTTAGATAGCCTTTTAAAACCAGGCTACTTCAGGCTGGAGATTCCAAGCTGGGTAAGGTGGTTCAGCACTGAAATTAGTCTCCCATATTCTCATTTCCTAACTATAGTTAGTATTTGGCTGAAATATACCAGTTTTAAACTGTATAGGTCAGGGCTTTTCAACCAGTGGTACGGGCGCCACCTGTGGTACATTGGCACCTGGCAGGTGGTACACAACCATCCTAGGAAAGTGGTAGCAGGGGAGGGGAATGAGCTGAACCGGTGGCAGCACCGCACAAGCCTGAACGAGAGATGGCTGGAGCCTGCAGGGCTGTCAGGGGTCAGCAGAAGTGCCAGGATCAGCGCTTCTTCGGGGCTGTCAGGGCTCAGCGGAACCTCCAGGATCAGTGCCAGTCTCCAGCTGGAGCTCGGCGCTGATCCTGGTGTTTCTGCTGAGCCCAGAAGAAGCACCGATCAGCTGGAATGTTGCAGCATCTCCAGGGTCTTGTGATTTACATTCAGATGCTTGGCAACTGATTCATATTTATGACGGTCACAGTGTCCAAGGGTCATGTGAAGTGACCAAAACCTGCTGCAACCACCCAGCAGAGGGGGAAAAATAAAAACCAAACACCTCCACCCCACCCCACCCCCACTTCCAATCCTCAACAGAAATGCTCACAACAATGAAAACCTCGGACAGGAGGAAGAGCACAGGCAGGCAGGCAGGTGTCTTGCTCGGCTGTGGCTTGCTTGGGGGGCACTATTTTCAGTGCAATTATAAATTCAAACAGTCACTAAGCGAACTGTTGTTAAGTTGAGGACTACCTGTACTTCATCACTTTTTTCCTTTTTTTTTCGTCATCGTTTTTGACATCTTGCTAAGCAACTGGTGGTACTCGGATATTGCCATATCCTAAAAGTGGTACAATGGGTGAAAAGGTTGAAAAGCCCTTGTATAGGTAGTCCTCGACGTATGACCAAAATTTGAGTCCAAAATTTTTATTGCTAAGTGAGACATTTGCTAAGTGAGTTTTGCCCCATTTTAGAACCTTTCTTGTCATGGCTGTTAAGTGGTTAAGCAGTTAAAAGTTAGTCGCATGGTTGTTAAGTGTTAAGTGAATCTGACTTCCTCATTGACTTTGCTTGTCAGGCGGTCACAAAAGGTGATCACAGGACCCCGAGTCACTGAAACCATCATAAATATGAGCCAGTTGTCAAATGTCTGAATTTTGATCAGGCGACTATGGGGATGCTACAATGGTCATAAATGTGAAAAAGAGTCCTTTTTCACCTTTTTCAGTACCACAAGTAATTTCGAAAATCGGTCAGTCCTAGAGGAGATCAACCCTGACTGCTCTTTAGAAGGCCAGATCCTGAAGCTAAAACTCAAATACTTTGGCCACCTAATGAGAAGGAAGGACTCACTGAAGAAGAGCCTAATGCTGGGAAAGGTTGAGGGCAAGAGAAGAAGGGGACGACAGAGAATGAGGTGGCTGGATGGAGTCACTGAAGCAGTAGGCGTGAGCCTAAATGGACTCCAGAAGATGGTAGAGGACAGGATGGCCTGGAGGAACGTTGTCCATGGGGTCGCGATGGGTCAGACACGACTTCGCAAGTAACAACAACAACAAGTAATTTCAAACAGCCACTAAACAAACTGCACCTATTGGGATTTTGCTTTTCATATAATCCTTGATATATAGAAATCTGATGAGTGGAAACCTGAGAAAACCTATTAAAATATTTATCTGTTTCACAGTAACAAAGAAGCCCAAACAGCCAGCCACACCAGTAGATGATATTATGAGAAAGACTATCCAGGTGGACTGGGCTCAAATTATTGAGACATGGATGAAGACTAAGTAATTCAATCACATGCTCTTAACTCACCTCCTTTCAACCTGCCCCTGTACTCCTGCTTCATCTTGGGCCCATTAAAAGAACTCCCTGTTTAGTTTTTTAGCTACTGAAGAATCATCCCAATTTTCCCTCCCCTCCAATACTCCCCAAGACCCTATTTTGTGTTCACCAGAATAAAACACCCTTGAAAAGACTGCATTCCCAGTAAGGTATTCTGAGGTTCGTTGTCCTTCTGGGATGCTCTGTTCCCACGGAACTGACTACTGCCCTCAATTAGGCTCCCTTGAAAACAGGTTTTTAAAACCCCTCTTTTATTTGGGGTTTCTTTTTGCTGCATTCCTGGCATCAACTGGTTACTTCACGGAATACACTGTTGGCAGGCCAAAAGAGATGTTGCTAAAATCTGGTGTTCGTGGTGGGGAGTATTTCATGTTGAAGCAATCTATTAAAATGAGTTGGACGCCTCATCTTTCACTGACTAATATTTCTCTGTATTTTAAAATTATTTCAGTGAGACAGGAAAGAATTTATGCTTATAAAAGCCTCGGCACCCAGACAGGCAATTAATTTGGTAAAAATAATAGATCTGTAAGATTGCATGTATTTATAGGCAAGATATTCCTATTTCTGCCACCTGCTGTAATACCTCTTGATGTCCAATGGGGGGATTAAAAATCAGCCATTTAAAACACACAGGGGGAAAAATGCTTTAGCTGAAATCAAATGAGTTTCTTCATTAAAAAGTCTCAGTTACATTAAATGCCCTTTAAAATAATGAAGTATCAAAAATTTTATTTAAAGACCAATACTTATAAAATATTTATGCTCTTTCTAACAAAGAGGAGCATGAAAAAATATTAAATAATGTAGGTTTTCATCACACACATAGATGCCGGTATTTACTAAATTTCTATCCCTGGTTTGTTTGTTTTTTCTTCCAGTAGTACAATATACTGCAGTTTTCTGCTTCCTGCTAGAAAAATCATCTGATCTTTTATATAAAAGAATGCCAATCAAGTTGCAGGAATGTATGTTTCATTGTCTAGAATAATGTCTGTCTTCATATCTGCCGTACATTTCATCCAAGCTGGGAATTTTAGTCTTAGACTGTAATCAAAAACATGAATTGCTTATACATCCAAAATATGGGTTTGACTCTGCACAGACTCTTCATTTCAATTTGACAAGATCCCTAAGTCAAAATACATAACATGGACTGAACTTACTGCAGTGCACAATTCCATTCAGCAATTTATCCTAATGTTCAACAGTGATTCTTAGTCCCTTGATGTGATCTACTACATATATTTTAACTGACTACTAAACTTTAGATCTCCCAGTTACTTTATAACTCCATCCAGACTGAGGCTGCAGGAAGCAAGATAATCATTTTATAATCTCTATACCTGTGGATAGAGCTGGTTTACTCACCATGTTTTGGATGAATTTAAGGAGATATAATAATGATGTCGTATTTAGGAAATTAACCCCCAAATTCATGCATTTTCTTACTTGCTTTATGTGGAGGGAAAACAGCAATAAACTTCATCTAATTGGTAATCCCAAAAGGATCTGTGGCCTAAAGATATGAGATTTATGGGACTGTGTGCAACTTGGAAGTAGCCTAGTCCTCTTCTAAAGCAAGAATCAGAACAGTGTAGGTTGTTGGCTCTGTGGCCTTCGTCAACATATTATTCAATGTTTTACTTAATAACTTCTAAATTCCCCAACCACAGAACACGAAGCATATTGAGCAGGATTCATATGAGATACATATGTGGAGGATAGCAGATTAGCAAAACACTATATTGCAATGGGTTTTAAAACCAGGTGGGAAATAATTCTAAATCAGGAGAGGCAGTACTGTATGAGAAATCTTCCGGTACATATATTAATAAAAGGATAAAATATCATAGGGCTGGAAGGGACCTCAGGGGTCTTCTAGTCTAACCCACTTCTCAAGACAGGAATCTTATACCATGGAAGACAAATGGCGGTCCAGTCTATTTTTGAAAACCTCCAGTGGTGGATCATGGATGCATAACAGATCATGTCTGCAACATGCAGACAATCTCATGATCAATAACGTCTATTCGGCAGCCTTCTAATAATTGGATACAGAGTCATTACACAGTTAAGATTTGCTTTAGTAACACCAAACCTAAGTAACATCCTACAAGAGGAATGTACAACCCATTACCCAAGCATTGCTCACTATGCCTGCCTATGTTGTGCAGTTCCATCAAATTTGACAATTTGATGATGGAATTTGGTGATGGAATTTGAACCCATTAAAAAGCCTCTTTTTGTCTTTCTTTCCCACTCCATTCCATACCATACCATCTCACTCAGGCTTCTGAGGGGTACAGAAACTAGTCTAATTTCTTTAAGTATTCTTAGCTATTTTATTTTGCTCCCAAATCTTTGTCCCTTTTCTGGTTTGGCCAATTCTTTAGCTCACCTCTTCCTTGAGAGAAGCCTCCTTACAAATTATTCTGGCCACAGACAGAAAGAAAATGTTCATTCCTTTGCTAAAATATGGTGACCCAAACCACAAAAGGCCAGCATCAAACCATAATTCCTAAAGAAGCAACTGCCCTGTTTGACACAGCTGTCATAATTGTCGTGTATTGACAGCAGCATATCCAATAAATAATAATATAATAATAAGTTGGAAGGGACCTTGGAGGTCATCTAGTCCAACTCCCTGCTCAGGCAGGAAACCCTATACCATTTCAGACAAATGGCTGGCCAGTCTCTTCTTAAAAACTTCCAGTGTTGGAGCATTCACAGCTTCTGGAGGCAGGTTGTTCCACTGGTTAATTGTTCTGTCAGGAAGTTTCTCCTTAGTTCTAAGTTGCTTCTCTCCTTGACTAGTTTCCATCCGTTGCTTCTTGTCCTGCTTTCAGGTGCTTTGGAGAATATCTTGACTCCCTCTTCTTTGTGGCAGCCCCTGAGATACTGGAACACTGCTATCATGTCACCCCTCGCCCTTCTCTTCGTTAAACTAGACATAACCCAATTCCAGCAACCGTTCCCTATATGTTTTAGAATAAAAAGAGTGTCTTCCAATTTGATCTGAGGCTGAGAGACAAGCAATGGATACTTGCCTTCTAAGAAACTGTGATTTTGACAAAATGGAGTTGTTCAAAAATTCCCTTAAACAATAAAAACAGCTTCTATGTTAGACAGCATTGCTTGCTTGTGTCTCTGCAGATAAATAAAATAAAACCTTCCCAGACCAATTGTACATGACTTCTCACTCTGGCAACTTTAAAATATTTCAGAGAGACATGTGTGCATGCCAATCTCTGTTTGCTAGGTATAAAAATAAGTGGGGTTTTTTTTCCTAATCTGAATTATTTTTTATGGATGAAAGAACACCACTTCTTCGGCATTAAAATAGAATGTTGCTATAAGAACAGTTATGCCCATTTTAGAACTATAAGGACTGGCTGCAGTGTAATACAAAACTGCAGTCTGAATCACAGGGCAATTCCCATGAAAGCAGAAACATGGACTATAGAACAAAAACCTTTGCAGCAAAAGTTTTTGTCCTACGAGACAGAAGGGGATGACCAAGTCCATCCCCTTGATAACCTCCAAACATGTTTATATAGTGACTGCACATAGCACAAATGGACTCATTGCGAAATTTGCTTTTCATTACAGCAAGGAACAAATTTTTCCACTTTACAAGGAAAAAAAAATGTTTGTTTTTAAAAGCCGAACTCCCAAGCTTGTAAATTGCAAAATCCAACAAATTCCTCAGTATTATTGGAAAATTTCGCAAAAAACAAAAATTAAAAAAATACCACCAATTAGTGGGATTTTTTTTTCTTTTTGTAGAAAAGAGACTCACTGACCTCTCTTTTGAGTTAGCATAATGGCTTCCAAGTTGTGGGAGAACAGACATTGGATTAAAGTTTCTGAAAAATATTCTCGCAATTGGAAAAACTACTTGCATTTATAGACTTTTTTTAAAAAAAAACAGATCTCTGCAAGAGCAGAATGAAGGACAGCCTTTCGGAAATATTATTTTAAATGGGTGCAAAAGCTGAATTCTTTCACCCAATCTACAGACCATTCTTTCACTTTCCTGAAAGTCATGGACTATAGCCTTGAGTCTCTTCATCTGGTTCTCTCTGTGAAATGTTCCTTTGTTCTTCTAGGTTTGGGCCCATTAAACAGGCAGAATCCCAAGTGGACAATCACTTAAATATGAGACAACAGTGTACACAGCAGTCAAAAAAGCCAACACAGTGCTAGGCTGCATTAACAGAGGGATAGAATCAAGATCACGTGAAGTATTAGTACCACTTTACAAAGCCTTGGTAAGACCACACTTGGAATACTGCAATCAGTTTTGGTCACCACAATTTAAAAAAGATGTTGGGACACGTAGTCCAGAGAAAGAGCAACAAGAATGATTAGAGGGCTGGAGGCTAAAACTTATGAAGAACGGTTGTAGCAATTGGGTATGTCTAGTCTAGTGAAAAGAAGGACTAGAGGAGATATAATACTAGTGTTCCAGTATCGAAGGGGCTGCCACGAAGAAGAGAGGGTCAACCTATCTTCCAAAGCATCAAAAGGCAAGACAAGAAACAATGGATGGAAACTAATCAAGGAGAGAAGCAACCTGGAATTCAGGAGAAACTTGCTAACAGTGAGGACAAATTAACCAGTGGAACAGCTTGCCTTCATGGGGTTGTGGGTGCTTCATCACTGGAGGCTTTTAAGAAGAGACTGGACCTGCTCCAGCAGGGGGTTGGACTAGGGTTGACTTCCCTTTATTCTATGTTCTATGCTTGCTTGCTTATACATTCATTCATTTACTGTAAATATCAGGGCTGCCCAACTCCAGAACAATGTTTGCCTGAGCTGAAAAAATGCAATAATAAATGCAGGGAATACACTTGTGAGTGTAGATGAATACCACTGCTCGTTTAACTCTGAACTCTTAAGTTCAAACCACACTGGCCTCAGGAAAAGCAGGTTTGATCTAAGGCTGTTTTGAAAGCAGTAAGTACGACATACTCGAAAAGAGGCCCATTCCTCCATTCAGTTAAAAGTACTTTGCTAGACTCGTGGCCCCTGCATGGCATTAACTCCACAGGCAGAGATACTAGGAGAGATCCAGGGCAAAGTTCTCTGCCTCTCAGAGGGAAAGAGTAGGGAGAGTGGAGGGTTTCCCCCCCCCCCACACACACCTTTTAACATCTGGTCAATGCTTTAGCTGACTCATCCTCTTTGGAAGGTTTTGCTGTTGTGTTGTCAGCTTCAACTTCTCAGAGCTCAAAAGCGACTCGGCACTTTTAGGATGGTTAAGCAGTCCAAATTTTTTTCTTTTTTTCTTTTCTTTTTTTAAAAAAAATGTTCCAAGCCTCCCAGTTGCTAATTCACTAATACGTTTGACAAAGAACGAGCACAAACAGCAGAAGGTTCGTGAGTGAGAGAAAACCGGCCCTTTGCTTCCAAAGGGGAGGGGAATGAATCAGATTCTGGCTGCAAACCATCCTTTGAGTCAGAGTCACAAGACTGTTTTTGGAGTTCCAAAAGGGGACAAAAGGAAAGGAAAGGAAAAAAAGGAAAGCTTTGTTGCTTAAATCCTCAAATTTGTTAATGATCATTTATTTTATTTACTATTATTAATTAAAATTACAATTTTTGATATTTAATTCATTTTTATAACTAATTTATCTATAGGGCATTTTGAGATTACTTTTTTCCCCTAAATTTTCTTATTCTTCCATCAGTCTGTCTATGTGTTTTTAAAAACTATATATATGTAAGTTTAAAAAAAACACATCTAATATGTCTGTCTGTCTGTTTATATCTCTATAGTGTGTCATGTTTACCTTAGTACTAAATTAACTACCACATTTAAGCACGGAAAATATTTGTGTCTCTGTGTGAGAGAGACTCATAGACAGTCAAAGATCATTCATAAAAACTAGTATGTAGGTTTCCAAAGACAGTTGTCTTCTCCAGAGGTCAAATTAAATCTGAATGAAATATTGCAAAAAGCAGCACTGATTTGGGAAGCTGTAATCTATAATTAATTCAGTATTTTGCCCTTTTTTTGAAATCCGTGAAGCAGTTTTGTTCCGATTCTAAAATTTAAAAATATAAATAAACCAGTTACCAATGTATTGCTCAGTTTGGTATGCGATTTGATATATGCTTCCATACTGGAGAGAATTAGAGGTTTAATCACATTTCACTTGTTAAGCCAGATTCAGAGGATTTTTCCCGCAAAGAATCAGAAGTGAATCAATTCACATAGAGTATATTGATCAAGGTTTGTTTTAAGCAGCCAACCAATATAGTTAGAACTAAACCAAAGTATAACACTCAACACACCTAAATTTATACTTGAACTAACAATAGTACTATCTGTCTTCATCCCTATCTTCTTCGCTGCTATCTGCTCTAATTGGCAGAGTATCCCTCAGCATCTCAGCCAGAGGAAGACTTTTCCTTAATGATGTCAGAATCAATTTAAATGAAGATGCATATAAATGTGTTTGCTCCATTTAACCAAACAGGATATGCCACTGTGCCTTTACCACCATTGTATTGCTAAATCAAATCCATTTAGAGTCCCTAATTCTAACCATTCATAAGCAGAGGAGCTTTTTGCTTCTTTTTTTCTCCATACAAGGCCTATTTCCTATACAAGAAGGAGACTTAATACTGTTTAAATGCCCACTGATGATACACTATGACAGACATGTCAAACAGAAGGCCCGGGGCCCAGATCCAGCCCGCGAAGTGGTTTCATGTGGCCCACAAAGCCATCCTGGAAACAGTGAGGGAATGGCCCCCACTGCCTTGGCCCTGGCCCAGAGACCCTCCTTCTGCCAGAGACCCTCAGATCTGTCCCACTCCTGCCCAGGCCCCCATAGGCACCCTTGATGCAAACGATGTAGAGTTGGCCATGCCCACCCAGTAGGCCATATGCACTCTGGCCATGCCCACCCAGTAGGCCACGCCCACCCTGGCCTCACCCACCCGGCCCCCTGAGGGCAACCGCAATGCTGATGCGGCCCTCAATGAAATTGAGTTTGACACCCCTGCACTATGAGAAACTAATTTAGTTCTTGTCATCCTAGGCTGGATTGTTGCAGCAAAATCAGGTTAATATATTGTTGCATTTTACCACTTAACAAATCTATCATGTCTAAACAATCACCATGTATCCAATTCAGTGCACTAAAGTCCATAAAAGCTTATGTCACAATAAATGAATTAATCTTCCTCTGCTACATGCTGGCTGGGGAATTCTGGGAGTTGAAGTTCACACATCTTAAAGTTGCTGAGGTTGAAAAACATGATGCCATAAAACCATTTGTTATCCTGACTCTTTTATCAGTAGTAGCCTGATAAAAACTTACGTTGGGCTGGTACAGATAGTTTTAGCTAGAGAAACCACATTTTGCTCACTTATTTTGCTCACTTCTGTTCCTTTCCTCATCTTTGCCCTGCAAATTCCTGAAAGGGTCACACAGTTGCCCTATCAAAGAACACATATCAACCTGACCCAGGATAGCAACTGATTCAAGGGTAAGTCCTTTTCCTGTTGCAGAAAAATTAAGTAGAAAGTTTTTCATATTCAACCATCAAATTTATCAGTTAGGAACAGAAAGACTGCAATGTTAAGCCCAGGAGGCTGCAATGTTAAGCCCATCTTTTGGGAGGGCAAACCTCAAGGGGTGGGGGGGAGCGTTGAATAGTTTATTGTACCGCTTGTTGCCTATTGTTTGTCAATGATCATGTGTTCCTGTTTTCAGAAGTGTATAAAAACTATGACAATTTGTGCACTGGGTCGCTCTTGTGATTTAGTCCTGAGAGCACACTGCTTTGTGGCTGTATAGAATAAACAGGTTGCAATTTCCCACCTTGTATGGTAACTGGCTAATTTGCAGCAGGAAAAATGAATCCAGGATTTGGCTGGCCCAGTTCACAGTTGGATCAACACTTATTATACAGTATACATTTTGCAAACCCCTGTACTTTTTTCTACCTGGGCATGGCATTGCTTTACAAAGTTTAGGCAGATTTTTTTTTAAAAAAAAAAAACTTTGCACAGTTCAGTTTTGTATTATACATATTTAAGATCTGTTTCTTATTTGCTAATTTAAGAAATGCTTTGTAAAAAAAATCATTCTCCTTTTTTAATAATTTTTATTCCGGCACATTAATAAAGTCATTCGCAAACTGTTAAGTCAAAGGGAAGATTAAATTAGAAGCATTTTAAAAATCAAACTGCAAACGATGTTCACCCTTGCCTCTTCAACACCAAGGACTTGTTTGTTACTAAAACGTCTTCACATAATAGCCACAAAATAAATTAACACTTCATCCCATTTCATCCAGAACCACCCTCTTTTTCTCATTTTTCTTTAAAGTTGGCAAACTGAAATAAGAAGCAACTAGGAGGAGCTTCTCTAATTTCTAGAGAGCGTGACGAGTTACCTGCAATACAAAATAAAAAAATAACAAAAAACCCAAACTAGCTAAGTTGTTTTGCGAAACCTTAAAACCTTCACAGAAATAACCTTTAAAACACTGCATTGCTTCCCTAATTGACTTTCAGGTCTTGTCCCATTACAGTTAATGGAACTGCTCCAAAGAAAACACTGATTGTGCAATACAAGCCCCAACTATTTCTAGGTTGTTAGTTTTTTTAAAAAAAAGAAAAGAAAAGAAAAAGAAATGGATCTAGATAAAGCTCCTGTTTAAAATAGGAACAGGCCTGGAATGGAGAAAGGGGCAATAACTGCACCAGGATTGACTGCCCCCCATCTCTTCTCTTCTTCCACCTCAATCCTTATTTTGGCAGCTGGCAAGCATTAGAATCCTCTCAGAGTCTTTTGTTTTTCAAATTGCTGGGTGGTTGTTTTCTCACTCCCTCGCCCTCGCTCTCTCCCCTCATTCCTTATTCAAAAAAAAAATCCCTCTTCCATTATTATTTTCAGAGTTCATTCATAGCTGCAGTTGAACTAAAAACTCTGGGTCAAAGTTGCTTTAGCAAGTCCTGCTTTTAACCCTTAAGAGTAGAGCAGCTCTCAGGCTTTCCATCTCTCGTCTGTCCTTCGCTTTGGGCTCCACAAAACTTTGCTTCTCTCTCCCCCCGATTTACTTTTGCAGCTCCTTTTAAATATATCATTCCTCTTTTGCTAAAGAGCAAAATTCTCAGAAGGCCCCCAATGCTTGCAGCCTTGCAGGGAAGGCCCGTGAATCACAAGGGTGTAAGCATCCATTCAAGAAATTCTTCACTTAGGTTGTGGCAATGGCCCAAAGACCCTGAGGCAAAGCGCTAGCTTTAGTTAGTAGGCCCTTGTAGCTACTAATTATACAGCAAATCCAAATCCCTCCTTCCCCCTCCTCCTCCTCTGACCACACTAACTGTGGGATTGCAGAGTTTTTTCCTCTTTTGAATTCCCATACACACCCTGGCGCCAGCTATGTCAACATAAACTACAGTTAATTTCACTCGAGTCAAGGTGAGCATTTTCAGCTGACAATTAAGGCTCCCAGTCCATGAATGAGGAGGAGGAGGGGGGGGAGAGGGGGAGAAAATGAGACTTCCCATTTATCTATAAGGATAATTATATTTGCTCTCTTGCCATTTCCAGTTTTGGAGAGGAAGAATCAAAATGCCCAGTATTTATTAAAAGCAGCCACACGCTTGATTGAAAAATGATGACGATGAGCGCAGAAACGTTAGGATGAGTCGCTATCTAAGTCTCTTAAAAACCAGGATTGAAGACAGCAACCTATTTCGTCCAGCTTTCTTTCCTATGTCCAAAGAGTCCAGTCAGCTGCTTGTGGGAAGTTCACCAGCATGTCTTGGAAGTAGTATCTTCTTTTGCTCTTGGTCAGGAACTTGACGGTTCTAGTGAGTGATAAATTCACTTGAACTGATTCACTCTGACAGTGAGCAAAGCCTATAATTTCAACTTGTAAAGGTGCACCAGATTCCTGACATTGGGACTGGAAAGCTGTTGCTTATGTCCTGATCATTTAACATATGAACTTTTCTAGCAGTCTGTTGGTTCCTGCAACCATCCTGTGAGGATTGTATGGAGTTTTTCGTTCTCTTAAAATTTCTCTTTTCATGCCTTCTTGCCACTGGCTTCTCAATCAGTCATATTATCAATAAGATCATCTTGTCCTGGTGGTGTAGCTGTCCATGCAAGCTCTCCTGCAAATTTCCATACTCGATTAATGTCCTCAAAGAACCCAATCTGTGGACCAGGCTCCATTCTGCTGACTGAGAGTGAAATCTCACCTTTGGGTTTTTGTGCATCTGATGTCAATTTTGGTGAACTGATTGTCTGTAGCCCTTCAATTTCAGCCTCAATTAGGAATTATAAGAAGGGGACTCAAATGGTATTTAATGCCAAGCTCTAGGGGAAAGACTATCGCTTATCTTACAGTAAGCTTTTAATATAATTACATCGTGTTTCACTGTTTTGTAGAAGGTAAGCAGAGACTGGAAATTGTTTTTATTTACATAAGTATTAGTCAGTTGAAATCATTAGACCGGTTAGATTTTAATTTACAAAACTAGATGCAACACACTGTTGTGTTAGAGAACAATGTGTTTTGAACTGTACGTATTGTCATTTTATGTTACACATAAAATACTACAGTAGACCTTGTGACAGAAATAAAAGTTATTACAATATGTATTCTGATCCAGAAAGCACATTCATGCCAAACTCTATTACCCACTGTGAATCTGCCTGCCATTTTAAAGGCATTTAAACTGGCAGTTATCACTCAAAGGTGATGACCATAAATGAACATATATTGTAATGGGGGTCCCCAACCCCTGGCTGTGGATTACTACTGGGTCGTGGTCCATTCGGAAATGATAAAGAAGCACTAATTTTTGTCTGCCCAGAATGCTTTATTAATCCATTCTATTGGACAACAATGAGTTCTAATGTTATGAGAGAAGGAATATTTAATAACTTGGCCAGTATGTGGCAACTAACCTACGGTTTGCTAGGCATAATACTTTTTGCAATGCCAATAAACCAGGTAGGTGGTTAGCCTACAGGTTAAGGAAAAAACAAAGGGCTTCTAATATAGATAAAATTGAATACAAAGGAAAGGTTGTGTTTGAACAGGATCTTATCAAGGAAGCCTTTGTGGATTTTTATTCCAAATTATATGTTAAGGAGAAGATTAATGAAACAGATATTGATGTATATTTGAAGAATGCTAGCATCCCGGTTCTTACACAAGAACAAAAGGAGATTAATCAATTGATAAACAGAAGAAGAAATTCTTTTAGCAATTAAGGAATTGAAGGTGGACAAAGCGCCAGGTACGGATGGTCTGACTGCGGTCTACTACAAAAATTTACAATTGGAGCTGATAAAGCCATTAAGGGAATTGTTTCAGACAATTCAGAGGGGGGGAAGGGTGCCTCCGTCTTGGAGAACTGCTTTTATTTCTTTGATTCCGAAGGAAGATCAAGATGCTACTCAAGTAAAAAACTACAGACCAATATCACTTTTAAATACAGACTACAAGATATTTGCTAAGGTGTTAGCTAACAGATTGATGAGGGTTTTGCAACAGATGATTCATGGGGATCAAACTGGGTTTATTAGTGGTAGACAAATGAAAAATAATGTGAGGCATATAGTTGATGTGGTGGAGTTTTTGGAAAGTAACAACCAGATCCCTGCGGCGCTAATTTTTTTAGATGCTGAAAAAGCTTTTGATCAATTTGGATTGGCAATTTCTGATGAAAGTTTTAGATAAAATGAATTTTGGGGATAAATTTTTACAACCAATTAGGGCATTATATCAAAAACAAACTGCCTGAATAATAGTTAACAATAGCCTGACTGAAGTATGCAATATTGAGAAGGGCACAAGACAAGGGTGTCCGTTATCACCTTTATTATTTGTTTTAACATTGGAGATATTATTGGTAAAAATACGGAACTCGGAAAAAATTAAGGGTATTCAAATTAGAGATCAGGATTATAGATTGAGGGCGTTTGCAGACGATCTGGTTGTTACGGTGACCCAGCCAGAAAACTCTATTGTGGACCTGATGGAGATAATAATGCAATATGGGAAGGTTTCTGGATTTAAGGTTACAAAAATTTTGGCCAAAAATATGACAGCACCGCAAAAGGCCCTTTTAGAAGGATTAACTGGATTTGAGATTGTTAAAAGGGTTAAATATTTGGGGGTGTATTTGTCACCCTCCAATGCAAAGTTATATAAAATAATTATGAAAAGTTATGGGGAAAAATTCAAAAAGAATTGGAGAGCTGGGAAAAACTGCAATTGTCTTTGCTGGGAAGAATTGCAGCAGTGAAAATGAATGTCCTGCCTAAATTTTTATTTTTATTTCAAATGATACCGGTCCTTAAAAAAGACTCTAATTTGGAAGAATGGCAACGGGGTATCAATAAATTTGTGTGGGCAGGGAAAAGGCCACGAGTTAAACTTAAGATTATGCAGGATACTCGTGAAAGAGGTGGTCTTAAAATGCCTAATCTTAAATTATATTATGAAGCTGCTGCGTTGTCAGGAATAAGTGACTGGATTAATTTGACACAAGGGAGATTATTAAACCTTGAGGGCCACGACTTGTTATTTGGCTGGCATGCATATTTGTTGTATGATAAGAAGGTAGATAATGTGTTTAAAGTGCATATTTTAAGACAGGCATTGTTGAGAGTTTGGAAGAAGTATAGACATAAGTTAGACTGCAAGATGCCGTTGTGGGCAATTCCGAAACATGCAATAGAAAACATAAATGTTGGCTTCAAACATGATGTGACTACATATAAGGAGATCTTAAGTTTGGAAAGGAACGTCTGGTGTTTGAAGCCGTACAATCTCTTGCAAGATGAGAAGATCGTCCAAACTTGGTTTCAATATACTCAATTACGTGCCAGGTGGAAAGAAGATCAGAAAATTGGTTTCTCAATGACTGATGAAAATTTGATAAAGCAAATTAGAAACCAGGGTCCAGCACATATCAAACGGATTTATCTTGCATTGATAGATATTGACTCAGAAACAGAACTTGTTAAAGACTGTATGATAAAATGGGCCCAGAATATTCAAGAAGTTATTACAATGGACACGTGGGAAAAGATGTGGGTGAGGAACGTAAAATTTACGCAAGCCCAAAACCTAAGAGAGAACTTTTATAAAATGTTTTATAGATGGCATTTAGATCCTAAAAAGCTTGCAAGTATGTATCCGAATTATCAACCTAAATGTTGGAGGTGTGGTGGCGAAGATGCAACGTATTTTCATATATGGTCGACCTGCAAAAAGGTTAAGGCTTTTTGGATAAAAATTTGGTGGAATATGCAGAAGATCTTCAAGCAAATGATAAAGTTTTGTCCGCCATTGTTTTTATTGGGCATAATTACAGATGCTACTGTTGTGGACATTAAGTTGATGTTGAACTTAATCACAGCAGCAAGACTCTTAATAGGTCAATATTGGAAAAAGGAGAAACTGCCGACTATAGAAGAATGGACTCTAAAAGTTTCTGACCTGGCGGAAATGGCAAAGATTTCGGCTTACTTGAAAGATCATTCGCAAGAACGTTATATTATGGAGTGGAAAAAGTGGATCGATTATATCCAGAACAAGTATGGGACTAAAAAGTTTCATTTAGCATTTGAATAAGTTTTCTTTTCTTTTTTCTTTTTTTCTTTTTATATGTAATATTAGTATTGCTTGTAGTCATTTCATATGAGCTAGAGGGTGATAGAATTAATAGTTTATTGTTGTTAGCATATGGATGGATGTTTATGATTGTTCTTTGTTTTTATACCTTGTACTTAGCTCTGGGAAGTCGGGGGAGGGGGGAGGGGGGAATGGGGGGAGGGATAGGGAGGGTTAGGTAGGGGTGGGGGGAGGGGGGATTGTTAAAGATAAAATGTACTGTAAAACTTTTCAATAAAAAAAATAATAACTTGGCCAGTATAACACACTTTACAGCTCTCACTTCTTAGCGCAAATCAATTATTATGCCTGGCTTGTTCAGAAAATCCTGACTGCTAATCTAAAGTATTGAACTAAGCATATCGTGTCTAGCAATATATATTAGGCAGCATATTGGAAATGAATGGTTGTGTGCCTTCAACAAGCTGCAACCAATTCAGAAGGAAGAAACAATCTGCAACCAATGTGCATGAAGAAAAACTGGAGGTGGTGGGTGGTGAGCCCCTGGAGGAAAGCCACAAATGTATTTCACAAATAAAAGAATACATAATAGAAAAGATAACAGAATACCAACAGAGTATCTGCTTCTCCCACTTTTGCAAGCTCTCCACAGCAGCGGTGGCCCTTGGGTCTGAGCTCAGGATTGCTCACTACATGGCCCTGACAACACCTTTTTTTTTGCTGATTTTTACCCCTGAAGGAAGAGAATGCTCTTTTTCTGTTGGGCATAGGCAATTGTCTATCTGCCACGCACTACAGTCATTGGGAACTATTTTATTCTCCATCCTCTCTGGAAAAAAAGGAACATACACCACGACCCCAAGGAAGGGAAGGCACACAGAGGAACATCTGCTTGTCTCCTCAATTTGGATAAAAAAGGGAGGCTTTTTTTAAAATAAAAATAAAAAAATACACCTAGCAAAAAACAAACATTTTATTTAAATGTTTGGTTCATTTGATCCAAGGAGTGCTGAGACAGTTCTACACAAAAGAGCATAAATGGCTACTGGACTTTAAAAAAATTCCAAACAGGTTCACCCAAATTATGCAAAGAACTGCTGTTACTTGCATCCCACGAACAAGTTGCTTATGCACCTGGACGACGCACGTACAATTACAATGAATTACACTGATTATATTTTACTCAAACTGTTATGTAAAAAAACAACACCCATATATTGTATGCAATCTATTTATGCATGAGAAGGCCTTATAAATATCATTTGTCCTGTAACTGGTTTTTTCCCCCTTTTTTCTATTATACTCAGGGCTTTTTTTCTCATAGAATGCTCAGAACGGAGTTCCGGCACCTTTTTTGGATGGAACCTTGTAGGGTAGGCAAGGTGGGTTGTATGATGTGTGTGAGTTCCGGCACCTTTTTATTTTACAAAAAAAGCACTGATTATACTTATATCCCCCCCACCTCATTTTCCCCCTCTCCCTCTGCTTTGTATTCCAAACTTGTTTCTAAGCCTAGATATCCTGTGGCCATCACTGGGGAAACCCCCCCTTGCCCCCCCCCCCCGGTCATCATTGGGCTTCTGTTGATAATCACACGCAGCTCTTCACATTCAATTTGAAAAGCAGTAAAGTTAAACAATCGCTTCAAGGAGATTTATCCTAAAACATTTGCTAGGAATATTATTATTCATTATTCAGGTACTATGGGAAATTAACATCCATTTCCATTTAGCAAACATTTATGCAAATGAAGCTGTGGTATCAAAGCTCTTAATGGCAATAAATAAATAGAAACAGTTGTCTGGGCCTATCTGACATAACACGTTTGGTGTGGTTGGAGATTTGCCCTTACCTTGGTTTATTTATGTGTTTGTTTATAATATTTATGCAGCATTCGAACAATATCACACCAGGCGGCATACAATACCCAGTAAATTAAAGTACCGTACTGGGATGGGAGAGAATAAATGCAATTAAAACAAGTGAAATCCTTAACTAGGGACCAGAGTCTAAAAATTCGTTATATTTCACCAGATGGGAATTCTATTCATCTTCCAAAGCAGCCAAGCGAAGAGTCAAGTCTTAACTGTCTTCCTAAAGGCACAGAGATACTTCAAAGGCCAGGCAATACCTCCTGAATCCCACAAGACGGTTTTGTTTCAAGAAAGGATCCACAGAATGACCTCCTTATTACAGAGGTTAGACAGATAGATAACCTCAGGGGCAGATAGTCCACAAATAACCTGGTCCCGTCCTTTGGCTTTATAGATGAAAAACAACACTTAGAAACAGAGATGTTATGCGTCCATAACAAAATATACCCCAAAGTCCCCATGTTACTGGATTTTGGATCAACTGTAGTTTTTAGATGGTCTTCAAGGGCAACTTAGGTGGACTCAGTAAAAATCAAAATCTGAATGCAGACTTTGCCTCAAACAATGGGCAATTTACAACATTTGATGGATCAGTATGGACAATGCTCATATTTTTTTTACTTTTACTTTTAATTATTTTTTGCCTTCGAGTCAATCTTGGTTCCTGGCAAATGCCTGGAAAACACCCTACACAGTTTTCTTGACAAGGTTTTTCACAAGTGGTTTGCCAAGGTTTCCTTCTGGCTAGAAAGATGGACTGGCTCAAGTCACCCAACTGGCTTTGTACTTAAAGCAGGGCTAGAATTCATGGTCTCTTGGTTTCCAGCCTGGTGCATTAACCACGACATCAGACTGGCTCCCATTCATGAAATGGAGAGCACATTTTAGTTACATTACATATATGCTGTTCTAATTGACATAACTTTTTTCATCAATATATTACATCAGACCTAGGTATTTTATGGCTCGCAGGCCTCATCCAGCCTGTGGGCTGTCCCTGTCTGGCCCGCAGGGCTGGAGCAGAGCTGTGGGGGGATTAGTGTCAGTGGAGAGCAGGGTAGCGACCCTTCACAACAGTCCCAGGTTGTCATGTGGCCTGTCGGTAAAATTAAATGCCCACCCCTGTATTAGATCAGGGGTTTCCTACAATTTAATTTTACATGTTTAATGCACTGGATTTCTCATATCCTACAGAATTACTTGAAATCCACCTGGGATTGGGCAGAGTATCTTTATCTACATCATTTTCAAATAAATAACCCCACTGTTGCAGTAGCCAAGGTACACCTATCATATGTAACCCTAACTAATGGTTTATAAAAACGCAATGGCTGTGTTGACATAGAACTGTAAGTCACAAACCAACCAACCGCTTTACCTAGCAGTTCGAAAGCACGTAAAAATGCAAGTAGAAAAATAGGGACCACTACGGTGGGAAGGTAACAGCGTTCCATGCGCCTTTGGCGTCTAGTCATGCCGGCCACATGACCACGGAGACGTCCTCGGACAAGCACTGGCTCTTCGGCTTTGAAACGGAGATGAGCACTGGCCCCTAGAATTGGAAACGACTAGCACGCATGTGCGGGTGAACCTTTACCTTTACCTTTTTAGGCAACCTTGGCTCTTTTATGACTCGTGGACTTCAACTCCCAGAATTCCTGAGCCAGCATGGCTCAGCTTGGAAACCTCTCCCTTTCCCCTCAGCATGGCTGGCTCAGGAATTCTAGGAGTTGAAGTCCACGAGTCATAAAAGAGCCAAGGTTGCCTACCCCTGGTTTAGTCATTCAGGATTCAAAATGCAGCTGAGTTTGCTGAATATCTCACAAGTTCCAAGACTGAGCTTTCCCTTTGACATGGTAACTGACATGGTAATTTTCCAACTGAAAGATATTTGTAATAGGGCAACCCTGGCTGGCTTTTATTCAAAAGTATTACAGCTCTGACACATGGAAAAACCACATCACACATTTCTCCAGAATAACAAGGCTGAACAGATCATCACTGTTTTCCTCTCTTCGCTATTTCTAAATGTAAACTTTATCAGTTTTTTTTCTTAACCTTTAACTTAATTTTAACTTTAACAAAACATTTGTACATTTTTCTCTCACCTGATAATTTGCAACTGCTGATATTCTTTTTTTTTAAAAAAAAATTTATAGTACATCTACCAGCAGACTCACTGGGCTTTACTCAGTGTGGATTTCTATTTTTGTGATCAGCCAACTGGATTGCTGGGCTCTTTTCACGGTAAGTCCTGCCTTCTTCCTAGTGCAGTCAATTCATTTCCCAAATTTAAACCCACATCTAGCAATGCCACTGATTCAGATGCCTACAGTAATTAGTAATTACTGAGTAACATAATTAACAGGCAAGTCGTTTCAAAGAATGACTGTAGCTACACACCATAGTCTAGGTTTGTTCTGGAACGAATTCAGAAATATATGCTTTGGAAGAACTACTCAAATGCTACCCCTGAAATAATAATAAAAAAGCCATCCAATCACATGCATTTCTACACAGGGCCCATCTATTGGTATTTAAAGGAATGAAAAATAAGTACTTAATTTGAAGCATTGACAAGAATGTTCTGGGTTAATTTGTTCCTATACATCAGGTCTTAGGTCCCTGAAAAAAAATGCATTTTACCAACAATCGGCAGATGTTTTAGGGTTTATGGCTCATATCTCAAGAAAGGAAAAGAAAATTACATTTTCTAAGCCCATTGTATTAAATTGAAGCATTAAGTAATCTTTACTATTTGACAATTTGGGAAAATAGGCTATGACAGTAGTGGTGAGCCTATGGCACCCGTGCCAGAGGTGGCACTCAGAGCCCGCTTTGTGGGCACGGGTGCCATGCCCCGGAGATGGCAACCATCCCTCTTCAACCAGCCGCCCGAGGTCCCACGTGGCCGGATGCATCCTGGCATGGCTGGTTTCCCTCCCCCCCAATCCTGTCCCTCCTGGCCTCGTATGTTCTCCTTTTCCTGGGCATGACCCACTGCATCGCCTCCTCAGCTGTCGGCCAGATGTTCAGCTCAGAGGCGGCTTCTCTGAACTGCTGGCAGGGGGCTGCGGAGCCCCAGAGTACGCCGGTTGAGGAGCTGGCAGGCTGTGGCTACTGATGGACACCATCGGCCCCCATGCACTCGCTGGCCTCTGTCTGCAGGGGCCAATGATGTCGGGCAGCAGCTGCCCCAGCCCCTACCTCACCTTGCCCTGTGGCAATGGCACACCCATCTTGCCTCGCCTCATCACACAGGACGAGCCTCCTGCACACCGCCCCACTTGCCAGAGACCCCCTGGATCTCCAACCCTGCCCGGCCCCCACAGGCATCCCTCCCCATGAGCAACATCGAGGTGACCATGCCCACTTTGGCCACACCCACCCAGTCTGCCATGACCACCATAGCCACACCCACCCACTGGGCCACATCCCACTTGGCACCCAGCAATTAATAAGTGGGTTTTGGGTTGCAGTTTGGGCACTTGGTCTCTAAAAGGTTCACCATCACTGGGCTATGAGGTAATTTATTAATTGTTTTATGACTGTATCAAAAGATAAAATTAAAATAAAATAAAATACACAATCTAATTCCCAGGGCAAAATAGCTTTTTAAAAAACAGCAGACTATTAGCACTTAATGTACTAAGTCAACTCCTTGAAGTCTTCAAAAATGTATATAAATTGGGTTTGGTTCTTGAAGTATTTAACAAATCCCTCAAGATGACTAATTTGTAAGTAATAATTTTTTACCACTTCTGCAAGTACAGGCGTATTCACTTAGTCAGCAAAGCAGAAACCATGCATGCTTTTTTCCCAAAAGCTGATTTCAAACGTATAAATATTGAAGCTGCCTTAGCGACCCTCTCAAGCCTCTTTGAAGAAATACTCAACAATCCAAGATTATTTGAACTGTAGATTTATGAATCATAATGATACAGAAATACCCTTTTCCAATGTGGTATCTTCCAGGTGTTCTGGACTACACATGTCATCATCCCCAGCCAGAGTAGCTATATAGCTGGGAAGAGTTTAAAATTGTATGCTAATATATGTGGAGATTATCACAATAATGAATAGTCTGTACCAACACATGAACCTACTTACACCTAACAGGTCCATTTTAACTCTATATTGTTTATATCAGGAGTCTCCAAACTTGGCAATTTTAAGACGTGTGGACTTCAATTTCCAGAATTCCTCAGCCAGCCATGCTTGCTGGGGCAATCTGGAAATTGAAGTCCACAAGTCTTAAAGTTGCCATCTTTGGATACCCCTAGTTTATACCATCTTTTTCCATAGGATGTCCATTCCCATCCCCCTCCCCACCCACCCAATTTTGTTAATTTAGCAATGTTTGCAATACAAGGTTTGTGATAAATACTCTGGCCCAAGAAATCCAAAGTGTCTTAGAAGGTTACCCCATTCCATTTTACAAATGGTGTCTCTGTAAGGTAAATAGGTCCTTGGTCAACCACTGAATTCAAAATCAACCATTCACTACACCACACCGGATTGAGGCTGAAGATTGTGTCTTGTGGAACTGTACAACAACCCAATTGGAAAGTACCCAAGGACTTTCCGTTCCATCCCCTGTTCTGAGACAGAACATTTTATTCCAGCATTCCACAACAGACATTTGCCAAGCCTTTCTCTAGAAATCTGTTACGAAAAATTATGCCACAGTTTTCCTAATTAGTTAATTCAGTAGCTCCATTTAGGCCACATTTCTTCAGGGGAGAATTTGGGAAAGGTCCAGCTTTAGGAATTGATGACTGACCCTACCAATTAAGGGGGGAAACGTTGCATTGCTGAAAAATAGGACAGCAGGTAGGGTTAGGAAACGAGGGTCAAGAGAGTGCAGTTGGCTTTAACTTTGGGCCAAATTCATTTGTTCTTATCTTTCTACATACCTACAAAAACTACATTTGTTTCAGGAAGAGAGCAAAGGGACTTCTGCATCCAGCAAATAAACATGAGGGAAGCTAAATCAGAACCAAGTTGTGTGCTGCACATTAAATAAGCTCTCAGAAACTTTTGGACTGGGGAGAAAAGCAAAAAAACCAGCACTATCAGAGGACAACTCCCTCTACCACATCCATTTTTTTTAATCCTCTCACATTTTCTGAGTCCAAATATAGCAGTAATTCAACTTCTCCCCAAATTAGGCTCCAAAAGCCACAGCTTTGAAACAAAGGAGCAAATGATAGAGACGTAGCACAGAACTAGGAGAATCGGCTTCACTCCCTGAAGCAAAAGAGCTTCAGTCACTAGTATTACCAAATTCCTTAAAAATAAAGCTACTTTAGCTAAGGTTGGTTTTAGTGAGGGAAAGAAAATTGGGATTAAGGCTAAGACCAACTTGCCAGAACAGTGAATGGAAAATTAATGTGAACGTCACTGCAGTCCAAAAACTGGAATATTGCCTAATTTGATTTAACAGGACTTTTTTTTTAAAAAAAAAGTCGTGGAAAAATTTAAATCTGGCTACCATTTTCTGCTTTAAAATGTTTTCAGTTGTGAGAAATGTAACCGATGTCTACTTAACAAGAAAATGTGTTTTAGGCAACGTACGTGAAACACATGAAATGAACTCATTTGCTAAAGGAATTCATTATTTCCATATTTCAGGGAAGGGAAGGAAAAAGGCTTGAAATCTTGCCCAGAGAGAGACTCGCATTTGTCTCTGTCTGTAGCAGTCAAATGCAACAGGGAAGGGCCATCCTTAGGGGCCGCTTATCTGCTGGAAAAATCCATTGATGGAAAATTAAATTCAGAAAGGGTGGGGGCCAAAGAGGAGAGCACAAGAGCTGATGTGTGCAAGCATACCAGTCAACTCTTTCTGTTATTATAACATTCTTGCATGAATCTATTGTGGGCTGTGAGGTTTCCATTTTCCTGGAATCCTGGGATTTGGGGGCTGTCTAACACCCCATGTGATGTAACCCCAAGCATTTTCACTATGCTCCCTTCACACCCCCCACACACACACCTCTTTGCATGATAAAAACACAGGAGCCAGGCCTGCAATTGGCTTTGCAGAAACACAGCCTGTGCACCTCCTCTTTCCTCCCTTGAGAAAGAAAACATGCTTTCCTTGAGGTGCATGCCACAAAGAATTGAGCAACAGAATAATACTGGGGAAGGAATCTTTTAGTTAAGTCAGGGGGGGGGAAAGGCTTTGTCACAATCAGAAAGACATTTGCGCACACAAAGAGCGGGGCATAAGGATGCATCCACAGCACATGCGTGTATATGTATTGTTTGGAGGGTTTTGCTTTTTTTTTCAATTCAAAAACTGCTTTATTAAATACAATAAAAAAAGAAAATTTGAGCAATACATAGTTATAAAAAGGAAAGCTAGTCAACATCCCACCCAAACCTGCAGATAAGAGAATATATGCAAATGTCCATGTGCGTATAGTATATGCATAGTAGTACATATACAGTTTTTAAGCCATTGATTCTTGCAAGACCCACACTATCACTCAAATGTATACATGAGAGCACATGGACAGATGAACATTTGATACTTACGTATGAAATTTATGACACATGCAAGATACTCTATAAGCAGAATTATGTTAATCATGCCATTAATATGCAAGACTGCACACATATAGCTGTGATCTTGAATAATCTTTCAGCTACATAATTGACACATGGCTTTTGAACAGATTTCCAACACGCTATGGAGTCTTTTTGCATCACAAAATTGAGGGTATACCTAGATGGCAATTTTTAATCACTTTTTATAGTAAGTATCTTTTATAAAGCCTAGTCTCCTCACAGAATTATAGTCCCAGGATTCCTGGAAAGATGAAATAATTAAATTACTATAATTATTCATAGAGCATATATGTTGGCCCTATTCTCCCTCCCTCTACCTCTTTTAAGATAGTCTTGATGGTAGGGCTAAGAATCATTCAAAACATTTGTCCCAGATATAAGAAGGGTTAAAAGAGTATAAACAGCAGATCAAATTGCCAATTGCGCTCATTTTGTTGCCAAGTTAATTAAAGTCAGGACCCTTTCTTAGCTGACAACATAATGCAGCCTAGAGGGAAAAGGAACCATTTTCAGGACAAAGGGGAAAGCTGTGTTTAAATTTCTCAATTCATTCTTTGACACATATGGATGTGCATGCAAGCATGCACACACATACCACATGTTCTGAATATGAGAGTTTTCCATTTATTGGTACCAGAAGTGGTTAGTTGCGAGTGAATTTGAGTTTTCCAGACATATTTATTTGGAAAGATACCACTTGCCTTACTGTTTGGGAAGACATTTTAATGGGGCTAGATTGTTTGCTTTTAGGACTTGGAAGTGCAAGCTAAATAAAAAATCCTGCTTATTTTTCTTTGGACTCCACTGGCTTTCTCCGTCTGATGCCAAAAAAAAGAAAAAGCAGGAAAACAAGGGGAATGGGACGGTAGAAGATCATTTTCAGCGGACATTTCCCAGAAACCTTGGAAAATTTGTCTCGGATGGAGTAGCAGACAGCATTCCAACACCCACAGCTGGGAACCTGGACTACAAAAACCACAGCGTTACAAAGAAACAACACAGAACCAATTCAAATACACAGGGGAAGAAGGGGGAGGCAGAGACACATATTCCTGTTTGTTCACACATTACAATCCCATCTCAGAATATGTGGAAGTTCCTTGCTACAAAATAAAAAAAAATAATTTTAAAAAATCTTTGATACTGGCCCTTGGAAAACTGACATGCTAGGAAAAACCAGTCTAGCAGCCCCTCTTTCTGAATGTGATCTTTCCTTTTGCAATGCTTGCAATGAAAAGGCCTAATAAAAAGAAACCAGATTGCTCAAGCAAATCATTGGGACCATATGTTTTGGATCAAGTCATCTTTTCCTGACCTCAAAGATGCTGATCAGCTGAACTCAGAGCATGGAGCAAGACCCGTGTATAGAATCTCCTCCAGGCAAACATTTGAGTAAATCAAGCACAAGCCCATCCACTTCCTGACTCATGAAAAGAGGAGCCTTTGTATTCCAGTCATTCCTAACCTACTCATCCAAAACCTGAAATTTATACATACACACACACACACAGGTTTTTGTTTTTGGTGTTCTCCTGGTTGTTGTTGTTGTAGGATTGTGTTGTTGTTTTTTCATTTTAGATTTTTTGGGGGAGGGTTCTTTGAGTCAAGTCTGGACTCCTGATGCCTGCCTGGACAACTCCCTGCAGTTCTTGGCAAGATTTTATAGGTTTTGCTATTTCCTCCTCCCTACAGCTGAGTCAGTAGTGGGAATCAGCCGGTTCGTACCACTTCGGCAGAACCGGTAGCTAATTTTTCGTTGCCCGGGCCCAGAATGGACTTCCGGAAGTGGCATCCACACAGAGAACCGGCTGTTCACATATTTGAATCCCACCGCTGAGCTGAGTGTGTATGACTGTCCCAAAGTCATCCAGCTGGCTTTGAGGATAAGGCAGAACTAAAACTCACAGTCTCCTGGTTTCTAGCCTGGTGCTTTACTTATTCCACACTGGCTCTCATATACCAAACCAGCCTCCTCCCAAACACGACAGGCTAGGTAGGATTTTAATCTCCGGGTGAGATTCAAGGTGCTGGTGATGACCTATAAAGCCCTGAATGGCTTGGGTCCGGGATATCTGAGGGAACACCTGCTGCCGGCATCAAGTTCCCTTCGTCCTGTGCGCTCCCACAGGGAGGGTCTCCTCAGGGTGCCGTCGATAAAAGACTGTCGGCGGATAACCCCCAGGGGGAGGGCCTTCTCTGTGGACCAGCTCCCCGTGGAGCTTAGGACCGCCCCCGACCTTCGCACATTCCGCCGGGATCTTTGCACATTCCGCCGGGACCTGAAGACCTGGCTCTTTGAGCTCTCCGGCCCAGGCTGACACTTTTTAATTGGGTTTTTTTAAATTTGGGATGATTTAATCTTTTCTTAACTGTTCTTAACTTTTGTATTGGTTTTGTTTTTTAAATACCCTGTAAACCTCCCTGAGTCCTTCGGGAAAGGGCGGTATATAAATCTAATAAAAATAAAAAAATAAAAATAAAAAAAATTCTTCCTTTTAGGAGGCCAGGTAAGGGGCTGACTCCACATTAATTTCCAGCAGCGAAAGGTATTTATCATGCTGCTTCAATGTTTCACAACATGTACTTTGATGAATTGGCACTGTTTAAAAACAGTTTTGTGCCGTTAGTATTCTTAGTATATTTTATGGATATTTTGGTGATTTATACTAGGTTTCTTCACACTGAAGAAAGCCCTGAAACATTCTTTAAAATACCATCTGAATTGTGCTAAACACTCAAGATACAAAGCAAATTAAACTATACGCCACCCAGCTGTTTCATGCCAATATGAGAGGAGAGTAATACCAGCTTTATGATGCAGGTTTATCAATGAGAAATCATTCTAGTTTTTGAACACATCTCAAATACGTGTAACAGTCATTCAGAATAAATACTTGACTGTTTTTATTTTTGTTAGCACAGTTTATACTTGCTGAACACGACTGCCTTGCAATCAATATTCAATAAAAAATTTCCCCTCTTGTTTGTGGAAAAATAAGAAGAGAGATAACTTTTCTTTATGCATTTTTTTCAGGACGTTATTTACCAAAAGTTTAGAAAGAGTTTCATTAGCTGATTACAAGTAGTTCTAGACTTACATTTGAGCTCCAAATTGTTAACGAGATAGTGAAGTGGATTTTGCCCCATTTCATGACCTTTCTGACCACAGCAACGTGAATCACTGCAGTTTTTAGGTTAGTAATATGGTTAAGGGAAGCTGCGTCCCCATTGGCTTTCCTTGCCAGAGGGTTGCAAGGGGGGGTCACATGACCCTGGGACACTAAGCAAATGGTTGGAAGTCCAGGGCTACCGTATACTCATACGCACATATGCCTCCACGCAGACACAGGAGAATATTATGGTATATATAACAAAATGCAGTTTGTACTGATGCATCTCATTTCCTCCTAGAGCAGACATGTCAAACACAAGGCCCGGGGGCCGGATCCGGCCCGTGAAGTGGTTTCATGTGGCCCACGAAGCCATCCTGGAAACAGTGAGGGAATGGCCCCCACTGCCTTGGCCCTGGCCCAGAGACCCTCCTTCTGCCAGAGACCCTCAGATCTGTCCCACTCCTGCCCAGGCCCCCATAGGCACCCTTGATGCGAACAATGTAGAGCTGGCCACGCCCACCCAGTAGGCCATACGCACTCTAGCCACGCCCACCCAGTAGGCCACACCCACCCTGGCCATACCCACCCGGCCCCTTGAGGGCAACCGCAATGCTGATGCGGCCCTCAATGAAATTGAGTTTGACACCCCTGTCCTAGAGAACCATTGCTGTTGTTTCCTTTTTACTTAACAACACTTTTCTGCCTTACCTAAACTCTGTTAGGTTTTATGAGATAACTAAACTCTAGGCTAGGCTCTAGTTTTGATTAAATGCATGCTAGACTTCCAATGGGACAGCAAAGAATGGACAAGGGTTAATGAAGCTGCCCCTGAGTTCGGTAAACAGGATTTAGCAGCCATCATGATTCAGAACTGGAATAGAAAGCCTGCCTTAAACAAGAGGTATATATAGAAGAGAATGTGGTATTCTAGAAGTGGTCACTATACAGGGGTACAAAGCCTGCCCACTTTGCGTTCCGCAACTTTGTGTTCTCTACAAGATTCCAGAATTCCAATGCCCTGGACTACCTCAAAGCCATTCACAACATTTTGGAGAGTTTATTTGAAAAGTTCGATGCGCCTGTGAATGAAGCTTGGTTGATGTTCAGTTTCTACAAGTTCTGCACTATAATGACTGAGATGTTGTTATTTCAAAAATTCAGGAACACCAACCAGGTATACCTCCTCAACAAACTCCTCTGAATAACAGAAGGATTTCTTATCAGCTGCATCTCCCCCACCTGACTGTTCCTCTCCTGGCTCAACTCTTCAATGGCTTGCAAACCGTCTCTTGGCCCCTAGCCGGAGGCTGACAAAAAGGAAGTAGCTTCAGCCAGGCATCAGTTAGGATTCTTATCCTGTCTTGACTCAGTGGAGAAAGAATGGAAGGTAAATAGTTTTCAGGTGAGGGTTAGGTTGCATTAGTTTTTTTAAAGGGCTGGAGGGAATTGGAGCAAATTCTGCTGCAATTTCTCCACCTTCCATATTGCTAGTCGTCTTCGACTTCTCATTTATCCAATTATGTAAATGCACAAGCAAAATCATAACTTTACATGTATACTGAGTGACTGTGATTATACTAGCAGTAAAGCGATGTAGTGAAATAAGCCATCCAAGAAACATTTAAAATAATAATTGTGGTTTAGTGAAACAAGCTACCTGCATAAAAACTGTGGATTGAAACTGATTTATTTAACCAAACTATCTGTAAGAGTAATCACATTGTCCCTGAGATAATGGCATTGTGGCTAAATTGAAGTTATTTTTTAACAAGAGAAAGAAAGAATCCAGTTTTCCTAGAGCCACATTTATGGTACAGACCAAGAGGGACCACATGGTAAATGTAGAAGCTAGATTAGGGGGATTTGGCTCATTTAATGAGCAGCGCAAAATAAACAATATAAAATGTAACCATATTGCTAAATTTTCAAGACTACTTATCAAAGAAAGACATGTTTTTTCCCACCAATTCGCCTCCAGCTAAAGTGTTCCCATCTTAATTATAATGACTTAAGGCAGGATTCCTCCCCCCAAAAATATTTTTTTTGTCATTATGAGGCTTATGGTGCACACCTTGCTCCCTCTGAAAGAAAATATGAATAAAACTGAGCCAGTGTTTCATGTCTTCTGTGAGTTCAGAAAATGAAGGCTTTTGTTCTCAGGATCCTACCTGCAAGAAAATCTTCACAGTATGGGACTAGCAAAAAAGGTAAACCCATGCAGGGCGACCTATCTGATAGTTCAGATTACTTTCACAAAAGCCCCAGGCTGATATCTGAGGGCACAGGAGTCTATATATACACAGGGCATTCCCACCTTTTTATTCTGCGCAACTTAATATAAATGCATTTGTATTCTCTTGCTATATATCCTCCTTTAAAGCATGGAGTTAAGAAGCAGACACATGATGCACCACTGTGCTACTGTTGTTCAGTACCACTGCTGTAAGTGACTGTAAATGCAAGGCAATTGTCAAATGCCCAAAATGCAATCATGTGATCATAGGGTGTACAACCACCAAAACTCCAGAACCAGATCCTACCAGATCCTAAATATTTGGGGAGGTCCCTTGGAACTTCAAATGGTTGCTTAGCAACAGATTATTCAGCAAGGGCTATCTGTAGGAATTTCTGGAAGGTCATATTTACTAACTTATATTCATATTGATTTTTTATCAGTTTTTGGCATGACTTTACTCCAAGAATTATGAAATCCAGTTTGAGGAGATAATAATTCTCTGTTAGAATCTCAAGGCCTCTGTTTCCAAGGAGACTGACTGACGTTTAATCAGCACAAGCCTATACTCCATATGTATCGTTTGGAGAAATCCATTTCTCATCTTAAGCAAATGGAGGTGCCCTGGCCGGTTCAATTGATATTCAACAATGATGCATTTACTATCCAAGAAAAGAAGCAGTTGATAGGGAGCAAAATCCAACAGTCCACAAGAAGCAACCGAACCAGAGTTTCAAAGATAGCGTCTAACTTCTCTAACAGACCAGAATTGTGATGGTTATAGCAAGCCACTGTGTGTGTCCCTGGATTTTAACCTATTTCCGTAAAACATGAAATAATATGTTCTGTCTGAAAATTACGTGTTTAAGATATAATATTTTGATGGTTCTTATTCAAATATGGTTTGGGACTCATCAAATCTCTAACTAGCACTGGAAGACATCCATTTAGGAGAGGCTAAGTTAATGCTACAGTACAAAGATTTTTCTTGGCTTTGCTACTTCATCCAAAAGAAAGCTGAAAAATAACGTTTTCTTGGTCTCGGGAATTTCAACTTTTTTTGGTCACTGCAGAGAAGTCATTCCACATTCTGAAACAATCAATGGCCCCTGGTACCTCTCCCCTCCCTCAAGTGGGGAACCACCAGCAGCTTCTTCCAAGTAGATTGAAATGGAAATGAAACTAGTTCAATACATACATTGGAAAGGAAAACTTTTTTTTTTTGGTGTGAGCTTTCCTGTTTGATCTACGGAAATGAAAGATCAGTAAAGACAGCAAACTAAGCCCCCAGATAAGCACGGGTAATACCCGTTTTATTATTTCTTTCCTTAGAGTACAAAGGCAGATGCAATGCTTTAGGAAGAAATATTTGGGGATGTTTACCCAGCCGCTGAAATACAAAATTGGAAATCAAGTTCAACTCCTTTCTCGGGAATCTAAATTAAAGCATTCATAATCCATGGGGATGCTCTATAAAATCCTTGGCTAAATCAAGATATATTCTGTCCACCACATTCTCTCAATCTGACTGAAGATGGGCGGAAAGCATTTATTCCTCTCATTATCTTCTGCTCTGCCTCGGAAACTCTCTCATCTCACTTCTACTTAAGAGAAAGCCAGACTGCCTGTAGGACCTTGGGACTAGGAAAGTAAATATAAATCATTTTAAAATCCATGCTCCACAAATAAAGCAAAAGCATTCAGCAAGTCCAGTAGTTCTAATGAAAAAGGACAAAAAGAAGACAGGAGTAGCATATGGACCAAATATCTACTGTACATTCCTGAATTAGATCCAAAGCTAAGATAAAATGGTTCCAAACAGCTAGTGAAAAAAAGTTATCCATAAAACAGCATCAACAGAGAATAGCAAATTTAAGGAAACGCCAAAATACCAAGCTATGAGAAGCCAAGAAGGAAAACTGAACATCATTTAGCAATTCTTTATGCCTTTTAATTGTCTGTGCCTTTTAATGAAAATACGCTTCACGCGTTAAGAATCAAGCTTAGGATTCCCAGAAGGGGAAAAAATACTGTTGAGGCAGTTTATGCATAGAAGCGAACAATGAAAAGAAATCACTTGGGTAAAACTGGAACACAAACAAGGTTTTACTGTCTGGACTACTCAGTCCTGAGCCAAGGACCTTTAACTTTCTGCTGGCAAGTGTAAAGCCTTCCATTTTAATCCAGAAATTGGAGGATATCTGCCAGCGACATTCCAGTTGTTGTTGTTTTTTAAAAAAAACTTTTCGATAGTTCAGAAATAGCAAGTAATTTTGAAAATTCATTATAAAAGGCTTCCCTCAAAGGGCAAGGTATAGGAATGGATAGATAGCTCAGCCGAAGAGCATCAATCAAAGAGCATCAGTTCCCTAAAACAATCTGAAGCATCTTTAAGGAGATCTTTCAAAACCCCTGAAGAGTCACTGCTTACCGGTGTACTTTAATTTTGGAAAAGTGGATTCCTCCTAAATGCCCACCAGACAAATCTCATAATTCACAGTTGTAGCTATATGTATTTAAAGAAATGGGATTGAGGAAATGGTGGATGCTATTACTGTTAATTTCACTAAATTGTTCATATTTTTTAAAAGTCTGTGTTATGAATAAAGGAGCAAAATAGCTGCAAGAAAGCAGCTTTCCTCATTCCCAAATAATGGGGTAAAAAAATAAAGGAAGACTACAGCCAAATTACATCTTCCTGCCCTGGGAATATTTTTTCTATTTTTAGGAAACATCCTCTGTAACCAACTGTCTAGTTAATATACAAAACGATTCCAGTGAGATCTGGCTGCTTTCCAATTACATAGTAACTGCTTGCTCTCTTCAGTTTTAATAAATAATTAGATATTAGTAGCAACAGATTTTGCCATAGAAGCCAATTCTCCAATGAGGACAATCTCAAACAAGCACCTGAGTTAAGATAAGTCATTGCACATAATGGGTTATTTCTAGCACGAAAGCCCTATGGCTTCCAAAGATCTCATTGTTCTGGGAGAGGCAAGGTACATCTTAAGTCACAAGCCATAGCTTACTCAGCCTCACCACTTCTGATCAGCAGGTTGCCTGATATTGGGCACATCTATTATTTGAATGTGGGAAGGAAGCCGAAGGTGGTTTGAGAAGGGTTAACAATATCTACAAAATTCCAATTCCCTTCAACCATAATTAAAAGACTGCAATTCCCAGAGTACAATTTAAAACTAACTTGTCTCAAGGCAACCTTAATGTCCAGAGAAAGGATAGATTTCTCCACAGCCAAATCAGCAAAGAGGTTAGAAGCTACTGTATATAACATTGCTTACCAACAGCAAGGATAGGGAATGCTATCTGCCATTCACAAAATGACTTTTAAGAAGTCCTTTCGTGTCACCTTTGGTGAAATAGCAAGAGTGTGAGGTTAGAACAAGCTCTTTCAATCCCACCAGCTTATCACTGGTGACTTTGGACCAGCCAATGTAGCTCAGCCACAATCTACCCTATCGATTCGAGTACCTTCATAGGCGGGATTTGAATTTTACAGAAGGAGAATTCAAGCTATCAATCTATAAGGAGAGTTTTTGAATATTACAAGCATTTGAGTGGACAAATTTCAGGAAGCATGCCTGAGCTGGGTAATAATTTGGAAGTGTAAAAAGACAAAATGTTAATGTAATGCCTGCTAGTTACGGTACATTAGCCAAATTTACTTAGACCAAAGCATTTACCATTTCCCAAATGAAAAATTGTAACTTCCTGTATTTTCCTTTTTTAAAAAAAAAAATTCAACGCACATTTAGCATTGCCTATAAACCAGCTCACTGTCACTCCTAGTGCTACTGAGCAGCATCCATGGAGAGGATGTCAAAATCTGTAACACTGAGGATGCAATGTTGTGATAAAAGCCCTACTTTCTTGCACTAATGTTGGATGTACAGAAGCAGGCTGTCACACTTGCATCTTGCAGTATTTAACACACACACACACACACACACACACACAAACTAGAAAAAATGGTGATAATTTCAACCAAGCCAAGCTTTGCTAAATTGGGTAGTTTAAGGCTTTAATTTGGCTAAGGCCTATAGATATACCTATGATATCAAGCATACCAATAAAAAAGGATGAGATAACCAAAACAAAAAAAATCACTTTGGTCCTGCACAGGGCAATTTCTTCTAGTAAATAAGCTAAAATTTGGAAATATGCAACACACTGACGGTGCAATCTTGATGTATGGGAAAGTTAACTGTAGGAGCAACTACTAGCTAACTGCTTGAGTAGTAATATCAGAGGGATATATCTAGTTACATATAGGTGCTGTCACAAATCAGCTAATTCATCATCTCAGAAGAAACTGGCTAGCCTTGGGACAAGACAGCAAATACTGTAATTCTCGTGATGTAGAATGGAATGTTGAAGCGCTGAGACCATTGTGATTGCTACAGAAAGACCTGACCTCACTTGCATTTTTATTCTTACAGACTTCACAGAGCAAAGGCAGACGTGTCATTCATACAGGGTGTTTGATTTGTCAAGGCCTGAATAATCCGCACACTTTCCTAAGCGTAGTGATGTATCTGCAACGTAGCAATGCTATCTTCTGAGCCTATTTCTCAAAAATCTGTATTACAAAATTTGCTTTTCCAATCAAAAAGGAAGATTCAACATATACTCTAGATCAGGGGTGTCAAACTGCTGGCCGGTTTCATTATACCCACCCCATTGCCGGCAATGCAAAAAGAGTTACGACACGTCATGTGATGTCGCGAATTTGACACCGGTAGATAAAAATAGTACTGCCTTTATCACTATTATTTCAATTTCCTACTTTGTTTTCTGCCTGCTGCCCTTTTCTCTTGAATTTAAGTGGGAACCAAACAGTACTGCCCTTATCACTTAAAATTCTGGGAGTTGAAATTCACAAATTTTAAAGTTGCCAAGGTTGGGCACCCTTGACGTAGATGTAATATGACCTGCACAAGTGAAATATTGTAACAAAAAGTAAGCCAGATTCTACAACATAATGATGACACATGACGACTTGGTGGCTTTTGATCAGGGCCTCACTTACCCCACTTTATTCTCTCTATCACTAGTGTCTTCTTTACGTACTATAATAGCTAACTAAAACATCAGTTCTTGGGGCATTTTAAAAGAGCTTCCAAACATGAAATCAAAAAGCAATCAGATAGTACAAAAAAGATATCTTTATTTCTTCCTATCTCTTCATTGTCTACCAATTCTATTCCACACTATTCTCCCACTCATCCAGGTGTTGCTATTTTGTCTTTGTTCTTTCTCAAGAACAAAGGAACTGTTACTTGGAGGAATAAAGACCATGAAGATGGAGCTTGATACCATTCAAGTAGAGATAATCGTGGAACATCGTATGTTATTCTTCAAAACATGGGGGGGAAAAAGCTTAGCGTTTACGTGTTCTTCCAACTGCATTTCCCACTGTGAAGTCACAAATGCATTGCAAAGACTGACATCTAATGCTACTGCAGCCTTTCTGCTTAGGGATCTGCGTATGACCTATCAGTTCATTCCACTTTAACATCAGTCAGCAGCTGGGGGAATATGGCTATTCCAAATAAATAAGAAAATAACTAGTAATTCCTCGATCAGGAAGCATGCTTGTAGCTTTTCTCTTAAAACTCAACCTAACCTTTCAATATCTCAAGATGCTAGGCCAGGGCTTTTCAACCAGTGGTACGGGTACCACCTGTGGTACATTGGCACCTGGCAGGTGGTACACGACCATCCTAGAAAAGTGGTAGCGGGGGAGGGCAATGAGCTGAACTGGTGGCAGCACCGCAGAAGCCTGAGCGAGAGATGGCTGGAGCTGCAGGGCTGTCCAGGCTCAGCGGAAGCACCAGGATCAGTGCTTCTTCGGGGCTGTCAGGGCTCAGTGGAAGCGCCAGGATCAGCGCCAGGATCCAGCTGGAGCTCAGCGCTGATCCTGGCGCTTCTGAGCACAGAAGAAGCACCGATCAGCTGGAATGTTTTTTTTTTGTGGAGTTAAAGTAGTTTTCTTCCCATGCATCTTTTTTTATTCATTACATACATATGTTAATTTTCCAAACAACGTGTGAGCTGAGTTCATAATCTATTAATACATATACAAATTTCACTCTTTGGTTTTCTTCTCCAACCAATTATAAAATAGATTCCAGCTTTCATAGTATTCCGTTTCTTCTTTGTCTTTTAATCTCATAGTTAATCTGTCCATTTCTGCACATTCCAGTATCTTCTTTATTAATTCCTCTTCTGATGGTACTCGTTCATTTTCCCAGCATTGTGCATAGCTTATTCTTGCTGCATTTATAATATGTAAAACCAAGTATGCATTTTGTTTATTAGTCTTTTTTGGTAACATACCTAATAAAAATAGTTCAGGATTAAATATTACATGTTCTCCTAGTATATTTTCTAGCCAAGTATGTATTTTCCTCCAGTAAGCTTTCACTTTATCACATGTCCACCAGGTATGATAATATGTACCTATATTATGTTTAATAATTTTTTAAAAACATTTTTAAACATTTTTGCTAATCTATGACGGTCACAGTGTCCCAGGTTCATGTGAAATTACCAAAACCTGCTGCAACAATCCAGCAGATGGGGGGAATAAAAACCAAACAGCCCCCGCCCCCACTGCCAATCCTCAACAGAAATGCTCACATCAATGAAAACCTTGGACAGGAGGAAGAGCGCCGCCGGGCGGGCAGGCAGGTGTCTTGCTTGGCTGTGGCTTGGGGGGCACTTTTTCAGTGCCATTGTAAGCAAAATGTTGTAGGTCGAGGACTACCTGTACTTCATCACTTTTTTCCTTTTTTTGTCATCAAATTTTTGATACCTTGCTAGGTGACTGGTGGTACTCATATGTTGCCATATCCTAAAAGTGGTACAATGGGTGAAAAGGTTGAAAAGCCCTATGCTAGGCAACAGCCCAGCACAGCCGGTATCCTATGGGTATGCACAAGGACATATTTGTATTCATCCTGGTCATCTGCAACTTAAGACGTTGTCACCATTCAATGATCCTTTTCAATGTTTTGTCACTAACCACCTAAAGGAACTGGAAGTAAGTCATTGCCATCTCTTCTTTCAGATTTAAAGGTTCCACATTATTTTTGCTTGGCAGAAGAATGATAGGAGACAGCTGTAGGAGACAGCTGTTGGAGGTGGGCATATTTCTCTGTCTTAATCCAATTTCTTCTAAAAATTAAGAATAAACCTGAAAACCTGCTACCAATTCTTAAAACAGTACAATATGCAAAGAACCAAGGGCATGTTCACAGCCCACTGTTAATAGTTTGGGGGTAACTTTAAACTGCCATGTCTGTTTCAATTGAAGAAACAAATCCAAGGTGAATTTTCAAAGCAGGAACTAGGAAAGGGCAAATTGTGTTAACATAAATCAATACTGAGTCCTTAGAATACAAGCATACTGACAAATTTCTGCAGAAACTCTACAGATATTAAAACATGAATCTTGCTGGGCTGGACCCAAGATCTATCCCATTTACAAGAACAGATTCCCAGGTGGTCTCCCATCTGACAGAAAGCCACCACCCAAACTGAATGAATGGGAGAGATATAATCTATGAAAGAAATCCACATGGCCCTCAGTTTCTATCTCCACAAAGCTGAGCTAGAGAAGTGAATGGAATACAGTAAAGAGAGCAGTACAAAGAGAATTCAGGCTTAAGCCACAGCTATTGGCAACAACGTAGATTCCTCTTTTGCTAAGGCCCCTTCCTTGGCTGCCTGCTATGAAAAAAGATCAAGCCAAAATAATTAGCAATGTTTCCTTATAGCATGAGATTCCGGAAAAACACAACCACAATCTGCACTTCTTATTCCATATGAATCATCCTGATTTCCAAATGACTTGAGATTTTATTTCTCAATCACCATCTCCAAGTTGAGAAAGAGTGTCTATTTCGCCAAAAGTTAAAATAATAAGCAAAAGCAATACATGGATGTCACTTGAGCAACCCGAACATTAATAAGTGATGTCTCTGAAATTACACAATTTCTTGGGGGGGGGGGGGAAGAGAAGAAAAGGCTGAAGAGAAAGGGGTGGCAATGTCACTAGAGGGAGATTGAGAGTATGCAACATACCAATGGAAAAGTACATAACATATTTTAAAATCATGTATATGAAGAATAATTCAGCAAATTAAAGTCTTAGCTTTGCCATAGATTTCCTGGAAAATGAGTGACCAACAATTTAGGCAGAGCTGCCCAAAATTTTCTGAAATTTGGCCTCATTCCTAAACTATTCTACTATTAAGAGGAAGGTAAGATAAACTAGTTTAATTTAAATGTGCTAAGTTTTTTTGTATGGAATATATGTAGAACCTTGGTAGATTAAAGATGCCAGATGTGGCATGGGATACTAATACATACCCTGGCATTAGAATAGGTACACAGTTTTATGGGTATATCATTGACTTTTTCTGTGGATGGATTTAGGAGGAATAACTTTACTATCAATTCTTCTAGGTCACTGGCTTCCTAACACAACATGACAATGAAGGAATGAGACTGCAATTGTTCTTTAAATATGGACCCGGGGGATCCATATGAACTCACCCCTGTCCAAGTGTCTCCCAATCCTCACGTCATTGAGAACTTCAGACAAAAAAAGATGCATTGTCAAAAGGAGGCCCAGTGCATCACACATCAAACTCCATTTAAAAACCAAGAGAGTGGAGGGGGGAAGGGGGGAGGGAAGGGGGGAGGGAAGAGGTAGGGGGGAGGTAGGGAGGGGAGGGGGGAGGGGGATGGGGGTTTTTAATGGAAAATTGTATTGTAAAACTTTTCAATAAAAATAAAAAAAAAACCAAGAGAGTGAACTAGGCTTCTATCTATTCCTTTAAGAACCTATTTTAATCTTCTGCTTGCTTCTCTTTTTCTGCCCAATAATACTTTATGATAAATTATAGGATGCTGTGAATTAACTTGTTTTCCTGAATATAGTGTAAGAAAGTTGGCTTGACCCAAAAGTTACCCTTCCCAATGCAATAGCTATAAAAAAGAAAATTCAGACATCGGTGGTGGCTCAGCACTTTTATTTTTATCCACTCTTAAATGGATTTAAGTTGCTGGGCACTGCAGTCCTAGCAAGTAAACATACCACATTCAGAGTATTCCGTATATACACCAGCCCACAGTTTGGTATCCACCTGTTGGTCTACACATGTCAGAATTGTCAAAGAAGATATGGAGGCCTTGTTGCTCCAGATTCAGGGACCATCAAATCTGTGCACATCCTTTTCAAGAAGAAATACTATCAATGTCTAAAAATAAATAAAACTAAACTAAAAATGAATAAAATGAAGAATCCAAAGACTCCATCCAATCCTTGGAGATATAGTATGGAACAGGGGTCCTCAACTCCTGGTCCTTGGCCCGGTGCCAGGCCACAGCCCATTTGGAACCAGGCCACAGAGGTTGCATTTGTGAAAGTGGTAGATGCACAAAACCATCCCCCCCTCCCCGACGCCAATGCTGCCTCCACCAGTCCGCCGAGCCAGAAAGGTTGGGGACTGCTTGGTAATTTTGTCAGCTTTTTGTTATACTGGGCCACACTGTGTGATCTTCTCACACATACATTTTGGAAGCTCTCATTCAGAATATATTTACTCTGAAAACCAGTTTATATTTCTTTTCAGTTCTTCTTTATGTTCATCTCTTAGTTGTACCCTTTAACAAAATAATAATCTAAAAATGTGTCCTTTTATATCCCAGTCCACGTTATATACTTTACCCAGTGAATGAGACGAGGAGCACAAGTAAATTTACTCAGACATGATTGAGAGGTTGAACTGGTAGTTATTTACATCATGGTATAGACCTGTCAAGGTCTAGAATTCCCTAATCCCAGCTCTAGATTAAAAATTATGGATGTCCACTCGGCTACAGTTATTTCCTTGGTTCTCATAATCCTCAGCTTAAATATTGCATTATAGTTTAACCAGGCATGAGTTTTAAATTAAAAAAATAAAGGCCAGAACATTCTGATAACATAAAAAGATTAAGAATTCTTTATGATTAAGAATATTGATCCCCTGTTGACTGTTTTCCAATCTTTGCAGAGGAGATTTCTTCATTATAAAACATAAGTATGCTAATAGCTTGAGGTCTATGAACATATATTTCCCAAATGCTTCCCCTTTTGCCTCTCTGATTCATTTCAGTTGCGATAAAATAAACATTATGTTTTTAGCTTCGTGTAAAGCTCTGTTAAAAGTTTTGCCAACCAGGGAGATGCAATCCTATGATTTTTGGCCAGATGGTACAGGAGCCATAGGATTCTCTGGTGCTCCCTGTCCCCAGGTGGAGATTAACAGAGAGTGAGGTTGCTAAGAGATCCTTTTCCAGATCTGTCCAGCAATAGAAAGAGTGAGAAGAAGGATTTCTGTAGGAAGATCAGGAGCAGGTAAAGGAGGCTGTAAGGTTATCATATCCAAAATACTTTTCTTCCACAACCATATCCCTGGAATCAGAAAATCTACAACAACTGGCATCAACCAACAACTATTACATTAAAAAAAGAATTTTTTAAAAAAATCAACTGTATTACCTCTTTCTTTAAAGTCAACTAGCCCTTTGTACCTTAAGCATCAGATATTTCTCCCTTAAGAACAAACTGTAATTCTGTTTGGTAGTATTGAAATAGAATAAACTTCTACTTACGATGCAAGTTGAGAGAGATGTTGATAGTCCATTCCTCGACAAACCCTTTGAGGTTAGGGATTTTGGCACATTTGAGAACAGTCTGGGGGGAGCTGTCACCCACATGGATCCAGCAGACTGTGTCCTCTATGTAGTTGAAATCCATGGCAGTAGTTTGTTTGGTGCTGGTTGGGCTGATGTTAGAGACAGGCCCGCCGTTCAGGTAGGTAGCCATGATGTTCTGAGAATTGGCAATGAGGAGGATGGGCGGTCGTTCTACTGGTTCTGAGAAGAAAAGAAAATCCAGCAGAGAAGCGTGATTAAGGGAAGGCAGTGGTGTAGCGTGGGTTGTCAGCACCCGGGGCAAGGCAAGTAATTTGCACCCCCTAACCCATGGATTTTAGTACTCGGGTCTGCACTGTCCCTCCCCCAGATAGTCCCTCGCTCTCTCTCCGCAGTGCACCGCACGCCTGGCACCCCCCCTCCACAGTGGGCAGCGACCCGGCGGCTCGGATCGGATTTGCACAGCCAGCACTGCAGTGAGAGAGAGTGAGTGAGCCAGTCAGGGGCAGAGAGCTGCGAGTGCGAGCATGCCCCCCCAGATGTTGCGGCCGGTGCGGCCGGCCCCCCCTGCACCCCCCACGCTACACCACTGAGGGAAGGTCACATCTTTCTTCAGAGAGATACACAGGACAAACTTCCCAAATTGCTTGCAAAGGAAACCTCAAAGTAACACAAACACCAACAATTGTGTGTACCGGAGGAGTTCTTTTCAGCAACATTAAGAAGACAACCGACAAAATCTATGCGGAGACCTTTTAAGCAAGGGAGATAAGAAGAAGAAAAATCTGCTGTGCTTCCTATCTCAAATTAAAAGGAGTGCACAAAAGAAGCACAAACCGGCTACTTGTGCTTCTTACAGAAAACAGCCAATCACTTCAAAATGGGGGCCCATTTCTATCAAGCCAACTTCATTCAAGGGAGTAAAATTCAAGATCTCAGGAGTACGGAGCATTTCATGTTATTAACATTTTCAAAGTATCTGAAGAATTATTATTTTTTTAAATCGTGCAGTAAATTTTTCCTACAGAAAACCAACAGAAAATAGCTGCATTTTCACCACGCACACATATCTGTGAGAAACCGAGTGCGCTATCAAATGGTGCTTCGGCACTTAAAAATAGAAAACACTTTGCAAAGTGGCAGCCATTTCCTACAAGATATTCAACCAGGAATAAAAAGAAACGATGTACCGTTCTTGGCTTTGCAAGATTTGTGATCGGGCTGGAGCAGATACCCTTCTACGCAACTGCATGTGTAGGCACCATCATGGTTAGTGCAGGTTTGGCTACAGGTACCGTAAATAGAACACTCATCAAAATCTGTTGGAAAGAGGGGAGAAAGGACAATTAAAGAAATACTTATTTTAGTTACTGTATTTCCTACAATTTTCACACCACCTAATCCAACAGTACTCAAAGCAGCTTACAAAAAAATAAAAATGCTGAATAATAGTAGCAGTGGCAGTGGCAGGCTTTGTCTGTTAGATTTGTATCCCACCTTTTCTGCAGAATATCAAGATGGCAAACATAGCACACCTTGCTCCAATTCCCCTGCAGCAACAGCCACTTGTCATTGAGTGTATATGGGATTGCACTCCCCTGACTAAGCTGGTGTGCGGTTTGGGGCTCGCCCTGGACTCACAGTTCCTGCTCAAGGAGCAGTTGGCAGCTTTTGTCTTGTGCACCAGCTGCAAACTTTCTTGGACCGGGAGGTCTTGCTCACGGTTATTCACCTCCTAGTTTGGATTTATTTATTTATTTATTTAAATTCCATTTATATCCCGCCCTTCTCCGAAGACTCAGGGCGGCTTACAAGCTTAGCAGTAGCCTTCATTCTATGTATATGCCTGCTTATTAGGGCTTTCACACACCCCCCCAAGCGGCATTATTACAAAGTCAGCTTAATTGCCCCCAACAATCTGGGTCCTCATTTTACCTACCTCGGAAGGATGGAAGGCTGAGTCAACCTTGAGCCTGGTGGGACTCGAACCTGCACTAATTGCAGGCAGCTGGTGTTACTTAAGGAGGCATTAGCCCACTGCTCCACCAAGGCAATGCCCTTTACATGGGCAATGCCCTTTACATGGGCTGCCTTTGAAGACCCCTTGAAAGTTACAACTAGTCCAGAATACAGTGGCATGGGTTATATTGGGTGTTCATACATTCATCCATGTTATACCTCAGTACAATGTAGGAGCCGTGGTGGCACAATGGTTAGAATGCAGTATTGCAGACTGACTATGCCCACAGCCAGGAGTTCGATCTTGACTGGCTCAAGGTTGACTCAGCCTTCCACCCTTCTAAGGTCGTTAAAATGAGGACAGGTAAAATGGGGGCAATGTGCTGACATTGTAATCAGCCCAGAAATTACTGAAAAGCACTATGAAGTGGTATATAAGTGGTATATAAGTGCTAGTGCTATTGCTACATTTTATAGTGTGAGGTGCACTGGTTCCCCTTTCCCTTTTGTGTGCAATTTAAGGTGCTTATTATCACCTTTAAAAGTCATTTTTTTCTTGCATCTTGTCATTTTTAAATCCACTTTCAAATCAGTTTTATTCTTGTCAGATAAAACTTGTTCTTCTTCCATAACATTTTTAAACATAGTCTGTGTTTAAAAGGTAGATACTCTTAAAATTAATTCTTGCATTCAACATTCACAGTATCCTTCAATGTATCCAATATTACAATATTTTGCTTCATTCTGTATTTACAAGTCCAGTTTAAGTGATCTTCTACTTTAATTCTTTCTAGTTCCTTCTAGTTCCCTCTAGTGTCCTATTTTTAAAGTCTTACTTTATTATTTCTTTTTAAAGAATTCAAAATAAAAGCATTTTCCCATGAAAATGATTATTTATAATTAATTCCAAAATCTTATTTCAACTGTATCTGCCCCCTTAGTATATCTATAGCTTTCTAAAATCAAACTTTTGATCACCCTTTTGCTGTTTATTTAAAAAATTAAGACTTTAAACGTAGTTAAAATTTATGTTGGTATGAATTGATGGAAATTCACCGGGTGCTGTAAAACAGGTCACCAACCTTTGTCAGTTGGTGGACCAGAGGAAAGGGGAGGGGAGAAGCATTTTACATGTGTGCATGCACACGGGGCCATGAGCACGCACGTGCCGCAAATGGGGTGGGGCATGATACTCACTAGCCCTGCCCCGTTCTTGTATGGTGCAGTGCCTTGTTTCTGTGCCCCGCAGTGCAGCAGCGGACATTTTTGCACCTTGGAGCATGGCAGTGACCTGTTTTTGCACCCCATGGTGCAGTGGCGCCCTGTTTTCACACCCCGCGGCGTGCCGGCGGCCCATTTTCACACTCTGAGGCGCAGCGGCAGCCTGTTTTTACTCCCCATGGCACAGCATCCTATTTTTACACCTCGTGGCCGCAGCACTAGCACTAGTGAAGAGGTGTACGTGCGCACACATGCACACTGGCCAGCCTGTCCTGCGACCCGGATGCCAGCAGGACACAGCCCACTACCAGGCAAGTGGCCCACAGGTTGAGGGCCCCTGCTGTAAACCTGTCAATCCAAAGATTCCTAACAGTTGAAAAGCAGTTAACAAGCCATTTCCCAAAGTGATTAGAAAAGGAAGTATGTGAACCCAATGCCTTTTCAAACCATGTTGACCAAGATTTGAGAGCTCTAAACCCTCTGGAGACTGCTAACTCACAATCACTTCTCAAGAAGCAACTGTATGGAGTACTTGTGGGCAATCGGAAGTTTTCTCCTTGTCCAGAGAGGAATTACTGAAGAGGCAGTATACTTGCTGGCTCTTCCTTCTGCCATGGTCAACAGCCCTGATTTTTGTGGAACATCTTCAGTCCACTATTTCTTCCACAGAAGTCAATTGCATCTCTCACGTTTTCAAGATGGGTTGTAATAGGGAAAATCTCTGAATAAGCATCTTAAAAATTGCCACAATCAATTTATCACTGTTCTTACCCATGAAGGGAGAGTTTATGCATGAGGTCTAAGGAAACCCAGAAAATGTAGCCTATCTGCTCATTTTTCACTTACCTTTGCAACTTTTCCCATCTTCAGCTACCTGGGAGGAACTGTTACAATAGCATGTTGGTCCATTCAGAGTTGGGACACAATGGTGTTGGCAGCCCATACTTGAACAGTTTGCCAGAAGCTCTAAAAAGGAGGAGAAGGAGGAGGAGAAGTAGTATCAGTTAGAGGAATAGAAGGAAATTAAAGTTTTCAGCAAACTTACTACTATACATCCATTCCTCTTTTGCATTAATATTCACAACCGGCAAGAAAGTTCTTCAAGAAATTCCAAAGAAATTCCCTCAGCTACTGTAAAACCTCTTCAGGTTCATCTTAAAGTCCTGCTAACTGTGACACAAAAATGTCTTACTATTTTTACAGAATATACGTGCCACGTTCCTATGATTTGTTGAGGTTGCTGCTGCCATGCCCTCTCCCCTCTGGTTGCTGGTCACTGCCCAGCTTGGCCGTTGCCTTAGGCTAGAGGAGAAAAAGGATACCTGGTGTGTTCATAAAATGCCTGACCTACTCCTTGCTCAGGCATTCTTCAGGCACTACAAGGGCTCCTTATTAACACTGATACAGCTGGTCTTCTGGAGGGACAATAGATTCATTTAATGTTCTTTTAAAAAAAACTAATAAACCTGTGAGGTTTTTTTTTAAGGTGTTGGTTAACTTAAACTAGAAAAGAGTGCCGGTTCTGTCCCATCTAAATGGATTAAAGATTTCCTATTGCTTCTCCTAACTAGGGTTTTTTTATGGCCATTCTTTCTCTTGTTTTAATTTTTGGAAGTGGAAGTATGGTCCCTCTGCCTCCTCTTATACCATTTTGCACACGCCATGGGATAGGTTCCAGGTGCAGCTGATTGCAAACATTTGCTGTCAGCATTGCCATCCAGCAAACTTACCAGCTTGAATATTTGGAAACTGAGTGAAATTAACAAGAGTTACATTAAGAAAAGAGTCTCTCTCCTAATCAGGTGATTGAAAGACTAGGAAACCTCTATCCAAAGACAGTCCAGCTAACGGGATCGTGGGGTGTAAGATAACCAGAATGAAATAGGAGGAAGCCTCAAAGGATCTCTGTCTGGAATCCTTCAGCCGTCAATCCTTTTTACCCCACTGGCTTGTCAGCTGGACTCTTCTGGATATAGATCTACCAGTTTTCCAGAAGACCAACTAGCTAGCAAAGCCAAAGAAATTCCTATGCTTGAATTATCTCTAGTAAAACTGTAAGAAAAGGGCAACTCACAAGTCTTATTACTAAGGCAAATTAGAGTTCAGCCATCAGGGTACCACAAATTATGCCAGCACAATTTTTCTGAGGACTCGAGAACGAGAGGAATGCACAGTAACACAACTGTGTGGTAGAGGCCCTTCTGTGACTTGTTTTGCATGTATATTGCACAATGCAATATTCAGGAAAAGCTTTGCTTCTACGCAGCACGTTCACTAAAAGTAATTCAGATTCAACTGCAATGTCAGTTTGTGTTCATACACTTCAGCTACACCATTCTTCATTTGAATCATTCTTATTCAAAAATAATGCAACTACGCTATCTATTTGCTATGGAGTCCTTATGTAAATTCTTGTACTACTGATTTCTCTGCATTTCTTACATTTATGGTTTTTAAAACAGATTTTTAATGAAGAAAGTCACCAGGATAACAACTCAAGCAGCCCACCTCTGGCTGATGAAGATTAATCAATCAGTTAATGAAATAATCAGTCCAACACTTGTTTTCTATACCAATTTTATCAGATTACCCATATTTTCCAATTTGACCCTCTTCTAATTAGAATATGCATGAAAACTCCTCATTTATTTAGATATTCCTTTACTCATTCATTCTGACATTCAACTCTGAGGCATGCCAGTCACTATCCTGAAATTAACATTGTATTACCGGTATGCTTCACCCTTGTAGTATCAGCCATGGGATGATTACATATTCTCTTTTAGAATTTCTCAGGGAAATTTCCTACGTCTCCTACCCAACACTATTTATTTTAAGAGTTGGATCAAGATAGGGCTTGAAAGATTATGGGGGTTTTGAAATATCCCCAGCAATGTGTCTCCTTGAGCAATGCAGTGATTTCATGATGTCCCAACAACACTGAGGATTCACCTCTAGAAAACTGAGGTCAAAAAGTCTTGAGTATCAGCCAAACGGACATTTGAAGGAGGCAGTGGCTACAGCAAAGTTGCCCTTGATATGTCTGGATTCCATGGTTAATTGCTACTAATGACTGCAATATATGTTTCCATCTGTCTGGCGGTTCCCCTGACACAAAGGGTAGACAAAGTGGGACCAATAATGAACTCTCCAAACAGGTCTTTCCTTTCTATTGTCCAAGAATCCATAACAATTCCAGATTCCAACAAAGACAATTGAGGAGTGTTCACACAGAATGTAGAGATTGGTCCACCAAAGTATGTAAGTGTTATACCTTCTTCCAGAATATAATAGCACAAAGTCAGAAAGATGCAAATAAAAAGCTGAGAAAAATGAGAAGTTGTAAAGGTAAAGGTAAAGGTTCCCCCACACATGCGTGCTAGTCGTTTCCGACTCTAGGGGGCGGTGCTCATCTCCATTTCAAAGCCGAAGAGCCAGCACTTGTCCGAGGACGTCTCCATGGTTATGTGGCCGGCATGACTAGACGCGAAAGGCGCACGGAACGCTGTTACCTTCCCACCGTAGTGGTCCCTATTTTTCTACTTGCATTTTTTACGTGCTTTCGAACTGCTAGGGTGGCAGAAGCTGGTACGAGTAACAGGCGCTCACTCTGCTACGCGGCACTCGGGATTTGACCCGCCAAACTGCCGACCTTCTGATCGACAAGCTCAGCGTCCTAACCCACTGAGCCACCGCGTCCGAGAGGGCCTTTTTTTTCTCCAGACTGAAAGCCCAGTTCTATTCTCTGACATTATATATTCTCAAGCAACATGGGGCTGAATCTGGGCTCAGCAATTTTTCAATTATTAGGGGCTATTTCATGCTTAAAAGATGTCCAATGACTGTTCAGAAAGACCATCCCTTTTTTTTCCTCCATTCATTTTTGGAAGAGGGGAGTTTCTTACTGATGGGGATGGCACCAGTAGGACACAAAACCACTTTAATCCCATCTTCAATTACTGTCACATGCTCTGAAATACTGCCACTGAAATTTGATGGCAAAAGGATTGAACTTTAGTGACACAATTTCAGATTGCCTTCATAAGGATAGAGTGGTTGAATAATTCGACTCCCCAAGGGCTTCTACTGCTATTTCCACTGATGTTTCAAGGTAAGGTAAATTAGGGTAAAGGTTCCAATCTATTTAGAATTTGTAACTAAATTTAAGCAGACCAATCATGGGGGTATTTAAGGTCTGCTAAAGGAACACTGGGAATCAAATGCAGCCCAAAGATTGCCCACCCTAGATTAAGTAAGTATGACCTAATTTGATATAAATTGTCAATCCTAAGTTTCTGCAGTGCACCAAAAAAGAAATGGATATGCAATTATTCAGAAGTTCTGGTTTCTTTGTTTTTTGGTGAACTGCACTAAAAGCAACATGCTGCCCATGAACTTGCATTTAAAGAAACAATGAGGTGCTTGATAGCCCTACCTATAAAATTTTCCTGCTACCTTCTCAATCTGCAATTGAGGCTGAACCCTGAATAGGAATGATGCCAGGGCATTTTTATCAACTTTTACCTGAATGCTATTATTTATTAGATTAGAAAAGACAAAGCTCCTGGTCATATGGCGGTTTCTAGTTCTGTTCAAGGGAACACAAGTCGAGATACCTAGCATATCTTTTGATCTATGTCCTAGATCAGGAGTAGGCAACCTCGGCTCTTTTATGACTCGTGGACTTCAACTCATAAAAGAGCCGAGGTTGCCTACCCCTGTCCTAGATCAAAAGAAGAAAAGGTTTAGCAGTATGGCAAAGTATGTAGCCTAATCCTTTGCATGAGTTTTACTCTGTTCAAATTTACAGTGCCTAAGGTATAGTAAGTTCACTTCTACTGCATTGATAATATCTGTCTGTCTTCACTTCAAAGGGACCTTCACAGGACCTTCCATTGTTAAGTAATAAGATACAACAGCAACTACTTAAATGGCCAGCAAGTCTCCTTACTCCTTGGGCAAGTTTATCCATGTGTGAACTTCCCAAAACAGCACAAAGTATATACTTGTCAGGCAAAGGGCAAGCTTTAAGTCCTATTTATGTGAGCATTACTGGAGCTCATACTAAGAAAAGACTGCTGTATCCTCCTTTGAATAAGTCTTGGTTTTACTACTGAATTCCAAGTCTCTCAGTTTAGCAGGACTTACTTTTTCTTCCTTGGACTTTTATATTATATCTCCAAAATCCACTACATGAGCTGTGTCTTCACAGACAAAGATGCCTCCAAACAGAAGAACATGTTAATACATACTATTTCAGCCACAGGCTATTAAATGCAAGACCTTCAAGTCTAATCAATTGCCTATAATCTCAACACAAGTGTAAACTTCTCAGTCAGTCTCCGTACTATCTGAATACTTGGCTAAATGGCTTTTTAATTATCTGGGAACTACCTACCTCACAGTTCCCAGCTACACCAATGCTTGTGACATAAAGACACCTTTCAAATCAGAACATAGAGAAGGAGGAAATGTACCAAACACTAATCGTTCAAATTCAGCAATAAGATAAGCTTGCCTAACTCCAATTATAAATAGAAGCAGACTGGACTGCAGCATTTGTGGCTAACAAATAACGATGTGCAATAACTGGCATGCCTGCAATGATGAAAGGTCTGCTCTCCTAATGTGTGTCATCAATGGTCAGTCTTTCAGATCATTTACAATCTGTATGTTTCGCTTCTTCTTTTCTTCTCTGTGCCTGTTGCAGCGAGTCATTTAGATGCTGTTCATTATAACAATAGCAATAGCACTTAGACTTACATATTGTTTCACAGTGCCTTACAGCAGTTTACAACATCAGCCTATTGCCCCCAACAATTGGGTCCTCATTTTACCGACCTCGGAAAGATGGAAGGCTGAGTCAACCTTGAGCCAGTCGGGATCAAACTCCTGGCTTTGAGCAAAGTTTGCCTGCATTCTAACCACTGTGCGACCATGGCTTCTATATACTCAGCACTTAAGATTTTAAGAATGAAAGCACTCCCACATTATCATCATATGAATGGTCCTTATATCATAATCATCATCATCTGAGATGCCCTTAAATAAAACACACAAATAAACAGAAGTCTCCAAGGATGAAAATTTGCAGATTTCCCAAGTGTGGTCAAGTACATAATAGTTGAAGCTGCTTGTACAGAGATGAAGTGTCAAGTGATACATGTTACTCTTAATTTCATTTTCAAACTTCCATTCCTTGCCTGAGACCTTTTTTATTATATTCATATACGTGAGTGTATGTGTATGTGTATGTGTATGTGTATATATTCCCTGGAACTTTACAATCTTCATCAAGAGAATGTTTAACAGCCTATATTTTCAATACAGATCAAACCCTGTCTCAGTTATTGTTAAAATGAACATTTGAAACCTGCTAAAAGCAATTCTACAAGCATAGCAGACATTCTTATGGTATGTGCAGATGCACAACAGAACAAGATTTATTATGCCATATTTTCCAAGCTGAGATCCTTGTTTAGAATGCTAGACATGCAGGTCAATGAATCAAACACTAATTTAGCTTTTTTGTTTTCTATATGCTTCAGATAAGCTGCTTTTAAAAAAAAAGCCCAGCAGGCATGCATTAAATGACTTTTTTAAATTGAAAAAATGCTCTCTTTTGGAGAGCTCAATGGCAAAAGAGGCCATATGCCATCACTTGGAATAATAAGCCAATCAGCTCAGCTGGCTTTTGCTACAAAAGAGGACTACTTTGTTCACATACATCCAAACTAAATCCCTTTGCTCCAATTATGTCTTTCTCTTTAGAGTATGCCTCTTTATAGGGTGATATAATTTATTTCTATGACAATTCTTGGCCAAAAAAGTCTCCAAAGGTATTTATCAAGTGATATACAAAACTCAAAGAATGCAATCAATTACACAACCTATACCTTTAAAATAGTAATATATCAGTGATACATTTAAAAATTATAAATCAAAATGCATGCCTTTTACAATGAAAAGCAGTACTACTATAAACATACCAAACCATTGATTTTGGTATGTCCATACTGAACTGAAATGTGTGTTTCCATTGTTTTGGTCCATATTCAGAAAGAAGCTCACCTGTATTTCCCAAAAGTGCTTTTTTCCAAAAGGCAGTTAGACTTTCTTGGGGTTTTTTTTTTCCTTTCAAAAATTTTCATTTCTCATCCAAGAAGCTTCTCCAGTTCTTGGATGAGAAGAAAAACAATTTCAAAGAAAAAAAAATCAACAAAGTCCAGTTGCCTTTTGGGGGGGAAAAAGCACCTTTGGGACAACCATGACCTGGATGATTGAGAATCTCCATAGACACTCAGATGGATTTGTTACTTATATGATTTAAATGTGGTTATTCTGAATCAAAAATGTTGAAAAGTGGGGAAAAGCCCAAACTGAGGAATCTTATACGAGTGGTAGCATGCTGTAAACTTTGAAGACTGTTTCATAGTAGGATCTCCATAAGCATTTCCCCACTTGCTTAAGGTAAGCGGTAGGGATGACCTATTACATCCAAGGAAGGAGAGAAGAAAATATGGTGACTCCGCAGCTGCCGTAATGTCATAAATATAAAAAAATAATTTTAAGAGGGTATGTAGACAGCCCTGTTTTAACACTTTTTCTTCACTGGAGAACATCTGATGAAGAACCTTAGGAGGCTCCTCCTGTATTGTGTAGAGGGCATAGGAAGGGACATTAAAAGGACAGGAAGAGCTGCTACCAAGGCAATGATTAGATAAGAGAGGCTTGAGCCCAGGTCATAAAAAAGGCATGAGAAAACAAGGCCCTCCCTAGTCCACACAAAAATAAAGCAAGGGAGGCAGAACCACATTCAGAGTTGGAAGATTTTGTTACAATAAAAGTAGTTCCGACATAACATTGTATTGATTTCTTTGACTGTTGTACCTCGTGGGGCTAACACTCTGGCCATAATATCTACTGAGTTTGATTACAGGCCTGAGCCAGTATCTCTCAACATCTGTTCTTTGCATTTCTCTCATGACTAGGGCATATCTACTGGATCAAAGCAGAGATGAGATCAATACATTTCAGTATAGTTGTTGTTTTTTAAAAAAAATTACTTGTGTACTTTTGAAACAAGACCTTCCTGATCTGATGACCTTTTATGTTGCAATCCTGCCTGTTTCAGATGGAAAAAGGCTGTTGCTTCCTTCCAATCCTTTAGTTTATTTAGAAGATTACTGGGCATAAAGCTTGGAGGAAATGTCTTCAGATTTTGGCTCTGTCAAATGTCTCAGCAGAACTTTCATAATCTACTAGTTTGCTTATATATTTCATTTCATGTGTATTCTTAGATTAAACCTCCACTAAGGCTGGAAACTTGCTGAATGGCTCTGAGTCAATCACTCAGTCTCAGCCTGATCTATCTGATGAGATTATTCAATGGTGGTGAATGGTGATGATCGTGAAATTAACTAGGTCGCTGTGAGCAAATTGGCAGAAAAAGTGGATGAACTTATAATGTATACAAGCAAATAGACATGCTAAATCAATTCTGCTGTTGGCTTGTGAAAACAGAAAGTTGCAGTTTAAAAAAAAAAGAGGAAATGTTCAAAAAAAAATCGGAACTGAACAAATCATTCTCCCCAGTATTCTTTTGGCAGCAACCGGCAGAATTGCTCTTCCATTCACTTGACATTAATGGAATTACACACAATAAACAACATTTATTAAACCTAGGCCATCGCCACAGCAGTTTAGAAAAGAGTTATTCTGCCTTGTCCTCATTGACAATGGCAGGAGGGCTTTTATAAGCTTTAAGCAAACACTCTTAGGAATTTTCTATTTGCTGAGCATACACATTCCAGCAGAAAGGGTGGTGAATATCTACAGAGGTTGCTGATGGACACCGAGTCCATCCAGCCTCTTCCCAGAACGGCCCTCAATGCTTTCATCTTTTCCATGCAAGTTACAAACACTATATTCACAGCTGTATAAGCAACTGTCCACAGGCTCCGCCACAGGGAATGATCTCAGCCTGAAGCTTCATGAAGTTGTCAACACAACTGTATGGTGGCAAGCAAGCTCCAGAGGCTATTCTGCATCATCCTGCCAGCCCTGGCTCTCCCACAATATGTAACTCTTAACCCCTGCAATCTTGACCTGGAAGTTGGACGGTTCAGAGATTGCAGAAGAAAAGGCACTCTTCTTTATAACAAATACAGAAGGGGCATGCATTTTTCACTGCTTCAAGAATGTATAAGATTATCTCAAATGAGTGTTGGAAATGTAAATGTAAAGAAGGAACTTTTTATCATCTAGAGTGGACATGTGACAAAACAAAAGAAATATTGCAGTACGATTCATATCTTAATACAGAAGATTCTTAAAGTGAATATAAAGATAAAACCACAGACTTTTCTTTTAGTCTAGTGGATAAAGACTTTGAAAAAAAATGGAACTTTGATGCAATATATGTTGACGGCAGGAAGATTACTTTACACACAAAAATGGAAGGACACTTTGATTCCCACAATGGACAAATGGCTGCAAAAGTTGATGGAGTTAGCAGAGATGGCCAGGTTGACTGCTTTTGATTTTAAAAAAGAATACAATTAATTTTGTTTCCACCTGGAAACTACTTTTGGACTTTGTGCTTGAGGTGGGAAAAAAATTAAATTTTGATTTTGGATTTTGCTGGTTACATAGGTCTTTGTTATAGAAATGGCTAGTATATATTATTATATAAAAGTAAAAAGTTGTGGTGCAGTACCTTATTCTACTGCACCACAAGAAGTCAGACTTCCGACTTCAACAGGAGCATGGGACATAAGTTGTGGGAGGCAAAAGTTGTCATTTTCTTTTTATTTACTGATTTAATTTTTTTAAATGCCACTTCTATTGCTCAACTATAAATTCTCCCATGCTGTCTGTTGTATATGCCAATAACCTCGCAGTCTCACTGGGCCTACAAAGTCCCAGTAAAAATTTGATGCTAGGCACACGTTTGCTCACTTTAAATTTTCCGGTGAAATTTTGCTGGGAGTCCCAGGGTATCTGAGGGGTACCAGGATGTGCAAGATTGATAGAGGGAATAACAAGTTTTGAGACCTAAAGACTAAACATAGCAGACTCCCCATTGGGGGAGAACAGAGACCCAGGCCATATCCTCCCTAGAATTTGCTATTTTTAAGATCACTTAGAACCCTTCCACACAGCAGTGTCAATTTAACTGAAGATGACCCTTGGACCATCCTACACATTTTCCTCTCTCCAATAACACTTTTCTAAAAGCTAAACAGAACAGACATAATTTTGCAATTGCTGGCTGCTTTCAGCTTCATGTTCAGCTCAAAGGAATGAGTGGATAGCTAGCCCCTTGCCAATATGGCTGCCCTTTAGCGGTGAGGAGAGTACCTTTACCCTCACAATGAATCCAAATGGAAAACAACAGCTTGTTTATGTCCTGTGAAAGGAAGTTGCTTTCTGGGATAAGGAACAGTAAAATAAGGTTGTATGTTTTCCAGAACTGACACTTGTGCCGTTGAAATGAAAAAGATGCTGGTGAAGTCCCATCTTGAGAAGAAGAAAAACAACAGCTGAGCCCAGACAATGTATTTTTTAAAAAAAACAACCCAAAAATCTGGAAACTAATGACATCCTTCACAGTCTGACACACATCTGGTTTATTCTGGCCAGGAAAATGAGGAACCAAAACTGATTCACTATTGACTAGCCTATTTTGTTCCATAAGTCTAGATAAGAGGTAAGGAACTATGGCCCTTTAATGGTTGGCTCAGGAATTCTGGGAGTTGAAGTCCGAAAGTCATAAAGGGGCCGTAGTTCCCCACCTTCAGAAATGCCAACCAAGCGCTACGATAAGGTAGAACCCATCGAAGTATGGTATGGTATAGCCTTACTGATTAGTAAGCTGACCATACAGTATCAAGAAGCAATAGGCATCAGCCACAGTAAAGTTAAATGAAGATAAGCTAAAACAGTAAGACAGGCTACAATAAAAGATAAATGGGCAAGATAAAAGAGTGTGGGATAAAATATAAAGCAGGATTACTAAAATATAAAGCAATGTGTGCTTAGATGAAGGCATTACCTTTACGTGCTGCTCCAATGTGTTCAATAAAATGTGTTCTCAGCTGAACAGTCCTAGCAGCAGTTCTAGTGGCTAAATACGTGTTTGGGCCTTGAAGAAGATAAAATCTTTTATTGCTATCCTAATGTGTAGTTCTGTCAAGTTCTGTCTCTGTAAATACTGTACTGGGCCCTTGCTGGGATATATAATTAGCAATATATATAATTGAAGAGGATGGACACATTGTCTTCTATTTCTGGTGCCCCACGTACAAGTGTCCTTTCCAAGTATTGTCCATACAGTATTTAACTATAGAATGCATCCGTTCCACTCTTGCATTGGAAGGTCTATTCTGTGGTACTGCTACTGAGTTAGATGCAGTGTCAGTTATTTTTCTCTTTCAAAATATCTTGGCCAGCCATTTTAACAACCTGATGTTTGCAAGTGGCTCAGTGACAATTTGGGCACTAACACCTAAGACTCTTTGTTTAAATATGGCTTGGCCTCATATTTGGCTGAGAGTAAATACTGTGTACTGATGAACTTACCTAGTTTGGTAAAGAAACGTCTGCAAGAAAACAGCCAACCTCAGAGAGCACCAAGGACCTCACAGTTAAACACTGAGTTGCAAATATTCCCTTCTATCAGTAGGTACTGTGTTAATAAACTAAACTAAGAGATGGTTCTGGGAAAGCCACTTGCCCTTCCCAAAGGCTTGCTTTCTTAATTCCTTAAGCCTCTAACCAATGGAAGCCATTGCACTTCCCAGGAAGGAAGAGAATTGCAGGACCCATAATCCTGATGCCTAATCACCAAAGTAAGCCTGCACAGAAGCCAGAACCTTATCACATCCTTGAACAGAAAAGGGCAGGGCCAGCAAAGGCAGCACGGGAGACACAGAGAAAACAAGCTTATCATAGAAAGGGTAGGACTACTGCTTTCACAAGTGTCAGTATGACCCTGCTCTCTTTGGGCAGACATGAACTAAGATCTCAAGAGTAAAATCCTGTGTAGAAGAAGGCAAATTTATACCGAAGGGAAAAGTAAGGAAGATGATTAAAGAATCTTCTTCAAGTTCAGACTTAGCTGCAAAAAGGCCAACAGTCCTCGCTTAAAAACAGGAATTTGTGACTAGAATTTCTGTCACCAAATGATACTTTTGTAAAACAGGACATCCCATGACCGGATAGTTAGAAATAGTGATCCTGCCAGTGTCTATTGTCATTGTTAAGCGGGCGCCTCCTCATTACTTCCTGCTGGCTTCTGTTGGCAAAGCCACGGACAGTCGCGTGTCCTAAGTGGCTCGCAAGCAGGCCAGCAGCAGCTAAGTGGCTGCTGCGGTATGATTGTGACCAAGTGCTCAGGAGCAGGTGGGGCACATAGGTAGCTGCTGCAGCCCTCTGCGAGCGCTGTGAGAAAGTGATGGGAATAACCATTTACAGGAGTGACTTGCAACCTTCTCTTCCAACTTCCCCGCTGTTTTTTTGTTTTTTTTAATTGAAAGGTTATACAAAACATTTTTAAATACAAAAAAACCCCTCCTCCCCCTCCCCTCTCCCCAACCCCCCCCCCACCCTACCCTCCCCAACTTCCCAGAGCTGAATACAGGGTATAATAATACAAACAAACATAATCTAAAATATGCTAACAACAATAATTATAAAACATTAGACTCTATCACACTTTAACTCTCCATAGTCAAAATATTAATAAAATAACTACTAACTAATTATACATCATAAAAATCCACTACTTATTCAAATGCTAAATGATACTTTTTAGTCCCATATTTATTCTGAATATATTCAATCCATCTTCTCCATTCCACAATGTATCTCTGTTGCGATTGATCTTTCAAATATGCTGAAATCTTTGCCATTTCCGCCAAATTAGAAACTTTCAAAGTCCACTCTTCTATAGTCGGCAGTTCTTCCTTCTTCCAATATTGCGCTACTAAAAGTCCCGCTGAGTTTTCTTGTGGGAAGCCAGACAAGGGAAGGTTATAAATGGTGATTAAGTGATTACGGGGGTGTTGGATCAGCCAGAGATTTCAAGGATTGTCCATAAATACCACTTGTTCAGTACCTGCGTAACTTTTTAAGTCATCACTCAATAAGTGATAGTTAACGAGGACTGCCTGCATCCCACTTAAATAGGTGGCATGAGACGACTCTTCAATTTTAATTTATTTATTAAATTACAAAAGCATGGAAGGGTAGCTACATTTTTTTTATTCACTAGTTATGATCAGAAAAGGCCTTGCCTCCCTGTAACCCTTGGACAGAAATACCTTTTCCACTATCAAATTCCTCTCTCTTCAGGGTTTTGGGTTATTGTTGTCCTTCCATTGTCATTCAATTTACAGTCATGGCAAAGACCAGTCAGTAATATCACCGGTGAACACTATCAAAAGAAATCTTAAGAAATGTTGAATGTTCCTTAAAAATGATATTAAAAAACCAAATGATTCATATACAGAAGGAAAAAAAATATGTCTGGGAACTAGGAGGAAAATGTTTAGCATAGTATGAGTTCGTCAGTTCTTTACAAAAATTTTCTATTTTTGTTTCCCAGCTCAGGGTCTTCCTGTTTGATTAACTCCTGTGAAGATATACCAACAAAATCTCTGCATCACTCTTTAGTTTAAAAAAAAAGCACATTTACTATTAAATAATGTAGTGCCTTGTATCAGTTTTGGCTCGCAACATTTAAGAACACAAAAATGCTAAAATCCCTCAAAATTCACAATCAATATCAGCCAAGAAAACCCCAGGAGTCCACCTTATATTGGAAAAACACTTTTGCAAAACAGGAAAAAAAATAACACCACTTCTAACTTCTATTAACGTTCACATGCACACTTAATTCCTTCCCATTCCCTGGTTTTATTTTTTTCTCTCGCGGAAGCTTTTCATATCACGCAAAAAGCTGCAACAGAGAATAAACAGATGATTCATCTTCCTTTACAAGCTCAGGTCTGCCAGTGCCAACAGCCTTGCAATCAGCATGATTTAAAGAAAGTGTTGCAAATCCCAATGTTATTTCATATAATTCACGCTTGGCACATAAACCCACTTGAAATATGTCCACTGGAATTTCTTCCCATGAACAGCTAGAAGCAATACAACTGCAAATGGAATTTATTTATTTGATTTTTATCCCACCTTTATTATTTACAAATAACTCCAGGCAATGAAAATCCACACCTCGCCATTTTACATCATTTTCCTTTTATATAATTTATATCAGGGCTTTTCAACCTTTTCACCACTTTTAGGATATGGCAACATCCGAGTACCACCAGTCACCTAGCAAGGTGTCAAAACCTTGATGACCCCCACCCAAAAAAGAGAAAGGTGATGAAGTACAGGTAGTCCTCGACTTACAACAGTTCGCTTAGTGACTATTCAAAGTCACAATGGCACTGAAAAAAGTGCCCTCCAAGCCACAGCCGAGCAAGACACCTGCCTGCCTGCCTGCGCTCTTCCTCCTTTCCGAGGTTTTCATTGTTGTGAGCATTTCTGTTGAGGATTGGCAGTGGGGGTGAGGTGGGGGGTGTTTGGTTTTTATTTTTCCCCCTCTGCTGGGTGGTTGTAGCAGGTTTTGGTCACTTCACGTGACCCTTGGACACTGTGATTGTCATAAATATGAATCAGTTGCCAAGCATCTGAATGTAAATCACATGACCCTGGAGATGCTGCAACATTCCAGCTGATCGGCGCTTCTTCTGGGCTCAGCAGAAGCGCCAGGATCAATGCCGAGCTCCAGCTGGACCTTGGCGCTGATCCTGGCACTTCTGCTGAGCCCTGACAGCCCTGAAGCTCCAGCCATCTCTTGCTCAGGCTTGTGCGGAGCTGCCACCGGTTGATCTCATTCCCCTTCCCCGCTACCACTTTTCTAGGATGGTCGTGTACCACCTGCCAGGTGCCAATGTACCACAGGTGGTACCCGCACCACTGGTTGAAAAGCCCTGCTTTATATCACACAGTTGTTGTCACAATAAGAAATGCATTTATGAGAAGAAACTTGGTCTCTATGAAAGTGATCTCATATTTTCTAGGAAAAAAATTAAAGAACAATCCTGAAAAAGGAGCAAATCTGAAAAGAGATTCGCAACGATAAAAAAAATGCTTATTACTACTTTACAAAGGAAAATTCAAGAGCAGAATCAAGAAAATAAATAATTGTAAACTTTTTGAAATAAGGTTTTTCATTTTAATGAAGAATCTGTACAGAGGTAGCCCTCAGGTTTGGGCATAACTGAGCCCAAAATTTATGTTGCTAAGTGAAACATTTATTAAGTGAGTTTGCCCCATTTTACGACCTTTCTTGCCACAGTTGTTAAGTGAATCATTGTATTTATTAAGCAACTACCACGGTTGTTAAAGTGAATCTGGCTTCCCTAGTTGGCTTGATTGTCACAAGGCCATAAAAGTTGATCAGATGACCCCAGGACACTGCAACAGTCATAAATATGAGTCAGTTGCCAAGCATCTGATTTTTTATCATGCGGATGCTACAGCAGTTGTAAGTCTGAAAAACTGTCATAAGTCACTTTTTCCAGTGCCTTTGTAACTTTAAATAGTCACTAAATGAACTGTTGCAAGTTGAGGACTACCTATAGTGTGATTTCCAAATTTAGAGAAGGTTTTGCTAGAAGAGCAACCTGAGGATAATTATAAAATTATGATCATAGGAGCTTTTGTTAAAAAACAACAACAGGAAATTGGAAAGAAATTCTAAAATGAAAGCGTTAGCATGGAGGGTAACATTATCTACAACGGTAGAGAAGAGATAAAGATCTGAAGTATATTCTTGTTGTCACATGACCCCAGGACACTGCAACCGTCGTAAATCTGAACTGGTTGCCAAGCATCTGAATGTAAATCACGTGACCATGGGGATGCTGCAATGGTCATAAGTGTGGAAGATGGTCATAAGTTACTTTTTTCAGTGCTGTTTAAACGGTCACTTAAACAAGCTGTTAAAAGTCGAGGACTGCCTGTACCTGTTTTCTAAATCTTAACACATCCTTAATTCCAAGAATGGTTTTACCGTCATCATAGCTGAATGTTTAATCTATATTTTAAAAAACTCCAAATGAATACTAAAACTTTCAAAAAGCTGAATCTGTGCCCCCCCCTCTGCTCTAGTGTGCGCTTTCAAGAAACTGCAGTACATAAACAGAACCGTGTCCATGAACTGCAGGATGTGAAGTGTCCTATACAGCAGACAGTCCTTGGTTTCTATTCAATCCTGCTTCTTACATAGGAGAGCTTATTCCTGCCAAGACCTCAAGATATTTGAAATGACTTAGATAATTTGGCTTTAACATAAAGAGATCTAATGCCTTTTGCCCTCTAAAGCACCCCTTTGCTCTTTCCTTAGCACAAGCTGCAAATAATAAAGAAACCTATCATCTCTCCTCTTTAAAAAAATAAAAAAAAATAAAACAGGATAATAGGGCTAATAGTTTGAGAATGATCAGGATAAAACTTTATTGCAAGGCTACAAAGAAGTTGGATTCCTTCTTATCACACAACAGGTTATTATGCTCAAGAGATTTTGTAAATTTATATTCTCAGCACTTCCATCATTCAAGAAACCTGAGATGGGATTTATTTACAAGAATGTGTAAGTTCTTCACTTATGCTTACCCCATTGCCAACCACAAAAAGCCCTGCCTCCCAAATCAAATTGTAATATGGTTCATTTCAAGGTTACATGAGTGACAAGCTCTTAAGGATTTGAAGCGGCAAGTTCTATTAATCAATTACATTACAGAATGTGTGACTAATTCCCATAAGCTCTATTTAAGTGCATGCACACACACACCCCCAAATAACCCTGGCTGCATATTTTATTTTGTACCACAGATGTTGTGCAAATAAAAAAGTAGTAGTCATTTAGAGTAGGAGTAATATTTTTGGCAATCAAATACTGCAAAATATTTTTTTAAAATAAAGCTATTAAATATTATAATACTGAAGGTAGCTAACATGTCTCCACACAGACTAACCACACCCCATGCCTCAACCATTCCTCCTTTTCCTTCCTGATTATTTATCAACTTAGTTGTTGCCCTCAGGACATGCTTGAGTTACTCACATTTTCTTGGAGCTAAGCATAATATCCTAGTTATAGTCTGACCAAAGCAGAATAGAAGGAAATGATGACTTCTCTTCATCTTGTCACTATATTTCTGCTGATATAGTCTAAAAATGAATGTGTTTTTTGCAACAGCATCATACTGTTGGCTCATGTTTTAACTTGTGATCCAATGAAATGCCCACATCATTTTCATCTGTACTGTGTCCTAGTATGGCTCTAGGCTATGCCACTGATTATTCCTATCTATTGTAAAATGTCACATTTGTCCCTATCAAATACATCTTGCTGATTTGGATGTTCTCCTTTGACATATTTGCTAACATTCCTATACTTGTGTGACCTGCAAATTTGATAATCGTATTTTCTTAACCCTTTCTCCAATTTTAAAATACCTTGAAAGCATAGAACCTATAATGTAACTTTTAACTCCAGACACCTCTTTCTAAGTTACTTTCCCAAAGAGAGGCGCAGATAGTGACTGCATAGTCCTGAACCGAAGGGGGAGGAGGTGGGAAGGAGAGATGTTAAAGGGTGGCCATACCTTACAATCTCTTGGGATGTATATAGAGGACAGGAGATTATTGTCTTAGTTTGACAAGATTTTGTCCATTATGTGTGAGCAAATAAAGAACTGAACTCGATTAGACTTTGCTGTGTCACCTCTGGGGCTTGGGCCTGACATCTGATTAACTAAATTGATCGTTCTGTTTAAAAAAAAAAGAACAGGTTGATTCAACATGATTTATTCTTCTGCCAAACAGTACATTCTTTTCTAAATGCTTAGCAACTGATTGTAAGCTTAGCAATATGTTCCAGAATTTTACCCTGCATTGGTATTAAGCTGACTGGTCTGCAGTTACCCAAGTCTTCTTTTTAGGAATTCTGCTCCTTCAAGTCTTTGGCTCTATGCCTGTCTTTCATGATTTCTCAAAAATCACCAAAACTCTTAACAAGTCTGAAGAGTACCAGATGGGGAAGGCTAATGTACAACATAGAAGGACTCATGTTTGAGCACTTATAAATGCATATGTGATATTTTTCTTGACATGACTACTCACTTTGGTTCTTTGTCCAAGACCTATATTCTTAAAAGGTTGAGGAAATAATTACACTCGGGCCTTGACATTGGTTGACATAAAGATACCTTATGAGGAATTGCTCTTCTACGATTTTAAAGGTTCAGGCCATTGTCGTTTGAGGCTCTTGATAATTATTATAATTCTATTTTAATATTTATGATTTGTAATGTACTAATTATACATTGTTGTATGTTTTGTATCATTTTAGGGTGTAAACCATTAGGAATCTTCTATGAGGATATATGGCTATGTAAGAATATAACCAAACGATACATAAGTGTTGCTCAAGTTGGAGGACGGCAGTATATTATTTTTTAAGCACTCACAAGACCAAGTGAAGCAAAATGCCCGTTAGACTCAATCAATCTGAAACAACTAATTCAAGGGCTAAATTCTGAATCAACAGAAAAGTGTGCTGACACTAATTCAAATACCCTTTTAGAACACATATTGAAACTAATTTTGTAAAAATGGGTTTTGATGGGTTTCTTGTATTCCTCTCTTAGAAAAATCTCTGTAAAAGTCTATTGTTCTGCTTGTGAAAAGAAGGATCATTAAAATACCCAATATAAAATTGTCTTATAAATATCATTATTTGGGACTAAAGCCTGGTGCATTTTTCTGTGGCTCAAAATCTGTGTCATGGAAATTTTATGTTTTATAAATGTAAAAACACTGAATCAAGCTTGACTCCTGGTGATTATATGAACATATCTGTATTTATTTTACATTACTTTTTTCAATTTCTCAGTTAGGAATTCCATTGTTGTTTCTCACTTCTTTGAACCTTTCTGAAATCCAGTGTTGGAAACCTATCTAGCCTCTTCTCAATGATTCAAGGGATTGACGAAATGAATGAGGCAGTCCCATAAATTGGATAAATAAATAAAATGTTTTCTAGTAATCACTGCTTAAGCAAAAGGCATTCAAAATGATAGCATCACAATTCTACAACAAAGAAAATCATATTCTGATTAAGAAATTGGGTAAATTATGTAAATGGGAAATATTTACACTCTCTTTAATTTTGTATTAACTCTAAAATAATTTGAGAATAGACAAAAATGTTTGACTACACCCTTGCACCTCATAAAAAATCTTTCTCAGTGATCTTCTGAAATTTTAGCAGATTTTAAGTATTTATTCACTGTTTTTAACTTTGTTGTATGCCACCTACAGTTGCTTTTGGTGAGATGGGCAATTTTAAAAATTAGATAGACCAATAAATAAGATTATTTACTTTATCTCGAGAAATAAGATTACTTCTTACAAATCTTCACTGCCCGGAGGATATGTGAAAGCACTGGTCTTTACGTATTTTTTTTAAAGAATAGTATTCTCATCCTACATTTTTTCCAAAGCAGAAAAATGTCAGCAAACAATTCCAAATATGAACTTTTCCTCTTCAGAGGTGAAACCCTGTTAAGTGACACAGAGGGTCACACACTGCTAGTGCTAGACACACTTTTTCTCAACTAATTAGAACTCCAGGGAAGATTTGCAGGGAAGAATCACAATTGTCACTTTAATCATCAGGGTTCAATTCGCTGGGTAGAGCTGGATTCCACAGGCCCGCATATCCAGAAAAGGCAGACTTAAAAAGACTTCTCAAATGAGTCACTTTGAACCAAATACATCAACCAAATTCTGGCAGTTTCTCTGCTGAGTCAGCCAGGTTATGTAAGGAAGTGCCACCTCAGAAAAATCGCTGGCTCTCATTCAAATCCTTACACAACTCAGTATGGTTAATGTAACATTAATTGATTTCACTTTGTGTAGTTAACCATCAATAAAGATTCATGACAGAAATCCTGTCCCTACTATCCCATGCTCCACATCCCTTTACAGAGCTAAGTAATAAATGCCCACTTAGCTGACAGTTCCATAACAAAAAAATGAAATAGCACCAATCTAAATGGTCTCTCTGACACGCTAGATTTGTACAGCCAAAGCAACTTTTCCTGAAGATTAATTACAGCAATTCAGCTGGTAGGCACTTCAGGTAGTCCTTGACTTGCAATAGTTTGTTTAGTGACCATTCAGAGTTACAACAGCATTGAAAAATGTGCCTTATGGCCATTTTTCACACTTGAAGTTAAATGTTAACAGATGAAGTTAAGCATCCCCCATGGTCATGTGATCAAGATTCAGACTCTTGGCAACTGACTTGTATTTATGATGGTTGCAGTGAGCCAGGGTCATGTGATCCCCTTTTGCAATCTTGTGACAAGCAAAGTCAATGGGGAAGCCAGATTCACTTAACAACCATGTTACTAATAGCAGCTGCAGCGATTCGCTTAACTGTGGCATGAAAGTTTGTAAAATGGGACAAAACTCATTTAACAAATGTCCCACTTAGCAATAGAAATTTTGGGCTCAATTATGATCATAAGTTGAGGACTACCTGTAATTATAAGTGGATAAGGAAGACTGCCAATTTCTGGAGTATTGTGTTGTACACAATATAGCGAAACTCTTTGAATTCAGAACTACAGTCTTTATTTACCTCTTGCACTTCCATTCCATCTTTCTTTCTCCGATATTCAGGATCAGATATGGACCACAAAGCCCCCCCCCCGTGGGGATTTTGCCTACAGCCCATCAAACCTTGGTTATATTCCCCCAACCCCTCCAAAACCTACTGCCAAAAAAGTCATCATTAATGTAATAAAATGAAGAGAATATTAAATATATGGGAGGGAGGGGCGATATTAATGGGAAGTTTGTTCTGTTTTAAGCCGACTTTGATTTTTACCCTGGCCAGTTGGCTCTGAACGTGCTGGAAATTATAGGTTCAGTATATCTGAAGGGCACCCAGTTGGTGAGGTTCTCCTGAAAAATTTATTCAAATCTTTTTATGTTGCTCTTTGATTTTGAACGATGCACTGAAGAGAGCAATATGGTACAATTTATTAAAAATATACATAATAACTGCTTCTATGACTAATACTATGACTATGGCAATTCTCAGAAAGAAAGGCTACTTCTCTTGTGTCCATAATCCTGAAAAACAATTGTGAATACAGGCAGAATTGGTGCTATTGTCAATCAAACCTCACCCAACGTGCAACAGGGTCTTTGAAAGTGACGTGGTAGACAGGAGTATATACATCTGTCTTCCAATCCTAAAAATAAAGATCTGGCCACCAAATGGTCTCTGGCAACTAACCTATATTTTCTTTTATAAACTCAGAGAAGCAAATGTAATTTTTTTCCCATTTTAGAGGAACATACACACTCCTTGTTCCAGTAAGCTTTCAATTCAAAGCAGCCTTCGTTCACAGAATTCTCTCATTTCCTAGCCCTGTCTACCTCCAACGCTATTTCAGTAGTCAGCTCTGGAGAAGAGTTGCCTATGGCTTCAATGCTTTCTAAGTGACTAAGGAAGTTTAAAAGATTACAAAATCATCAAAGTCAGAATGTCCTGATTTTATGTACAAGCAAAAGCAAAGAGAAGGAGAGTGGATAAAGGCAGGAATTTGACCTAATAAAACAAATCAACAATGGTGAACAAGCCCGGGCTTGGTAGCCAAGGCCACAAACAAAACAGTTCTGACTGGATCTACATTTCATGGGAGAGGGGATTACTCTGTTTAGTTGTCTTAAACAATTTTTTTAACACGTCCAAGGCATCTTAGAACAGCCATTCATTCAGCCTTATTGTCTAGAAGTCTCAAAAGAAAAGAAAAGAAAAGAAAAAGAAAGAAATGGGGGTAGCTGGGCTAGGCATCCAAACTGCACTAAAGGTCACATTGTGATCCAACTGGGACTCTAGGTACCTTTGACAAAGAAAGACAAAGAAGCGTGTGGCCAGTTTAGCATTTGCTATGATTTTCCGTGGGTTGCACCTATTACCCCTATTAACAGAAGTTACACCTTACCACCAACAATCTTCCAGATGTTTCAGAATCACAACTCCCAGTAACCCCAGACAGCACAGCCAAAGATGAAGAAAGCTGGAAGATTAGTTCAACAATATCTGTAGGGCCAACGATCTCCTCAGTCTTGCCTTTATAATACTTTTTTAAAAATCACACAGATGGGGGTCTCAGCAGCCTGCTTTCCTAATCACAGCCTCCTCTTTTCACACACAGAGAACAGCAGGAGATGTCATTCAATCTACATTTCTATTTTGCTGGCACAGAAACGCAGCAACAAACCAGCCAGCTCTCTTGCTTTTGATGCCGGCCATGGAGGAATAAAAATGCCCCTTCTTCTATGTCCAGCACAGACTGCTCCTTTCATTCCCTGCCAACCTATCTGGTGGAAGGCTAAATGTTTATCTGGCAATGAGGGGCAGCATGGCTACAGAGACGATCGACATCTTAATAGTTCCAATAAAATTTGATATTTAAATAACTTTTGCAGGATTATTGACACACTATATACTACACTCAGGGATGTAGCTAAGAATGTGTAATTCAGAGAAATATGTTTCGGGACCAAATACAGGTAGTCCTCGATTTGCAATGGTTCGTTTAGTGACCGTTAGAAGTTACAACGGCACTGGGGGGAAAAAGTGACATGACCATTTTTCACACCTATTACCGTTGCAGCATCCCCATGGTCACGTGATTTGGACGCTTGATAACTGACTCACATTTATGATGGTTGCAGTGTCCCGGAGTCATGTGATCCCCCTTTTGTGGCCTCCTGACAAGCAAAGTCAATGGGGAAACCAGATTCACTTAAGAACCGTGTAACTAATTTTAAGAACTGCAGCGATTCACTTAACAAACATAGTGAGACAAATCGTGAAATGGAGCAAAATTCCCTTAAGAAATTTCCCACTTACCAACATCAATTTTTTTGAGCTCAGTTGTGAGATTCTAAGTTGAGGACTACCTGTCAGGTGTTCAGATTGCAGAGCCCTCAATCGCACAGAAGATTCTGCATCGAGGAAAGGCCATCCATGAAGATGCCAGCAGTGGCATCCTGTTATTTCTCCCTCGCGCAAAGGAGAGCTGTGTTCTCTCAAGTTCACTTCAGGACAGACAGTCTACAGGTGAATAATCTGCTCATGTGACAAGCTCTGAAAGGCTCCAACATTCAACTCTGCTGAGAGCGAGTTTTCCAATAGGATTACAGAACAAAGTTATAAAGAAATTTAGCCTCTTTGATCTACAACAGCATGAAACCTCCAGGGAGCATTAAAACCTCCCAAGGACAATGTGACTATTTAGCAGCCGGCAAAGAAACTGAAATAAGATTTATTTATTTTTTGAGGTTTGGGGTTGTTGTTTTTCTCCCTTTTGCACACTTGTTTCTCCTGAACTGCTCAAAGTGCCAGAGCTACACCATGCTTAATTTCTATGTTAGCTCACTTGAAAGAGAACTTCACTGAACACCTAACAAGTGTGTACAGAGCTCACCGTACTAATTAATATGCAAAGCAGTCAGCTAACCATCCATTTCTTTCTTCTATTAAGAGCCTATCTCTTATTTAGACTATGCTGATAAACCGTAAGCTAATAATTCATCTCTTCCTTAGGGAACATTTACTTTCATTTGCTTATGCTTTTCATGACAGCAGTTTTATTGTTTAGTAAGATTCTCTGTCTTTATTGCACTCTCTTCAAATGGTTTTCCAACCATTTATATAACCCTTGCAGGAAGATAGAAGGATGGACTGAAGTTACCAAAACAACAACAACAACAACACCTGCATTCTCCAGTATGTGCAACTTTTTTTTTCTGTTTCTGGCTTGTATTCCCTATTTTTGTCTGAATCACTTCATTTTCCCCCTTAATTTATGCCGCTTTTACATTTTTACATTTCCTCTTAATTGCATTTTATAATATTATTTACAGAAGAATGAAATTATGACCCAATCAGGGACATGTATAGTATGCATATAAAGCATAGTATTATACCCCGTTACAGATATGTACAGTGCATCTAAAGCATAATAAATGTAGTATTTTTGATTAACAATGAGAATTAACAAGAATCTTGCCTTTTAAACTCATAAAGCAAGAGGGCAGTTTCCCCTCTTTTTCCGAGGAAATGACAGCAATCTGCAATAATTTCTAAGCTTGTGTCTGAAGGCTAATATCCTGAGCTATTATGCATTTATTAGATGCTTTGTTTTATACTGAGCAAAAATCTACATTGGATATGACAGTTATATGCACCATTCATATAATACTGTTCTGTGTCATTTTAAGAGTATGACATCATTTTCTCATTTTAAAAAAATGTGACGATTCCAATATTTCCCCACCTCTTTTTCACGGTACAGACATTACTCTACTTACAAACAGATTACGTTCCGAGAGACTGTTCACAAACCTGTTCTGTTCACAAGTCCAAACTAGTGTTAAAAAAAATATCACGTGCAACAGAGTTCTTACCTTACATAAGTGACAGAATCACGGTAAAACCTGATAGTTATGGTGATGTTGTTGGCTCATCCTTTGAAGTTGATGCAGCAAGTTTTTCTACTTTCCTGAAGTGAATTTTGAGCAGTGGTCTTCCTGTATTCCTCATAGATGACACTGTAGCAGCAGATTGCATGATGGGCCAATACTTTGGGGAAGCGCTCAACGTTAGGGTCCTGCATTTTGAACAATGACAGCACTTTCTCTATCAAGCTGAAAGGCTCAAAGCTTGGTCTGGGATCACTTCAGTGTTCAATTTCTTCTTTCTTTTCTTCTTCTTTTTCTTCTTCCTCTCCTTCTCCTCCTCTTCTTCTTCTTCCTTCTCCTCCTCCTCCTTCTTCTTCTTTTGGCTGACTTTCCATGATGTTCAATAGATAAAAGTCGGGAAAAGACGGGAAAGGATTGGCTACCTACATGCTGCATGCAGATGTGGGACATTGGAAACTAACCCTTTCCAACCTTCTCTTGACTTCAAAGATCTTCTCAGATGGACTTGTGGACTGGTCTGTTCGTATCAGCGAATGTTCACAAAAGTTCATAAGTAGAGTAATATCTATACCACTTTACCCATCTTTAGTTACTATTAATTGTGCTTCCTTGATCACTTGCTATCCTACTAATAGCAAGAATGTCTTTTAATCATCATTCTCTTCTTAACACAACTAAAATCATGTCTGTCCTTTGGCTGCAAGGTCACAAAGGCAGCTTCAAAACACCTTCTTTTTAACACCAAGAATTTTCAGAATTTTTCTTCCTAATTAGCTGGCATTTACCCGATTGTATAACTTACCTCTACAGTGTGGGCCTTCATCTGAACCATCTACACAATCACGTTCGCCATTGCAAAGCTTGGTCATGGAAATGCAAAGATCAGTACCCAGGCAGTTGTGCTCATTTGGATGGCACCTCGATACCTTGCTATGTGGACCTGGAAAACAGGAAGAGCCATTGCTATTATGAGGGTCTCCAAGGGGCCCAGCACAATTACTCTAATCAAATCTACAGAAAATCCTAGAAAAAGAAATAGAACTTCATGTGTATGGATGATGTTTAGACACACACTGCACGTTCCTTTAGTATATCTGGAAAGGAGAATGCCTGAGCTCTTCATATAATTGATTAGCTAAGGAAATAAATGTGGGAATCCAACAGGCATAATGTTACTCTTCGCTCCAAGAGACCTTGATGAAATGTACGCTCAACTGGCTTAGTAAATAGCCAGCTTCCTTGATTCTATTCCTGAAAATAATAGTGTGCCTGGCTGAGGAATTCTGGGAGTTGAAGTCCACAAGTCATAAAAGGGCCAAGTTTGAAGACCCCTGCTTTAAAGCATGTATTTGAGAACATGTATTTGAGTTTGGACTGTAAATGGCTTAGACTGAAACCATGCTGTCTTATGGTAGCTGCAGTCCAAAATATCTGGAGGGCACAAAGCTACCTACTGCTGACCCAGATCCTTCTTTCCACAAGGCTATGAAACCTCAGACTGTGTTTCCAAGGGAAACATACTAAGCGAATTAGTTTGAGTAACTGTGTATTAAAGATTAATTAAGCCAAATTCTTTTATGGCTCAGGTTAGGATCCTTAGTGGGTACTGATCCATCAGTCAAAATAATCTGCCCTGTAGAATAGTCCTTCCGTGAGCCACTTAATTATTACTGGCATGAAGAACCTTAACAAACTACTTTACTTATTTTAAAAGCTAATAAATGAGCTAATTAATTTCATGTGACAGGTTTGTGGTACACCCCAAAGGGTTGCATAAGTCAGGAATTGTTAACATTATAAAAACCACTTTAAAAGTTGCTGTTCTTTTCCCCATAAATATTTAGCTTCTCTAATTGAGTTGGCTACAATCCAGAAATAAATACAATTGAAAAAGGAAGAATTGAGAAGAAGGTCTAAACTCAGAGTCTAAATAGCTAACCAGGAATGACATTTTAAGGATTAAAAAAGAAAAAACATTAGAGTCCATTAAAAAAAGTCACCTTTATTTTAACTTGATATCACAAAATGTTTCTTGTAGATTCAGGACTGCTACTATTTTGCAATTATTATTATTAAATGGCAACTGTTATTGTTATTACTGCTAGTGATTTTCTAACAGTGAGTATCAGCAATGGAAACCAGGATTATGGACAACTGACCTTGGGCCGGTCAGTTTTTCTCTCCGTGAATGGCCATTGCAAACCTCTTCTGAAAAACCTTGCCAGAAAAACTGCAGAGACTTGAAATTGGCCATGATTGGATGACTACCTATATCTAAATTCAGAATCTTTATAAACCTCCTAACATAAGCCACTCTGTACTAATGCTTATAATTCTAATGCCCACCAGCATCAATAAAGGCCACATTCACTGAGATTTAAAAATAAAAGTTGCTTAGCATTTTCTTTTTAACAGAATAAATAATTCTTCTTATGCTTTAGCTTTGCAACCTTTGCAACCAAATACCCTACTTGCTCCTCTCACTCTTTTACCTTTCTACAAGCAAGAACATTTCAAATTGAGTTTTAAAAAAATGTTATACAAGTGTAATGTGGTACATATTAAGCTAAGTATTGAGCCTGTATCTTTATCATGTAAGCTTTGTAATTTAGCAAAATTGTCGGAAATTAAAGACTAAGCTAGTGTAAATCATTGTACACAGCCATAAGGTTGTTACAGGTTAACATCTTTATTCTACAGACAATTTTGTTTGATAATATACCCCCTCCCCTGCTTGCAAAAAAGAGAAACTCCATTACTGCCCTCCAAAATCTCTTTTTTTAAGTCTTTACTAGATAGAAAAACTTCCATAGCTAAGTATCTCAGCATAAAGAGTTTAACCTCACCCAACCCTGTACAATAATGCTAAGCCACCATCCTTAATGGAAGAGCTGCTCTACAATGGGCAAGGGATAGCCAAGCTGGTCTCTTCCAATGGTCAAGGAGAGCAAGAGCTGTAATCCAAAACATCTGGAGGACACCAAGTTGCCTGTTACACGTCCACGCTATGCCTAACTGCTTCAACTACCATCTTTCCAGATGTGTTCTGATTGTGTCAGTCCCTTTCATCGAGGACTTTTGCTTGGCCCAGAGCAATCAAACATATAATGCAACTTCTGAGTCCCTTATTTACTCATAATTTTGAAACATTTCAGAATCCTGTAATAGCTTACGTCTTGTCTATACAACCGAATCCTTGCAAGGATGTTGTAAGAGACAACATTCCAAAGGAAAGGAAGTGAGGAGAGACAAAAGCATGCAAACCCAGGCACTTATTGTTCAAAAACATCTTCTGATCCCCTGCTGAAATGACAAGGAGAGGGACAGCCAAAGAAGCTGGTCTATCAGAAGATCTGTTCAAACAATCCTGCGTTCCTTCTCGTCCTCAGCTGCAGCCTCTCCAAATGATTGCCTTTAGAATGACAGTAAAGCCACTTGATCTCTGGCTGATCAATGGTTGATGCCTGCGTTAATAAATAGATATGTTTGGCTAGGAAGCTCAGAGGAAAGCCTCTGTCGGTATTGACCCCAAATTTGTCAGCAGTCCAAAACCTTAATTAATAATTAGTGTCTGCATTTAAATTAATAGGTGCTTTCTAAAATCTGTGGGAACAACCAAGAAGAGGCTACATTAGCAATAATGAGTTCATCCCAACCAGGGACTCCATTGTTTGGAATATGCTTGACATTTCCTCGTGTTTGCATGCAAATGTTTGTCAGCTTGACTTCATCTAACCCACTTGGATATTAACAAAGACACCTCCAGCTTTCCCCTCCCGTTTCCTTTATCTCCAAATCCTGTCTGGGGTAACTCTTGCCTGTCACTGCTAACAGAGGACTGAGAAGTTCTCCATCTTCTGTAGCTGTTTAACCAGTCCTTTCTCACGCCACTATGGCACCACGTTGACGCCCCCTTATCTTTTTAGGGTTAGAAGGCTTTCTCTTGAAATCCCTCCCCCTTTCAATGAATTTCTAGTATCAATATTAGCAATAACAATGATGTTGGCACATGAGATAAGCTTCATAAATCAGGGTCCCTCTTTTTTTCATACTTCACAACAATAGTTCTGTGCTGACCAAAATGAAATGCATTCAGTTATTGTTTGTTTTTGTTTTTTAATATTGGGTTTTTACTTAGTTTATTAACGTCATCTCCTCCTCACCCGAGAAATCTAAGTTGATTTAGAATGCTAGGAACTGTAATCCAACATCATCAAATTGGGGAAAACATATCTGTGTGCTATAATAAGCACAGAATCATGCTAAGTAAAATATACAATCCACATTTTTTTCAAGAAAACTAAAGTGCAGTTAGCAAGTCAACCAAAACTGCCTTAATATTATTATTATTAAATTTTTATATCACCCTTCTCCCGAAGGACTCAGGGTGGTGTACAGGGCAATAAATATTAAAAATGAAGTACAAAAGTTAAAAAACAATTAAATATTATGCCCGATATAAACAGTAATTAAAACCATGTTAAAAACCCAACCCTTAACCCATCAAACCAGGCCGGATTGCTCAAATAAATAAGTTTTTAGATCCCACCGGAAGGAGCGAAGGTCGGGGGCCATCCGGAGCTCGACCAGCAAGTGGTTCCACAGGTCTGGTGCGCCCACAGAGAACGCCCTCCCCCTGGGGGCCACCAATCAACATTCTTTGATCGGAGGCACCCTGAGGAGGCCCTCTCTGTGGGAGCGCACTGGACGGAGGGAAGTTGACGCCGGCCGCAGGTGTTGCCGTAGGTAATCCGGACCCATGCCATGTGGGCTTTGTAAGTCATTACCAACACCTTGAATCTATTATTTTGAATCTATTATCTTGAATGTATTATTTTGTTCATAGAACAAATTTTGGTGAAGGGCAAGGAAAATGGAATATAATAATTTGACTTAAGAACTTCAACAAGGCACCAATCCTCCCTTAATAAATAGCATATTCTACAGTTATTTTAACTGTCCACAGAATTGAAGCATTTTTTCTTTTTTAAAAAAATTATATTTGACAAAGTGTAATTATTATTGCGCTCCAGTGAGCAATCTATTGACACAGAATTGTGTAGCATTTGCTACTAAAACTCATAAATTGCATTTGTTAATTTTGCAACCAGAAAATAGTAAAAAATATTATTATAGCTGCTTTGATCTTCCACAAGTTCTTCCATTAGACATCAAATAACAATATGGAAAAACTGATAATATTTGAATATTTGAATTGATTCAATTCTCAAATTTAGAGGCAAACTGAGATCAGCTGGAATTTGTCACTGTCTTACTACAATCACAGTGTCTTATTCCAGAGGCACATCTATACAAAAGAACACTTAACATCTGGCCTCTGTCAAATATTTCGCAATGGTTGTCTATTTCAAAATATTGCCCTGGAGAAAATTGGCAGACATCCCAGAGGCCAAATCTGCTTTCTTATTATAATCAGGAATTAATTGCATTGGACCAATAGATGAGGAATTTGTTTGGTCCCATTTTTCTTGCAGCTAAAAACAAGGATCCAAAAAGCTCATCTAACCCAAGATCCTGCCACCTAGATGTTTTTGGGTAAGCTCCACAAGCAGAACATGGCTGCAACATTCCCTTACTTCAGACATAACATCAAGAGCCTGTCCTTCTGAACCTGACAATCCCAAATGCCATCATGACTCAGGCATCGATATTTTTCTCTGCTATGGATCTGCATCATCTCCTTTTAAGGCTAGGTTGGGGGGTCAGCCCTTCCCACCTTGCTGGAACAAATTCCAATCCTTTGCTATCTAGTGTGAGAAATAGTACTCCATTTTATCTGCCCTGAACCTCGCTCCATTCAATTTGCTGGATAACCTTAGGCCGGGGATAAAATTATAAAGTGGAAATAACCCTTCATCCTATAAAATTTCTCTATAACATGCATCATTTTACGCATACTTTGTATCTTCCTTTTTCCTCTTTTCTAATGCTAAAAGCCTGACAGGCAATTCTTCATGGGAAGTTACTTCAGCCCCTAAAATCATTTTAGTTCCTTTTTTACTGTGTCTATTCCAGTTCTTCAGTATTCTTTTTCAAGTCAGTCAGTACTATTTATAATGGGATTGCATCACATACTTCTATAAAGGCAGCTTGTTTTTAATTTCTTTCCTAATTATTCTAAAAAAAAATTCAAAATCCATGGATTTTTCTTCAGTAATACTTTTCTCTTGTATCCCTGATAATTTTTAATGGTGGCTTTTATTAGTTATAGAAACTTATTGGCTATAGCTATACCCAGCCTATCATTTCCTGAACAGTCCCTAGAACTTTCTGGAAAATGATCTAGTGATGTGATTTTATAAAAAGATTGGAATTTTGTTTCTTGACACTACTTTTTATGCCCAAGACAATTTTTTATAATGTCAGTTATATTTGTGCCACATTTTCTGTGACAGATAGAAAGAACTCATTCAGCATCTCTTCAATCACTTAGGATATTTTTAACAGTCCTCCACAGTCAACTCTTGTGAAATAGTTTCTTGTTTCATTCATACACACACACACACACACACACACACACACACACACACACAGAGAGAGAGAGAGAGAGAGAGAGAGAGAGACAGACAGACAGACAGACAGACAGACAGACAGAAACATTTTGTATTTCCTCTTTTTTTCCCTAGTCTGTTTATTCAGCTTGTAAAAATAACTATAATGGCTACAAATACATCTCAGTAACAATATCAAAGCATCTACTAAAACAGGGCTTTTCATCCATTGTACCACTTTTAGGATAAGGCATTATCCGAGTACCACCAGTCGCCCACCAAGTTGTCAAAAACTTGACCCCCCAAAAAAGGGAAAAAATGATAAAGTACAGGTAGTCCTTGACTTACAATTTGCTTAGTGACTGTTCGAAGTTACAACAGCACTGAAAAAAGTGACTTATGACCATTTTTCACACTTATGAATGTTGCAGCATCCCCAGGGTCATGTGATTTACATTCGGATACTTGGCAACTGATTCATACTTATGCAGGGCGCTCAGAAGTCTCCTGGCACTCAGATGCCGTCTGCGCTCGGCGCTCTGAAGCCTCCCAGCGCATTTTTTTACTAACCTGCTTTCAGCTGCATTCCATTTCTCCGTTTGCTTCTCAGCTTCCACCACGTGTTTGTGGGACTATCAGTAAAGGAAAAAAAAAGTTCCATGAGACATTCTAACTTCTCGTGAGATCTCATGAGAAGTTAGAAAGTCTCATGGAACTTTTTTTTTGTCCCACACATGCATGGCAAAGGCTGAGAAGGGAATGGAGAAACGGAATGCAGATGAAAGCAGGTTAGTGTAAAAAAAAAGCTTTTTTTACATTTTTTTACAGTGCTGTTCAACCCGTCCTACGTGTACCACCAGCCAGGTGCTCGCGTACCACTAGTGGTATGCGTACCACCAGTTGAAAATCCCTGTTCTAGTCCAGCCCCCTGCTCAAGCAGGAGAACCTATACCATTTCAGACAAGTGACTGTCTAGTCTCTTCTTAAAAACCTCCAATGACGGAGCATCCACGATTTCTAAATGCAAGCTGTTGCACTGGTTAATTGTCCTCACTATCAGGAAGTTTCTCCTTAACTCCAGGTTGCTTTTCACTTTGGTCAGTTTCCAACCATTCTTTCTTGTCCTGCCCTCTGGTGCTTTGGAGAATAGTTTGAACCCCTCTTCTTTGTGGCAGCCCCCTCAAATACTGGAGTAGTGCTCTCATGTCGTCCCTGTTTCTTCTTTTCTTTAGACTAGCCAAGTCCTTCAGACGTTCTTAATATGTTTTAATCTCCAGGCTTTGATCATTTTAGTTGCTCTTCTCTGAACTTTTTCCAAAGTCTCAACATCTTCTTTGTAGCATGGTGACCAAAATTGGTTGCAGTATTCCAGCTGTGGCCTTACTAAGGGTTTATAAAGCGGTACTAATACTTCGTGTGATCCTGATTCTATGTCTCTGTTTATACAATCCAGGATTGATTGTATTAGCTTTTTTGGCTCCTGCTGCACACTGCTGGCTCATAATCAAGTGATTATCCACTAAGACTCCAAGGTCCCTCTCGCCTAATCTGTACTTATACCTTTGGTTTTTCCTGCCTAAATTCAAAACTTTGTTTTTCTCCACATTAAAATTTCTTTTGTTGGATAGGGCCCATTGTTCAAGTTTGTCAAGATCTTTTTGGATGCTGAGCTTGTCTTCCTGCCAGTTTAGTGTCATCTACAAATCTGATGAATTCCCTGTCTATTCCCTCATCTATTAAATTATATTAAATTAAACAAATCGAAAGCATCCACTAAAACATATTAAACGTAAACATCAAATCAAAAAAGCCTTCCAAGAAAGCTTGAGAAGTCCCCTTTCCCCCCCCCCCTGATTTCTATGAATGCAAATACAGAGAAAGATCTTTAAAAAAATAAAGAAAAGTTAATAATAGAAAAAGCCTTTCCTCTTGTATCCAGAAATTCCATCTGGGGACATACCATCAACTATTCTAACTTGAATTTTTATTGTTGAAAACCACTGTTTCTCCCCCCTCCCTGGAAGATCTCTCTATGACTTCATATCCCACTCCTAAGTCCCAGCCCAACCTATCTCACAAGTTGGTTGTGGGCAAAAATTGAGGAGTCATATGTCCACTATCTTAAGATCATGGACGAAAGGTGAGCCATAAATCTTAATGAATTAATTTACAGTCCCAAAGCTCACACAAAGCAGGGGAACCAGTGGATTTAAATTCTGGGTTTAATTATGAGGGTTAAAAGCTAGGTAGCAGGGAACTGTTTGAGTCAGCATCCCTTCCTTTTATTTTCAACTATTCCTGAATTTCCCACTATCTACGGAATGCCTGCTGGCTATTCTAAATAGCTCTCATTGGCAATTCTCACAAATCAAAGCAATATTAAGGCTCTTCTTCTGCCAAGGGACACTTTTTCTAACATTTATAAAGAAGTCCAAACTTCCTTTTAACTTGTCCTAATAATGCTTCTGGAGCAGCAGCAGGGAAGGCATTTTGACCATCTATAACATACTTATTTTGGGAAAGGAATATAGCTCAATGACTGAGCACATACTTTACAGGCAGAAAGCCCACAGTTCACACTCCAGCAACTTCACTTAAGAGAATTAATACTCCATATGATGTAAAATTCTCTGCTGGAAAAAAATTTTCTCCAGCAGATTAGTAATCAGGCAATTTTTAAAGACTCTTCAGTAGGAACACTATCATCCTAAGAAGTCAGTGGTTTCTACAGGAGGAAGCCAAAAAAGGGGAAGAAGACAGGGAAGGGAAACTCATCAGAAAAGTGGAAGTGGGGAAAGGTCTTCTCAGCCAATTTTGCATAAAACCCAATGAGGAACAGTTGCCCATAAATAAAACTTGCACAGAAACGTGAATAATAAACGATATTTTCCAAACTAGAGAAGTGGGAGAATTCTTACGAAACCTCTCCCTGTGCTGTTTTGTTTTTCAGTGTTCCCAAAGCAGTGAGAAGTGTGCCGTGCATTTTGCACCCTCAGAAAAAGTTGAATGGAAAGAAATCGAGGTCACCAAATAAAAATAGTTGTAAAAATAATTACTAGGGAAAAGAAGAGGAAGTAAAGATACCTACATATATCTGGTGATTCATCAGAGCCATCTGGACAGTCCTTCTCTCCGTCACATCTCCAGCCCTTGGATATACATGTGATCTGATCTTTACAGGCAAACTGTTTGGGGCTACATGTCTTCGGTGCTGGAGAAAGAAAGGCAAGAAAAAAAGAAAGCATAAAAAAATTAAGATGGTTGTGTAAAACATGGAGGTCCCTTCCAGCCTTATGATTCTATGTTGTATGTCCCTGACAATAATTTCAAAGGCTGGCTATTTAAAAAGCAACCAATTTTGACAGTGCCATTGGGCTCGTGCATATTTATGATACTTCAGGAACGAAGACTCTTAAAAATGAAAGGTATTCACCAGAGCAAAGCAAGAGCAAAAATATAGAACAGATTTTTTTAAACACCATTTAATTTGAATAAACATCTCAGGAATTTACAGTTCAGACATGAAAGGCTTGAACAAAGACACAAACCAGGAACCATCATTTTAAACTGTAAATCGTGTTTGCACTGGAAAAACTGTAAGAATCTCAAATCTGACTTTTACAAAAACTACCACGGCCATTCCTTCAGTTCTACCTTTTGCTTAAATTTATACAGCCAGCATCTCAACAACTTACAGGGGCAGGGGATCCTATTGTAGTAAAACTACACCTAAATAAAGAGTTAATAAACTAAACATCCAAACAGAACATGAACCAACTCTATTCACTGAGAAGTTGTAAACACTGGTAGCCACTTGGTCAACCTGCAAACTTTCTGCTTTATTGCATGCACCATTCTTCTAGCATGGCCTTCCCCAATCTGTCAACACACATATGTGCTGAATTCTCTGGAACTGTACTCTCAGCATATACAGAAGATAACAGGCTGGGGAAGACAGAGGAGTTAATATCTGTAGGATCCCAACTGTACTCCAGTTGGAATCCCTCATTCCAGAAGAAACTGTGGGCTGATCCCAGTTTCTATGAAGTGAGGGGGGGGATGAAGCCAGGAGGCCCTGCTTTTGGATATACCTCCCATCGAACTAAATGGCCTTTCTCAGAAGTCAGACTCGTTCTGGAAAATGGTAACAACTGAGCTCCTCCCCAAAAGCATATATATCAGCTCTTCGAAGTAGACCAGGGGTCTTCAAACTTGGCCCTTTTATGACTTGTGGACTTCAACTCCCAGAATTCCTCAGCCAGCGTGCCTGGATGAGGAATTCTGGGAGTTGAAGTCCACAAGTCATAAGAGGGCCAGGTTTGAAGAGCCCTGCTTTAAACCAATATTACCAGGAATAGAATCCCTGAAGTAGACCACGTCAGGAAGCTGGCCTCACAAGGCAGAGCTCTACCTTATTAATATAGTCTACAATACAATCATTCTGAAAACCTGATTGACATTGCCCCTTCCCTGCCTCTTGTACTGACAATCAAGGTGGGCAACTTTGAATTTTTCCTGTAGGCTTTCCTATTTCATCTGGCTAAGCTCAAGTTTTCCTAGCAGTCTTCATATGTATTTTATCCAAGGTCATCAGTTTGTACTCCTCTCCACTTGGTAGTTAATTACTTTGCTACTGGGTTATTACCAACAGATTTTTGCTCCTCACTGGGCTGGCTGATGGTAACTCTGCCACTTCCATTGCTATTACTGATTAAGATAGTAATTTATTTCTAAAGCATTTTGCTCTATTACCATGGACATATGTTGATCTACTACAATGAACGTTTTCATTGTTTAGTCTTGCTATATATCATTTTGACAGATTAAGCATTATAATAATTAAACAAATCAGTGACTCATTCATTCCATACTTGCTGTCAGAAGTACTACAAGGAAGATTGAGATTGATGTATTAGGAGGCCCAGGCAACACAGCAGTTAGAAAAGATGGTACCTTTCAAAAACTCAACTCTGCTGTATAGTTGGTTTCCTAAAGACATGCATGCCTTTCTAGCAGTCTCTTTTTCTCATTCTTTAAGCTGCTACACAGCTAGTCCTCAATTTACGATCACAATTGAGCCCAGAATTTATGTTGCTAAGTGAGAAATTTGTTAGGTGAGTTTTGCCCCATTTTACGACTTTTCTTGTCACATTTGTTAAGTGAATCACTGCAGTTGTTAACTTAGTAACCTGGTTGTTAAGTGAATCTGGCTTCCTCATTGGCTTTGCTTGTCAGAAGGTCGCAAAAGGTGATCACATGACCCTGGGACACGGCAACCATCATAAATATGAACCAGTTGCCAAACATCTAAAGGTAAAATCAGGTGACCATGGTTGTAACCATGAAAAATAGTTGTAAGTCACTTTTTTCCAGTGCCTCTGTAACTTCAAACGGTCACTAAATGAATTCCCATCTCAAGAAAACACCAGCAGGAATAGACCCCAGCTTGGAGGGCCAGCAACAGATCTAGAGTTACATAGCTTCTTTCAAAATAGATGCTTAGCTGCTGAGCTTCATGACCAAATTTACATGCTTTTGTGCATGCACTGGCTTCTTTGATTACATAGGATAACAAGCCCAAGGCGAATTGAAAAAGGAAATGTGTGATAAGGGACAAGGAAACCAAATAGAAAGAATGTGAACTTGGAGTGATAAAGGGGGGGAGGGAGAGAGAGAGAGAGAGAGAGAGAGAGAGAGAGAGAGAGAGAAGGGGGTGGAGGGAGAGAGAGAGAGAGAGATGGAGAGGTGTGTCAGCTAATACAGAGGTCCCCAACCTCAGGAACTGGTCCATGGTCCACCAGGAACTGGCCAGGCAATTGAGTAAAGCCCCATCGGCACATGCATGGGATCCAGGCAGCATGTGAAACCACTTCCCTCCCAGTCTGTGGAAAAACTTCCCTCCACAGAACCAGTCCCTAGCTCCCAAAAGGTGTGGGGGGCCCCTGCTGAGCCAATAGACAGCATGTGTACATGGACAGATACACCACCTACAAATGTGATAAAGACTATCAAGGAATAGTGTTTATTTCAATTAAAAATAATTCCTTCTTTCCCTCTGGATTATTCTTAAGAGACAACACGAGGGAAAAGTTGCATGACACGGTGATGCTCTTACAAGTGCAAGGAAAGCAGTGTGGGATAAACTCTGCCCTTGTTCGCTACCAGCCAGCGTAAGGGTTCCTAAGAGATTACCTCTGATGCGAATCGGCCCTGAATGGGGGAAAGAGTGCTTGCCTGCTTTTGCTGCAAGCAAGCTTCTGATGCAATTATTTCTGCATGGAGCAGTTGTTCCCTGCAAACAAAGCATACGTTTGGCTAAAGGATGTCTTTCAGAAAGCTGTCCATCCCCTCAAACTGTTTGCCCTTTGAAACAGAAAAATTCTTTCCAAATGAGAAGGTAAAAGAGCACGCAAGCAGTAAGAATGTGTTTTCACGTAATTCTGCTTCATTCAATGCTAAATACCAATCAATAATGTTCAGAGAACGTTCTCAAAGAAAGCTCTCGGCCATCCTGAGAAAGACAGTGATTGGAAGGAAGATGAAGGCCATTGACTCTTTATCCCAGAGAAACGTTTGAGAGCCAGGGGTGATGTTTAGCCAGAGAATGAGGAGTTAGATTCTTACACACATAGCTACTCTGTGTAAAACGCTTCTTCCTGCTAGACCAGGCAGAGCAGGAAAGAAAGCTAATAACACATTTAACAATTGAGTTTGTCCAGGCAGAGTGGGAAAAACAATGCATTTTTTGGCCTAGGGTTCAACTCTAATTATACTGAAACTACGGGAACTTAAGCACCTAATTAATAACTTACATTGATTTCCTTAATGTAACGAAACCTGCAATGTTGTGATTTATGGATCCAAATTTATCCCACATTTTTATTTGTCCATAAGGTAAAGATAAAGGTTCCCCCGCACATGCGTGCTAGTCATTTCCAACTCTAGGGGCCGGTGCTCATCTCCATTTCAAAGCCGAAGAGCCAGCGCTTGTCCGAGGACGTCTCCGTGGTCATGTGGCCAGCATGACTAGACGCCAAAGGCGCACGGAACGCTGTTACCTTCCCACTGTAGTGGTCCCTATTTTTCTACTTGCATTTTTACATGCTTTAGAACTGCTAGGTTGGCAGAAGCTGGGACGAGTAACAGGCGCTCACTCTGTTACACGGCCCTCGGGATTCGACCCGCCAAACTGCCGACCTTCTGATCGACAAGCTCAGCGTCCTAACCCACCGCGTCCCTGTTATTTGTCCATACACCTATTTAATTTTTAAGGTCTCTGGCTATTACAGGTAGTCCTTGACTTACCACAGTTCATTTGGTGACCATTCAATGTTACAATGGCGCTGAAAAAAGTGACTTATGGTCTCACGGCCATTGCAGCATCCCCATGGTCATGTGATCAAAATTCAGAAACTTGGCAACTGACTTTATATTTATGACAACTGTAGCATCCAGGGGTCATGTGGTCATCTTCTGCTACCTTCTGACAAGCAAAGTCAATGGGAAAGCCAGATTCACTTAACAACCATGTTACTAACTTAACAACTTGCAATGACTCACTTAATAACTGTGGCAAGAAAGCTCGCAAAATGGGGCAAAACCCATTTAACAAATGTCTCACTTAGCAACACAAATTTTGGGGTCAATTATGCTCGTAAGTCGAGGACTACTTCAATCCTATTTGAAGCAGATGTATGATCAATGAGATTAGGCGTACATCTGATGCCTCTCTATCATATTAACAATTATTACAGAGTATGGTTATATCAGGAAGAGAGGAAAAAATCCTCCTTAAGTACTTCATACATTCATACTTTTAGCATTCACACTTAAGAAAAAATAACTTGCCCTTTAGTTTTTTGAGTAAAACAACCAAAACCATTATAATCACTTTTTTTCTGCTACTATTACATTTAAAAAAACAAATGCATTCCTTGGGGATTTCAAATTTAGTTCAATTATATTATTCGGGGCAGATTCCTGAATTTAATGAGAAAGTTCAATTTCATTGGAAGCTTTACTGGAGTCGTGGTTGGAGAATCCTGCTATTACTGGAATTGTTCCTCAGATATCTTTGCTGAAATATTCAGTTTTAAAATGCACATTGCTGCATCATCAGAACTAGTTACTGCCTCCTTTCAACACACCCCTGGTTGGAGGGGATCTTAAGGCATCCAGGGTTAATGTCCTTTTCCTTACTTGCAGATATAATAGTACATCTGTCACTATGCATTACTTCAAGGAGTCAGCTCCTCCTCCTCATATACCTGCTACTTGCAAGCAGATAAATGCCTATAAACATATGGTATCAATGTAAAAATGTGACAAACGTTTCTTCAAGTTTGAAACAATTTCAATCTTGCGGACGTTTCAAGCCTGCATTAGTACCAGCTCCAAACGTATCATACAGCTGTTTCTGAAACTGTATTTCAGGGCACTACAAATTTGCGAACAATTCGGATCTGGTAAGTTTGTACACTACTGATAAATATTCTTTTTAAAAAAAATGTTTGCTTTGTTTCTGCCATGGTACAGTCCAGATTCTTTGACAGATTGATTGGTGGGATATAAGAGATGTAAAAAAAGTTGAGAACACCTGAAATAGAACATTCATGTTTGAACAAAGGACCAAATGCTGTAGAGAAACAGTAGTTGACATCATATGTTCCTGGAGGACTACAGCTAATTATTGACTGGTAAATGACCTAGACAGGCCTTGACTCGATCCAGCAAGCCACCAATAAACCTCAGGAAATTCACAATGTTCCTCTGTTACCCCACTTCAGTATCTAATCCATCAGAAGTGCCCTTGTATTCAACTGGACATCAAATGCTCTAATGTTTGCAGAGAAAACTGTATCTCTTGTCTCCAGTCTCCAGTGCTTAAATGAGAAGATTCATGCGGTATAGTATAGGCAGCCAGAGATCTGCTGCAGAAAACATTAAAAAAAAATTTTTTAGTGGTCCTGCTTGGTAAGCAAGCCGTTAATTCTTCGCTCTTGTCTCTTGTGCCATTTGAGTCAATTTGACAGGAAAGATTCCTAAATGGCACAGTTGCTATCTGCTAATTGCTGCCCATCTTCTATGCCTCCGAGCTTTGCCAAATGACATGCATACAAAATAAATTGCCATCAAAACCTCAAAATCAATACCATTAACCCTAAGGAGCTCTGACACTATGGAGCAATAAGATTGAAAAAGTATCACGGCATCCAAAAAATGAATGGATTAGGAAAAAGGGTGGCAGAGGTGTGTGTGTGTGTGTGTTTGTGTGTGTGTGTGTGTGTGTGTGTGTTTCTTTGTAAGAATTGCACACTGCTGCAATCCAGAATCTAAAAGCACCAGGAATGAAAGTGACAGATTCAATCATTCAAAGCATTGTTGGAAGAAGGGTTCCCCCAAGCATGCTTAGATATATTAAAAGAAATATATCGCATCAAAGCCAAGGTAGAAACAATCCCCAGTCTTTTTAGTGAGACTCCTTTCCAACCGAGAAGCACGATCTCAGTCTGTGAATGTTACAGGTTCCCACTTTTTCCAAGCCCTTGCTTGTTGTCGGAATTCTATCCTGCTTTTCATCCAGGAACACAAGGGAGTTGTCCCTCTTTCAGTTTTTTCCACACAAAAATTTACCCTGTGAGATAGGCTGGGCTGAGGGACAGTGACTGGCTCAAAGACACCCTGATACCCTCTCAGTCTATAGCTGAGAGTAAGTAGACTTGAATTAACTTCTAGTGCAGCATCTTAATCACAAAAGCAGCAGCTGAATCAAGATACAGACAGCCAGCGGCATTGCGAAATACATTTTCTGAAATCCTTATGCAAACAATTCTTGCAGAGATAATAATGCAAGGAGTCTGTAGAAGAATGAAGGTTTTGAACCAATGCCTACAGCACACCCAGTAGCTGCAGATCTGTTCAAGAAAGTCACAGCACTCCCAAAGGTTGAGTTTGTTCTGCTGTTATAACAGAGATGGTTTAACAAGACTATCCTATTGCTGACCCCTGGGACCTGCCATTCAGACACAAAAGGCATTTCGTTCCCCACCGCTGGCCTTCTCTTTTCTCCTGAACATAAATCTTACCCTGACAACCTTGCCAAAAGGCTTCTGGAGAATCCCAAGCCTTGCCCTGGGTTTACAGAATCTGTCACGGAAGAGATATATCCTTGAAGGTCTCCAAAGCCAAGACCTCCTACCAAATAACAACATGGGGACTGTTTTTTTTAAAAAATAAAATAAACAGAAGAGCTTCTTTGCTTTCCATATTTTTCAGGACTCACGTGTATGTTCCTAAAACTACTGTTCCCACATGTATCTGTTCCCAGACTGTCTATTCAGGCTGCACATCAACCTACTTTTTGATCCTTTTGCCAAATGGTGATACAAGGCAATGAACTTAGCATTGTCTTCTTGCTGAAAAGTATATGGCCTTCCAGAAAGCGAGTTTAATTATTTGGGAGACAAACTCTGAACAAAGTTCAAACATCCTTATTGCCTGTTATCAACACACAAAGCTTCCATCACAATACTTCCTCCAATCTCTTCACTACCCACAAACTGTAAATCTCTTCTAGCAAATACACTTGTAGAAAAAATACCAGCCTATTCGAGGAGGGGGGGGGAGAGAATCTGTAATAAGCTGGTCCTAGATTAAATAAATAAATAACTGTTCTCCAAAAAAGCTATATACTACCAGCCTTGAGAGTGGGTCTTGCAGGAAACAAAAGCTACTACACAGCGGAGGACATGCCTCATTTCCCCCAACACAAGGTGTCCTGACCCATCTTAAAGGAAATATAGCTTTCACTTTAAAAAAATAAAAAAAAGATTGTAGACCTGGATTCCTAGAAAGTAGCAATATTATTTCCAAGAACCACACTATTATGCTAATGAATGAAGGCTTAAGGGCCAGTTTAATGATCTGTCTGCTTTCATTCTGTGGAGGACTGAAACATACACAGGGCTAGAAGCAGGAAAAACAGTTATAAATAATACAGACATTACCCTGCTAGCAGAAATATGCTAGAAGAAAAAACCAGACCTCAAGGGGATATCTAGTCAATCCCTAATCAGCATTCTTAAGCAGTTACAGTATTAAGAAGGTTGTATCATATTATTTTCCTCAAAGACATACACTGTTCCTCGAAGAACATTTCATAAGTGGCCACAGGATTCATCTTCAAGTAATTAACATGAGATATTTCGTATCAAAGGATGCAATTTGTACCCAGCAAAGCAGCTTGCGTACAGAATGTTATACAGCATGTTAATACTGTATGGAAGGTCAGTATCCTGAGACCCAATCCAGGCATAGAATATAGGACCTCCTACCCTTGAACACTACAACAGATATTCACTAAATATAAAGCAAACTGCTCACTTGAGGATGAAGAGCAGAAACGGAAGTTCCCCAAGTATTTGTATTAAGCCTGGGCTCCATTACTAGACTGTGTCCAGCAATGGGGATGGTTCTAATATATTTGCTACCTTGTGATGGCTCGAAGACAAATATAATATAAAAAGGAAATTCAAAGTAGATAGCCTTTACATTTGATGTAATTGCCTTCCAACTCCATCATTTGCAAGAAATGCAAATGGAAAGGAAGCCCTGACGGTCTTGATTTTCTCCCAAGGTTTATGCCTCTCTTTTATTATTATTTTTTTAACAGCTACATGTACTCTTATATATTCGCACGTTATCTTTTCTTCTACCTAGCTTTTGTAAATATACATACTTCTGAACATTTGCCAATGTCTTCCGTAGATTCAGGGACAGGAGAGGAAAACAGTTCCATCAACTAATCACATGTCATCACGCAAGAACAGCCACGCAATGGTTAAGTGGCAGTGTGCAAGTTTATGTAAACACCACTGAGTCATTTCCATTTTATGCTGCCAAAAGGTGTCTGAAGGACACAGTGGAAAAGAGGACGACAGACTAGAGCAGCTGGATTCAACAAGGCCCTTTCTTATCTTCTGTGAAATGAGTAGGTCTGTGCAATTGTTTCAAAGATGTTGAAAGAAAAAAAATTCATCAGGGTCCAGTCCAAGCTGGGAATAATCAAAATGGGGACTGCTTTAGAAAGAAGGTTGCAGTTGATTGAAGAGGAGAGCCAGACAGAAACATGGAGCACTGACCATGGAGCACTGGCCACATGGAGCAGAGTGGTGGGCTTTTTATACCTTCTGGGGCTCTTTTATACCTTCTTGGGCTCCAACCTTCCTGAATGGATTATTGAATTTGCATTTCTAAAAGCTGGCATCTGCCTAGGGCAGTGATGGCGAACCTTTTAGAGACCGAGTGCCCAAACTGCAACCCAAAACTCGCTTATGTATCATCAGGTGCCGGGTGGGCATGACCCACTGGGTGGGCGTGGCTGCGGTGGTAACGGCAGACTGGGTGGGACTAAAAAGTTCAATCAATTCCAACTTTGCGAAATCTTTTTTTTTTCCCACGAGAAGTTGAAATTGATTCATTGATTGAAACTTTTTTTTTTGCACACAGTGGTGGAGGCCTAAAGTGAAAAGGTTTTATAAAACCCAGCTGAAGGCCTAGGACTGGGGCGACGGTGCATGTGCCCACAGAGAGGGCTCTGCGTGCCACCTGTGGCACACGTGCAATAGGTTCGCCACCACGGGCCTAGGGGCTGGGGCTGATTTCTGGGGGCTGGTGTGTGTGTGTGTGTGTTTAAGATCTTCTCCATTATTCTTTGGGGAAATATAGTCTGCCAAGGTGTCTCTTTCAAAATCCTTGCATGGACCTAGAAATTATTTCGCAACCATCATAGCCATTTATTTGAAATTCAATTCAAAATAAAATCTACTGAATACAAACTAAAGTCATTCTTATGGGTGAAAAATGCCTAAGTATTATAGGTTTTCCACATTTTGGGCAATTGGAAATATTTCTGTGTATTTCTATATTTCAGAAGGAAGAGGTTACCTAGATACAAAAGTCGGATTACAAAATTTACACTAGCTCATAGGCACTTGAAACCTATTTCCCAGAGCATCATCTGCAGATATGTTCAAAGATTCAACCAAATATACTTTTATAGTGTTTTTTTTTAAAAAAAAACTTACATAATTCATTTTCAAAATGTAGCGAGAAAGCATTCACAGAATAAATATGATACCGTGCCTAAGATACTAAGATGTTAAAGAGGGATGTGTCCTTTAACTGTCTAGTCCAGGATGAATTGAGATTTTGGCTCTTAACGTGTGGTTTTTTTGTGTTTTTTTTTTAAAGTTAAGTAAAAGCAGAATGCAGCTCCAGCCATTCTTCTGTAGAGAATGAGCAGCGCTTGCAGTTTGAAAAAAGGAAGAAAGAGCCCTTCATGCTGGTCATAAAGTCCAGTTCAAATCAGCAGGGTACAGCTGCAAGGCCTTCCCTTTTCAAACGTTCCCTCTTTAGTATTTGGGAAGTTCAGACGCCAATTTGCTAAAAATAAAAAAAAGCAAGCAGCTCTTCCGGTAGAAAAGAACGAAATAATCTCCCTCTTTCTTAACCTTACATTCTCCTCTTTAGTTAAACTGTGGAATATGATCTGTTTGGGTTTTTTTTCTTCAGTTCAGATATACAGAAAAGAGGATTAATTCCCAACTTTTTTTTTTTTTTTAAAAAAGCTCTCTAAATTAAGCCCGGCAGTTTTCAACTTGGCTTTCCCTTTTTGTATATACAGAAACGTTCCTAAAACTGAAAAGGACAGCTAAATAAGTTTTTTCTTTTGATTTATTAAATTAATATCCATCCTTTCCTCCAGCAGTACAAAACGGTGTATATGGCACTCCCGTCTCCCATTTTCTCTCGTAACAACGACTGCATAAGGTACACACTGGTTTGAGAAAGTGTGACTTGACCAAGTCAGTCACCGAGTTGTCATGGCTAAGGACAGGCCGAAATCCAGATCTTCCCAGTTTTCATCTAACATACCCACTACATCAGCGTTTCCCAACCTTAGGAACTTGAAGATGCGTGGACTTCAACTATGCTGGCTGGGGAATTCTGGGAGTTGAAGTCCACGCATCTTCAAGTTCCTAAGGTTGGGAAACGCTGCACTACATAATTGGGTTGTATAATTATACCCATCACAGCCTAGTGCAGGTAATCCTCAGCCTAGAACTGTTCATTTAGTGACCTTTCAAAGGCACAACAGCACTGAAAAGTGACTTGTGACCATTTTTCACACTTACGACTAATGCAGTGTCCCCCTGGTCACATGATCAAAAGTTAGATGTTTGGCAACTGACTCATATTTATGATAGTTGCAGTAGTGTCCTGGAGTCCTGTGATCACTCTTTTGTGACCTTCTGACAAGCAAAGTCAATGGGGAAGTCAGACTCACTCAACAACTTTGTTACTAATTTTAACAATGGTGGTGATTTACTTAACAACTGTGATGAGAAAGGTTGTAAAATGGGGTAAAACTCACTTAACAAAGGTCTCGCTTAACAGCAGAAAGTTTGGGCTCAATTTTAGTCGTTAAGTCATGGCTGCTACCTGTACACCAGACAGCAGCAGACTTCCTAGAATATATTCAACCGTCAGAGAAAAGAGAGATGTGTGTGTGTGTATAAGTAAACCACACATTGGTCTGGCCTCAGATCACAAATTTCTCACTACTTTTTTTCTTAAGTATGTTCCTTAAACACAGCTAGTGAGATCAACCCCCAAATTCAATCCAAATATGAATTTTCAGCCACAACTGTCTTAAGACTGCAGTCTCTAACAGGACCCAACTGTGCCTCCCCATGAAATGTGTTTGACTCATTTCAAAGCATCTCCTGTGGAGGTTTGGATATTGTGGCCCGTATGATCTGGCCCAAAAGCCAACTGTCTGAGACCTCTTGGCCATAATTCTTGAGGAGATCCTAACAAACCAAACCACAAAAACACAACGGGATGTTTGTTTCACCTTGGCAGATGGGCCTGAATGGGTGGCACTGGAAAAGCAATGGCCTGTGTCTTTGATTTAACAAGCTCAGAGTCAAGTTTGGACAACACAGTAGCCAGTTTTACCCAAGTAAATAATTGCTCAGAGTACTGGTTTTATTGAACAGACTCATATAAGATTACTTCTCTTCTTTCCTGTTTGGAAAAATACATGCTTGGACAGATAAATTGTACATTATACAATGTCTGTTTTCCTCCCTCTGTCATGTCAACAATTTTTTTTTTGTTTTTTGTAAAAACTGTATCAACCAAGTTAAGCGGGAAGTTAGGAGAGAAAAGTGGTAGGGACTCTCCGTTTTGCAGGGTTTCAGTTCAAGCAAACCCAGTGGCGTAGTGTGGGTTGTCAGCACCCGGGGCAAGGCAAGTAATTTGCGCCCCCTAACCGCACCGCACGCCTGGCACACACCCCCTCCACAGTGGGCGGCGACCCGGCGGCTTGGATCGGATTCGCACAGCCAGCACTGCAGTGAGAGAGTGTGAGTGAGCCAGGCAGGGGCAGAGAGCTGCGAGTGCGAGCACGCCCCCCCAGATGTTGCGCCCAGTGCGGCCGGCCCCCCCTGCACCCCCCACGCTACGCCACTGAGCAAACCTACCTAATGGTCTTTCATTCAAGGACAGAAAAGATACAAGATTTTCTCTGGATATCTTACATACCCTGCCAAAAGAAAAAGGTAGGTTGGAGAGAGTATGCTTAAGTTTAAGATAAATATCATAAGGAGGGAAAACAAGATTATTTCTTCATTCTATCACTTGGGTCCCTGAAGATTTCATTCTCATCAAAAATCAAACACAGAAGACAATATAAACTAAAACCAAATAAAACCATAAAAACTGATATGCCCTCTTACAAAAGCAACCAGAGTCCATCAGAAACATGTCCCTCCTTTTTCACTGCCAAGATGATCTTAGGCAGCAGAGCAGTTAGGAAGAGAGACATAGGAGAAGTTGTTTAAGGATTTGGCTCTGCTGCACTTTTCAGCTGATATTTCACAGAAGACTCTTACAGTTTTACATTTCTTTATCTGTGTTTCAGATTATATGCAGACCAATAGCAAAGGTTAGAACCATGCAGAGTTTCCCACTTTAGGGAAGGAAAGACTTGTACCCTTCAACAAAGAACCCAACCATTACCCCATTTATAATCACAAAAGATTTCTTGGTATAAACTTATTACAGGAGGTATTTTCATTCATACAGAACTCTGAGATGGATCTTTTCTAGGCAGATTGGACTATGCTCCCTAGAAATGATGCAGCTAAATTTCTGTACAGCATGGCCTAGTTAATTTTTCCCATAGCTTTTAACAGTGATGGCCTTTAAAGATGACAAGCTAGAAAAATCTGGCAACTCTATTACTTTTCAAAAAAAAACAAACCCCAACCCAAAAAACCCAAAATCAATCAACCCTACATACATCTCCTGTCCTTGATGGCACAGGTTACCAGCTCCAATTCCACTTCAGACTGCTCTGTATCTCACAAATTCTTTTACTGTTAGTGATTTAATAGCCTGACCCAATTGCTTTGCATACTCAATATGGGAGCAAGATAACAGTTTTCAAACAGTGTTTGAAACAAACCTAGAAAAAAGCTGCTTTGTCTATCAAGGGCAGCAGATGGAAGGACACCCACTAGCACGACACAATTAACTGCAAAACATTTCTGTGCATGCTTGAAATTAATATATATCATATGATTAGCTGATTTTAGAGGTTGGTTAAAATTTCAGTCATACTTGGTGTTATTTGAAGCTGTGGTTATGTTTTATGTAATTGTACAACAGAATTAATATTTAATAATGCATGGCTTATAAGCACACTCGTTCCATGATTTTTTAATTATCTTGAAAGATCAATGTCTGGTGTCCTGAAATACATTCAGGGGCTTGGTTTTGACTCAGCTCTATTCCTTTCTTTTCTTTTTTCCCCCCTTTCTCCTCTATCACAATGTGATCATATATGAGCCTTCATAGATTTATACACCCAAAATGCGTCACTGGGGTTTTAAATGGTTGCCAGAAAACAGAAGAGGCTGTGCAGAAGGAACTGGAGCCTGTAATCACATCCACAAGGGCAGGGTTTTTGTTTTTTGGATTTTTACTATTATCAAGTTCCACAATTACTTTCCCTCCTAGAACAGGAGATCCAGGCAATGTTCTGGTGAATCAGACTCTGCAGCACCTCTAAGAGTTAATCTGATCGATTTCTTGGATAGGAAACATATGGCAGTTTTACAACAAACACAGATTGACAGCAGATAGAGCAGGGAACACATGCAATACCACCCAGAGAGGATAGGTCGTTTTTTCTCTTAAGTTGTTACTCTTACAACACTGACCACGAGTTACAACTCAAGAAAAAAGCACTCCCAATGCGTATCCGATTAGTGTTCCTAAGCAGTTGCCCTGCAGCAGGGTGTCAAACTGCCGGCCCGCGGGCCAGATGTGTCATGCGGAAGCCATGCCCAGCCCATTGCCGGCAATGGCAAAACCGTTCCGATACATTGCACGACGTCACGTGACATTGTGAGTTTAACATGCCTGCACAGGGAAGGTTGTCCTACAAAGCAACTAGGAATAAATGATTTTAAAAAATACAAGTGGATTCACACAGACAAAGATGCACAAAAGACCAGACTAACAGAGTTGGAAGGGATCTTAGAGGTCTTCTAGTTTGAACCCCTCACCCACACACACCCCGGTTGATGCAGGAAACCCCATGCCATTTCAGACAAACGGGTCGTCCAATTTCTCTTTTAAAAACTCCGATAATGGACCACCCATAACTTCAGGAGACAAGTCATTCCACAGATCAATTGTTCTCACAGGAAACTTCTTAGTTCTACATTGGTTCTCTCCTGGATTAATGTCCAACCATTGCTTATTGTTCTGCCTTTTGGTGCTTTTCAAAATAAGCTAACCCCCTTTGCCAAGGACAGACTGAGAGGTTTCGACTCTGGATTATACAAGCAGGCTCTACTGATCCAGTTGACGAGGGTTAAGGTGGCCAGGAATGGAGGAAGGTAGTGTCCCTTAAATTGACACCAGCAAGGTATAAATCCACAACGTATGGATCACAGCACTTTTCCCCCCAGCTCCACTGTATATAGACGGCACAAAAAGACTGCCCTTGCCAGAGGGTGGAAGAATTGTGCCTTTGGAAAGGAAACAGCACTGGCAATAAATATGGATAGGAATGAGGTGATTTGCAAAACAGATGTTTCTAGAGGAGAAAAAGAGAGAAATAAGTCCACATGGCTTTAATTATGGAATCCCCTTCCCCCTCTTTTTCAGTATGTGAATTCTTATGACCCTCTAAAAAGGAAAAGAAAAAAGGAGCCTTAGGGTTGGAACGTATCCCAAGTCTCGAGGCTTCAGAAAACTGAACTGAGAATTACATGATTCCAAGAGTTATTTTACCATCTGAGTTATGAAAGAAATGACAAATGCTTTATTTATCAGGAATGGGGCCATCATTAGATCTTTTTTTTAAAAAGAAAAAAGAAAAAAGAAAGGTTTGTGGGGCTTTGAGCTGAGTTAGGTCTAGAATAACAGTTCAGAGTCCTTCCCTAAGCCAAACGTCAACAATTTTAACATTACCATCCAATTTCTGGGTATAAGCCTTGCCCAGAACTGAAATATTTCGAATTCCTCAGTTTTCAGGCTCAAAACTCTAGCTCCTTGAGGTTTGTTTTTTTCTTTTTGGCCCATCCTAATAGCTGAAAGTGAAAGATGGGAAGTCATTCCAGAAATGTCTTGGGATTTTACTATCCAGATGTGTTGAACTAACTCTCATAATTCTTAGGTCCACAGTTATGTCTCTGGTTCAGGATCATGGGAGTTGAAGTCCAACAAACTGTATCTGGAAAACATCAGGTTTGAGACATAAAGGCAAACTCAACTCCTGGTCAGTATACGGGCATTTGTGTGTGTGTAACTTCTTGGCAATAATAAGGAAGTCTGCCATTAACCTTCTTCCTGGGTGTTTTTTTAAATTTTTAAACCCAGTGGCTGATGTAAATGGTACAAACCACTCACATACATATTTCCTTCAAGGGCTATGAAAAGTAAAAAGAATACTGTATAAGTGATAATCTGCTTATGGTGGAATCTAGCAAACAGGCTTTAATCTATTCTGTAAAACCATATTTTGTAAAATGCCCATAGTACAGGACAAACAACTAGCTTGACTCTATCTTGATCACTTCTGTATTTGAAGCTTACCAAAGCATTCAAATGGAACTGGAACTCCATCGCTGATGCTACTTTTTACTGTGCCAAAATCTTTTTATCAAACCCATCTTGGTCATTGTTTAGCCTTTGGTATAGAGTCGTAGGTCCTATTTTCATAACTAAATCACCTATACATATCTACTCGGAATAGTCCTTTTGAAACCAGCCATATTTGAGAAAGATTTTGATAAACCTAGGCAGTGCTTTTTTTGTAAAAGAAAAAGGTGCCGGAACTCACACATGTCATACAACCTGCCTTGCCTAACCCTACAAGGTTCCATCCAAAAAAGGTGCCGGAACTCCGTTCTGAGCGTTCTATGAGAAAAAAAGCCCTGAACCTAGGTATATATGTATCCATGAAAACTTCACAGATCAGCACATTCCTCGCCAATTTACTTTTGTCTCTATTTCATGCCTTTTCCGTTCAGGCTATAAAATGTTATATTATAAAACTTTTCTCTTGTACTTTTTAAGTACACATATGAGAGGCACTTACTTAGTTCATAACCACTAAGAATTAGATTTGGAATTCTCATTTAATTATTTTATTTTTTTTAAAAAAGTGTGCAAATACAATGAGTCCTTTAATGCTTTCTTCAAGAATTGACTATGCACAGAGAGGTTTGAGGAAAACCTCAAGTGATAGATTTTTTTTAAGTATGCTGGTGCTTTCATGAAAAAGTTAGAAGAAAGAAAGAAAGAAAGAAAGAAAGAAAGAAAGAAAGAAAGAAAGAAAGGAAGGAAGGAAGGAAGGAAGGAAGGAAGGAAGGAAGGAAGGAAGGAAGAAAGAAAGAAAGAAAGAAAGAAAGAAAGAAAGAAAGAAAGAAAGAAAGAAAGAAAGAAAGAAAGAGGAACCTCCTCACAGCATAAAACTAGTGAGTTCTAATTCCGAATCTGATTGAAAAATATGCCCTGGGAACTTTCCAATGATGAGAAGGTTTTTTTTAATGAATGAATGAATGAATGAATGAATGAATGAATGAATGAATGAATGAATGAATGAGGCAGATTAAAAAAAAACCATAAAACATTCAGGAGAAAAACCTAGACACATACAGTAATTAAGCACTTCCAGAGACCTCCTATCTCTACCAATTTTATTTTCTCTTCTAAAACGGATTCATCCAACTACCTTTCAAAAGAAAGGAGGAGGGGGGGAAGTGGGAAAAGGGCAGAAGGATTACAAATGGTCAACTACATTATTCATCGCTTTCCCCACAGTGTTCCATAAAAGAAGGCAGGGCAGATACTTAATAAAAAACCTGACCTGGAAGCACTCTTTCTGCTTCTATTTATCCAATTTTTAGTATTTATTTAAAATCACGGGTGGAAGGAGAACAATCCTTCTGCACCCTGCTGGAACTCTCAGCACCATTTAATACCATGGTTGTAATGCTGTCATCCTTTTGAATGAATCTCACCTGCAAGGGTTGAAAATCAAGGACACCGTTCCTATCCTTCCTGAGCAGTCAGGAGGAGAGGTCAAAGCCTTTTGCCATTTCATTGCTGGGTGCCCAAGGGTCTGGCCTCTCCCCAATTTCTCTTCTTTTCTTTTTTCTTTTAATCTACATAAAACCACTTGCAGAGATTGTCCATTAACCATGTGGTAGAAGTATCTTGTTCTGTTTATATTAAATTCAGCCTTCAAAGGAAGTGCAAATTAAACAGCCGGAATGGTATGATCTTGAATCACAAAAAGTAAGCCAGGGGAGGGTAAAATGTAAAGTTTCAGTGAGGCCAACAACAACAACAGAAATTGAATATATTAAGAGAAAACATGGACAATATATCTTTGGATATTTAATATTTTTAAAGTAACCTTCCAAATCATTGTTTTCCAATGTCAATCCTCACTACTGTTCTCTCCTTTAGCACCCGTGAATGCACATTTTCTTTTCTTTTATTAGTAGAAAAGAACTGCAAGCATTTTTTGTTATTTCCTCTTTCTTCTACTCCAAGTCATAGGGCAATTATGAAGAAATTTGGGGATAAAATATCAGACGAATGAGCGAATGAAGTTTATGATTCATTCATAGCTCATATGACCCCATACGAACACATCTTCCCAACTCAGAAGAGAGGCACCACATTCTCATTTCACCATACTTACATTCTTCCAAAAATCAACACTTTCTCCAATAACCCCGTATCTGCTTAATTAGGTCAGAACTCTGGAATTTCACAAAAAAGACAGGATGAGCTTCATTTGAGATTAATAACATTTTGATTCCCATTAAATCTGATGGAGGAAGAAGTATAACCCTAGCATCATAATTCAAACCAAACAAACCAGAGAGAAGTCTAGAAAAGTCATGGTCATAATTCAAGTGATGAGTGCAACTTTTAACATCCAAAACATAGGCAGCTTCTAAGGACACAATCCACTGTTTAATGTCAAAACTGAATTATACAGTCTAGACTCTAGACAATACCAGAATGATCCACCCTTCATTCTGAAATTATCTTACCAAGAAGAAATCCACTATGGAACTGTGTCAAAAGTTTAGCACAGCTTTCAACCCATGTTTTGCTTGATTATGCATGCAGGGTGTTTATGTGGCTTTCTTCTGGTCACTTCTGCCTCAATAAAAAACATGTGGCATGTAACAACATATCTTCCTCATGGTCGGAATATGGCTTGTGCCTTAAAATATGCAATTCAAAAATGGGCACAAAAAACATCTACTAAAAGTAAAGTAATAGTCAAGCTAGTATTACAGTAATGACGGAAGAGGGAGGCTGATGAATGTAAACACTGTTGATCTTAATCAGTTGCTGTGGCATCACTGTTTGATCACAAAGCAGCCTATTTTCAACCATATTGAGCAATCATAAGGGTCATTTTTGAAGAGAGGCACTTTCGGGAACTTCCCAAATGGAGAATCCTGCAGAATAAGGGATTAATTTTAATCAGTAGAAGGGGCAGAGAACAGATAAATTATAGTCATACGAAGAACAGTTGCGGGAATTGGATTTGTCTAATTTAATGAAAAGAAGACTAAGGGTGACATGATAGCAGTGTTCCAATATCTAAAGGACTGCCACAAAGAAGAGTGGGGAGGGGTCAATCTATTCTCCAAAGTGCCTGAAAGCAGAACAAGAAGCAATGGATGGAAACTAATCAAGGAGAGAACCAAACTAGAACTAAGGAGAAATATCCTGACAATTAGAACAATTAATCAGTGGAACGACCTGCCTCCAGAAGTTCTGGGTATACTCCAACACTGGAGGTTTTTAAGAAGAGATTGGACAACCATTTGTCTGAACAGGGTTTCCTGTTTGAACAGGGGGCTGGGATTAGAAGACCTCCAAGATCCCTTCCAACTAATGGATGGAAACTAATCAAGGAGAAAACCAAACTAGAACTAAGGAGAAATTTCCTGACAATTAGAACAATTAACCAGTGGAACAACCTGCCTCCAGAGGTGGTGAATGCTCCAACACTGGCGGTTTTTAAGAAGAGACTGGACAGCCATTTGCCTGAAATGGTATAAGGTTTCCTGCCTGAGCAGGGGGTTGGACTAGATCACAGGTCTGCAACCCGCGGCTCCGGAGCCACATGCGGCTCTTTCAGCCGTCTCCTGCGGCTCCCAGTCCTCTGCCATGTGCAGTCCAAAAAAAAAAAAAGTGGGACTAAAAAAGTTCAACCAATCAATTCAAATATGCAGGGTAGGTGCATATCTCGCCTTGGGTCCACTCTTCAATCAAATCCTGTTCTGCGCATGTGCGTATGTACGTGCATGCACACACATTTTTTGTGGCTCCCAGTTTTTCCTTTTGTGAGGGAACCGGTTCCGAGTGGCTCTTTCACTGTTTCAGGTTGCTGACCCCTGGACTAGATGACCTCCAAGGTCCCTTCCAACTTTATGATTATGATTATCTCTGTTAGAGCAAGAGTTTAGTTGTATCAGAGAAAAGGAACAAAAAGGTCCATATCCAATCCTAAATCAAACAAAGCATAGATTAGTTAGTTCTCTCAAACACAGCATGCTGGCTTGGCATTCTAGGAGTTGAAACCTCAGACACATCTGGAAAATACCAGGTTGATGGTAGCTGAAGAACAACCCTGTTTTGAAAACATTTATTTCAAAAAGAAAGAACAAAACAAAATGGTGACACTACTGTACTTCAGGATATAGAGAACCTCCAAGAGGAGGGCAAGGGAAAAAAATGGGGGGTCATTTAGCTTCATTTTCTCTGCAGATTCAATTCTGTTTCTTTTTACAGTTAGTCCTCAACTTACAATCACAACTAGTACCAGAATTTATGTTAATAAGCAAGACGGTTAAGTGAGCCAGTTTTACAACTTTTTTTGCCACAGATGCTAAGCAAAACACTGCAGTTAATTAAGGGAATATTGGGGTCATTATGCAGTTTCATCTCCACTGACTTTGCTTGTGGAAGTCAGTTGGGAAAGTTGCAAATGGCAATCACATGATCCTGGGATGCTGCAACCATCCTAATAAACACACGCCAATTGCTATTTAGAATAGATAGTATTTATTCTATCCTATTCAATTTTAATTATGTGTGGATGCTGCAACAGTCGTTAAGCATGAGGCATGGTTGTAAGGCATTTTTCAGTGCTACTGTAACTTCAAACAGTTGCTAAACAAATGGTTGTCTAGGACAGGGGTAGGCAACCTTGGCCTCTTTTATGACTCATAGACTTCAACTCCCAGAATTCCTGAGCCAGCCATGCTGAGGGGAAAGGGAGAGTTTCCAAGCTGAGAAATGGTGGCTCAGGAATTCTGGGAGTTGAAGTCCACGTGTCATAAAAGAGCCAAGGTTGCCTACCCCTGGTCTAGGATTAAAGGTATATTTATACCCACCTCAAATATATATACATACATACATACATTGCAAGTTTCCTTGAAAACTAAAATATAAGAGCAAAGCATCAGTATGAACAAAAAAAATCAAAAAGGAAAAGAAACCACTTTTCAAAATATGAGCTCTTAACCATATCAGTATGCTTTTGCAATATTTTAAAAGCGTTGATGCTTTCAGGAAGAGAAATGTTAAAAGTAGTATTACTCCAATCTGGTATCTGGTTTTTGTGAAGGACAAGTCTGTTGGCTTCTCTGTCTTAGATTCCATTGCAAAAGCCACAGGTATTTGCTGTCTGTAATTCATTTCAGTTTTGGGAGGGAGGGGTAGCAGCGGGTCACTTACAACATAAATGTTTACTTTAAAAATGCATACCTTTTCCATCCCTGCCCTCCCACATACAACGTGTCCACATCCCATAGCAAACTTTCCAGTAATTTTAAGTGCTTCTAGCCTACTGCGAGCTCCTCTACATATAAAGCACCACAAATGTCAGAAATAATATATATATATATATATATATATATATATATATATATATATATATATATATATATATATATATATATATATAAGCAAAGTACAAGAGCTACATCAGGGCAGCAGAGTCGTGGGTTCACAAAAAATATTGCCTTTTAATTGTTTTCAATGAACAATGGGCGAGGGAGAAAGGTTTATTTAAAACTGCATAGGGAATCTATAGACCTTCACATATTACTGGAACCATACTCCCCCATCAGCTGCAACCAGTTTGGCAAAGAGATATGAGGAAGGAGAAACTGGAACTTATTCAAGTCTCAGGAATTTTTAAAAAATTAAAACAGATGTATTTTGAAAAAAAAGGATAGTATCTGTACATGGATGGATAATCACTGAAATCATGCAATGAATGCTCAATAGATTCCAAGGAGAATACGTTGAGTTGTTTTTATGGTATGAAAGCTTAAATTTTTCAGCTAAATGCCAAAAGTTGTCAGTATCAAGCAAAAGCCTAAGCCGGATCATTTCCTAATACACAAAATCTTGAAAAAGCAATCCTTAGACTATATCAAAATATAAAATGCTTTTCTACATTTGCGTTCCTAGCAATGAGAATGATAACATTCTAAAATATATCACACAACCTTGATTTTGGAGATTTAATAATTTTCAAGACAAAGGTCTCGATATAGTGGAGAAGCTAGAGGAAATTTGCACTAGTCTTAAAGGTTATGCACATAGCCAATTTGCATCTTAAAGGAGCTAAAATGAGCATATAGTATATCTTTGTATCCACTTGTGAGCAACACAAAGAGAAGATGTTTGTATAAATTGCAACTGTTTTATAGTTATCTAATTAACAAATTGAAAGTTTGCTCTTTCAAGTAAGCAGCTGAATTACCTGAATTCATTAAAGCACAATTATCTAGGACTCAACAAATAGTGCCGCTCTGATGAGATCCATGAATGAATGAGCTTACCAAGATCCCCACAGAAGGAAAGAAAAGAACAATATTTTGGATATATATTATTCAAGAATGAAAAACATGTGGCCACAGTTAAGTATTGCAAAATTATGAATAATCCAAGCAAAATGTCATTTTTAAAGTGGGAGTTTTAACTTCAAGTATTTAAATCATTTGAATATTTGTCCATAAGGTAAAGGTAAAGGTTCCCCCGCACATGCGTGCTAGTCGTTTCCGACTCTAGGGGCCGGTGCTCATCTCCGTTTCAAAGCCGAAGAGCCAGCGCTTGTCCGAGGACATCTCCGTGGTCATGTGGCCGGCATGACTAGACGCCAAAGGCGCACGGAACGCTGTTACCTTCCCACCGTAGTGGTCCCTATTTTTCTACTTCCATTTTTACGTGCTTTCGAACTGCTAGGTTGGCAGAAGCTGGGACGAGTAACAGGCGCTCACTCTGTTACGCGGCACTCGGGATTCGACCCGCCAAACTGCCGACCTTCTGGTCAACAAGCTCAGCATCCTAACCCACTGAGCCACCGCGTCCATTTGTCCATACATTAATAAAAATATGGGCAGTTTCTCTTGTGTGTACATACACAAGCAGGTGAAGGCATAGATACAATCCTATAGAGCCTTTTATCATGAAATGTTTTAAAAGCTTATAAAAACGGCTAAATAGTGAACTTCCATTAAAATGATTTCTTTAAAAAATAACGTCGATTCTATTTGTCTACGCACCTGAATGCTAAACATGGAATCATAATCACAGAATCACACAAGTGAAAAAGTTCAGTGCTTATTTAGTCCAGCTCTCTGCTCCCTTAAAGCAGCTTGGAGAGATGGCTATCCAATATGAAGACCTCCAATGAAAGAACATATCACTTTATGGGGCAGCTGATTGACAGTTTTTACCATCAGGAAATTCCTCACAAATCTAGCCTGAGTGTACTTCCCTGTAATTTTAATCCACTGGATTTAGCCCTGCATTCCTAGATGAGAACCAGTCCACTTCCTCTTTCACAGAACAACTTTTTCAATATCTGAAGATACCTTCACTCAGTCTTCTCTTCTGAAAGCTAAATATACCTTCCCTGTCTTTTCTCCTACTAACTAAATATACCCAGTTCTTTTAATTGTTCCACAGATGACTTCTTTCCAGTCCCTTAATCATCTTGTTGGCCTCCTTTAAATTTGCTCCAATTTGTCAATGTATTTCTTAAGATTGCAATACCTAGAACTGGGCACAGTTCCAGGTTGGGCCTTATCAAGGTAACCGTCCTGCTTCTTAATATATCTAAAACCAAATCTGTTTGTTCAGTATTGCATCACAACATTTGTTCACACTCCAGTTGTGAGCTGCTAGAACAGCTAGGTCCTTTTCACATATTGTACTGGCATTGTAATTCTTCGCCATCCTATATATTTGTTTTGGTTTTTTCCTCCCCAAAAGCAGGAATTTGTATTTCACCCTAGTAAATTTCTTCTTGTTTGTTCCAGGCCACTGGTTAAGCCTGTCTAGATCTTTTTTCAAACTTCTCTCCTCTTTTGAAGTGTTCATTACTCCTCCTAGTTCAGAGGTAGGCAACCTCGGCTCTTTTATGACTCATGGATTTCAACTCCCAGAATTCTTGGAGTTGAAGTCCATGAGTCATAAAAGAGCCGAGGTTGCCTACCCCTGTCCTAGTTAGTGTATCTGCAAATTTGATAATCATCTCAACCCTAAGTCTTAATAAAATGTTAAAACAGCAAAGGGCCCAGGACAGAATCTAGTGGCACTTTATTCAATACTATTCTCCAAGCTAACGTCTAGTCATTTATGAGCACTGTCTGGGTGTGGTCATTAATCTAAGTATGAATCTAACATTTGCCTTATCCCGTCACATTTTACAATTTTATTCATGAGGATATGAGAGGCTTTATTCGATGCTTTACTGAAGTCAAGATACACTACGGCTGTGACATTTTCCCAATCTTTTAAGGTTGTCAAATAATGGAGGTAACATTGTTCCTTGCTCCCATTGGCAAGATCCTGAAAGTGAAAGACTTAAAACTCTTCGCTTTAGGGTTATGCATTTGTTTGTTATAAATCTGTAGTTAATTGCTACATTTCTGTTCAGTATATTCATAGATATACTGTTGAATAATTTGATTCAAGACCTTGCCCGGCATAGACTGACTGTAACTTCCCAAGGTCTCCTCTTCTCCTTTTTAAAAAATGGGAACAACCTTTGCTCACCTCCAGCATTAAGTTTTCAAAGATCAGAAATAGTATTTCTGTTATAATTTTTTATTAGTTCACTCAGTTTCCTGGCCAGTCATCAGATACGTTTCACTAATTCTGATAAAACTTTTACCACTGATCACCTACCTGCAGATGGTTTTATTTATTTACAAATCTGATTTATAGACTTTTCCAAGACATGGCTAAGAATCCAAGTTTCTCCCTCTGCAGTAAGAATTCAGTACCCTCAATATAAATAAAGGCCGTTGCTTCTCATCTAAGCCTTTTAGATGCAGGATCGTAACCCAGAGAATGGACACATAATAATAATCTCATAACAACTTCACTAAGTGAGCAAAATATTTTCCTATAGCACAGAAATTCGAAACTACCTCAGGAATTACTGCAACAGTTTACGACAGTATATCATTTCCCAAGATAAATGAAATGGTTTTTCTAAAACAAAGAGTAGGTCTTATGCACTGTAATAAGTTTCTAACTGAACTTTTAAAGAAATATTCAACGGTTGTTGTTTTTATTGAATATAAAATTTTTACATCTTGCAAAATCTCACTTTTATTTAATATGCATCACATACCTTTGCTGATTAGTTTATAAAAGAATGAGCAGTCATATCATTTCGATTATAGTAGAAAATACAAAAATGTATTGTGGTGTATTTTTTAAAAAAGTTGAAATTACATATCACTCAAGATTATTTCCATATCTTTATGGAAATGAATATGAATATGAAAGGACTGGTCATGCTTCCCTTCCCTACTCACACACTCCAAAAAATCTACCTTTTTTCACATCCTGAAATATTGGACAAACGTTAACAAAACAAAACTCTTTTTTTCAAATACTTGATGGCAAGCTTAGAAATCAAAGCTTTAATTCTAAGTCCCTTTTCTCTTAACCTTTAATTACATTTTTTCTAGTTTAATTGATAGGAAAACAAGACAAGTAGCTCTCATATTTTTGACTAGGCCTCCATAATCAGCAAACCCAACTTAGGAACATATTTTCAACAATGAGAGTCCATTCCCTTTTAATGGAAATAATGGTGGAAAGGAAAGGTGAATCAGCCAGCAATAAACAACTCTAACACATACAAAGAGAGACAAGGGGGAGGGGGGGAGGGAGAGAATGAATTCTGAATTAAGGATAAAAAACCAAGACTGGCTTTATCTGAAATATACTTCTTTTAAGCACCAATACAAATTATTTCTTTGCAGCTTATTTTTCATATCTCCATTTCAGCTCTTCTACCTGACAGATAGCATCAAATTCACTCAACAAGAGTAAGGCTCTGGGCCTTGGACATGAACCAAAATCACAGACTTATCATTTCAACACAAGACAAAATAATAGTCAATCAAATCATCCAGGCTTTTAATGCAATTCACATATGAGCTTGGTAGAATTTGTTTACTATTCTTCACAAAAATAATCATGGCTCAAAAAAGAACAATGAGATGTATTAAGTGTGAAGGACAGGGGTAGGCAACCTCGGCTCTTTCATGACTCATGGACTTCAACTCCCAGAATTTCTGAGTCAGCATAGCTGACTCGGGAATTCTGGAAGTCCATGAGTCATCAAAGAGCCGAGGTTGCCTACCCCTGGTGTAGGAGTACATGTAGAAATGTAGGAATGGTGTACAACTGAATCTTTAAGCGCAAGATAGATGGACTGAAGTTTGGTGGTAATGGATCCATCACTGGAAGAGATGAAGAAACAAATTAAGGACAAGTTGTTTTGGAGGCAATCTATTTATGGGGTTACTAATAGTTGACACCAACTTAATGGCACAAATCAAGCAATACAGGTAGCCCTTGACTTACAACAGTTTATTTTGTGACTATTCAAAGTTACAACGGTGCTGAAAAAAGTGACTTATGACTGTTTTTCACACTTACTACCGTTGCAGCATCCCCACAGTCACATGATCAAAATTCAGATGTTTGGCAACTGGTTCCTGTTTACGATCGTTGCAGTGTCCTGGGATCACGTGATCATCTTTTGCAATCTTTTGGCAAGCAAAGTCCATGGGGGAAGCCAGATTCACTTAACAACCGTGTTACTAACTTAACAATTACAGTGATTCACTTAACAAAGGTGGCAAGAAAAGTCGTAAAATGAAAAGTGGTAAAAAGGTGGGGCAAAATTCACTTAACAAATGTCTCATTTAGCAACATAAATTTGGGGGGAGTCAGCTGTGGTCATACATCGAGGGCTACCTGGAATCAATTATGAGAATCAAGAACACTCTGAGCTTGACCACATATTCTACTACAGAGGTAAGGACATTATTTATGATTTCTTGCAAATGCTACTCCATAGCCTTGGTGTTGCTCCTGTATGCAACCATTTCAGCAAAAGGAATTAAGCATGAGAACAATAGGCTACACAAGAGGCAAAAGCTGCAAAATAAAGACAATGGGTATTAGAAAGTAGTTGGATTCCACCCCACGAACAGCATCTTTTTTCAAGGACACTTAAATCTTCCACTTTGAGATTTAGACACCTCTATTACATTTCAACAAGTGTAAAATTTCAGAGTGGGTACTTTTCACATTCTTTTTCACATACTTACCTACATATTCATTAATAGAACTAAACAAAAAACAAAGATCCCACAGGTATCAAGCAGCCACTTGCCAATTCGGACTCCATTGATACTTATTAATAAAAAATCCAAACTGTTCAAGCATTCAAAGAGCTGCATGCTATACAAATAAAAGTGGGTAAATGGGATATTCAATTCAGAACAAATAAAATAAATCTGAAGCGAGAGCTTGAAACTTTAAACACTTCATAAAGACTCCTTGGCAAGAGCCTGAACTAATAAACAATCCAAAAGAGGGTAATCCCTGGGAACTGCACAATATCAGCCACTAGTATCCTTGAGGATTTTAAACAACATTATATATTAAATAGGTAGCCTGAAAGTGTCCCTTGCGGCTTTTTCTTTGTAACAAAAGAAGCATAAAGTTGCCCAATCCAAATAATACCTGTCACATACAGGGCAAAAGTATGATCAGCCAACCAATTCTGAGTTTCCGCGACTTGTTATCTGAATATGTGTTGCATTTTTCTCTTAAAAATAGTACTGTTGCCAGTTGAGATGGTGAAATACATTATTGTTTTAAGCATTTTTCATTGGAAATGCTTCATTAAAAAACAGGCAAAGTAAATTCAAATCAAAGAACATGGTAGCAGAGTAATCAACCACAAGAGCAGCTATTTATTTTTTTAAAAAAATGTTGGACACAGTCAGTTGCCTCACCTACTTGCTTTAAGACAAAAGCAGGTCCACATCTGAGGTTCTCTGAATAACAGAATAAGAGTTGGAAGGAATCTTGGAAGCAACCTAGAACTAAGGAGAAATTTCCTGACAGTTAGAACAACTGATGGGTGGAACAACCTGACTCCAGAAGTTGTGAATGTTCCAACACTGGAAGTTTTTAAGAAGAGACTGGACAGCCATTTGTCTGAAATGATATAGGGTTCTTTGCCTGAGCAGGGGGTTGGATTAGAAGACCTCCAAGGTCCCTTCCAATTCTGTTATTCTGTAACACCCAGCACAAGCAGGAGACCCTATCGTCCCAGACAATTGGCTGTCTAGTCTCTTCTTAAAAGCCTACAGTGATGGAGCACCCAAAACATCTGAAGGCAAGCCATTCCACTGGTTGATTGTTCCCACTGTCAGGAAATTTCTCCTTAGTTCTAGGTTGCTTCTCTCCTTGATTAGTTGCTGATGCCTTCTGGTGCTTTGGAAAATAGGTTGACCCCTTCTTTCTTTGTGACCCCCTCATATATTAGAACACAGCTATCCTGTCTCCCCTAGTCCTTCTTTTCACTAGACTAGATGTACCCAATTCCTGCAACTGTTCTTGATATGTTTTAGCCTCCAGGCTCTTAATCATCTTTGTTGCTCTTCTCTGCATTCTTTCCAGAGATTCAACATCTTTTTTATGGTGACCAATGATACTTCCTCTAAATAATTGGGAAGGCCCAGATCAAAAACTAAATTGGACTGAATTTCAATTAAAATTTAACTGGGGTTTTATTTATACAGGGACAAATATAATTTTTTTAAACTTGTTTTTAACTTTTGTATCTTGGTTTTTAATTACCCTGTAAACCGCCCTGAGTCCTTCGGGAAAGGGCAGTATCTAAAGGTAATAAAATAAAATAAATAAATAAATAATTTGATCCTGAACCATTTTGATTTTTAAATTCCTTCCTACCCCTTCCCGTACTAAATCAATATTTTCTAATTTAGCAGCCACCAGACACAATGCGCCTGAACTTCAAGAATCCCTACCGAACAATGACCATGAGGTTCAAGACATCTGGGGGGGTTTCAGATCGGTACGGCTGCTCTAAATCCATTAAATATCAAGACTTTTCATTTTCCATATCTGGCAACCACTGATTAGTCCACTGGTGAATAATACAACCTATTTAAGATTTTAATTTTTTCCCCTTGGATACACTATTATAAACAGTAAAAACTTAACTTATGAAAGTAATAGAACCACAGACAGAAATTTTTAAACAAACATTTTAAAATTATAGTCTTCTAAGGCGTGCCTGCCACAAAGGTTGAATTTCTTAAATAGGTAAGAAAGTTCCTTCCCCACTTCCAAGCTACAGTATTGTTATCAGAAAACATGGCTTCCCAACTTTATTTCCTTAAAAATACAGGGAAAACATGCTCTTTAAGAAATTATATCCTGCAAACTACAGGCTTAACCAAGAGAAACCAAAATGAAACATGTGTATCCTGCTACACTGGGCTACAGAACAGGCTGATGTGTCAGCCCGGAGAGGCAGCAAAGATTTATCAGGGGGACAGCAAAGATGGTGAGGAGATCTAGGAATGGAATATAAGTTATGTTCCTCTGCTCTAATCTTTAATTTTAGATTATAATATGGGTTTCTGACTTACTGAAAGAATATACTTCCTCTCTTCAGAATTCTACTCCTTTCTCCAACTTCTAAAAAAAATGCTTTTCATTTTTTTATTTTTAATCTGCTCTGTGCTTTTAGTCTCAGTAGAAAAAGAGATATGATCTTCCAGATATCTGGAGGCTGATCTACAGAGTTTAAGTACACTACTTCCTTTTTTGCACAGCAAAGATCCAGACTGCATCAATTCTGTAGCGTTCAATCAAATAACTGCTGCACTGCAGTGACTAAACAAAGAAGGAACCCAAAAGCTGCACAGGCTCACAGCTGCACAAGATTTAAAAAAAAGAGACATGCTATGCAGAGGGGAGGAAAAATTCCTTACAAAGCCTCAAGGAAGTGAGCTTCTCTAGGCTCCAATTTTTATCATTCATAAACTTTGAATAAAGTTCCCGTGCTCTGTAATCTTATTCTTTCCAAAGACCAATAAGCAAGGCCTGCTACTGTGATGTTAACAGCTTCCAACTACTAATTTCAGAGCCTCGCCCTGCAGGAAGAAAGAACCCAGGATAAAATGTCAAGACCTTTTAAATTCAAAGCCCGCTTAATCAATTACTTGGCAGGCATGTGCTAAAGGTCCTATGTAGTATGCCATCAATCCAAGCCACTCAACTCTCTACGCTATAATGAATTGCGTTCACATGGCATCCAACTGTCAATTCATAGCGGAGACTATTTACCAGTATATCTGTCCCACAGACAATGCCACCATAGTAAGTGGGTCTTCAATGTGTCTATTGCAATACACTAATATACAGCTAGGGACGTGGTGGCTCAGTGGGTTAGGACACTGAGCCTGTCGATCAGAAGGTCGGCAGTTTGGCAGGTCGAATCCCGAGTGCTGCGTAGCAGTGAGCGCCTGTTACTCGTCCCAGCTTCTGCCAACCTAGCAGTTCGAAAGCACGTAAAAATGCAAGTAGAAAAATAGGGACCACTACGGTGGGAAGGTAACAGTGTTCCGTGCGCCTTTGGCGTCTAGTCATGCCGGCCACATGACCACGGAGACGTCCTCGGACAAGCGCTGGCTCTTCGGCTTTGAAATGGAGATGAGCACTGGCCCCTAGAGTTGGAAACGACTAGCACGCATGTGTGGGGGAACCTTTACCTTTAATATTCAGCTGCAAAAATAAATGCCTCATATTAACAGAGGCAATGATAAACCAAGTTTACCTTCCATATTCTTCTTACATCATTTGGTTTATTTTCTAGGCTCCTTCGAGTAGTCTTTCGTGCCTGCACAGCAGCTACTGAAAATAGGATTTTGGTGAGAGACACTCCACCAACCTACCCCGTATATTATATAATCATTGGGTTCCCACCAATTTGTCTAGTTTAGGCATCATGCAGTGGATCATAACCGAAGTAAACCATCCACAAAGTCAAGGAGGGTAGGAGATGGATAGGCTACGTGCATTCACAGGTGATCACTGAAAAGAATTAGGCAGTACTTGCAGGTAAACGATGAATTCTTCCATCACTGAACGTTCTGTGATTCTCACAAGCAATTACTGGGAGCTTCCCTACTGTTTGTTAAAAGCTTTACCTGTTCAGACCAGAAGTCCAGCTAGGAGTGCATGATACATGCAAGCAGTTATGATCAAATGGTGGTTGATTAAAAGAGCTCAGGCTGTGAAATATCTTTCCAAAAGACAGCTGAGGAAACTATCATTTTGCTAAATTTCCACAGTGTACGGAAGTTTGTTTGCTTTTTTTAACCAAAAGGCAACTGGACTTTGTTTTCCTTGAAGACGTTTCACTTCTCATCCAAGAAGCTTCTTCAGTTCGGAAGAAGAACAAAAGAAAATCCAGTTGCCTTTAAAAAAAAAGCATCTTTGGAACAACCATGACCTGGATGATTGAGAATATCCCATAGACATTCTACAATGTATAGCTTAGTTATTTACAGCCAGTATGACTGATATAGAACGCTATAACTTTCCAAACTTTATAGAAAGAAAGAGGACCCTGTACAGAAGGGCCTTGGTCTGGAAAATGTTTAATTATAAGGCTGCCTTCTCCCAATAGAAAAATCAAATAAAATGAATCACAAAAGAGATTACAAAGTTCATTGAAGGCGAAGGTCCAAATTTATCACCACCAAAAAGTTTTGCATCTCAATAAGTGGAGAAGACATACAAACCTTGGGCTCAGATATACCAGCATAGATAAAAGCCATACACTTCAAGCTTGACTTGGGGAAGGATGAATGAAATTGACTATTCCTTTCAAAACAGTTTTGCAGCGGAACAAAACAGAATCTTTCCTAAATGGATGTTGCATTACTAAAAATCACTGTGATGTAAATCTCCAAAGAAGAAAGAACAAGGTGCTTTACGGAGCCACACTAAAATATATAAAATAGATCTACTTGGTGGTCCAGTCTGTGTGTGCTCACAAGCCACTTGAAGAAACCAAACTGTAGTAAATCAAAAGTTATGGGGCTGCTATTACATTATTATTATTATTATTATTATTATTATTATTATTATTATTATTATTATTATTATTATTATTATTATTATTATAGTGAAATGTAGTATTGTCACTTTCATCCTGAAGATTCTTGACCATAACTCAGGAATCACAACACAATAGTCACAACATAAAGCCTTGGGACCAATGAAACTGAAGTATTTCTCCCAGGAATCTACAGCTAGGATGGACTCAACTAGAATATTAAACTATGATCAACTTTATAACTGTATAACTTCCCTCCGCCCTGTGCGTTCCCACAGAGAGGGCCTCCTCAGGGTGCCACCGGTCAGAGAATGTCGTCTGGTGGCCCCCAGGGGGAGGGCCTTCTCTGTGGGCGCCCCGGACTTATGGAATCAGTTGCCGGTTGAGCTCCGGACGGCGCCTGACCTTCGCTCCTTCCGACGCGATCTGAAGACCTATTTATTTGAACAAGCCGGCCTGGCCTGATGGGGGATGTGTTGGGGTTTTTATTGCGGGTTTTTATACTATTATTTATTGTTTTAGCTTTAATTCTCTTTTAACTTTTGTACTTTGTATTTTATATGTGCCCTGTTCACCGCCCTGAGTCCTTCGGGAGAAGGGCGGTATACAAATATATAATAAACTTAATGCCAACGAGGCAGAGAATAGCTGAGGTACAATCCACAGCCTCTGTATTAAGAACAAAAGTGACAAAATTAAAAGGAGCACAGTCTTAACGAAATGTGTGCAGTGCAATGAGCTGCAGATTCTCATTCTGAACAAGTTGCTGCACAGAGACAGAATTTATCTCCTCATGGAGGACACAAGGAGAGTCTGTGAAATTGCTTTTGCTGCTGAGACAATGCAGAGGGTGAAGGTGGGAGGAGACACCATCAGACAACAAGCACAAGCTGCTATGCTTCAGCCGAATGGCATTTCTTTCAGGGACCACCCATTTTACAGCACATTATCTAATTAAATAGGCAACAGGGAAACGGCTGAGATCTTTGCAGCAGTTAGACTAGGCTAGAAGTAACCAGTAAAAATAATCAGCTATTTTTTTTACAAAAAGTTCTGCCTGATTACATAAATAGAAAATCTCCTATATAAAATTGTCTGAGAGGTCTTAGTTTAAAATGTGACCTTTCTACAATACTACCAACTTATATAAAATTATCCATGGTCATCAGCTGGTATAATAATAATAATAATAATAATAATAATAATAATAATAATAATAATAATAATGATGATGATGATGATGATGATGATGATGATGATGATGATAATAATAAAGTTGGAAGGGTCCTGGAGGTCATTTAGTCCAACCCCCTGCTCAGGCAGGAAACCCCATTTCAGACAAATGGCTGTCCAGTCTCTTCTTAAAAACTTCCAGTGTTGGAACACTCACCACCTCTGGAGGCAGGTTGTTCCACTGATTAATTGTTCTGTCAGGAAGTTTCTCCTTAGTTCTAGGTTGCTTCTCTCCTTGACTAGTTTCCATCCGTTGCTTCTTATCCTGCCTTCAGGTGCTTTGGAGAATAGCTTGACTCCCTTTTCTTTGTGGCAGCCCCTGAGAGATTGGAACACTGTTATCATGTCACCCCTCGCCCTTCTCTTCGTTAAACTAGACCACAGGTCTGCAACCCGTGGCTCCAGAGCCGCATGCGGCTCTTTCAGCCCTCTTCTGCGGCTCCCGGTCCTCTGCCATATGCAGTCCCAAAAAAAAAAGTGGGAATAAAAAAGTTCAACCAATCAATTCAAATATATAGGGTAGGTGCATATCTCGCCTTGGCTCCACTCTTCAGTCAAACCCTGTTCTGCGCATGCGCGCATGTACGCACATGCGCACTAATTTTTTGCGGCTCCCAGTTTTTCCTTTTGTGAGGGAACCAGTTCCGAGTGGTTATGCTGTCTAACCCACATTTCTCTATCTTATCAAGTAGTAGGTTGTGATCTACGTTATCAAATGTTTGTTATTACTGATCTGACAAGCTTCTCCAGCACTGACAAACTTCAGTCCTTAGAAAAGGTGGAAGTCATAGTACAATAATATATTTATGACAATACAAGTACATAATATACAATTCCATCTATGCACACTCCTATGAAAGCTCGTCTACTGAGTACTCACTTTTAAACAAACACATAAGATGGTTCCAAGCCAGAAAAGCATACATATATGCTTGTCACTTACTGACTTGAACCATCCTAAAGCTGAATCTATAAGCTCTACTAAAAGCAAAAAGGAGTAACTCACCAATAATGTCCATTTTTATTTTTAATTCATCAAGCAGAGTAATGAAGGCTGATCTTTACAATGACCTTCAAAGTACTTTAAACAGTCGATAGGCAAATATAAAACTTTACAGTCTACAATCCCTACTTGTTTTGGCTCCAAGTAGCTAAGTATATCTAACTTGGAAATCTTATGCATATTTGGTTAGAAATATCTTATACAAAAAGAAAAAACGCACTTGTTTAATAAGAACATATTTCAGAAAAATACCTTCATAATTTTCATGCACATATTCTGAAGAAATCCAACTTAGAGTTCTAATGTATAGTAACAGAATTATTCTTTGAAAAATTAATCAGAAACTCATCAACAGTTATGCTGGCTGCCAGCACAATAAATATATTTATTCCAGTTTTGAGGTTGATTAAAAAGAATAAGAAATGTCCCTTGGGAACTGTATTGTGGCTGAATGTTTTCAAGTGCCCAGAATCCTTTTGCTTCTTTCCTATGAGCCAACTGGAGGATAAACTAAAGATGATTATGCTTTTAATGGGCCTATGCATCCTTATCTGCAAGAGCTGACTGATTTTTTTCCCCACCTAAGGCACCAGTTTTCAAGGCCTAAGCTTAGGTTTGGAATGCCAAATGAAATGACGGTGAGAAGGGAGATATTAGGATATTAGGGTTAGATTTTAAGATAGTAAAAGAATGATGGGGAAATGAAACTAAATTAAATTAAATGTTAACATCAAGTGTATTTATTTGCTCAATTTTAACTATTTGCAATGTTACAATGCTCCACATCCCCTCTCATCTCGGTGGGTATACTGTATACATGAACAAAGCCAACACAAAGCTTCAAATTTTGTGAACCTACTTTTCCATGCATAACCCCCACAAATGCATATAGTATAATATACCTACATGCATACAAGACACACAAGGCAGAGAAAAACAGCAGCATCTGTTGCTAGTGTCATTGTGGGGGAAGCAGAGGATGTGATTGGGTATTACAACTGTCAATCGAAGCATAATAATGCAGATAGGCATCTCCTCCTGGCTTTTATCTGGAGGGAAAGGGACCTGGAGGAAGTAGAGGAGACATACCAGACTGGGGTGAGGAGGTAAATGTCACAGATGGCGCGCCTACGTAGGTCCTCTATGAGATGAGCATTACATCTCCATATGGGGAAGAACATGTATAACAATAGAGGATAATGCAGAGACTGCACTAAGGCAAAAATGTGCTTGCCTCACAGTAAACTGTTCTGAATGGTTAATGGAGCCTAAGCATTGTGGCATCTTATCCTCTGTCCTACCAATCTTTTGAATGTGGTATCCAAGCTCACCCTAGGCCAGTGGTGGTGAACCTATGGCACGCGTGCCAGAGGTGGCACTCAGAGCCCTCTCTGTTGGCACGCACGCCACCACCGCTGCCAGCAGCAGGTCCTTCAGGCCGCCGCCACCACCCAGAGCAGGAGCGAAGCGGCCGACTAGCAAACTCAAGTAGAGGTGGCAGAGCAGAGTTCACTGACCATTGTCGGTTGGTGGACTGGAAGAAAAGGGAGGGGGAAGCATTTTACACACTTGCATGCACACACGGGGCCACGAGCACGCACGTGCTGCAAATGGGGCGGGGCTAGTGCCTGCGTGATACTCACTAGCCCTGCCCCGTTCTCACGTGATGTGGTGCCTTGTATCTGCACCCTGCGGCGCGGCGGTTGCTGTTTTTGCGCCTTGCAGTACGGTGGCCCATTTTTGCGCCCCCAGTTTTTCATGCCAGAGGCGGCACTTAGAGGCGCCTCCCTGTGCCCTCCCCCGAGGGCACCAGAATGCTGATGCGGCCTTGGCACTTTATTTATTTATTTATTTATTTATTTATTTATTTATTTTTAATTTAATTTGTATACCGCCCTTCTCCCGAAGGACTCAGGGCGGTGAACAGGGCAATACATAATAAAAAGCCAGATACAAAAATTAAAAAGTAATTAAATAGCAATGCCCGTAATAAATTAATACAGATTAAAAGGTTAAGATCAGTTTATAAAACCCGACCCCATCCCATCAGGCCAGGCCAGCTTGTTCAAAGAGGTAGGTTTTAAGATCGCACCGGAAGGAGCGGAGATCAGGCGCCATCCGGAGCTCGACCGGAAGATGGTTCCATAAATCCGGTGCGCCCACAGAGAACGCCCTCCCCCTGGGGGCCACCAGTCGGCATTCTTTGACCGGTGGCACCCTGAGGAGGCCCTCTCTGTGGGAGCGTACTGGGCGGAGGGAAGTTGACGCCGGCCGCAGGTGCTCCCCAAGGTATTCCGGACCCATGCCATGTAGGGCTTTGTAGGTCATTACTAACACCTTGAATCTCACCCGGAAGACAACTGGAAGCCAATGCAGCTCGCGGAGCAGAGGTGTAACATGGGAGTGTCAGGAAACTCCCAACACAACTCTCGCAGCTGCATTCTGTACCAGTTGGAGCCTCCGAGTGGTCTTCAAGGGTAGCCCCATGTAGAGAGTGTTGCAGTAGTCAAGACAAGAGGTCACGAGCGCGTGAGTGACCGTACTTTGTGATAAATAAGTGGGTATTGGGTTGCGGTTTGGGCACTCTGCCTTAGGCCAAGCCTATCATCCAAGCAGCTGCCATTTTCTAGCTAGCACAAATCCCAATTTGAAGTATGTCAGACGTTTTTAGCCTTAGAAAAGCCCCTAACTAATGGATAAAAGGATGAGGAAGAATGTGGAAGCATGCACGGTCCAAAGTGGTTTGGTAAGCTATACAAACCAGGTCACTGAATTATCTAGCCTGGCACAACTGCCTTTATCTCAATGACTGACTCTCACATACAGTTGGAGACTTATATTGTGCACAACGAAGTTACAGTGCCACACTCCTGTTCTGATCCAGCAATTCTGAATATATGTCTTTCAAAAGCAACAACGGCGGTAAAAAGAAAAATTCCTGGGTCATACTATCCCTCCCCTCCAAACCACTGCCTGTTCCTCAACTTCATCAGACAGGGCAGTGGATTCTTTAGAGCAGCAACAGGAGACAGCGAGCGTGCACAGTGCTGGCAGTTAAAAGAAAACCCACATGATGTACTTTAGTACACCAGCCGCCCATTATTTATAGTCCAGACACAGATTATAACTTCCTCCAGGGACATGCCTACATCATGCAATAAAGCAATTTCAATGTTGTGGATTAATAGGCAATTCATTTTCAGCAGCTGAGTCACCGGACAAGGCTCCAGAATGTAGTCAGAGGTGCTGATGCTGTCCCCATGGGAACAGAGTGGAGAGATGGGAGTCCTGATTCAACACCACAGCAAGCATGGATTGAAAAGACTAATGAAAACAGACAGGCCCTTCTTCCAGCCAGAAATTACTCTTCACAGCAGTCTCACTGCTGTGTGTCAGGGGTTGGGAAGGGGACGGTCGTAGAGCCCCCAGAAAGAAGAGAAATGCAACGTACAAGTAGCAATGAATAGCAGCTTTTCTCAATCTGTTTTCCATAAACTCTACACCGTAGTGCAGTGTTTCTCAAGCTTAGTAACTTTAAGGCATGTGGACTTCAACACCCCATGCTGGCTCAGGAATTCTGGGAGTTGAACCTTAACATCTTAAAAGTTACCACACTTGAGAAACGCTGCTATCGTGGGTACTACCCAGAGGACATCCACTTTACTAAAAAGGTAATTTTAGCTCTCCAGCCCCCCCTCCCAGAAAATCTTTTTCAATGACTAGCTCGTTAAAGCTTTTTATGCCACCCTCAAATAGAGTGTCTGCAATATAGCCAAACATAGTCACTACAAATATTTTTCCAGACAAGGAAAACCCACAGGTATTCAACTGGACTGGTATCTCATCCCAGAGTGCAATCACTGATTGGGAAACACCCAGAGTTTAATATAAGATGGGCAGCTATATAAATTTGTAAGAAACAACAAATTGCCGGTCTACATCTAACATGTTTGCACAGCCAAGAATAAGATATAACACCTCACATGTGAAAGATACACTACATACACTGTATAAAACACATTAAGAACCTTGTCTACCTTGATGTTCTCAGTCTAGACCAGTGCTGTTCAAACGGTCTTGTAGTTATCATGGACCAGTGAACTATTTATCACTGGTCCATGATAAAATAAAAAGTACAATGCAGAATTCGAGTGTAAGCATTTAAAAACCTTTATAGCAAATTAGACATTGCTGTGGCATCCAAGTGTGTGAACCAAGGACTTGACTCCTTGAACAGGGTATAGACCAGTGTAGTTGTTGTCAAATTCCATGTGGGCATGTAGTGAAAGCTGCATATAAATCTTATTACAGCAGGACAAATTACATGTGACACTTTTGAGGTCTTAATAAAACTCTGAAAAATCTAAGCATTTTTATAACTTTCTACCCATGGGAAAGAATATAGGCAGCTCAGGGTTGAACTGTAGAGTCTTTGGTGCTCTCTGAGCTTGGCTGTTTATTTACAGACATTTCATTACCCGACTAGGTAACATCTTCAGTGACAGAAGGGAATAAGGTTTACTCTCTGCCAGTGATAGCTTGATAGCTTCTTGATTAGGGTATTATGTTCTGCTTGATCGTTTGCCCGGTGTGAATCCCTGCTTATCTGGGAACTGGCTGCTGGAGAGAAGATATTCGGAGGGGTGGGGGTGGGGGTGTTGTTTCCTTCTTAAGCTTTTTTTATTATTATTGTCTCTTCTGAATAGTGTGGAAATGTGGTTTGTTTCCATGTCTCTCTTGATTGCTGACATTATTATGCCTTGCTATTTTTTACAATCATTTTAATTTTTAATCAAGTCTGTTTTTTTAATTTATACGATTTTTCCATTTTTCTAATAAATTGTTTTAATGTATTTTACAAAAGTATCTGAGATGAATTGGAATTTTAAAAAAAAACCCGCTCCTTCACTGCAGATAGTTTGAAACATACTGCTCTAAATAAGTTGAAACACCACCTCCTGGAATCACCACTTAGCTGGAAATTTATGGGATTTAAAATTCAACACTTCTTGAGGAGAAACAAGAGAATAGGAGATGCTGGCCTGCAGTAGAAGACTTCACTTTCAACAAGATAGCAAGAGTGTTCAGGAAATGCAAAATGTTAGTTCTTCATATGAAGTGCAGCTATACAGAAGACTTTGGAAATGTGTGAGAAGTAAAGAATGCTGCTGCCGGCGTCAACCCCCCTCCGCCCTGTGCGTTCCCACAGAGAGGGCCTCCTCAGGGTGCCTCCAGTCAGAGAATGCCGGCTGGTGGCCCCCAGGGGGAGGGCCTTCTCTGTGGGCGCCCCGGCCTTATGGAATGAACTGCCGGTGGAGCTCCGGATGGCACCGGATCTCCGCTCCTTCCGGCGCGGGTTAAAGACCCACCTGTTTGAACAAGCTGGCCTGGCCTGATGGGGAGTTAATTTGGGTTTTTAAATATTTGTATATTTTACTGTTTTATCTTGGGCTTTAATTTAATTCTATTTTAACTTTTGTAGTTTTGTACTTTTATTATCTGCCCTGTTCACCGCCCTGAGTCCCTAGGGAGAAGGGCGGTATAAAAATTTAATAAAACTAAACTAAACTAAACTAATGTATACACTCAGGATATAATTTAATACGCTGGTGACTTTCTATAAATCCCTTCATGGAAAAGGGCAGGATTGCCTCTCTCCAACTATCTCTGGCTCTTTTATAAGATAGGACAAAGTGGGCAAGTTCTGGAACCCATCACAAAAGAATATCATGTCATGGAACCCAGGAGACATGCCATCTTTGTCACACCTGCCTTTGGCTTTTGTCACAAGCACTGGGCCAAAATGCTAAAAATTGAATGTTTTGTTTTCTCCCTGCATGATAGTTATTGTTGTGTTTCCTGAGTTTGTTTCAATCCTTCTGTAAGCCATCCAGAGATAGCCATAGAAATTAAAAATTAATAACTATACATAGCAATAGCAACTCAGATTTATAATACCACTCCACAGTGCTTTACAGCACTCTCTGGGTGTTTACAAATGTTAGCATATTGCTCCCAACATTCTGGGTTCTCATTTTGCTGATCTTGGAAAGATGGAAGACTGAGTCAACCTTGAACCAGTCAGGTTTGAACTCCTGGCTGTGTGCAGAGTTAGCCTGAAATAATGTATTCTAACCACTGCACCATCAGGGCTTCTTGACATGATCAACTGCAGGGGATATACAAATAATGTCATATGCCTCATGATATCTTTGTGCAAATGACACTAATCACATACCATTATGATCTGGGTGATACAAATTATATCACTTGCATCATTTGCATGATGATATCATAGTTTCTATGCCAAAGCCCATAAAAAATTCTCCTGTAACTTTTCCTGTTACTTTCACACACAAAAAGGGGTAGAAAACTTGTTGTGGGGTTGGAACGCTTATGACTATTTTCCATAATATCTATTATTCCTATGAAAATGAGGCCTAACATTCCATGAAATAGACATAAAGAAACAGGTATTCATGTTTTATCTACCATAATTTTTACTACTGGAGATAATTGAACATATAACATATTCATTGTTGTTCTACTACCGTACTTATTGTAAATGAAGTTCTTCAAGTAATTTAAAGCTATCTGAGGTATTTGGAATATGTTTAGGAAAAGATTTAGGAGACAAATCACAAATAATAGATGAAATTTGGCAATAGCCCTCATTATTCGACATTACAAATATTTCTTTTAGCAGTTGGGAACAAATGGAAGGGAAGAAGGCTTCACTAAGAATATTTCTATAATGTTTTTATTTTATAGCTGTTTTTTCTTCCTTTGTGCTGTGCTTCATTAACTTTCTAAATATCTATTAAAAGCTTAAATAAATAAAGCCACCATTTCTGCATCATGAAGCCACCTAGTTCAACAACTAGCAGTCCAGCTTTCCAGACAAAATGGGGAACAGTGCAGCATTTGCAACTACTGACCATCAACCTAACATTATGTCTTCCAACATTCCTCAGCATGTTGTTTTTTTTAACACGAATAAACCAGGTTAGTTACTAAACATAATAACTTATCTTAGGAGGTTGAAATGGCATCATAGAACAATTGTCATTTATACTTTGGGTATGAGACATTTCTACGCTGCCTGGAAGGAAAGAGCTCATAAACAAGACTTGGGTTTATTCTGCTAGTGTTGTTTTTGAATCAACACTGTTCCATTCAACCATGGAGGAATGTGGAACAGAAATTCTGCAATTTACCCTCCCAAGGACACTGCTCTACTCCATCCCCAAGAGAATGGAAATCCTGATTAAATTACCCTCTCTTCCACACTCTCTGTTAATCAGTTCCACCCACCTCACCACAAAATCATTCAATCCTCTGGCTTATCGTCATGGTTTCTATATGCTCCTCTAGGAAGCTGAAGAACCATTCTTATCATTCTTTATTTTTCTGAATGGTGGTGGCTTCAATTTAGTCTTGACTCCTGGCAATTGCTGGGACAAGTCTCTGCAATTTATGGTTTGAGAAAGCGACTGTCCCAAGATCACTCAGCTGGTCTCTTCAGTTTTTATCCTGATACCTTAACCACTGCACTAAGTTAGCTCTCTTTTTAAATCTATTTTTTTCAATTTCTCAAAAAAATCTGCAACTGATGTCATTATGATCCATCCTGATCAGTGTTTGTTTTCCAGCTTTTCCTATTTTAATATTGTAGCTTTCAAAACTTCCTAGTGAAATCTCTCTGTAAAGAGGAGAGCAAATAGGTTTATTTATTGCTTAGTATTATGTACAGATGTAGGTCAATGAATAATAAGTCATGATTTGTCTTAGAATTCTGACCGGTTTGAAATCATGGTTGCTTTTTAATTTATTAATGCTAATTGCGGGTTAATATATGTAATGGTGATGGACACTTTCTTTTTAGTTTCCTGATTGATAGCATCGTCTTCAAGCCTCAAGAATTTGGGCACGGATCTTTCCCAGTTTTTTTTTTATTTTATTTTAATTCCATTTATATCCCGCCCTTCTCCAAAGACTCAGGGCGGCTTACAAGCTTAGCAGTAGTTTCCCCACTCTATTTGAAGATCTGGGGGAATTTCTCCAGAGATGCCCTGAATGTAAAGTATAGTTGTGGTCCTTTCCTTGAAAAACTGATATCTGGTAGTCTTTATTGTAAACATTTGCAGAATTTCATTTCAGCTTCAGAATAATTATTCTCTGAGAGTAATTATTGGACTGTACAATTCTAATATTGCTAACATGGTACAATCTCCCTATAATGTTTATTTTACATCGTGCTTTACCTTGTCAAGTTAATCTAAACAGCTTTTCCATTTGGCTTTGGTATTTATTTATTTATTTATTTTGCTCCTAGGTTTCTTCCTTAACAAGGCTTATTGTAAGGCTACAGGTAGTCCTCGACTTACAGCAGTTCATTTAGTGACTGTTCAGTTACAGCGACACTGGAAAAAGTGACTTATAGCCATTTTTCCCATACACAACTGCTGCAGCATCCGCATAGTCGTGACCAAAATTCAGATTCTTAGCAACTGATTCATAAAAGTTGAGGCTTGATGTTAATGCTTCATTCTACTGCAACAGAGGAAGTCGGAAGTCAATGGTTTTTTTTTCCCTTCTCCCCTTCACTTTCCTTTCCCCTCCCCACTGTGTCCTACTATTTGCTCTGTATTTTGTATTTTATTCTATAATCTAATAAAATGTATAAAAATAGACCTGGGGGGGAGGGAGGAATGTTGGGTTCAATTGTGATTGCAAGTTGAGGACTACCTGTATTGCAATAAACAGGTCAAGATCCTTATGGCCGTTCCCCAACAGCTTGATTTCCAAAATTCCACTTAGGCCAGAAAGAGGAATCTGGGAGCCCATTTGGTCAAACTACTTCCATTCGAGGTTATTGTATCATTCTATTAAATCTGGCATGGGAATCAAAACTACGTTCCACGTGGTTCAGCATTCAATCCTGCTGAGATGAGTAATAGCATTTCTTCTTTTGCATCAGGCTAAATCATCACCTCTCTGATGAGCTCCTTCAATTTTTTTTGGTGTTTTTTTTAAAAAGAGGGGATAAAATATGCCAGAAGTATTAGGAATTTCATTAGGCCTGGCTTTGGGCCAAGCAACAAGAGCAAATATCTCACAGAAGGCTCAAACTGATCGCATGGAAAAAAAATAGACTGTGCTATAAAATATGCAACCGAACACAAAGACTAATCTAGATTTATTCTACTGAGGAGAAGAGAGAAAGGTGAGTGAGGAAAGAAACAGTCTCTTATACCAAAAGAATGCCACTGTAATTTCCAAAAGCTGTTCAGCTGGTGGCAACAGGCTATAATTTATCTGATGTTGATATGATTCCCAACCAGTGGTGGGATTCAGCTGGTTCGCACCACTTCGTCAGAACCAGTAACTTTTTGTTGCCGAGGCCCAGAATGGACTTCCGGAAGCGGCATCCACACAGAGAACCGGTTGTTCGCATATTTGAATCCCACCACTCTTCCCAACACATCTTGGACTGAGATCGCTAGGCACAACCACAATATAAACTGCTTAAAGCAGTAATAATAAATCCTACCAAAGCAATCGTAATGAAAGAGTAGTGGAGGACAGAGGAAAGTTGGGAAGGAAAGCTGGTCTCTGTGCAAGCTACATCTCAAGGGAAGGGAGTCAGGGCAACAGAAACTCCTCTTGACTCCTTTACTCCAGTCTTCCCAACATTCTCCTATTCGATTGGATGTCAACAAAAGAGCCTTGGTGGAGCAGTGGGCTAATGCCTCAAGTAACACCAGCTGCCTGCAATTAGTGCAGGTTCGCGTCCCACCAGGCTCAAGGTTGACTCAGCCTTCCATCCTTCCGAGGTAGGTAAAATGAGGACCCAGATTGTTGGGGGCAATTAAGCTGACTTTGTAATAATGCCGCTTGGGGGGTGTGTGAAAGCCCTAATAAGCAGGCATATACATAGAATGAAGGCTACTGCTAAGCTTGTAAGCCGCCCTGAGTCTTCGGAGAAGGGCGGGATATAAATGGAATTAAAATTAAAAAATTAAATTAAATAATGCCTTCCAGATGCTTCAAAATACCACACCTCTATTTCCCAGGAACCATGGTCAAGGTACACATGCTGACTGGGAATTAATGTGAGCTGCAGCCCAGCACATCAGGCTGGAGTGCTTTACCAGTCTTCACAATAAAAAAAAAGGGCAGAGAGAGAGAGAGAACTAGAAAAGTCATTCACACAACACATTAAGTCGTGCTGCAGTTTCTTCAACTTCAGTTTAGTGTAATACATGAAATCAGCCGCTGTAGGTTTTTAAGCTACAGCGTACTGGGAATAATGAACCAGCTGTGATAAATCACCACTAAGCAAACCATGGCTTAGCTCATGTGAACTACACAGAGACCCAATAGGCAGTATCTGCAGAATTCTAACCCTGACAATAAATCTCCTATTCGATTGGATGTCAACAAATTAAAAAAAAACAAATTAAAAAAACCTTCAGCCTCTCATGGTCATCCTTGAGCTTGCTACCTGCTAGGCTTCATAGCCGCATCCCTTTCAATCTTCTTTTATCCATGAATAACCACTGAGAGACTCATTCTTACCAAGCAGCTGAAGCAGAATTGAAGCAATTCAAATGCCAGGCTTCGAGCCTAGGATAAAACTAGGGAGCCAAAAGACCTGTGTAAACAGACTAGCAAGACCCAAAAGATCAGGTTGCCATCAAAGTGCAAAATCCCACCAGTGAAAGGAAGGAGAAATGATTACATCTCCCAGGCCTGCTCCTTAATGCTGGGATTTTTTGCCATTGTTAAGTCAGATTTTTGTCTCATCAACTATCCAACCTTCACAATAAAACTAAGTTGGATCTCTTAGCTCCGACTCAGCTGTGCAGAGGGGATTGGACTGCAAAACGCAAAATCAGCAAAAGAACGGCCTTTGTATTTTGCAGGCTTCACTTAGTAATCTTGGAAACGATGATTACAAGCAAGAAGAAAATGGGCACTGGCTTCAGGATATGCATTTTGAGCTTACGCCAGATGTGATGCTCAAGAACAATCTACAGTAGTAGAAGTCAAAATAGTCTGCGTAGCTCTACGCAGCTTTAAGGCAAATCAAGAGTGTTTTGCTCTGGAAACCCACAGCAGTCTTAAGGACAGGCCATGCTCAGGGGCCCTGATCTAAAACAAAAACGAGGTTAAGGGATATGTGAACTGTCCATTCCACAGCCTTCCGGATGGGCAAGTAAGGAGAAGATTGTTCCTCAGGGAAATAAAGGAGAAAATCTTAATTTTAAGTCCTCATATTCGGCCTCACGCCAAAACAACATTTTTAATGCAGATTTTCTGCTCTGCACAAAAATAGATAATTAATACATGTAGGATAAGTAGGGGGGGGGAAACACACCACATCTCCTTTTTTGTATGTAATGTTATACATAAAAATTAAATTAAAAAGTTTTAGAATATGCAGCTTAGTCTTATCAGGTGGATATCACGTCATTTATTCTTCCTCCTGTCCTACAAGCCATGCAATTCCTTCCCCCAAGTTGAAAACAAACAGCAAGAGACTCTGACACCATTCAGTTTACACCGTTCATTTATAACTGCGCTTGCTGAACAGGCCCGCAATTTACCAATTAGCAGCAGATTTATACAAAACAACAATCCCAACCAAGGAAAAAGAGCATCAAGACTTTTCCCAATGCCTCCTGCTGAAGCAGGGTTGATTACAAGTCTTGCCCAAAGGGAATTACAAAAAGTAAAGTGCATGACAATATTTCTACCCTCTCAAAAATATAATGATGAAAAGACTCTGGATTCATGGGATTACTCTTCTTTCTAAAGATAAGAGAATTAGCTACCTTACCAAGACCGAGGAGAGAAATTAGCAGATGTATGGAGCTACCCCATTCTATTCAGGGTACTCCTTTAATGCTGCAATCTCATTTAGCCCAGCCACTTTATTAGCAATGTGTGGAACTTATCTGAAGCTGCTAAATAAAATAAAACTAAGATTATTCCCAATAACTGAAGTGACAAAGAGTTTTGAAATAAGGTCACATCTTCATAGAACACAGCGGTATTATGTTGCCGTTGTTTTAAAAGAAACTAAATTTCAACTGTCACTTAACATAAGGCCAGGCTGTTACATTTCCCATCAACCTTCTTCAACCTTCAAGCTGCCGAGACTACAACTCCCAAGTTCGCAGAGAGCATGGCTTTGGGTTGGCTAAGAATTTGGGGAGTTCTCATTCCAGTACATCTGGAAAATATCAAGCTAGGGAAGATTGGATTACTATAAATTAAGAAAAAGAGAACATTCAGATGCAATCTGAGATCAAGTTGGACATTGGCACCTGCAAAAAATCATTTCATATTACGGAGGGAAACATTACATTTAATAATATTATAGACCAACAACCACAACTGAAATTAGAAAAAGATTGTAAATGAAACCAGGGGAACCATTTATTAAAAAAAAATATATCAATGTGGCCGAAGCCAAAAATAAAATCCTTTTCTTTTTAAGGGATGCAAAATACCCTAGAATGTTTGTAAATGTTGGCTCTGCTCAATTTTCGGCTCTGCTATCCAAAAACCAATGCAGAGAGACTGGGGGGGTGGGGGGGGGGAAGCCCTAGGACTCAGAACAACTCTTTCATTTACAAACTAAATAAACCCAGACTCAGCCTTCTTAAAAGCTTGGCCACTGTGCTCCAATCCTGCCAGCTTTTGGCAGCAGCAAAGCGAGAAAATGGTAGGCATTTCTGATTAATAAAGCTCTCACACAGAGATGCCTTGCATCCAGAGAGGAGGGAAAACAAGAACTAAATGCTCCATCTCTCAAGGGCAGGAAGGTGTCGGCCAATGAAGTTGCATGTTCAAGCAGGGCATCGGTCTCAGGCTAGGCCGGCCCAATCCGGGGTGGAGAACTCCAGATGACCACTATTCAGTAGTGCTGGCCTCTGACTTAGCATCTCTCCGCTTCCCAAGATCCATGTGGCTTTCGCCCTAATAGTCTTTCCCAGAAGACTTTAATCCCCAGCTCTTCTCCCAGGCTCTGCAATAGGATTGCTCTTGAGCGGATCCAAGGGTGTCCTTTATATAATTTGTTTTGTTCGGGCATTCCTCGTTTCTTCTATTACTGTTTTTTTAATTACAGTATTATTCTTTTAGAATACAAGCCCACTGAAGAGATGTTCTAGAGTGTGGCGGTCTTAAATCTAACACCTTTTTTAACCGGCCATCAGAGTGCTTTCTTCCTGACGCTCCAGTGATCACCCACATTTTGGCAACCCACCCACATCTTGTGGCGCCTTTTAAGGCTTATTCCATGGGATGTTCCTGTGAGTCAGGAAAACAACCAGATACCTGGGAGTTAAGCCTGTGTTTTGTTTTGGGTTGTTGTTGTTTGGGGGGGGCATTAAACTTTTAATTGTCTTTGCAGTTCAATATGGCCCCTATCCTAAATCAGTGCTGTTATTTTAAACCACACATTCACTAGGAGGCTGACGCTGAGTACAGTCCTAAAATAATCAGCTCACACAGGCAAAAAAAGGGGGAAAGATAGCAGAACCGGGGCCATCCCCTGTAAAACCACCAAGCAATTGGGAGGAGTAAACAAAACAATGGCATTCTCAAATATCCGCCTCTCCCACCCTCACCCCCGCATGCAGCAAAGTAAAAAGCCCTCTTCACCCTCACCAAAAGAGCAACACAGAAAAGCAGACTTGTGGATCATGGGACATCTACCCCCCCCCCCAAGTGAGAGATGACAGACGAAGAAAAGAGAATACAATTGGCAGCCATCCCACTCTTTTGACGACAACTGTCCATCTGTGAAAAAGGTTGGGGTTTTTTTTTCCCTACCAAAAGACTGGTCCTTCAGCCGGTTCCAAGCGTTCGGGTCTCTCCCTTTGGGCGGTGTAGGTCTAGGCTGCAGCACCCACTCCGCACGCGGGGAATTGGGAGGTTTCACTTTGATTGCGTCTTCTACTGAAGAAATAATAGGGTCATATATTTTTTCCCTTCCTTCTGGTTGCTTTTCCCCAAATCCCTTTTAAATACTCCCCCTCCCCCCTTTATTTTCTCATTAAAAAAAAAGTTTGGTAAAATTTATTTCAAGCAGAGCTGGAGTTCGTCAGGGGTATGGAATAAATATAACATTATTGCGAGAAAAGAGCAAAGAAAATCAAACAGAAGGGCATCATAGGATACATTGCATTCTTAAGAGGGGGTAAGTAACTTGTTTCCCAACTTTTCAGGCTTACATGGAGAACCTTTCGCTTTTGATTACGCCGGTGAGAATAAATAAGCATTTAACTAAAAGAAGTAGGACTTCGTTTGCTTCAAGGAATTCTTTTCCACGAACAATAATTAAAACTCTCAAAACCAAATAAACATGCATGTATAGGTGGTCCTTGAGTCAGGACCACAACTGGGACCAGAATTTCTGTTGTTAAGTCATTGTGGTTATACGTTGAGTTGGACCCAGTTGTATGACAATGCTTACAGCAGTCACTAAGCATATCGCTACCGTTGTTAGGCAAATCCAGCTCTCCCAATGAGTATTTCTTGCAGGAAATCGCCAATTGCAATCACATGACCACAAGATGCTGCAACCAGTCGTAAATGCAAGCTGGTTGCCAACCACACCCTAATTGCAATCTCTCTCTCTCTCTCTCTCTCTCTCTCTCTCTCTCTCTCTCTCTGTGTGTGTGTGTGTGTGTGTGTGTGTGTGTGTGAGAGAGAGAGAGAGAGAGAGGAGGGGGAAGATGATTTTAAGTGCAAATACAGGCCATAAGTCAGTCACTCTTTCTAAGCAATCATAACTTTGAACCATCATTAAAGGAATGGTCATAAATAAAGGATTTGTTAATTCTGCATATTATGCAGCTCCATAAATTTGTTTATTATTTATCAAGCTTATATAGCCACTCACCTCACCAAAAGTGACTCTATATTGGCTGTGGTGGCAAAATAATCAGAATAACAAACAGGCCAATCACATTATTGCCTAATGCATTGTGGTAACACAGCCCATTGGATCAGTTTATGCAAAACTGGGTTGAATAGACAATGAATAAGATGTTGGCATACAAACAAGTCCTGGACAGTGAGCACCTGTCCAGCCTAGATGAGTTTAAATCACCAGGCCCAGATGGATTACACCCCAAGGTTCTCAAGGAACTGGCGGATGTGATCTCAGAACCACTGAACTATATTTTTCAAAGATCCTGGAGCACTGGGGAACTGGAAAAGAGCTGATGTAGTTCCCATCTTCAAAAAAGGGGGAAAAATGGATCCAGGAAATTACAGACCTATCAGCCTGACCTCAATACCTGGGAAGATTCTGGAAAAGATAATCAAACAACGAATCAGCGAGCATCTAGAGGCAAACAAAGTCATTACTGAAAGCCAACATGGGTTTGTCAAAAACAGATCATGTTAGACAAATCTTATTGCATTCTTTGACCAAGTGACAAAATTAGTGGATCAGAGGGATGCTGTGGATATAATTTACTTGGACTTCAGTAAGACATTTGATAAAGTAGATCACAAACTACTACTTGATAAGGATCCTTTAAGGATCACAAAAATAGCACCTGCTTCAGAATGGCACATGGGGACCTCTGGAGAAAAGCCATGTTCACAATGGCTGTGTGAAGGTGCAGAAAAACAGAAAGCTGAGTGCCAGTAAACCCTGGAACTATCTGAGGGGCTGAATGGGGAGCAGGTCTAAGGTGTCCAGGACTGTGGTAGCATCGTGCTCACTGGTTGACCCTGGAACCAGCTGAGGGTTTCCTGCAGATGGCTGGGTAGGAAAGCTCCCCTTGGTCCCCTCTGCTTGCAACCTTCACTGGTGGCTTCCCCACTGCCTTTCTGGGGAAGTCGGTAGAGAAGATTGCAAATGGTGATCACAGGATCATGGGGCACTTTGCAACCACAGGCCTGCAGGCACCTGAAATGCGATCACTTGACCATGGAGTGGTGATGTTATGACATTTTACAATGGGTGGAAATCCTTTATGGGCCATATAACACCCTTTCTGAGCCATCATTAGCTGTAAATGATCATTAAATGGCTGGTTGCAAGTGAAGGACTGCCTGTATCATGGGAGAGAATGCAGAAAAATGAGGTTCAACCTTATTATCTCTTTTGTTGTTTGAATCAAGATTTTTTTTCCTGTTCATTATTACTTTTTTTCCCTGATCTTTTTTACTTTCCCCCAAGCTTTATACATCTTCACCAAATACTATGGGGCCTGTTATGATTTCTTACTTCTGATGCTTGTGTCCTCACAATTATGGCAGAACATGCTGCTATCTCATTCTTAGCTCACAAAGGTTTCACCCTTTCTTTAGTTATAAAGCGTTACCCTTTAATCTTTCACTTAGGCGATATTTACTTTTTAACAAAACTGACCAGTAAAATAAACTTACAAGACGTTTTTAACACCTCCCAATGCAAACCAAAGCAACAAAAAACAAAAACACCCCAGCCAGCCGAATGAAAACATGAGCAAATCAAAAAAGCTTTTCCATAAACAAAAATGATGCACGAAGGGAGGGGGAAGGAAGAAACTTCAAATTTTGTTCCAGAAACCCATTTAGCTTCTATTAAAAAACAGAGCAAGGGAGACAGAGTGTGTCATTTGGCACCATGAAACATCCCATCCATTCAGAACTGGTAAAGCAACGATTAAATAGAGATCTGGTTATGTCAGGTCTGGAACACAAAAAGTCAGACATTACCCTATTCGTCTTGGCATTCACACCAGAGCTATTCTGCTAGGAGACCAATTACCTGCTTCCCTAAAACAGAATGAGACGAACTTGAGTTTAGTGCTAAGAGTTTATTTATGGCTTTTTTTTAAAGTTAGCATTGATTTTCTATTATGAATTTCAAGCAGTATGTCTGCATGTAGTGAATTGAAAGCTCTAGGCAGGAATCAGTGTGATCATAAAGGACTCAGCTTCCATTTTAAAGAAACTGTTTAAAACAGACAGTCTAACACTACCTAATGCCTTCCAGATGTTTTTGGACCTCCTCTGTCCCAGCCAGGGTAGCTGATGGCAAAAAATATTTGGGAAACAAGCAGAGGTTATCAGGCTGATTATCATATTATCAATATTCAAAAATTATTTTTGGAGGGGATAAATGAAGAGATTAAAGTACCATCAAATACACTGATTAGAAACTCTGGGAGTTTATTTATTGCTTTTATATCATCCCTTTCCTGAAGAAGGGAAAAGTGTCTCCTTTTGTTATGTTCTCATTTAAGCTGAACTAAGAGACAGTAACTGAGTCAAAATTTCCGAACAAACTCTATATTCAAGTGGGGACTTGAATCTGGACATTCCATGCCCAAATCCAAAACTTTAACTTGTACTACCTTACTGCCTGGTTGAGAAAAAATAAAGTAGAAGTTTTTTAAAAAAAAATTGTTGGAAGAAATGGAGTCCAAAGATTACAGGCATACATGCTGCTTTCTCTAGTAAGCAGAAATCATAGCACTATAAAATGTGACTCAGAAGTTTGATTGAGATGGAACATAGAGATATAAATGGATAATTACTATGTCACATGTGACTCAAGTAGTTGTTGAATGGAGCAGAAGAGCTGGTAAATGTTTTACTTAGTTACTATAAACTATAATTAACAGCAGAATGCTGGTTCAGAGGAATAGCACATTCTTTACATGCAGAAGGTCCAAATCTTAAAATCCACTATCCATCCCTGTATGAAATCATGGAGAAGTACTGCCAATCAAAATAGACAATGATCCAATTCAGACATTGGGCTTCACGGTCTTTGTAATTTGTAATGCTTAAACCATGTCTTTATAACTACAAGCTGTGGACCATGCTAGAATTGATTGGTTTCTCACAACCAATCAACCACAACCAAAACGAATACTAAATGATGGCTAAGCCCTAACCAAATAAACCACATTGCATAGTTTGTGGGAACCTGGCCAAGGTAAATAGCAATCGCCTTATATACAGTAACGCTTCATAGTGCTTTACAGCCCTCTCTAAACAGTTTATAGAGTCAGCATGTTGCCCCCAACTATTTGGGTCCTCATTTTACCGACCAGGGCAGGATGGAAAGCTGTGAGTCAACCTTGAGCCGGTGAGACTTGAACTGCCGAACTGCTGGCAGTCGGCGGTCAGCAGAATTAACCTGCAGTACTGCATTCTAACCATTGCACCATCTTGGCTAAAACAACTTTATACGTCCCTATCTTAAGGAATCCTATAAATCTGCAGTTGTATAACTCCTCCCACATATAGAAAACACACGGCATTGCTCCAAACTGATTAATCAAGTTCGTAAGCTAATCTAGACATGACAGAGGAAGTCATAAAAAGGATTTTCTGATCTTCCAAAATTAAGCTGCAGGGAGATGGGCTTCATCTCACTGGCACAATACTAGCGAAGGCTTTTTTTTTTAAGGTCCCTTTTTATCCAAAGGAAATGAACAGATTTAGGTCCACAAAAGCAATTAAAAATATTCCGTACTAATTCACATGAACTCGTCACATGTTTTGGGACCACTGCAGAGCTGAACTCCCAAGCTCAATGGTTCTGGACGATGGTTGTTTGAGGAAGTCAGCTTGAGGTCCTCAAACAGGAAAAAAAAGGGTTGTTAAGCAGGTCAGAAGAAACCAAAAGCCATCGCAGAGGACGATCGTTCCTTCATTAGAGTCTCTGCTGCTAAAATGTGGAGCCCTTCCTTCTAAAGGAAGCTTTTCACATCCTGCAGCTGGAATCTTTGCAGTAGCCACCATTTCAGGAAGCAATCGAAAACAAATACTTCCTTTTTCAAACAATGCAAGAAATAAAGCGAAACAAAAGAAATTGAGTGTGCATGATATTGGGAACCAAAGGGGACTGTTTCCAAAATAAGAGTTTCAATCTATAAGGACCAGAAAGCTAAGAGGGAGGGAGGGAGGGAGGGAGGGAGGGAGGGAGGGAGAGAGAGAGAGAGAGAGAATGATTCAAACTGATACAGGCTTAAAAAAGTAAACCTTTATTTTCAGGAACACACTTTTTCCCCTCAGAGCTACATGTGCATAATTTTATAGACAGCTCATGTTTAAGCATACCCATATTTACTATTTCTACCAGAGAGTGGAAAAGCAGTTTCCTCTTATTTTATAATGAATTTATAAGCACATTTATCATGCTATAAAGGAGATCTTAGGGTCTCCTTGTCCTCCCTCTCCACCTTCAACACTCCGAAGTGACTTTTTACCTTTCTGAAAAAGCTACCACACCGCTAAAAGTCCATATCCCTGTCTGAGAGCTCTTAAGGGGATGAGGCATCCGTGGTGGGCTCTTTGTACTGGAAAATGTAATCTCACTTCAGAGGCTGCGCTTTTCCACCACTCAGAGCCTGACATGCTTCATCTGTTGCCATACACGCTCTATAGCTATTACCAGAGCACTTGACCATCAAAAACTGACACGACAACCAGAAAAGCAACAAGAATCCTGAAAGTACGTCTGTCAAATCTGTTAATGCTCCTGTTATTTCAAGCAATGTCGCTGAAAATATTCAAAGCTAATCAGAAACGTCCCACAGAGATTTCAGAGTTCAGCAAACCAACACTAACAAACCCTCTTGTTTTAAGAAGTGATGACCTCCCCATTGGCACAAATGCCTAAATGCCTTTACTAATCTCCTTATATGGATAATCAAAGGTTCAAAGGTTCTACACACTCTGTAGAACCTACCAAAAAAAAATCACATCAGCTTTATCAAGAGGAAAACTTACGGTTCTTTCAAAGTAATTCAAGTCTAAATTTCCAATAGGCACGAATTTGGGGATGTTGGCCCTACTATAGACCAACCTTCCTAAATCTGGTGCCATCAGCATTCTATAGATAGTGGTCACAGCTACATAATATAAGTCCCACCCCTGTAGATATGCACCTTTTTATGTGCCTTTGAGTCAATGTTGATATCTGGTGACTTCTTGAACTAGTCCTTCCTGTTTACCCAGCAAGGTTGTTTAAAAAAAAAGTGGTTTGCCATTACCTTCTTCCTAGGACTGAGAGTGACTGGCCCAAGGTCACCCAGATGGCTTGGGTGCCTAAGGCGGAACTAGAACTCACAATTTCCCATTTCTTCCCTGTTGCCTTAACTACATACTAGACCAAGTTGGCTTTCTCAAACAAAAGAAAACATTAAAAGGTGCAGGGCATCAGTTGTGACAGTCATCTTAACCTTTCTTGATTCCCTTCTGGACACACTGGATGTCCTACAGATATATCGGGTCTATAACATATAGAGTTCCACCCA